>NC_057798.1:435754954-436354954 GCF_018294505.1 Triticum aestivum
CTCCCGCCGCCGCCGCCCGCCGCCCTCAATGCCGACCCTGACGCCACCGCCGGACGCCGCCGTCGCCGGAGTTGCCTGCCACCGCCGCCATCATGCGAACCAACGTAGCCGTCGGTTTTATCCTAAAAACCGTTCGTTTTTTTAGAAATCGTCGGTTATTTTTATTTTTAGATCGGTTTTTTTTTCGGGTTTAGTTATTTAGTGAACGCCCATTCGTACGTTCGTTTTAACGAACGGTTTTCACCCGTTAGTCGCAGACAGTGAACGTTCGTTTGTTAGCTTGTTCGTCAGTTTTTCTTTTTCCAGGGTTTTTCCGCGATTATTTTCGATCGTGATTTTTGCCCTGATTTTCGTTTTAGTTTATCTTTTCGCTCATTTATCGGAATCAGGCGATTCAAGCGCCTAAATCTTGGTCTCGAAGCCCTCTTTATGTTTAAACAACATGAAAAAGATTTTGGTACTGTAAAATTTGACTTAAGTGTAGATTAGTAAACGGATCTGTTTTCTTTCACAGTTTGAGTTTCGTTGCTTCGTTTGATTTGATTCTTTTTGCAAACCGGAGTTCTTAAGTTGAACTTTCTGGTTAGATCTCTTATTTTAGTTTTACCCGTGCTTCTAGTTGAGTGCTTATTGTATGCTTGTTTGTTTGTGATAGAGTACCCGAAGTGCGAAGCGTGCTACTACGAGTCTCTAGGTTTCGCGGATCATCAGCAAGGCAAGTAACACTTTGATCATACCTCTTTACTACACAGATTTTTTTTGCATTAGATCAATCCTCAAACAATTGCATGGTTAGGATCTGATTAACATGTGAGTTTTGGGAAGTAGATGAGGTAGTACCTATTGTCCTGTTTATTATCCAACCTTTGGGAGTTACTTTTACGTTATGCTTATATTGCTATGCTATGCTCGTAGACGTGGTTTGGGTGAGTGTATCCATGACAGATGTGAGTATTGTTAATTAATGGTTGAATTAAGGTGGCTACTTAAATACAGATCTGGGTGGATTGCTTGAGGCACCCTCGAGTACCTAGTGGTTGTCAGGGCACCTGGAGAATCGAGTGTTGTCCTAGGATATCCCGGAGTACCCGTGTGATCATCCTACGGTCCGCCACCCAGGCTCACAGGGATCATAAAATTATTCAATCTAGAAACTTCCGTGTGCAGCCGCAAGCCATTTTGGGCTCTGGCATAGTTGAGTAAGTTGCGTGAAGCTCTTGAAGAGGTAGACTAGCAGATGTAGTGGGTGGTAGGTGGTACTGTCTATCCAGAGTAAAGAGTTAATGCTTCAGAAAGATTGTGTCTCGAATCTCTGACCATGAATGCGTTCGAGTCTTGTGGGGAAAAGTGTGCAAACCTCTGTAGAGTGTACAAACTAATCATGGTTAGCCATGTCCCCGGTTATGGACTTTTTGAGTATCTAGTTCTTGTATTATCATCTTGATCTCATCACTCTTAATATAACTTGATTGGGTTTAATGATGATGTTTAATTTGGATTGAGTTGGAGGAACTTTCTCAATGTTTAACAACCGCCATGATAGTTAAAAAATTTTTATTCCTTTGTTGTAGGGAAAAATTGGCTTTATGCAAAACTGTTAGCCATAGAGCTTTCCACCAGCCATATATGCATGTAGTGATAGCATCTATTCTGTTCATTACTCTATGTGTTACATTGCCAGCATATTCCATGTGCTGACCCGTTTCGGGTTGCAACGTTCATGTTGCAGACTTTTCAAACGACGAGTAAGGTGCCATAGGTCATTGTCTTTCACTCAAGGATGTCGTTGGAGTTGATGGACTCACTTTATATTCCGAGCCTTCCGCTGTTATCGATTTTAGATGGCCTTAAGCCATATTTATTGTAATAAGTTCTCTTTTGAGACATTCGATGTAATAAGTGTGTGATTGCTACTCTGTTATAAATCCTCTAGTACTGTGTGTGTCAGCATTACCGATCCAGGGATGACATTGATGCACAGAGATCAAACTGTTTGAGGTCTGGTCGCTGCATTATGCAACTCCGGATACCGGAGGAATGCCTTGTGTGCTATCACACGTCACAACATAATTGGGTGATTATAAAGATGCTCTAGAGGTATCTCTGAAGGTGTTTGTTGGGTTCGCATAGATCGAGATTAAGATTTGTCACCCCGAGTATCGGAGAGGTATCTCTAGGCCCTCTTGGTAATGCACATCATAAGAAGCATTGCAAGGAAAGTGACTAATGAGTTAGTTGCAGGATGATGCATTATGGAACGACTAAAGAGAATTGCCTGTAACAAGATTGAACTAGGTATGAAGATACCGATGATCGAATCTCGGGTAAGTAACATACCAATGACAAAGGGAATAATGTATGTTGTCATAACGGTTTGACCAATAAAGTTCTTCATAGAATATGTGGGAGCTAATATGAGCATCTAGGTTCTGCTATTGGTTATTGACCGGAGAGTTGTCTCGGTCATGTCTACATAGTTCTCGAACCCGTAGGGTCCACATGCTTAACGTCCGATGACGATTTTGAATTATATGAGTTATGTGATTTGGTGACCGAATGTTGTTCGGAGTCCCGGATGAGATCACGGACATGACGAGGAGTCTCGAAATGGCCGAGAGGTAAATATTGATATATAGGATGATGGTATTCGGACACCGGAAGTGTTCCGGATAGTATCGGGTATTTACCGGAGTACCGAGGGGGGGGGGTTATCGGAACCCCCGGGGGGAAGATATGGGCCATATGGGCCATAAGAGGGGATCACACCAGCCCACAAGGGGTGGAGCCCCCCCTTAGGCATGTGGCCGAATTGGAGGACGATAAGTGGTTCGCCCCCTTCCTTCTCTCCTTCCCCCTTCCCTTTTCTCTCCGGCAAAAAGGAAGGGGGAGGCCGAATTTTACTAGGGGCCCAAATAGGATTCCTCCTACTTGGGCGCCCCAAAGCTGCTCCCCTCCCCCTCCCACCTATATATACATGGGGAGGGGCGCCTAGAAGACACACCAACAATTGTAAGCCGTATGCTGCACCCCCTGAGGGAGTCCTGGATTAAGGGGTCCTCGGACAGCCGGACTATATACGTGGGCCGGACTGTTGGGCTATGAAGATACAAGATAGAAGACTTCTTTCCGTGTCCGGATGGGACTCTCCCTTGCGTGGATGGCAAGCTTGGTGATTCGGATATGTAGATTCCTTTTCTCTATAACTGACATTGTGTAACCCTAGCCCCCTCCGGTGTTTATATAAACCAGAGGGTTTAGTCCGTAGAGACAACAATCATAGTCATAGGCTCGATTTCTAGGGTTTAGCCATTACGATCTCGTGGTAGATCAACTCTTGTAATACTCATATTCATCAAGATTAATCAAGCTGGAAGTAGGGTATTACCCCCATAGAGAGGGTCCAACCTAGGTAAACATTGTGTCCCCGCCTCCTGTTACCATTAGCCTTAGACGCAGAGCTCAGGACCCCCTACCCGAGATCCGCCGGTTTTGACAACGACATTGGTGCTTTCATTGACAGTTCTGTTGCGTCGTCACAAGAAGGCTTGATGGCTCCATCAATCATCTACAACAACGCAGTCTAGGAGGAGATCTTCCTTCTCGGACAGATCTTTCTATTCGGCGGCTTGGCACTACGGGCCAACTCGCTTGGCCATCTAGACCAGATCAATAGCTACGCCCCTGGCCATCAGGTCAGATTTGGAAGCCTGAATTTTGTGGCTGATATACTTGGAGACTTGACCTTCGATGGATTCGAGCCCATGACGGCTGTCCCCTGCCACCAAGATGAACATGACCTAAATCTGTCATCTGGCCGCGCTCAGGAAATAGCGCATGTAACCGCTCTAGCTCTAGATCCAGAGTAGGTCGCGTGGTCCAAAGACGGGAAGCTTAACACCGCCTCGGAAGCTGTAGACTCAGCGGCGCTCGAGCCGCACGCAGACCGAACATTGAGCTGGGCTTGTGTCACCGGAACCTCGGACTTGTCTCCGGCCATAGGTTCCGGACCGCGTGCATCCGCGTCCATCGAACCTGATTCAGTGCTGATCTTGGAGTTCAGCTCCGTGGACATCTTCCAGCACTCACCTCTAGGCGATGTTTTAAACTCATCGAGATCCCTCTCCTTGTCGGGGGACTCTCGGCCGAACTATGTCCGGCTCGAATGGGAAGCGGACAATGAAGAACTTCGTTTCCCACCCACCACCCACTTTATAGCCGCTGTCGACGACTTAACCGACATGCTTGATTATGACTCCGAGGACATTGACGGTATGGACGATGATGCCGGAGAGTAGCAGGAACCACCTTCTACAGGGCGTTGGACAACCACCTCCTCGTACGACATATACATGGTGGATACACCCAAAGAAAACAACAGCGACAATGAAAATCCAGTCGAGGATAAACCTCCTGAGATACAGCCAAAGCACCGACGTCAGCGACGCCGCTCTTAGCCGCACTGTAGTAAAAACAGGAACACCATCACAGGAGAAAACAACACTCCGGACGACGCCGAAGACAATGAATACCCCGTTCAGCCAACCTCCGAGCAGGAGGAACGGGAGGATGGGCGAGCCAGCCCTGATGAACAGGCCATGAATGAAGACTCAGAGGATAGCAACTACCTTCCGCTCTTGGAGGATGAGGTGAGCCTCAGTGACGAAGATTTTATCGTGATTGAGGAGCCCGCCGAACAGGAACGCTTTAAGCGCCGGCTAATTGCCACTACAAGGAGCCTGAAAGAGCAGCAGCGACAGCTTCGAGCTGATCAGGATCTGCTCAATGACAGATGGACTGATGTCCTAGCGGCCGAGGAATACGGCCTCGAGCGCCCTACCAAAAGTTACCCGAAGCGCAAATTGTTACCCTAGTTTGATGATGAGGCGCTGGAGCCCGTCCTTCCAGTGCATAATACGGTTGACCGACCACCACGTGGCCGGGACAAAGTAGCACCTCGAGCCGAACACCAACCCGCACTACCTCGCCGAAGAAACAGAAATACAACAGCTCGGGGATACACACATGACCTGCATCATGACTTGGAAAATAGAGCAGGTCAGACAAGATCAATCTATGGATCACGGTGGCGTGCCCCTACGCGCTATGACAGCCACCTGGCCGGACGTGAAAAACATAATCACGACCGAGCCGATGACCGCAGACGAACTCCATCCGAGCTACGTCACGACCTAGCCCGATATAGAGGCGCTGCACACCCCCTCTTCTTCACCGATGAAGTAATGGAACAGGATTTCCCAGAAGGGTTTAAACCCATGAACATCGAATCATATGCTGGGACAACAGACCACGCGATATGGATTGAGGATTTTCTTCTCCATATTCTTATGGCCTGCGGTGATGATATTCATGCCATCAAATACGTCCCGCTAAAACTCAAGGGACCAGCTCGACACTGGTTGAACAGTCTGCCCGTAAACTCCAACGGCAGCTGGGAGTACATGCAAAACGCTTTTCTTGACAACTTTCAAGGTACATATATCCGACCTCCGGATGCCGACGACCTAAGGCATATAGTTCAACAGCCCGGAGAGTCAGCCACAAAATTCTGGACCAGGTTCTTAACTAAAAAGAACCAGATAGTCGACTGTCTGGATGACCAAGCCCTAGAGGCCTTTAAGCATAGCATCCATGATGAATGGATCACTCAACACCTCGGCCAAGAGAAGCCGAAGTCCATGGCAGACCTCACGACACTTATGACCTGCTTTTGCGCGGGCGAGGATAGCTTGCTAGCCCATAGCAATAATCACGCAAGAGAACCTGGCACTTCTGAGGCCAGAAACAGCGATGGCAAGCCACGACGCAACAGACACAAGCGTCGAAGCAACGGCGACAACGCCGAAGACACGGCTGTCAACGCCGGATTCAGTGGCTCTAAGTCCGGCTAGCAAAAGAAGTCATTTAAGAGAAACAATTCGGGCCCGTCCAGTTTGGACCGCATACTCGATCATCCATGTCAAATCCACAACACTCCTGATAAACCAACCAATCATACTAACAGAGAATGTTGGGTCTTCAAATAGGCCGGCAAGTTAAATGCCGAGAACCAGGAGAAAGGGTGGCAAAGCGATGACGATGACGAGGAACCCCGGCCACCAAACACAGGGGGACAGAAGAAGTTTCCCCCCAAGTTAATACGGTAAACATGATATACGCCACCCATATCCCCAAGAGGGAGCGAAAGCGCACACTCAGGGACGTCTACGCGATGGAGCCAGTCGCCCCAAAGTTCAACCCATGGTCGTCCTGTCTGATGACCTTCGATCGCATGGACCAACCGACTAGTATTCGTCATTATGGTTCAGCCGCACTAGTCCTTGACCGAATTATTGATGGATTCCACCTTACGCGAGTCCTCATGGATTGTGGCAGCAGCCTGAACCTGCTCTATCAGGATACAATGCGCAAAATGGTTATCAATCCCTCAAGGATCAAGCCCACAAAAACCACCTTTAAACGTGTCATACCAGGTGTAGAGGTCTGCTGTACAGGCTCAATCACACTGGAAGTGGTCTTTGGATCCCCGGATAATTTCCAAAGCAAAGAGTTGATCTTCGATATCGTCCCCTTCCGTTGTGGCTATCATGCACTACTCTAACAAACCGCATTCGCTCGATTCAATGCGGCGCCGCACTATGCCTACCTCAAGACCAAGATGCCCGGACCACGCGGTGTCATAATAGTCAACGGAAACATGGAACGATCCCTCTGTACTGAGGAGCACACCGCTGCCCTTGCATCAGAAGTACAGATCAGCCTTTTTAGGCAGAACCTCAATTCGGCAGTAAAGCTCCTGGACACCGTCAAGCGAGTCCGAACTACTCTGCAGCAGGACAGTCCAGCTCGTCGAGCTTGACTAGCAATTCGGCCTCCGTCCCAGTCCCAATCAAGCAGCAACACTTGTGTCGCGCGTCCATAACTATGCACTTAAAATACCATGGGCATGGCCGGAGGCACAGCTAGACCATGGTCCGTAATGCGGCTCAACCACTCCGGGACCCGCATACCTTCACATTTTCCTTTTCTTTCAGGTTTTTCTCTTCCCAAGCCTTTTTCTAATAACCTGATCATTGGACCTATCAAGGGATGGATACACCAAGAAGGCAAGAAGCTTTGACGTACAAGGGAACCCCTAGGTGGTCTCTGCTAACGATCGTTATACCTGTTTTAAAAACCCGCACGCATCTCACCCTTGGTCGTGGCATGTCAAATAGCCCTATTTGCTTATCACATTACTTGTACAAATATGCCTTGACATATTAGTCATATTACATTGAAAAATAATTTGCGGCTCAACGTTTGCGGCGTCAGCTTATTACTTGATTTTTTTCCTTTTCTTTATATTCTTATCAATTGCGCCCGTACACTCTGGTACGCCTTAATTCGCTAGGGGCTTCATCATACCCCACAATATGACAATAAAGTCTGAACACTTTTACAGTACAGTTCGGCACCCCGAACTTATAGCATTATATGCATCGGCTCTGAATCATGTCTTTGGTCAATAGTTGGGTTGCTCGGCTCCTGTGCTGACTACCTTAAGTTCCGCTATATCACCTAGGGTAGTAAAGGGAGAACTACTGAGATTGTGTCCCGGTTCTTCCAGATGAGCACCTCAGTAGAGAAAGCCAAAAACTGACTTTCATAATGCGGTGAGAGCCGGTCAACTGTTCGAGAGGTTGCAAATCTTTAGCGATTTTTTCTGCATTATGCGATGAATCGGTCTTTATCTGATCAAGCGTGTATAGTGCTCCAAGTTCGGACTTCCGAACACCAGGGGCTGCGCCTAAATTTTTCTTTTCAAACTCCTATGGCTAAGTGAGAGTAATAAAGCCGCATAGTCCCATTGCCTGGTTTGTTGCACTAAACACCTCCTTAAAGGACCAAAAACTTGGAAAAAGGGTCTTTAGATTTATCCTGAACACCCCCGTACTACCTACGTGGGGGCAGAAGCCAACGACTGGCCAACTCTCATATTTCACAAAACGGCTGCACAGGAGGAATTTTTTTAAATAACAGACATTATATTACATAACGGATCTGTTTTCATAGTACAAGACAGGATAACATGAGTGTATTCATGGGAATATGATATCCTTAGCACATTTCTCCACCACAATGCAGGATCCCTCCAGGACACTGTCAAAATATAGTTGGGGTGTGCGGTGCTCCTTGCTCGCGGGCGGCCCCTCGGTCATCAGCTTCATGGCGTCCATCTTCGCCGAGTGCATCTTGGCACGGGCAAAGGCCATTCGCACGCCTTCAATACAGACCGACCGCTTGATGGCATCAAGCCGAGGGCAGGCACTTACAAGACGCTTCACGAGTCCGAAGTAGCTGCTGGGAATGGCTTCAGCAGGCCATAGCCGGATTATTAAATCCTTCATGGCTAGCTCGGCCGCCCTATGCAACTCGACCAGCTGTTTCAGTTGATTGCTAAAGGGCATTGGATGTTCTGGCGTAAGGTACTGGGAGTAGAACAGCTTCTCCGTAGAGCTCCCCTCTTCGGCTCGGTAGAATTCTGCAGCATCTAACACACTACGCGGCAGATCCGCAAATGCCCCTGGAGAACACCAAATCCGGATAAGTAAAAGGATCTTTCCTTTACATATCTGCTCTGCATGATAAAAGCCTTACCCGTTGCGATCTTCTTGGCCGACTGGATTTCCTGGAGGGCGCACTTGGCTTCGGCTCGAGCATCGTTTGTGCCCTGGCGTGCCTTGGCAAGTTCGGACTCTTGCTCCTTAAAGTTGCGCTCCAAGGACTCACACTTCTTGACGGCGTCCTGGAGCTCTTGCTGGACCTCACTGACCCGGGCCTCATGCTTTTCGCGTGCGGCTCATCCCTTGGCCGCTCTGTCCTCGGCATCGGCTAGCGCCTTCTTGAGAGCCTCTACTTCGGGCATTGCCCCTAATAAAAATCACGGCACTTTAGTCAGCACGAATCATTCACCCTTCCTAAATATATACAAGTTTATTGCATACCTTGACTATCCTCCAACTGCTTCTTCACGCGGCTGAGCTCTTCCTCGGCCCGCTCCAGATTCTGCTTCAGTCTGGAGACTTCCGTAGTATGAGATGTCATAGCCAGCAGCGACGCCTGCTTATTCACATAGACATTTTTAGATTAGACTCCTGCAAAAATTATTTGATCCTCTGTTCGGCTTTTCTTTCCGAACACCGAACAGAGTATCAGGGGCTACTGTCTATACTGTGACATTATTTTTACACAGTTACATTACTTACCTCAGAGCTTGTTAGAAGGCTAGTGTAGGCTTCAGCCAGTCTGCTTTTTGTGGACTGGACCCTCTCAATCACCGTAGCCTTAAGGGTACGGTGTTCCTCGACAATGGAAGCGCCTCGCAGCGCTTCCAGCAAAGTGTCCGTCGCCTGTGGATGGACACAGGTCACCGGCGGAATAGGCATTCCCCCTTCCTTCGAAAAGGAGTGCTTGCCTGATTCCGGAGCCATATGGGTCTCCGGAATTATATTCGGTTGGGGCCGAGTTGGATATGGCCCCCATCATCAGTATCCATGGGGGTTTGCTCCCCCATGTGTCCGGCGGCCGAGGCTTCACCCTCTGGCGCCTCCCTGGCGGCCTCCGGATTCTCTCCTAGGCCAGGGATCCATCGGGAGGACGCCTCGGTGCTGTCCAGGTCCCGGGGAGAGGTGGTCGATGGAAGGGTCCCGCTGTCCATCACCGTCGGGTCCAGCGAATCCTCTGAAGATAAGGACCGCTCAGGTTGGACCGAGCCGGACTGCAAATGCAAAATTTAGCATATTAAAACAATGAAGTAAAGAGGCCGGATACATAAACGTGTTCAGACACTTACGATTTGGCCAGGGGCTTCTCCATGGGCTCCCACACCCAGCTGCTGTCGGTGGCCACTGTGGAGCTATCCAGAAGGGAAGCTTTCCCCTTCTTGGACGCCTCGGCCTCCAGATGCATGGAGGTCATCCTCTTCTTTCTCCCCTCTGCAGGGGGGAATGGATTTCTTCTCCTTCTTCCTCCGCTTCCTCGTCATCTTTGGCAGCGGAGGATTGAGCCTCGGTGTCTTCGGACGTCACGTGTAAATTGCCCTTGCAACGGAGACCACCTCGGGTCCCCTTGGCCTTCTTTTTGGCCTTCTTCTCTGGAATCTGATAAGGCGTCGGCACCAGCATCTTCGTCAAAAGCGGGATTTCTGGGCCTTCGGGCAGCGGAGCCGGATAGTTAATCTGCTCTGCCATCTTTGTCCAGGTCTGAAAGAATCAATAGGGAGGTTTAGATGCCTTCCTCGAGTATGCAAGTAAAGGGTATACCTTGAAAACATGAAAGAACTTATCAGATTAGCAGTGTGAGTTAAGCTATGCCCACGATCCTCGATCGTGGGTGGCGGCACCTCGTTGTCCTTGAAGGGCACCTTCTAGATGTCTTCGTGCATCATGCCGAAGAGCTACAGTAGGGTCTGGTGCTTAGCTGGATCGAACTCCGATAGATGGCAAGTCCGGCGTTGGCACGGAAGGATCCGCCGAATAAGCATCACCTGGATCACATTGATGAGCTTGATTCTCTTGTTTATCATGTTCTGGACGCGCGCCTGGAGCACCGTCAGCTCGTCCGAGGAAGACCAGGTTAGGCCTTTCTCTTGCTAGGAGGTGAGCCGCATCGGGACTCCTGACCGGAATGCGGGAGCCACCGCCCAGTTGGTGCCGCACGGCTTTGTGATGTAGAACCACCCTGACTGCCACCCTTTGACAGTCTCCATGAAGGATCCTTCGGGCCAGGTGACATTGGGCATCTTGCCCACCATGGCGCCTCTGCACTCTGCTTGTTGACCACTCACCACCTTCGGCTTCACATTGAAGGTCTTCATCCATAGCCCGAAGTGAGGTGGGATGCGGAGGAAGGCCTCACACATGACAATAAATGCCGAGATGTTGAGGATAGAGTTGGGGGGCAGATCGTGGAAGTCTAACCCGTAGTACAACATTAGTCCGCGGATGAATGGGTGGAGAGGGAATCCCAGCCCGCGGACGAAGTGTGAGAGGAACACCACCCTCTCCTGGGGCTCCGTGGTGGGGACGATCTGTCCCTTGGCCAAAAGTCGGTGAGCGATTTCCGTGGCCAAGTACCCGGCCTCCCGGAGCTTCGTGATGTCCTTCTCCTTGACGGAGGAGGCCATCCACTTGCCTCCTGCTCCGGATCCAGACATGATTGGAGTGCTTTTTTGGGCGGAGAAGGTCAGAGCTTGGGTACTGGAGCTTGAGAATGGATGGGCAGAGGAAGGAGAAGGCATGGGCGAAAAAGGGGTGAATCCTTATCCCTTTATAAAGGCAGTGAATATTATGCGCCTCCCAACTCGCCTTAAAGCTCGCCTATTCCCCAAGGGCTATGCAGATGGCCCGGTTGGGTTACCCATGCCCGTATTGATGAGAATCCCGTGATAAGGGGACACGATCTCTGCTTTGACAAGGCATGCCAATAAAACCGCACCTCGAAATACGGAGTGGCGGGCTAAAGAACGGTTCGAATAATGATCGGGCAGTGGCATGATGTCATGCTACAAAAAGTTGTTAGCGGATTGGACTCCTGAAATATTATACTCTCTATGGTTGTGTATGGAAATTGTTTTGCAGAGCCGTAAATGATTCTTGTGTTCGAAATCTACTTTGAAGTATTCGGAGAAGGAAACCGCCTTGCAATGCCGAAGACAATCTGCATGCCGGACTCATCGTCATTGAAGCCTGGTTCAGGGGCTACTGAGGGAGTCCTGGATTAAGGGGTCCTCGGATAGCCGGACTATATACGTGGGTCTGACTGTTGGGATATGAAGATACAAGATAGAAGACTTCTTCCCGTGTCTAGATGGGACTCCCCTTTGCATGGATGGCAAGCTTGGTGATTCAGACATGTAGATTCCTTTTCTCTGTAACCGACTTTGTGTAACCCTAGCGTGTCTATATAAACCGGAGGGTTTAGTCCGTTGAGACAATAATCATAATCATAGGCCAGACTTCTAGGGTTTAGCCATTACGATCTCGTGGTAGATCAACTCTTGTAATACTCATATTCGCCAAGATCAATCAAGCAGGAAGTAGGGTATTACCTCCATAGAGAGGGCCCGAACCTGGGTAAACATTCTGTCCCCCGCCTCCTGTTACCATTAGACTTAGACGCACAACTCGGGACCCCTTACCCGAGATCTGCCGGTTTTGACGCCGACACCCCCCTCCACAGTTTATGCATCCGGTCATATTCACGAAGTGCTTAGGCGAAGCCTTGCACGAATAACTTCACCTCACCGTCACCATGCCGTCGTGCTGACGGAACTCATCTACTTCCTCAACACTCTGCTGGATCAAGAGTTCGAGGGATCATATAGTAATGGATGCGATGTACATGTGCGCAGGTGTCTAAGGATCCGACAGCCGACCAGTCTATTGAGGTTGCCGAACTAAGGAGGCAAATCGGATCTATCGATGCCGATATCATGCTGGTAAACAAGCGGTTGGATGAGTCACAGGGTATGTGCTCTGCTTCCCTTATTATGTTGTATAGGAAAGTGTGAGAGGGGCATAATATTAATGCAATGTGTTTGGACTGCAGCGGTGCTGCTGCCGTGGAAGCCCTGAGGGAGGAACTTGCTCAGGCCAAGGAACAAGCTCGGGCTAGCAATGCGGCTACCCTAAAGGCGGTCGAAGAATTCAGAGCCGAACAGGCTGCTCATCGCCGAAGCGAGGAAAAGATAGCCGAAATGGCTGTGGAGTTAAAAAATGCCGCTGACCGGTATGAGCTCCTTAAAAAGGAGCATAAGGATAGTTCGGCCGACCTGAACAAGGCACTTAATGCCACCAAGGAAATACAGACCGAGCTCAGGGGTGCGCAGGAGGAGCTTCAATAGGCTGGTAAAATCGCGGCTAGGGGCTCCTACTTGCTGCGGACGAAGTTTTTTGATCCAAAGTTCGCTCCCCTGGATGGACGTTGGAGTCCTGCGGACGCATATGCGGATTTGACGAAGAGTACAGCTGATGCTGCCAAGTTCTTCGAGGATCAGGGTGATAAGGAAGTGGAGAAGCTTTTCTAGTCGCAATTCAATGCTCCCACTCGCCCGCTGCAGTTAAGTGACAAGATGGCTGCTGTAGCGGAGCTTCACAGGCTGTCCGGGCTTGCAATGCGGTCTGTAATAGACCATCTTTGGCCGAAGGGGCCTAAGCCAGACAGTTACTTTGGTTTGGTGCAACAATTCCTTAGGGCCATCCTCGGATCGACGCCATGAGAAGGTCGGCGTGCATAGAGGGTGCGCGAATGGCCCTTGCCCGTGTTAAAGCTTATTGGACGGATATGAAGGCCACTATTATAGCAAACCAGGATCCGGCGGGGGGCCAATATCCGGCCGAGCACTACTTGGCGCAGGTCACAGAAGGTGCGCGCCTAATAGAGGCATAGTGCTCGAAGAATGTCTTGTTCGGGTGATGAATCGAATCATTGTAAAAACAATGTTTATTTTGATTATGAGGCTATATTTATACTGTTTGCCTGAAAATATGATTGTGTCCCTTGTGCGGCCGTTTATATATATATATATATATATATATATATATATATATATATATAATCCGAAAGTTAGCAGTCATCGGCTTCATCCCCCAAGCATACAATGCGGGGGTGTTCGCGAAAAATATGCGTAATCACACTTGATCCAACGTGTTGGTCCATTAAGGAGGTGATCGCACGTCGAACTAGGCAACCAGACTATATAGCTGTAACACTTTCGCTTAGCCATGGGAGTCTAATGGTGGGGCTACTATGTAGCCCCTAGTACCTTCGCGTGCATCCGAATACGGGCGCGTATGTACATCGCCGGGAAACGGCCCTTCATTAATGCGGAGGAATCCTAAAGATTTTGGTGAGTCTTTGAGTGGTTGAACAGTCTCTCGCTGTATCATGACAGTCAGTTTTCGGCTTTCTCTACTGAGGTCCTCATCCGGAATAACCAGGGCACAATCGCAGTAGTTCTCCTTTGGCCACCTTAGCCAATAATAACAGAACGTAAGGCGGCAAACCCAGGAGCCAGGCAAACCCAACATTTAACCAAAGATATGATTCGGAGCTGATGCATATAAGGCCAAACTCGTGACGCCGAACACTCCCGAAGGTATTCGGACTTTATAACAAAAGATGGGCTCAAGAATGCCCATTCATTATAAACCCTGTGTTTCCAGGTACGTTCTTTAATGTGTCATGGCGAAATGTCAATAACGGCAGTATCCTCTGTGGGTATGAAACCCCTGGGATGGTTAAACAACAAGAGGCAATAGAAAAGGTTTACACAGGGCCTTAATCTAAAAAGAAACCTGTTGAATAGGGCCCTGCTGCACGTCTACGCCTTTGTCTCCGTTGTGCCGTATCCTGGAAGGGTATCGCGTGGACGTTGAATATGGAAAAAAGAAAAACTCGTAGGAGAGTACAACGTAAGTATGCGGTGGATAGTAAAAGTGTAAGATGTTGGCCTGCCAATAAGGTTGAGCCAAGTGTGGGGCTGTATTAAATATTTACAGCCCCTGGTGTCCGCTTTGGGATTACATATACGGTGCCCTGGTTCAATTTTGTCCGGGCTACCGGACTCGTCTAACCGTGTTTGTGGTCTTAATGACCAGTCATGTTTTCTGATATTGTAGGCCGCTTATAGTCCGGCCGCTAGGGCCGTCGCATGAGAGCGCTCTGTGATTCCGCTAACGGTGATGACGCCACGTGGACCGGGCATCTTGAGTATGAGGTAGCCATAGTGCAGTAATGCTTTGAAGCGGGCGAAGGCCGTTCTTCCATGCAATGCATGATAGCCGCTTTGGAAGGGTGCGATGGTGAAGAGTAGTTCTTCGCTTCTGGAATTGCCTGGGGAGCCGAATGTTACCTCCAGTACGGCAGAGCCCCTGCTGTAGGCTTCAACGCCTGGTATCACCCCTTCAAAGGTGGTGTTGCTTTGGCTAATTCTGGATGGGTTTATGCCCATCCTGCGTACAATGTCCTCGTGTATTAAATTGAGACTACTGCCGCCGTCCATGAGGACTCGGGTGAGACAGTATCCGTTGATTATTGGGTCAAGCACCAAGGCCTTTGATCCTCCGTGTTGAATACTAGTTCGGCCGTCCAAGTGATCGAAAGTGATTAGATAAGATATCCAGTAGTTAGGTGTGGGCACGATGTGCTCTGTATCGCGCGTGTCTCTATGCGCGCATTCGTGCCTTCTCATGGATGTGAGAGTCGTGTGGATCATGTTCACTATTTTAACCTCTGGAGGGAATTTTTTCTATCCCCCAGTGTTTGGCTGGCGAGGTTCATCCTCATCTTCACTTGGTGTTTCCCTTCCCTTGTGTTCGGCATTTAATTTGTCATCCTGCTTGAAGACCCAGCACTCTCTATGCGTGTGGTTCGCAAGTTTGTCTGGGGTGCCATGAATTTGGCACAGCCTGTCTAGGACTCTAGTCAGACCGGATGGTCCCTCTTTACTGCCTTTAAATGGCTTCTTTTGCTGATCAGGTTGAGAGCCCCTGAATCCGGCATTAACCGTTGTGTTATCCGGGCTCTCTTCCTTGTTTTGGCGTTTGTTTTTATTACGCCGTGTCTTCCCGTTGCCATCCCTTATTCTGGATATGCTTGGGTCGCTGGTGCCTTTATGGGCTAGCCAGCTATCCTCGCCCGCGCAAAAGCGGGTCATAAGGCTTGTTAGGGCTGCCATAGTCCTTGGCTTTTCTTGGCCGAGGTGTCTGGCGAGCCACTTGTCGCAGATGTTGTGTTTGAATGCCGCTAAGGCTTCAGCGTCCAGACAATCGACAATTTAATTCTTCTTAGTGAGGAATCTGTTCCAAAGCTTTTGAGCGGACTCTCCAGGCTGTTGGATTATCTGGCTTAAGTCGTCCGCATCTGGAGGCCGGACGCAAGTCCCTTGAAAATTGGCCCGGAAAGCGTCCTCGAGTTCCTCCCAACTCCCAATTGAATTTTCGGGGAGGCTCTTCAACGAGTGTCGAGCTGGTCCCTTCAACTTTAGGGGAAGGTATTTGATGGTGTGGAGGTCATCCCCACGAGCCATGTGAATATGTAGGATAAATCCTCGATACAAACCCCTGGGTCTGTCGTTCCGTCGTATGCCTTTATGTTCATAGGTTTAAAACCTTGTGGGAATTTATGGTCCAGTACTTCTTCGGTGAAGCACAGGGGGTGAGCAGCCTCTCCATATCGGGATGTGCTGTGGCATGTAGTCGGCTGTTGTTGTGTCCGGTGTTTATTCCGAACGGGTATTTGGCTTGTATGATCTTTCTGCTGGCCATAGTCCCTCGCCGAGGTGTGTCCTTTAGATCCGTAGATGGACCTAGCCGCACCGGATTGCTTGTCCAGATGCTCACGTAGATCGTGCGCGGCGTCAGTGGCCGTTCCGTTGCGGTTGTGGAGCGGTATGTTGGGCCTCCTGGTCGTATTAGTCATTGGTGGAATGGCCTCGTCATTGAATTCTGTCAGTAGCTTGCGTTTTGGATAGCTCTTTGTATGGCGATCGTCGCCATATCTTTCTTCAGTGTCTAGCACTTTATTCCATCTGCGATTGAGTGTTTCCTGTGCGGCTTTAAGCCGTTGCTTCTACTTCTTTAGACTTCTCGCTGTGGCCATAAGCTTTCTGTGGAGGTTATCTCCTTCCACGCGTTCTTCCAGAACGATGAATGCATCATCGTCCGGACTGTGTTCTTGTCCTGGGAAGTTTTGACGAACTCGTCCCTCTGGATCATTGTGATCGGGCGTCTGCTCTGAACTTGGTTCGGCATGACCGGGCTCGTCCTGCTCTATCGCAGGGTCCTCATGGTCGTTATTGCCTTCGGAGTTTACTGGTATGTCGATCCTTCTTGCGCTCTTGTCGCTATTTTTACTGTTGCTGGACTTTGAGCGGCGTCTGCGTCGCCGTTTTGGCTTTTGCCCGGGGGTTTTATCTTCCGGATTGTCGCCATCGTCCTCCTTGGGCGTATCCACCATGTATATGTCGTGTGATGAGGCGGATGTCCGGCGCCCAATAGGTTCTGAATTTTCTCCTGCCTCTTCGTCCATACTGTCGATGCCTTCGGAGTCGAAGTCAAGCACGTCGGTTAAATCATCAATTGTGGCTATGAAGTGGGTGGTGGGTGGGTAACGAATTTCTTCGTCGCCTGCTTCCCACTCGAGCCAGTCATAGTTCGGCCCGGAATTTTCTGTCAAAGAGAGATTTTTTAACGAGTTCAGCATGTCACCAAAGGGCGAGTGCTGGAAGATATCTGCAGCGGTAAACTCCATTATCGGAGCCCAACCTGGCTCGGTTGGCTCAAGAGTGCGCGGGCCGGAACCAACAACCGGATATGAGTCCGGGGGTCCGGAATCACAGGTTTCCACAGAGGCGGCTCCTGTGCTCGGCTCCACCGCCGATGAGTGTGCGGCCTGTGGGGTGGGGCCCATCCCTCCGTCCTTAGGCGATGCAGCCTGCTCTAGATTTAGGTTCGGGGCTGCTGCGGGGGTGATATCCTGAGTTTTGTCCGACAGCAGGTCTAAGCTATGCTCATCATGACTGTTCGGTGCTCCTAGCGCAGGCCTAAATCCGTTGAAGATCATTTCTCCGCGAATATTCGCTATGTAGTTCAAGCTTCCAAACCTGACCTGGTGGCCGGAGGCGTAGCTATCGATCTGCTCTAGATGGCCAAGCGAATTGGCCCGCAGTGCGAAGCCGCCGAACACGAAGATCTGTCCAAGGAGAAAAGTCTCCCCTTGGACCGTGTTGTTGACGATTGAAGGCGCCATCAAGCACTGCAGCGACGGCATAGAGGAACTCTCAATGAAAGCACCAATGTCGGCGTCAAAACCGGCGGATCTCGGGTAGGGGGTCTTGAGCTGTGCGTCTAGGCTGATGGTAACAGGAAGCGAGGGACACAATGTTTACCTAGGTTCGGGCCCTTTCGATGGAGGTAAAACCCTACTTCCTGCTTGATTAATATTGAATATATGAGTAGTACAAGAGTAGATCTACCACGCGATCGTAGAGGCTAAACCCTAAGAGCTAGCCTATGATGGTATGATTGTAATTGTGATCATCCTTCTAAGGACCAACCTCTCCGGTTTATATAGACACCGGAGAGGGCTAGGGTTTACATGGAGTCGGTTACAAGGAAGGAAACTTCATATCCGGATTGGCAAGCTTGTATTCCACGCCAAGGAGAGTCCCATCCGGACACGGGCCGAAGTCTTGAGTCTTGTATCTTCACGCTTCAATAGTCCGGACAATGTATACAGTCCAGCTGTCTGGATACCCCCTAATCCAGGACTCCCTCAGCCCTCACGACACTCATGACCCGCTTTTGCGTGGGCGAGGACAGCTGGTTAGCTCGTAGTAACACCACGCCAATAAATTTTGGCACCTCAAATGTCGGCGACAATACCGGCAAGCCATGGCACAACCAACATAAGAGACGGAACAACGGCGACAACACTGAAGACACGGCGATCAACGCCAGATTCAGCGGCTCAAAATCCGGTCAGCGGAGAAAGGCGTTCAAAAGAAAAAATCAAGGACCATCCAGCCTGGACCGCATACTTGATCGCTCGTGCCAAATTCATGGCATCCCGGATAATCCAGCAAACCACACTAATAGAGACTGTTGGGTGTTCAAACAGGCCGGTAAAATAAACATCGAGAACAAGGACAAGGGGCTGCACAGCGACGATGACGAGGAGCCCCGGCGTTCGAACACGTGGGGACAGAAGAAATTTCCTCCCTAGGTGAAAACGGTCAATATGATCTACGCCACCCACATACCCAAACATGAATGGAAGCGAGCACTAAGGGTCGTGTATGCGATGGAGCCAGTCGCCCCAAAATTCAATCCATGGTCAGCTTGTCCGATCACCTCTTATCGTAGGGATCACCCTACCAGTATCCGTCACGGCGGTTCAGCCGCATTGGTCCTAGACCCAATCATCGACGGATTCCACCTTACGCGAGTCCTTATGGATGGCAGCGGCAGCCTGAACCTGCTTTATCAAGACATAGTGTGCAAAATGGGCATCGACCCTTCGAGGATCAAGCCCACCAAAACCACCTTCAAAGGTGTCATTCCTGGAGTAGAGGCCCGTTGCATGGGCTCCATAACACTGGAAGTGGTCTTCGGATCTCCGGATAACTTTCGAAGCGAGGAGTTAATCTTCGATATCGTCCCTTTCCGTAGTGGTTATCATGCACTGCTTGGACGAACCGCATTCGCTCGATTCAATGCGGTACCACACTATGCATACCTCAAGCTCAAAATGCCAGGACCTCACGGGGTCATAACAATCAACGGAAACATGGACCGCTCTCTCCATACAGAAGAGCATACTGCAGCCCTCGCGGCAGAAGTACAAACCAGCCTTCTCCGGCAAACCACCAACCAGCGACAACAATGCCGAACACCGTCAAGCGAGTCCGAAGTACCCTGCAATAGGATTGCCAGGCACGCCAAGAGCGCGACTAGCAGCCCGGCCTCTGCTCCAGCCCCATTAAGGCAGCATTTGTGTCGCACGTACACAATTACGCACTCAAAATACCATGGGCATAGGCGGAGGCGCAATAGTGACACAGTCGACATTGTGGTTAAGCCGCAACATACTTTAATAACCCCCCATTTTATCTTTCAGGACCCAAGTTTTGGGCAGCCACTTCAGAAGAGCCGGATTACCGGACTTTCACAGGAGATATAACCAAGGAGGAAAAAGGCTTTGCGCACAAAGGGAATACCCAGGTGGAATCTGTTCACGATCGTTATACCTGTTTTATATACCTACATGCGGCCCGCCCTTGGATAGGACATGTCAAATAGTCCTATTTTCTTTTGCTTAACGCATTCATTGTAAACATACGCTTAGACGTATTATTTATCAATGGGAAATAATATATAGCGTCAGCTTATTATTCCTATCTGCACATTTTTCATATAAATGCTTATTTAGTATTGCATCCGTACACCTTGGTATGTTCAGTTTGCCAGGGGCTTCTTATGGCGCCCCATAATACGGCAAGATAAGTCCGAACACATTTGACAGTGCGACACCCCGAACTTATAGCATTATATGCATCAGCTCCGAATCATGTCTTGGGTCAATAGTTGGGTTTGCTCGGCTCCCTTGTTTTGGTACCTTACGTTCCGTTATATCGGCTAAGGTAGCGCAGGGAGAACTACTGCGATTGTGTCCCAGTTCTTCCGGACGAGCACCTCAGTAGAGAAAGCCGAAAACTGACCGGCATGATGCGGCGAGAGCTGGTCGTTGTTGGAGAGGTCTTAAAATTCTTAAAGATTTTTTCCGCTTTAGGAGAGGAATCGGCCTCGTCCGATTTAGGCGTATATAGCGCCCCAATTCGGCTTTCCGAATTCTACGGGCTTCGCTGAAATTTAAAATTGTAGACTTCTATGGCTAAGTGAAAGTTATAAAGCTGCATAGTCCGATTGCCTTGTTCGCTACGCCAAACACCTCCTTCAGGGACCAAAAATTTGGATACAGAGTGTATGGGTTTTTTCCACAAACACCACAGTACTAGTTATGTGGGGGCGGAAGCCGACGACTGGGCTACTTTCAGAATTTTATAAACAGCCGCACAGGAGGTAATATTTTAAATCAAAAAAGAGCTATATAGCGCAAATAAACTTCGTCTTTATATTACAAAAACGACAGAAGTACATTCACTCAAAGATCGTGTCCTTGGTACATTCATCGGCCATGAGACGAGCGCCTTTCATAACGCCATCATAATATTTTTCGGGACAGTGATGCGCCTTGCCCTCCGGCGGTCCATCCTTCACCAGCTTCTCCGCATCCAGCTTGCCCCAATGCACCTTCGCACGGGCAAAGGCTCGGCGGGCACCCGCAATGCAAACGGATCGCTTGATCACTTCAAGCTGTGGACAGGCATTTACCATCCGCTTTATCAGGCCGAAGTAGCTGGCGGGCAGGGGCTCACCAGGCCACATCCGGACTATGAAATCTTTCATAGCCACTTCGGCCGCCCTGTGGAGTTCAACCAATTGCTTCAATTGGTCACTCAGAGGCATCGGGTGTTCGGCTCCTGTATACTGGGACCAGAACAGCTTCTCCGTTGTGCTCCCCTCCTCGGCACGGTAGAACTTTGTAGCATCTTATACACTGCGTGGCAGATCTGCAAATGCCCCTAGAGAGCTCCGAATTCGGGTAAGTAAAAGAAACGTCTCCTCCACATGCTTGCTTTGCATAAAGAATGTCTTGACCGCCGCTATATTCTTGGCCACCTGGATTTCCTGCTGGGCCTTTTCGGCTTCGGCCTTGGCGTTTTTCATGCCCAACAGGGCCTTCGCAAGTTCAGACTCCTTCGTCTTTAAGTAACGCTCCAAGGACTCAAACTTCTTGCCGAGCTCGTGGAGCTCTTGCTATACCTCGCCCACCCTAGTATTTTGCTTTTCACGCTCAATGCGCTCCATGGCCGCCTTGTCTTCGGCCTCGGATAACGCTTTCTTCAGGGACGCCACTTCGGTCGTGGCCCCTATTACACAATCATGACGCTTTTTCATTAGCATCACCAATTTTATCTATTCTTTATGATATGAGAACGGGGTATCACTCACCTTTGTTCTCTTCGAGATGCCTCTTCGCGAGGCTAAGCTCTCCTTGGGCCTACTCCAGGTCCCGTCTGAGTCCGGTGACCTCCGTTGTGCGGACAGCAGCGGCAAGCAGCACCGCCTACTTATTCACATAGACACCTACTATTAGACTCCTGCTGACTTTAATTGACCCTCCGTTTGGCTTTTCTTTTCGAACACCAAATAGAGTATCAGGGGCTACTGTCTATCGGGTGATAATTTCCAAACTTTTAATTACTTACCTCAAAACCTCTTAGGAGGCTAGTACAGGCTTCGGTCAGTCCGATTTTGACGGACCGAACCCTCTGAATCACCGCACTCATAAGAGTACGGTGCTCTTCATCCATGGAAGTGCCGCGAAGCGCTTCCAGCAGACTATCCGACGCCTCTGGCGTAATGGAAGTTATCGGCACGGACGGCTCGCCCTCCTTGGCGAGGGGCTGCCTGCCCGAATCCGGAACCTTTGGGGGTTCCGGCATAGTGTCCAGCCGGGAGCCCTGCTTGCTGCGGCTCCCGTCGGCACAATTCACGGGGATCTTATGCCCCGTGTGCCCGGCGTCTGGAATTTCACCTTGGGGCGTCTCCAGAGTCGCCTCCCCCTGCTCTGGGAGCCTTTGGGACAACACCTCCATGTCATCCGCAGGCCGAGGGGAAGTGGTCGTTGGGAGCGAGTTCATCGCCGAATCGCTCAAAGACCCATCCTAAGAGGATACCTCAGGATGGACCCTGGTCGGACTACATATACGTGTTCGGCATTATAACAGACTATGAAGCGAAGTCGCACTAAATTACAACAGAGTACGGATACTTACGATCTTACTAGGGGCTTCCCCCTAGGCAGCCACTCCTCCTCGCTGTAGGCGGCCATGGTAGAGTAATCCGGAAGGGACGCCTTTCCCTTCTTGGGAATTCTAGCCTCCCCCTCGAAGGCGACTTTCCTTTTCTTCTCCTCCCCAGTGCAGGGAGGCGGAGTTTCCTCGTGTTTCCCCCCGCTTCCGCGGGAGGAATCCTCTTCGTCATCTTCGGACGACGAGTTTATGACGGCCTTGCGCCAGGGACCCTTCCTGGTCCCCTGGGTCGCCCTCTTAGGCCCTTCGGCCACCTCAGGTGGGGCGGCCCCTTCCTTTTCCTCCTCCCCTTTGGGGGAGGAGTGTGCCTCATCGTCTTCGGACGAGGCGTCCGGTACGACCTTATGCCGGAGACCCTTCCTGGTCCCTAGGACCTTCTTTTTGGCCTTCTTTTCCGGCGCCTTGTAGGGCGCCGGGACTAGCATCTTCGTCGGGAGAGCGTCTGCTGGACCTTCTGGCAGTGGAGCCGGACAGTCAATCCGCTTCGCCGTCACCACATACTCCTGATTAAAATACACACGATGACTTAAGATCCTCCCATGAGTACGGTGGGAAAAACGACATCTGGTGATAGTTAGAAAACTCACCGGGCGGGGGAGCCGCGTGGCGTGAAGTCCGCGGTCCTCGAATGTGGGAGGAGGTATTTCGGAGGCCTCGAACAACACCTGCCACGCGTCCTTGTGTTTCGGGCCGTAGAGCTCTCGAAGTGTCTGGTGTTTGGCCGGGACGAACTCCCACAGATTAAATGCCCGTCTTTGGCACGAAAGAATTCGGCGGACGAGCATGACCTGGACCATGTTGACAAGCTTGATTTTCTTGTCCATCATATTCTTGATGCAGTTCTGAAGTCCGGTCAGCTCTGCAGGCTCACCCAAGGCCAGGCCCTTCTTTTCCCAGGAGGTGAGCCACATTGGAATTTCAGATCGGAATTCGGGGTCCGCCGCCCAGTTGGCGTCGCGCGGCTCGGTGATGTAGAACCACCCCGATTGCCACCCTTTCACGGTCTCCGCGAAGGAGCCGTCAAGCCAGGTGACGTTGGGCATCCTGCCCACCATGGCACCTCCGCACTCTGATTGTTGGCTGCTCACGATCTTCGGCTTCACATAGAAGATTCGTAGCCACAAGCCGAAGTGAGGCTTGATGCGGAGGAAGGCCTCGCACACG
This sequence comes from Triticum aestivum, assembly GCF_018294505.1. Lineage (NCBI taxonomy): Eukaryota > Viridiplantae > Streptophyta > Magnoliopsida > Poales > Poaceae > Triticum > Triticum aestivum. The sequence goes on from NC_057798.1 coordinate 435,778,617, forward strand.
ATGATGAACGCCGAGATGTTGAGGATGAAGTTGGGGGCTAGATCATGGAAGTCCAGCCCATAGTAAAACATAAGCCCACGGACGAAGGGATGAAGCAGAAATCCCAGTCCACGGATGAAGTGGGCAAGGAACACGACCCTCTCGTGGGGTCTCGGAGTCGGAATGATCTGCCCTGCGTCCGGCAGCCGGTGCGCGATGTCTGCGGCCAAGTATCCGGCCGCCCGGAGCTTCGTGATATGCTCCTTCTTCACAGTGGAGGCCACCCACTTGCCTCCTGCTCCGGACCTGTTTGTCTGTGCGGAGAAGGTGTGAACTAGGGTGCTGGAGCTCGAGGGTGCGAGAATGGATAAGCAGAGGAGGAAGAAGGCATGGGTAAAAATGGGGAATCCTTATCCCTTTATAGAGGCGATGAAGACGGTGCGCCTCCCCACTTGCCCGTTGAAGATCACCTATTTCCCAAGCGCCACGATTGATGGCGCGGTTGGATTACCCATACCCATATTGATGGGAATCCCGTGATAGGGGACATGATCTCTACTACGACAAGACGTGCCGAGGAAACCGCCTCGCAATATGTGTTGTGGCTGGTTGTGGGAAAATGGTTCGAATAATGACTCGACCGTAGTGTCATGTCATGTTGTCTGAAGTTGTCAGCAAATTACATTTGTGGAGTATTGTTCTCTCTACGGTGGTTTGTGAGGGTCATCTTGCAGATCTGGACATGATTTAAGTGTTTGGTAATTACTTTGAAGTATTCAGAGATGGAACCCGCCTTGCAATGCCGAAGACAAACTTGCGCCGAACTCATCATCATTGAAGCCTGGTTCAGGGGGCTACTTAGGGAGTACTGGATTAGGGGGTATCCGGACAACCGGACTATATACTTTGGCTGGACTATTGGACCACGAAGATACAAGACTCAAGACTTTGTCCCGTGTCCGGATGGGACTCTCCTTTGCGTGGAAGACAAGCTTGGCAATCCGGATAGTAGATTTCCTTCTTTGTAACCGACTCTGTGTAAACCCTAGCCCCCTCCGATGTCTATATAAACCGGAGGGTTTTGTCCGTATAGGGACGATCAAGACAATCATAATCATCATAGGCTAGCTCCTAGGGTTTAACCTCTATGATCTCGTGGTAGATCAACTCTTGTAATACTCATATCATCAAGATTAATCAAGCAGGAAGTAGGGTTGTACCTCCATCGAGAGGGCCCGAACCTGGGTAAAACATTATGTCCCTTGCCTCCTGTTACCATTAGTCTTAGACGCACAGATCGGGACCTCCTACCCGAGATCCGCTGGTTTTGACACCGACAGCGACCACCACCAAAGAAGGTTCGGGTCAACGACGGACTGGCTCCTCACCAAGCTGCGCCTCCCAGAAGGTAGCACATCCCAGTACCAGCCCGACGGAGCCTAGTCCCAGACATGGCCCCTCTGATCAAGCAGGCCTCGCCGAGTCGACGACGAGGATGTGGGTTAGGCATCATCGACGTCAATGCAGGAATAATTGCTTTAACTAAAAAAAATAAACTAGTTCTATTTATTTTCGTACTAAAAATAGAATAGTTGTATTAATTCAACTAGTTCAACTAAACACTTACTATAAATAAATAAAGTAGTTCTTACTAAAAATAAACTAGTTCAACTAGTTCTATTAATTTTCTTACTAAAAAAACTAGTTCTATTAATTCAACTAGTTCTTACTAAAATAAACTAGTTCTATTAATTTAAGCATCTACAAGTAGTAGCTAATTTGATAAACCCTAACTAATTAGATGAACCCGAGGAACCCTAGCTAGGCAGAGGTAGGGGAGGAGGAGGAGGAGGTGTAGGGGCGTGCTCACCTCAGGCGTCGGCGGAGTTAGGGAGCGGCCAAGGGAGGGGCACGCGGCGTCGAGGTCGGGGTCGGGGTCGGGGTCGGTGCTCGGGTGCGCGGCGGAGGGTGACGATAACAGCGGCCACCGAGGGTAGCAGAGGACGTGCGGAGGGCGGCAGGAGAGAGCGCGGCGGCCAAAGGCAATGCAGGGCGACAACGGCGGCGACAACAGACCGAGGGGGGACTTGGGGGAAGTGGTCGGGGGGGGGAGAAGAACCGAGCGGTTAAGTCAAAAATAGCAATAGCGCGGTCCCGAAAAAGCGTTGCTGCTACATTAGCTATACCTAACATAGCTATAGCGCGGACTAACAGAATGTGTAATGATATTTTAGCTATAGCGCTTGTCCTGAAAGCACGCTACTACTACGCCTTTCTCCTTTATTTTTCTTTTTCTTTTATTTTCCTTCACATTTTCTTTTTTTCCTTTCCCCTTTTTCTATTTCTTTCATTTTCATTTAATTTTGTATATGTTTTTTACTTTATTTTCTTTTCATTACCAGTAGCACTTTCCGTGTAAAACACGCTGCTACAACCATCTTAGCAACAACGCGCTTTCCGTGAGCTCACTTCTACTATTCCTAGCCTACCGAGAACAGTGTCAGAATTATAGTAGTAGTACTTCTTTCGTTTGGCGCGCTACTGCTATAAGCTTAGCTGCAATGCGTTTATTTGCCGAGCGCTAGTGGTAAGTAGTAGTAGCGATTCTTTTTGGCACACGCTACTGGTACGTTTCTGTGTATAAGGTTTTCCCCAGTAGTGTTAGTTTTTACATCACATACACAATATTGAATGCCACCTGCTTAGTTTAGATATCATATATGCGACTGCATCTGCTTACGTGATTAGTATATAAATCATATATTTGAATTATATCACCTCGCAATCTCGAAAATATGTACCGCCTGGAAGCTTTTTATGTTTGATAGCGCACGATTAGTATGTGTGTACCGTGTGTGATGTCTTTTACTCCCACTCCGCTTCAATCCCTTGATTCAAATTTCAGTAGCCCTAGCATTTTACTCTCGCCTGCATCCCTCGCAATCTCAAAAATATCTACTCGCCTGGAGGTTTTTCTATTTGATAGCACACAATTAGTATGTTTTGACCGTGTGCGATGTATGTAACTCCCGCTCTGCTTCTACCCCTTGATCCAAATTTTTAGTAGATCTGACATTTTACTCCCGCCTCTGCATCCCTCGCACATATCAAAAATATCTTCTCGCCCTTGATCCAAATTTTCAGTAGCCCCGGCATTTTACTCCCGCCTAGTAAAATTTTCAGTTGTTGCGGTATTTCCTCAAACACCACCTTGGCCCCCTCCACACACACCCCCCAAACCTCTGCTCACATAGACAAACACTACCCCCTCTCTTGAAACCATTGGTAGGTCACCGCCATCACTGCTGCCGCCGCCTCCATCGTCAACGAATGACTGTGTGCCGGGAAGATCGAGGAGCCAATGGCCCAAAAGAGGTTTATAGTGGTATCGGTGTCAAAACCGGCGGATCTCGGGTAGGGTGTCCCGAACTGTGCATCTAGGCGGATGGTAACAGGAGACAAGGGACACGATATTTTTACCCAGGTTCGGGCCCTCTCGATGGAGGTAAAACCCTACTCCTGCTTGATTAATACTGATGATATGGGTAGTACAAGAGTAGATCTACCCCGAGATCAGAGAGGCTAAACCCTAGAAGCTAGCCTATGGTATGATTGTTGTTCGTCCTACAGACTAAAACCCTCCGGTTTATATAGGCACTGAAGAGGGTTAGGGTTACACAGAGTCGGTTACAACGGTAGGAGATCTACATATCCGTATCGCCAAGCTTGCCTTCCACGCCAAGGAAAATCCCATCCGGACACGGGACAAAGTCTTTAATCTTGTATCTTCATAGTCCAGGAGTCCGGCCAAAGGTGATAGTTCGGCTATCCGGACACCCCCTAATCTAGGAGTCCCTCAGTAGCCCCCGAACCAGGCTTCAATGGCGATGAGTCCGGCGCGTAAATTGTCTTCGGCATTGCAAGGTGGGTTCTTCTCCAAATCCTGTGTACCCGTTGAATAGCGTCCGACTTCTTGTAAACATTGCGCTCCTCGGCTTCCACGCCCAATAATGGCCATCTTCCACGTGTTGAATGAATGCGAAAAGCCAGGGTATTTTTACATTTACCCCCTTAGCGACGCAAATGAGCTACATATAAAAGAGACGAGGATCTAGATCCAAATCACGCCATCCTCCCTTCGCGAGCATTCATTAGAGCGCATCTGACAGAAATCCATTCCATCATGGACAGTCGACGCGGCTCCTCCTATCGCCCTCCTAGCCCTCAGCCTGGAGATTGGGAGAGATGCTCCGTCCCGCACAGCAAGTTAGTGACGCTCCAAACCAAGGGATTTCTTCCCCCGGCCTTCATGGTTCCGGTTCGAGCCGGACTCGCCACCTATAAGGGCGGAAAGCAAGCGGAGAGCGTCCCCAGCCCCTCCAAAGGAGAGCGGGTATGCGGGTTCGGATTTCCAATCCATCCATTTCTCCGGGGGCTCCTGGAGTTCTACGGCCTCCAGTTGCACAACCTTACGCCTGCCTCCATTTTGCATATTGCGGGCTTCGTGGCCCTTCGCGAGCTGTTTTTGGGCGTCGAGGCTCATTTTGCACTGTGGAAGAAGCTGTTCTGCCTTGTGCCCCGTTCCCAAGAGGGGTCAATATATCAAGTGGGCGGAGCTGAACTATGGCGCATCGCCGGGACCAGATATCTATCCGGAACCAGAAGAAGGCGTCCGAAGACTGGCCTTCGGAATGGTTTTATATAGAGGATGTCCCCCTGCCGGACCCTGTTCGGATCGGCCTCCCTGAGTTCAATAACGCTCCTTTGAAGAAACGCCTAAGCTGGCATCCACTGAGCCCTCAGAAGGAGAATGACAGGGACGTCCTTTACCTGATGAGTCGAATAAGGTTGTTAGCTCATTCCGGACTGACCATGATCGGGGTCATGGCCACATGCATTATGCGGGGGGTGCAGCCGCTCCAGTATAGAGGCCACCCCATGTGGGATTTCAACGGGGAGGACGATGCCACCTGCTGCGGCCGTAAGGGGCCGAGATCGGTCGCCGATCTGATGACGATCTTGTCCGCATTGTACAAGGGAGAAGAGGAGGAATTTCTCCGCGTCAATCCACAGGACGGATTTTCTATGTACAATCCTCCAAGCTGGGTAAGCGGACATTTATTTTTTCCTATCCGATCCATTCTCCTGTAGTCAAGTATCTCATTTTGTGATTTTGGCGCAGCAATTGCGTCGGGCCGTAAAGGATATAAATAGCCCGCCTCCACAACCCGAGGATCCGGAATAGTTCCTCGATCGGACCTCCCAAGACGATCCGGACATATTGGTGGAGCTGATCAATGGGGTATTTCACCAACTAAGCATCGATAATGCCTTGGTCGCCATTACAGCCGATTACCCCGGAATACTTCAAGCCTCGCAGGTAACTGAGACCGAAGTCCCAATACTTTGGAAATGACCCATCCGTGCTTGTTTTTGATCACCGTATACCAATGGTGTTTCGCAGGGGAAATCCTTGAGGCGGAAGGCCGAGCCTGCGATGGCTAGTCAGCAAGGGACAGCAAGGTCCAACAGGCTAAAAAGAAGTGAAGTCCAGATTGAAACATGGGTGCACCGATATGGCGCGTCATCTTAATCCCAGGCTTTATTCCCGGGAGGCATACTAACACTCGTGCCTTTTCAGGAAGAAGAGCGCTCGCCGGACTGTATCCAGAGAGGCTACCAAGCAATCCTCCACTCGCCAGGCTCCAAAGCCAGGTTCAGAAGCGGAGGCGAACACGAGGCATGCGTCGGATGCTCCTCCGACAGAGGATGTCGACAGGTTATCTGCCACCAATTCCAAGGTGGAGAGTGCCATGAATCACAGGTGTCGCCGGACAGTTCTTCGTGACGCATGTTTCTCCCCCGAGGCATTGGATGCCTTCAATTCGGGAGATGCGCACCTCCGTGCTGCTCAAAATGGTCTAGCCAGAGCCATGGAGCAGTATGTAAAAGACATACGGGTGAGAAAATTTTGATAGTTATATATGCCAGTAGCCCCCGAGACTTGAAATAGTTAGAATAACTGATTTAAGGATCATTTATTGTGCAGGATCTTACAGAAAAGAATACCCAACTGTCCGAGGAGTTGGAAGAGTGCAAAGCCCAACTTGAGGCCACACTAGCCGCAGCGGGGGAAGCTAAAGAGACCCCCTCTGGTAATATATGCTTTCAAAAGATAAGTAATTTGTGAAGTGCGGCGTGTGTATAAGTCTGACAATAATATTGCAGATGGCGCCGGGATAGATCCGGACAAGCAATAGCTCATGCGTCGGTTAAAGGCCGGCGAGAATGTGCTTACAAGGATGAGGCAAGAGAAAAATAATCTCCAAGATGCCAACACCCAGCTAGGTGAGGAACTAAAGGATGTTCGTGCCCAGCTGTCTGACTCCGTTAAGGAGAATCAGCGGCTTCGACGCGGCATTTTTAGTAAGTTCTTGAACAAACTTTAAAAAAGAGTTCGGCGAGGAAGTTGACTAATAGAGGTATATCTGTAGGTATGCTCACAGGCTGTCCTGCAGAGGAAATGCCCAGTTCTATGGGTGATCTTCTTCCCGAGCTCTTGCAACCACACGAACGAGTTCGGCAGGTGATGAAAGGCGTCGCCCAAGCCTTGTGGCCATCTGTCTCCCTGCCCGAAGGCCTTGGAGAGCTTGCAGAGAGGCTTCAGGGAGCGCGGCGGCGCTTCCGATTATGGAAGATATCGGCCTGCCGTCAAGGCGCCAGGGGGGCCTGGGCCATGGTGAAGACGCGGTACACGAAGGCTGACCCAAACCACATGGCCGAGGTCGGACCTATGGGGCCCGATGGGAAGGAGATCCCTGTGAGCTTAGTGTATGGCCAAGTAGAGTTGGCCGCAAAGTCTTCCTAGCAGGACTGTAAACTAGACAGACTATTAGATGGCATTGAAGAGGAATACAATCAGTCGAATTGACTATGTAATTTAAGATGACATGTAAAATGCCTTCTAGCCGGATTGTAGATCGTTTGTCATAGCGGACCTTTTTGCTTCAACCTCGGGACCCAATAGTCCAGAGTGTGTCTGAATACTCTCGCGGTTATATAAGAACCGAGGCATGCGTGGAGACCAGGCGTAGGGGTCATTAGTGCTTTATCAGACAAGTGCCCAACTAGTTATGTTATCTTACATGGTTAGTAAGAAACATCTTCCAAGGAGAATAGTTCCGTTAGGGGTTCCTTTCCCTGGGAGGCAAGCCCTAAAGTGCATGTCTGGACTGCGAAAAAAGCAGAAAAACATCTAGGGGCAGATGAATAAATAGGAAAGAAATCGTCTTTTAGTTCACCAACCGACTATTCCTTTAAGAACGCTAGCTTTCGGCTTCACCCAGTCTGAGGTACACATCCGGCTAACCCGGCAGTAACAATCGCAGAGGTGCTCCCTTTACCACCTAGCTGAACAATCGGGAATGTAGGGGTAAGCACAGGAGCCAGGCAACCCAGCTTGGCCAAAACTTAAGTCATATCGATGCATATAATGGTGAACAAAAGGTATATGCGGAAGTGTGACACATATGTTGGGCATGAAGCCCGTATAAATAAGCTTCTGTTAAAGAAGCCCCTAGGTATAATGGGCGCGGATAGCGCTGCAAGTGTGTGCGAACAATGCGCGAACAAGCTTTCAAAGGCTGTAATAGAAAAGGAGGGAGAAGGAGAGAAACAGAAGACAGCTAATATGTAAAATATAGACGGAGGAAGGAGATGAACTCAGAGTCCGGTGCTAGGCATAGAATCTTCAGAGACGGGCTGCGTTCCATGGGTTCGGCTCGAGTCAGTTATCCGATGCATCTCGCAGACGGTACGCTCCACCGGTCAGGACTTGGTCGATGATAAAGGGACCTTCCCATTTGGGCTTGAGTTTGTCCTTTTTCTTGTCCGGCAGGCGTAGAACTAACTCGCCAGCGTTGTAAGTTTTGGCTCGTACTTCTCTGCTTTGATATCTTCGAGCTTGTTGTTGATAAAATGCAGAACAGGCTTTTTCCATGTCACGCTCCTCCTCCAATGCGTCCAAACTGTCCTGCCGATCGAGCTCGGCTTCTCTTCCTTCATACATGCGCACGCGAGGTGAGTCATGAATTATGTCACAGGGCAGAACTGCCTCTGCGCCGTATACCATAAAGAATGGTGTAAATCCGGTGGTGCGATTCGGAGTGGTCCGCAGCCCCCAGAGTACGGAGTCGAGCTCCTCTACCCAGTGCATGTAAGATTCCTTGAGGGACCGCACTAATCTGGGTTTGATGCCGCTCATGATTAGACCATTTGCTTGCTCGACTTGACCGTTAGTTTGAGGGTGATAGACTGAAGCATAATTGAGCTTGATGCCCATGTTTTTGCACCAGAGTTTGACCTCGTCGGCCGTAAAGTTCGTGCTGTTATCAGTGATGATGCTATGGGGGACGCCGTAATGGTGTACGACCCCTGATATGAAGTCTATCACCGGTCCGGATTCGGCCGTCTTAACAGGTTTGGCCTCTATCCATTTGGTGAATTTATCCACCATGACCAGTAGGTATTTTTGCTTGTGGGTTCCTCCTTTAAGGGGTCCAACCATGTCAAGCCCCCAGACCGCAAATGGCCAGGTTACGGGTATAGTTTTGAGGGCGGTGGGTGGCATGTGGCTTTGATTAGCAAAGCGCTGGCAACCAACACATCATTGGACTAAGTCCTGAGCATCTGCCCGGGCCGTCGGCCAATAAAATCATGTACGGAAGGCCTTGCCTACAAGGGCCCGGGCTGCGGCGTGGTGCCCGCCGAGTCCGACATGAATTTCAGCCAGGAGATTCCGCTCTTCCTCTTCGGAGATACACCTTTGAAGGACTCCGGGTGTGCTGTTCTTGTAAAGCTCTCCCTCATGGACCTTATAGACTTTAGATCACCGTACTACGCAGCGGGCCTCGTTTTGGTCCTCGAGAAGTTCCTGCCTAATTAGGTAGGCTAGGAATGGTTCCGTCCACGAGGCAATGACTGCCATTATTACGTGGGCTGAGGATGTTACTTCGTTGGCAGAACCGCCAATTGTGTCAGAATGTTCGGAGTCGGGCAGTGCGCTTGGGTCCGGGTTGTTATTTCCGGATTTCCCCTCCCATAGTAGGGATGGCTTGAACACCCTCTCTAGGAAGATGTTGGGAGGGACGGCATTGCGCTTTGCACCAATGCGTGCCAATACGTCTGTTGCCTAGTTGTTATCCCGGGCTATATGGTGAAATTCGAGCCCCTCAAACCGAGCTGACATTTTTAGGACGGCGTTGCGATAAGCTGCCATTTTCGGATCCTTGGCATCGAAGTCTCCATTTATTTGGGATATCGCGAGGTTCGAATCCCCGCGCACCTCTAGGCGTTGAATGCCCATAGAGACTGCCATCCGGAGGTCGTGTAGAAGGGCCTCGTATTCGGCTGCGTTGTTGTAGTCTGTATACATTTTCTGGAGTATGTATTGAACCGTATCTCCGGTTGGGGATGTCAGAACGACGCCAGCCCCCAGACCAGCCAACATTTTGGAGCCGTCAAAGTGCATGATCCAGTTGGAATATGCGTCGTACTCTTTAGGAAGTTCGGCTTCAGTCCATTCGGCGACGAAGTCGGCCAAAACTTGCGACTTAATAGCTCACCGTGGCTTATAAGTTATGTCGAACGGGAGGAGCTCAATGGCCCATTTGACAATCCGGCCCGTTGCGTTGCGGTTGTTTATAATGTCATTAAGAGGTACTTCGGAGGCTACTGTTATCGAACACTCTTGAAAGTAGTGTTGCAGCTTCCGGGATGCCATGAACACCGCGTATGCTATTTTCTGATAATGCGGGTACCGTGACTTGCATGGAGTTAGGACAGTGGACACATAGTAAACTGGTTTTTGAAGGGGGAACTTGTGTCCGTCCATTTCTCGTTCGACAATGAGCACCGTGCTCACAACTTGATGAGTTGCCACGATATATAATAGAATTGGTTCGCCTATGTTGGGCGCGGCCAGGACCGGGTTTGTTGCCAATATAGCTTTTATTCTTCAAGTTTGGCCGTGGCGGCATCCGTCCACTCAAAGTGTTCGGTGCGTCGGAGGAGGCGATAAAGGGGTAATGCCTTTTCTCATAAACGGGAGATAAAGCGGCTTAAAGCCGCCACGCTTCCCGTCAGTTTTTGTATTTGTTTGAGGTCCTTTGGGATATCCAATTGCGACAGAGCTCGGATCTTGGCTGGGTTTGCTTCAATTCCTCTATCGGATACAATGAAGCCTAGGAGCCTTCCGGCTGGTACGCCGAAAACACATTTTTCCGGGTTAAGCTTAATGTCATATGTTCCGAGATTATCAAACGTGAGCCTCAAATCGTCTACTAGAGTTTCTACATGCTTGGTTTTGATGACCACATCGTCTACGTATGCCTCCACTGTTTTGCCAATCTGGTTTGCCAGACATGTCTGAATCATGCGCTGATATGTTGCGCCGGCGTTTTTGAGCCCAAAGGGCATTGTGTTGAAGCAGAATGGGCCGTATGGGGTGATGAATGCCGTTGCGGCTTTGTCGGGCTCCGCCATCTTAATTTGGTGGTAGCCGGAGTATGCGTCGAGGAAGCATAATGAATCGTGTCCTGCGGTAGCGTCGATAATTTGGTCGATGCGGGGGAGGGGGAAGAGGTCCTTTGGGCAAGCCTTGTTGAGGTCCTTGAAATCGACGCATAGGCCCCAGGATTTGTCCATCTTTGGTACCATCACCAGGTTTGCTAGCCAGTCCGGATGTTTTATATCTCTGATGAATCCAGCCTCCAATAGTTTGGCTAGCTCCTCTCCCATGGCCTGTCTCTTGGGTTCAGAGAAACGCCGAAGAGCTTGTTTGACTGGCTTGAATCTTTTAAGATGTTTAGGCTGTGCTCGGCCAGCCGGCGTGGGATTCCTGGCATGTCTGAAGGGTGCCAGGCAAAAATGTCCCAATTTTCGCGTAGGAATTCTCGTAGTGCGGCATCTACATCAGGGTTTAATTGTGCCCCGATGGAGGCCGGTTTTGTAGGGTCCGTTGGATGGACTTGGAATTTGACTATTTCGTCCGCTGGTTTAAAGGAGGTGGACTTGGATCTCTTATCGAGTATCACATCGTCCCTATTCACCGTGGAGCGCAGCGTAGTGAGTTCCTCGGCCGCTAGGGCTTCGGATAGTGCCTTAAGGGCCAGTGCAGCTGTCTTATTTTCGGCGTGGAGTGCTATGTCCGAGTCACTAGCAAGAGTGATGATTTCGTTGGGCCTGGGCATTTTGAGCTTCATGTACCCGTAATGGGGTATAGCTTGAAAAATTGTGAATGCCTCTCGCCCTAATAGAGCGTGATATCCGCTGCTGAACGGGGCCACTTGGAACGTGACCTCCTCGGACCTGTAATTATCCGGCGTGCCAAACACCACATCCAGTGTGATTTTTCCTGTACAGCATGCTTCCCGACTGGGGATTATTCCTCTAAAGGTTGTGCTGCTTCGCTCAATGTGGCTCTAGTCTATTTCCATTTTTCGGAGGGTTTCCTTGTAAATGAGGTTCAATCCGCTGCCACCGTCCATGAGTACCTTGGTAAGGCGAAAGCCGTCCACTATTGGACTGAGGACCAATGCGCCTGGTGCTCGGGCTGTTCGGAATTTAGGTTCATCACTGGCATTAAAGGTAATAGCCGTGTCACTCCATGGGTTTATTGTTGCTACTTCGTAGACTTCGGCAAGGCTGCGGAGTGTTCGTTTCCGCATATTATTTGATGCGAAAGTCTCGGAGACTGTTAATACCGTACTGGTATCCTTGGGCTGGTGCTCTGGAGTTAGAATCTCTTCGCCACTTTTGGCCACTTGCCGTAGTATCCAACATGCTCTAAGGCTATGAGTTGGAGTGGCACCCTCTGTACTATGAATTTTGCAGGGCCCATTGAGCCATCCTTCTAGTATGGTTCTGTGCCCTATAGCAGGGTTTTACTTTTTGGTGTTCAACCCGGGTGCCTGGCGATAATGCACCCTTTTATTTCGGATTGGGGTTGTATTCAGGGCCGGATTGTCCCAAAATTTGATTTTGGTTTTCCAGGCGCTTTCTATCGCACAGTACTTTCGTACTATGGACGCCAAGTCAGTGAAGCGTGTAATTTAACAACGGCTTACGGCGTTGAGGATTCCCTTGTCCGTGCAATTATTGCGGAAGAATGAAATCACGTCCTCCTCACGGCAGTCCTTTACCCTGTTCATAACCAGGAGGAATCTGGCCCAGTAATGGTGTACTATTTCTGCAGGCTCTTGCCGAATTTGGGATAGATCGCTTATGTTTGGGTGTGCGGGTGGAATTAAATCCGAAACCCCGTCCAATCTAAGAATCAGGGGCCAAGAAGTTTCCGAACTTGAAAGCTTGGGTTCTTGGATGTTGTCCAATGAATCTAGCCCGCTGCCTGACTTTAGGTTCAGGGCTTGAGAGACGCCCTCCCCTCCACGGGAATCCGGCATGGAGGGATCGGGAATCCGGACATAGCTAGTCCTTAAAAGAGAAGAAGGGTCGCCGTATTGTTCCTCAACCACGGCAACATGGTGGGTGACCTGGGGAGAGTTGATCTCTCTCAGATCGGGTTTAGGCCCAGTCTGATCGTAGTCTGTAGCGACTCCCAGGGCGGCGATGCGATCCAAGAGCTCGTTTAAGGAAGAGAGCTCCATCGGATCTAACTGCTCGGTGAATTCCGAGTTAACGTGAAGATTTCTTTCGATGACCCGAGAAGTCATCGCCGGTGCGGTGGCCGAACATGCAGTCATAAGAAAACCGCCTAGCCGGAGAGTTTGGCCGATGGCCAAAGCTCCTGAAAGTGCTAGTTATCGACTAGAGGGGGGGTGAATAGCCGATTTTTATGAAAGTCTTCAAAACGTGGAAGTTTCGAAGACAAACAATAGAAATGACCTAATTGATATGCAGCGGAAGATAAACTACAACAAGCAAGCCATAGTCAAGTATGCAATAGCGTTAACGTACGAGGACTAATAGCAGCTAGGTAGTAGGATCAGGATGGAAGATAGTATGAAGCCAATCAACAATAGTAGTCAAGCAATGAAGTCAATCAGATAAGACAGATAAGTAATGACTTCACGAAGACAAACTCAAAGTAAAGGAGGGAAGAGATAGAACCAGTCACTTGTTGAAGACACAAGATTTGTTGGACCAGTTCCAGTTGCTGTGACAACTGTATGTCTGGTTAGGGAGGCTGAGATTCAACTCAGAAGACCGTGTCTTCACCTTATTCCCCTTGAGCTAAGGACACTTAGTCCTCGTCCAATCACTCTGGTAAGTCTTGAAGGTAGACTTCCAAACCTTCATAGACTTCGTTCACCCGGCAATCCACAGTGACTCTTGGATGCTCAGAACGCGACGCCTAACCGGCTGGAGGATACACAGTCCTCAAGTGTAATAAGTCTTCAGGTCACACAGACAGAAAGACTTCAGTGATGCTAACACTCTTTGGCTCTGGGTGTTTGGGCTTTGTCCTCTCAAGGATTTCTCTCTCTCTCAAATGCTTCGAGGTGGGTTGCTCTCAAACGACAAAAGCCGTATATTAACTCTGAGCAGCCACCAATTTATGGTGTAGGGGGTGGGCTATTTATAGCCACTAGGCAACCCGACCTGATTTGTCCAAAATGACCCTGGGTCACTAAGGAACTAACATGTGTTCCAACGGTCAGATTTCAAACACACGCGGCAACTTTACTTGGGCTACAAGCAAAGCTGACTCATCCAGCTCTGGATAAGGTTTGCTCTCATTGTCTTCGCTCGAAGACGTAGGATTTGAGTTGAGCATCACTTCAGTCACTCTGACTTAGTTCACTTGGACCCCACTTAACAGTATGGTGGGTCCTATGACTCAACAAAGAAGAAAAGGAAGCAACGAATCCACACAGTCTTCGCGCTCCATAGTCTTCACGCAATGTCTTCTCATGTCATAGTCTTCAATATGAATATCTTCTCATACCACCATTGTCTTCAATGTCTTCATACATTTTTAGGGGTCATCTTCGGTAGGTAAACCGAATCAATGAGGGACACTACCTGCGTTATCCTGCAATTCTCACAAACGCATTAGTCCCTCAACCAACTTTGTCATCAATACTCCAAAACCAACTAGGGGTGGCACTAGATGCACTTACAATCTCCCCCTTTTTGGTGATTGATGACAAACTGGTTGAAGTTTTCAACGGGGATAAAGTATGTGAAATTGTAAAGGATAGGAATTGTCTTCATAAGTAGCAAGGGCTCCCCCTGAAGATGTGCATATAAGTAATTTTGCTTTTGGAATGCAAATGCACATGGCAGGTTGTACTTGTGGAGATCCACTTCAACTTATGAAGATAATTCATCATGCATGAAATGATATAGCTTATAGGATGACATGCATAATGAAAAATGGACGTCTGCAGGATGATCTAAGTGCGGAAGTTATCATCGCACATGCGGAATTTATCATCGCATCACAGTAAAGCAATCAAGTAGCAGACGACCATCAAGTTTAGGTGTTACAACTCAAAGAACCAAATGTTTTTGAAAAGCAAGAGTTGTAAGCACGAGGCAAAAATATAATGCAACCGCCCATATGAACCCGCTTGAAGACTATCAACTCATACGCTTCTCCCCCTTTTGTCAGTAAGGACCAAAAAGGTTTGAAGACATAGAGCATCTACTCGTCCTCACGAGGAGTAGTTGAAGCAGCAGTGTTGTCGTTGTCGTTTGGCGGTGCAGATGAACTTGGTGCAGTGTCGATGCGTGCAGAAGTAGGAGGTGGTGAAGTAGCATTATCTTCATCATCGATCACTCTGGCATTTATCGTTGCCGCGGAGGAAGAATATTCAGAATCTTCAAGAGATGGAGTACGACGTAGGACAGCAGTCCGTGGAGGAGTGGAGTCAAACTGGAATCGTTCATTGAAGCCATCGTCTTGAAGATCTGCTTCAGCACTAAGCAGGGTCAAGCTCTTCCATGATCGCCAGCAAGTTTCATGAGCAACAAAGGCATTCTTGGTGGCAAGGTTGCGAATGCGATTGACATCCACCAAGAGGCTTTGCATCTGTCTCTTGAGCCAGAAATGATGCTTATCTTGTTTCTGATGAAGGGCCACAAGAAGTTATCAGTCATTGAGAACGTGAGAATGCTTCTGAGGCCTTTGGGCAATGGTGCTTTCAGTGGCTTCAATAGGTGCTCGATGAGGCAGACGAGTATTTCCAGCCAATGGATAGATTCGTGTTGCTTCTTGAACACCTTCAATGGGTTGAGTGAAGCTTTGGTGCTCGGCATTCTGAAGACAAAGAGGCTTCTTGGCAGGTTCAGGGTATATAGCTTCAACTGACATATCAACCTCTGGTAGAAAAATCACATGATTGCGAGTAGATGGTTGATAGTTGACAGATGAGTGTCGCTTGATGAGGCGCATGGCCCATGGAGCATAAAACTTCAGACCAAATAGGTTAGAGCCGGAAGCAGCAAGTTGCCTGATGAAGAAATCTTGCGCATTGAAGCTGATGCCATTGAGAATGTAGAAGACCAAAGTCTTCATAGCTCCTTCAAGCTTTGCCGCTGATGAATGTCCTTTGATAGGCCATAGAGTTCGCCTGATGATGTGATATATGGTGCATGGCAGATACTCAAGGTCTTCAACAAAGAACTCTGTTGGATATTCAGCATCACGTGGCAAAGGCTTCATCATGCTCAACATCTGACTCATATTGGGTTCAGGCTTATGAAAGATGCTTTCCAAAGCATTGCAGTGATTTTGACAACCAGGTTCATAGAGTTCTCCTAGAGTGGATAGGCCTGTAAGATCAATGATGTCGAGAGCTTTGGCTTCATGATGAACATTTCCTGTCATCCACTCTAGAATCCATGTCTTGATATCTCTGGTGTAGCTGCGAATGTGCAGAGTAGCATAGAATTGAAGCAATAGCTCTTCATTCCAGTGTTCTTTATCTGTGACAAAACTGAGCAGCCCAGCATCACGAAAGCAGTCAAGTGCTTCTTCTAAGCAGGGCAGTCCAGTAATGGCTTCAGTGTCGAGGCGCATATGATGGAAAATGCGCCCTTGATCATACAGAACACAGGAGTAATAGCTTCGCTGCTGATGACTCCAGAACCTATCTGATGATATTCTTGGCTTCGTGTAGGGGTTCTTCGAACTGTCAAAGAATGTGTTGTGGCTCTTGAAGCCATTTGCATTGAAAGACCCGACAGCGGTGGCAGTACGGGGAAACCTTGGCAGTCTTGGCTTGGGATTCTGGACCTGAGGCCTATGCTCAATGTGATAGTCAAATTGAGGACCAGAGACATTAGGCGGAGGGACCAGAACGGGCCATCTTAATGTGATTAGCTCGTCATGGTTGTATGCTTGCTCGATTGTATAGGGCCTTGGGGGCGGAACAGGAGCAGTGGCAGCAGCTGAGGCTTCAGGCTGCACAACAGGTGCTTCAGGAGCAGTTGCCTCATTTGCTTCAGGTGTAGTGGCCTCATTAGCTTCAGGCACACTGGTTGGTTCAAGCTCCACATTAGCTTCAGCCATGACAACGTCATTGGCTTCACTTGCGTTGGTTGTGGCAGCTTTACGATTTTCAACCTCCACTTGAGGAGCTGGAGGGTCAGGTATAGACACGTTCACTTCATGAACAGTTTCTTCAGGCATGGGGGGAGTTTGGACACGTTCTTCTTGACATTCCTCATCGGCTGATGCATCCGAATTGTCTTCAGCAGCTTGTGCTTCAGACACAGAGACATTCACAGTTGGAGTGGCTTCAGAGAACACTTGACGTGCAATAGGTTGACGGTGCACTTCTCCTTCTGGAACGCTCGGAAGAGGGACTTGAGGCCTTGGTCCTTTGCGAAGCCTTTGTAGTACAGGCGACGCCTTTGGAGATGGAGTGGGAAGGTCCTCATCCTCTTCAACTTGGACGGATGGTGTGGTTTGTTGTTGTTGTTGGGGAGTACTTGGGGATTCTTGTTCTTGCGGGCGATCAGTCCATGAAGCATCCTGAGCAATTGGCGTCAAAGGACGACCAATGCTGATGATTTCGTTGTTCATACGAACAGGCGATGATACCACATTGTATTCGATCTGAGGAAGAACTTCATCATCTTCAACATTGTCATGATGACCAATGTCTTCAGCAGCGGTGGGTTCAGCTGCTGGTATATCTTTAGCTTCAGGAGCCTCTGTGGAAGCAGGCTCATGAACAGTCATGCGAAGTTCTTGGGATGCAGATGCAGGACGAACCACTGAGATGGGTTCAACAACAAGGGGCTCTGTGGGAGCAGCCCGACTCTTCTTGGTCTTGCGCTTCTTCTTGGAGGGAGCGGCATCAGAGGCTTCGGTGTTCTTCCTCTTTCTGGCTTCAGCCTCGGCAGCCCTCGTCTTCTTCTGTTCAGAAGCGGTTGTGGTGACCTTTGGCTTCGAGCCAGTCATGCTGCTCGGGAAGATAATGCGTGGGGCTTCTTGGCTTGAAGGTGCAGGCTGGTCAGCAGAAAGCTTCTTCTTTTTCTTTGCAGCCATCCTGGGGTCAATGTCAGGACGGCCAAGTGACTTGCGCTTCTCAGCCTCATTGTAGGCAAGCACACACTTATCAGCCAAACGCTTCATGCGCTCACGAGAGTCTTGAGCTTCTTGGCGCTTCTTCAGAAAAGCTTCTTTAAGCTCATGCAACATGACTTTGAAGTTTCGGACGTCTTGAACACTTAGCTTGGCCACATGCTTCTTGAATTGAGCCTTCTCATAATCAATCTTGTTCTTGAGCTCAACGATTCGCTGAGTGAGAGCAAGCTCAGAAGCAATGGCACCATTGAAGGTGACACTGAGGCCAATGGGAAGTTGTAAATCTTCAAAGCTGACATTGGGGGTGTCAAACCACTCATCAATGAAATTGTGGATGATGGCCACATCAAAGAGAGGCAAGTTGTTGAAGATTTCTGCTTCTTCCTTGCTCTTTATCAGTTGTTCAAGGGCATCATTAGCAAGATCTTCATCACTTGATAGATCAATGGGTTCTTCACGCAGAATGGCGGCAGGAGTCAAGGCTTGATCAGTATGCCTGACAAGTTGTTTTTTCTTCTCCGTCTTCTTGGAGATGCGGGATTGATCTTCAGACTGCACACTAGCTTCAGGAGGTGCAGTGGCCAGTGGCTTCACACGAGAAGCTTTTGGAGGTGCAGCTGATGATGAAGCCTTAAGTTTCTTTTGCTTCTGCGGCCTAGGAGGAGGAGCTGGGGCTTCATCAGAATCAGCCTCATTGTCAGAATGATCCACTTTGGCACCTTGTACCAAGATGTAGGAGATGAGGCCATCAACGTTTGCAAAGGGGACAATTCTGTTTTCTTCAGCTTCACGTGTGCCATCATCACGGGGAGCAGAGGTACCAGGATTGAAGTCTAATCCCCGTGACTTCTTGTTTTCCTTTGCCGAAGCCTTAGCAAACTGGAAGTTGCGCTTGAAGAGATTGTCGTCATGACACCAGAGCAATGATGATGGGTCGGCTTCTTCATGTTGTGGTCCACGGACCATGCAAGGATAGAATTCTTACGCAATGGCTTCAGCTTTGTTCTTGGGGGAAAGGCCTCGATAGAGAATATCACCCCAAGGCTCTTGATAGCATTTTTCTCTGCGTACTCCAGGGTGACGAACTTGTACTTGTACCACTGTTCAGCCCAATAGTATCGAATCCATTGGATTCGAGTCTTGCGCTGATTGTAATCTTCTTCAGGATCTGTTTTATACATTTCTGCCAGATCATCAGGCAGATCCTTTGAAGTTCCCCCATGACGCTGTCTGCCACCCTTCCTTGCTGATTTTTCTGCAGCCATGAACTTCAAGCTGAATGGCTTCAATATGTTCAGAGGCTTCAAAGATTTACGCTTGCTGGTCGGCTTCAGGAGAATTGATATGATGCTGTAACTATTCTGCAAACGAATGCAGACTATGAGAACCAAGGGATTCTCCCATGGACATGTACCTGTGACAGCATTAGAGATGCGAGGGAAGGGGAAGAGGTCATATGCATTCTCAAAAGATTTTGAAGATAAATCTGTTTGAAGATATTGACCTCATGATGCGAAGACATTCACTTATATTGGTGAGTTGGTTCCAGATTTGTACCAATCCGTGAATGAGTACAAGTGAGGAATCAAACTAGACAGGAAATCTAAGTGAATTGACTCGGCAGTATGAGATGCAGACAGAATAGATCTAACATTGAATAGGCAGAAACTACTTTTGGTAAACAGGATGAATCTTGAAGATCAAAAAGGTGGTAAAAATAGAGTTATAATTACCGCACGAAGAACTGCTAGACGGGAAGAATGGGAGACCGAGCAGTTCAGCCCACCGTGCCCTAACTTGGCGACGGAGGACACCTATGGCAACGGCGGAGAGGACGATGTCCACGGCCGGCGTGAGGACGGCGTCGGAGAAGTCGCGGCAGCTAAGCGCTTCGTCACCGGTGTCGTCGCGAGCTAGCGGTGGCGCTAGGGTTTTGATGGAGGTGGAGAGGTGGAAGAAGGATTTCTGTACCGCAGGGGACAAGTATTTATAAGTAGGTGAGAGACACAGCGCAATTACACTGGTGCCCCTGGCGGTTCACATCTGAGGGGTACGTGGCAAGCATGCAACATACTTAGAATTGTCCCACGTTCCCACGCCCGCCAGGCATGTCGGAGAGTTGTTCCAGCTTCTCCGGATTTCAACAATAAAGATAAGTCATTTAAAACAGATTTAATGTTTGTCTCTTTGCCTTCTGCTGACTAGGACGCAGAGAAGACATTCGACAGTTTCAATAGAATGCATATGATTTGGACAGATAGAGTTTGAGATAGGAAGCATAGAGAGGTTAGGGTCCGATCACATTCACTTAGTTCAAAAGATTCAACTTGAAGACATAGCTATAAGTGAATGCTGTAGAGGACAGAGCGCTAGTATGTATACATATATGCAATCAAATCATCATAGCGCAGAAAATCATGAAGATAAATTGAAACTGAAGACAAACCAAATGTGAAGTCTTTGCAAAAGTGACACCATGAGTGAAACACTTCAAACACAGAAATTTGGTGGTGGTGTTACCCACCGTATAGGAAGTATTAGACCCAGACACGGTGCACAATTATCGTGGTGCTACGAAGTCAAATTCCATGTTAATGTATTCACACTCAGAGTGTAAATCTTCATTGATTGAAGATATACATTACTTTGTGTGTTGCACATCTAAGTCATCAACATGCATAAGTGTTAGGATGTGTGCCTGATCACAGGACATTCGAGGATTCCAAGATATTTAGATCACACCGTAACTTGCAAAACCTTTCCTCATCGAAGGGCTTTGTGAAGACATCTGCCAGTTGCTCTTCAGTGTTGACGTGCATGATATCTATATCTTTCTTCATAACATGATCTCTGAGAAAGTGATGACGTATTTCAATGTGCTTTGTCTTCGAGTGCTGGACTGGGTTGTTGGCTATCTTGATGGCACTTTCGTTGTCGCAGAAGAGAGGTACTTATTTCAGGTTGATGCCATAATCCTTGAGAGTTTGCTTCATCCATAGAAGCTGAGCACAACAGGATCCAGCAGCAATGTATTCAGATTCAGCAGTTGAGAGTGATACATAGTTCTGCTTCTTTGAAGACCAACAGACAAGTGATCGACCAAAAAATGACATGTGCCTGATGTTGACTTGCGATCCACCTTGTCACCAGCATAATCAGCATTCGAGAATCCAACTAGGTCAAACCTTGAGCCCTTTGGATACCATAATCCGAGTGCTGGGGTGTGAGCCAAATATCGAAGAATTCGCTTCACAACTAAGTGATGTGATTCTTTTGGTGCCGCTTGGAATCGAGCACACATGCAAACACTAAGCATAATATCTGGCCTAGATGCACATAAATAAAGCAAAGAACCAATCATGGAGCGGTATACCTTTTGATCGAACTCTTTACCATTGTCGTCGGGACCAAGATGGTGTTTGGATGGCATTGGCGTTGTGTAGCCTTTGCAGTCTTCCATTCCAAACTTCTTCAGACAATCTTTGAGGTATTTTTCTTGAGATATGAATATGCCATTTCGTTGCTGACGAATTTGAAGACCAAGGAAGAACTTCAGCTCACCCATCATGGACATTTGATATTGCTCTTGCATCATGTACCCAAACTCATCACTGTACTTCTGGTTGGTGCAGCCAAAGATTATGTCATCCACATATATTTGGCACACAAACAGTTCAACATCATATGTCTTCGTGAAGAGTGTGGGATCGAGGGATCCAGGTTTGAAGCCTTTGCTCTTCAGGAAGTCTTTGATCGTATCATACCATGCGCGAGGAGCTTGTTTGAGGCCATACAGTGCTTTGTTTAGCTTGTACACCATATCAGGATGTTTTGGATCTTCAAAGCCAGGTGGTTGAGCGACATATACTTCTTCTTCAATCTTGCCATTGAGAAATGCACTCTTTAAATCCATTTGATATAGCAAGATGTTGTGATGATTAGCGTAGGCTAGCAGTATGCGAATAGCTTCAAGTCTAGCCACAGGGGCAAATGTTTCATCGAAATCAATTCCTTCAACTTGAGTATATCCTTGTGCCACAAGACGTGCTTTGTTTCTGACGTCTTGACCATGCTCATCTTGCTTGTTTCAATATATCCATTTTGTTCCAATAATGTTATGCTTGCGAGGGTCAGGGCGCTTGACCAGTTCCCAAACATTATTCAGCTTGAACTGTTGAAGTTCTTCTTGCATGGCTTGAATCCATTCAGGTTCCATAAAAGCTTCAGCAACTTTCTTGGGTTCTGATATTGACACAAATGAAAAGTGCCCACAGAAGTTTGCTAACTGTGTTGCTCTTGAGCGAGTAAGTGGACCAGGCGCATTGATGCTGTCAATTATCTTCTCGATTTGTACTTCATTTGCAACACGAGGATGAACTTGACGAAGACCTTGCTCATGCTAATCATTGTCATCATTGGAAGTATTGTCTTCGGTCTGAGCATTGTCTTCAGGTTGGTTTGGTGCAGAAATAATAAGTTCCTCTTCAGGCTGTGCTTCAGAAGGCATGATTTCACCAGTTACCATCAGCTTGATAGATTCGCTTGAAGGAGCTTCATCTAGTGTACTTGGCAGAATTTCTCTTTGTGAACCATTGGTTTCATCAAATCGCACATCCACTGTTTCAACGATTTTGTAGTGGAAGAGGTTGAAGACTCTGTAAGAGTGCGAGTCCTTTCCATAGCCAAGCATGAAACTTTCGTGAGCTTTGGGTTCAAATTTTGACTTGTGATGGGGATCCTTGATCCAGCACCTAGCACCAAAGACTCTGAAGTAGCTGACATTTGGCTTCTTGCCAGTAAGGAGCTCATAGGATGTTTTGCCCAGAAGCTTATGGATGTAGACACGGTTGATGATGTGACAAGCTATATCAATGGCTTCAGGCCAGAACTTTCTTGGTGTCTTGTACTCGTCAAGCATTGTTCGAGCCATATCGATGAGGGTTCTGTTCTTGCGCTCTACAATGCCGTTTTGCTGAGGTGTGTATGGAGCAGAAAATTCATGAGTGATTCCCATTGTATCCAGATAAAGATCAAGGCCGGTGTTCTTGAATTCAGTGCCGTTATCACTTCTGATATGCTTGATCTTGACGCCATAATTGTTCATTCCTCGATTGGCGAATCGTCTGAAGACATCTTGTACTTCAGTCTTGTAGAGAATTATGTGCATCCATGTATATCTTGAGTAGTCATCAACAATGACGAAGCCATAGAGACACGCCGTTGTTGTGAGGGTGGAGTAATGAGTAGGTCCAAATAAGTCCATGTGTAGCAGCTCGAAGGGTTGAGACGTTGTCCTGATTGTCTTCGAGGGGTGCTTGGCCCTCGTCATCTTTCCAGCTTCGCAAGCACCACACAAATGATCTTTCTTGAACTTGAGACCTTCGATGCCTATGACATGCTTCTTGTTGACGAGAGTGTGCAAGTTCCTCATGCCAGCGTGCCCCAGCCTTCGATGCCAGAGCCAGAATTCTGAAGCTTTTGCAAGAAGACATACGGCAAGCTGTGGACCTGCTAAGAAATCTACCATGTATAGATCACCTTTCCTATACCCTTCAAAGACTAGAGACTTGTCAGATTCCATTAGTACAAGGCAACGATATTTTCCAAATATCACAATCATGTTTAAGTCACAAAGCATTGAGACAGACATTAAGTTGAATCCAAGGGATTCAACAAGCATCACTTTATCCATGTGTTGATCCCTAGAGATTGCAACTCTACCTAGACCCAATACTTTGCTTTTACCAGTGTCAGCAAATGTGATTTGACTCTTGTCGGATGGACGTAAGGTTGAGTCCATGAGAAGACTTCGATCACCAGTCATATGATTAGTGCATCCGCTGTCGATAATCCATTCTGAAGCTTTTGATGACATGCCCTACAGTGCAGTTAGGAGGATAGGCTTCACAAGGTATGTTGTGAAGCATAAGTAGTTGATGCACACTTGGATTACCACAACATAGATGAAAGTTAGCACACAGTATGATAGGTAAGCGATTCATATGTGGAATACATAGTAAGTCATTTTATCATGCGTCCCTTTGTGTTTTAGGTCCCCAGCAATTCTATCAGACGCCTTTGATTGCTGGCTGGAGACCACATTCTGCAAAAGAGAGTTAATTCTTCTTCACCACCCACATTTTCAGGGGTGGCTTAGAAGCAATGAGTCTAAGTGCAGCATCTGAGAATTTCGGCTTTGAAGCCCTAGCAAATAGCCTTGTAGTAAATGAATGATACTCATGTGAATAAGCAGAAAAGTTCTTAGTTCTATGAACTTGGCGGTTTGAAGACACATGCTCATATTCATGAGTCTGAGTATGATTTCCTTGCAAAACATTGGCGTTAGGGTGACTCAAGTGAGTCCTGTGTTCGTAAGTAGCCGTTGGACCATATGATGCCTTTGGTCTGGGGTTTGTCTTCTTCCCTGGTGGTGTCATGATGACATTCACTGGAAGATTCTCAAGACAGCTTTTGGGAACCCAGATCTTCTTCATAGGAGGTCCATTCCTGCAGTTAGTACCAATATACCTGGCAAACACTTCACCATTCTGATTTTTGAACAGTTTATAGTTTGCATCAAAGGATTCATCAATGATAATAGGATTAGCACAGGTAAATCCAGATAAAGTGGATGGATCCACTAAAGGTTCCTTTGCAGCAACCCATGTGGTTTTGGGATATTGCTCAGGCTTCCAGAAGGAACCATCAGCATTCATTTTCCTCTCGAACCCAACACCCTCTTTCCTAGGGTTTCGGTTCAGAATCTGCTTTTTGAGGACATCACAAAGTATCTGATGCCCTTTCAGACTTTTATACATTCCTGTTTCAAGCAATGTCTTCAACCTAGCATTTTCATCAGCAATAGTAGTGGTATCCTCAGATGAGGGGTTAGTTACCACATTAGTAGTTGAAGACAGAGAAACAGTAGCAGTAGTGGAACATTCAGCAACAGAGGCAGTGTTATCACGCTCAATGCATTTTAAGCACGGTGGTTCAAATTCATCCTGAGCGGGACTGATCTGTTGAGTACGAAATGACTCATTCTCTTTTTGAAGATCTTCATGAGTCGCTTTCAGTTTCTCAAGCTCTTGCTTCCTTTGAAGATAATCATAGGAGAGCTTTTCATAAGTGGTTGAGAGCGTCTCATGAAGACTTTCAAGTTCTTGATACTTAGCATGAAGATTTTTTATGTCTTCAACTAAGGACTGTGAACGTGTCATTTCCGCGTCCAACAGGTCATTGCTTTTGTCTAACAGTTTTTTAGTATGTTCCATAGCCCTTTGTTGTTCAGTAGGAATTTTAGCAAGTGTTTTGTAGCTGGGTTTAGATTCACAACCAGAGTCATCTTCACTTGATGTTTGAAAGTAAGCATCGCGCGATTTTACCTTGGCACTGCATGCCATGAAGAAGTAGGTGGGAGCAGGATCATCCTTGTCATCATCAGCGTTGGTGTGGGAGTCATTGTCTTCAGAGTTGAAGATGGACTTTGCGACGCAGGCTGTGGCCAGAGCCAGACTTGCAACGCCAGAGTCGGACTCAGCTTCAGATTCCACCCCTGCCTCCTCAGAAGCAGACTCCTCTTCTGAATCCATTTCCTTGCCAACAAAAGCACGAGCCTTGCCAGATGAGCTCTTCTTGTGAGATGAGGATTTTGATGTGGACTTGGAAGAAGACTTTGATGATTTCTTCTTCTTCTTGTCATCAGAGTCATATTCCTTGCTCTTCTTCTTTTTCTTCTCGTTGTCCCACTGAGGACACTCAGAGATGTAGTGCCCAGGCTTCTTACACTTGTGACATGTTCTCTTCTTGTTGTCTTGAGTGGAAGCTTCATCATTTCTTGAACTGGATCGTGAAGACTTTCTGAAGCCCTTCTTCTTGGTGAATTTCTGGAACTTCTTCACAAGCATAGCAAGCTCCCTTCCAATGTCTTCAAGATCGTCAAAACCGCAGTCAGATTCTTCTTCTTCAGATGAGGAAACAACTTTTGCCTTCAAAGCACGAGTTCGGCCATAGTTGGGGCCATAGATATCTCTTTTCTCAGAAAGCTGGAACTCATGTGTATTGAGCCTCTCAAGTATATCAGACGGATCGAGTGTCTTGAAGTCAGGACGTTCTTGTATCATGAGGGCAAAGGTGTCAAAGGAGGTGTCAAGTGATCTCAGCAGTGTCTTGACACTTTCATGCTTGGTAATCTCAGTGGCGCCGAGAGCCTGAAGCTCATTTGTGATGTCGGTGAGGTGATCAAACGTGAGCTGGACATTTTCATTGTCGTTTCTCTTGAAGCGATTGAAGAGATTGCGAAGAACACTGATTCTCTGGTCTCTTTGTGTAGATATGCCTTCATTGACCTTGGACAGCCAGTCCCAGACTAGCTTTGACGTTTCCAGAGCACTCACACGGCCATACTGTCCTTTGGTCAGATGACCACAGATGATGTTCTTTGCAGTTGAGTCCAGTTGAATGAACTTCTTGACATCAATAGGGGTGACACCTTCACCATTTTTGGGAACGCCATTCTTGACGACATACCAGAGGTCGACATCAATGGCTTCAAGATGCATGCGCATCTTATTCTTCCAGTAGGGATATTCTGTTCCATCGAACATGGGGCAAGCAGCGGAGACTTTGATTATCCCTGCAGTTGACATAGCTAAACTCCAGGTGGTTAAACCGAATCACACAGAACAAGGGAGTACCTTGCTTTGATACCAATTGAAAGTGCTAGTTATCGACTAGAGGGGGGTGAATAGCCGATTTTTATGAAAGTCTTCAAAACGTGGAAGTTTCAAAGACAAACAATAGAAATGACCTAATTGATATGCAGCGGAAGATAAACTACAACAAGCAAGCCATAGTCAAGTATGCAATAGCGTTAACGTACGAAGACTAATAGCAGCTAGGTAGTAGGATCAGGATGGAAGATAGTATGAAGCCAATCAACAATAGTAGTCAAGCAATGAAGTCAATCAGATAAGACAGATAAGTAATGACTTCACGAAGACAAACTCAAAGTAAAGGAGGGAAGAGATAGAACCGGTCACTTGTTGAAGACACAGGATTTGTTGGACCAGCTCCAGTTGCTGTGACAACTGTACGTCTGGTTAGGGAGGCTGAGATTCAACTCAGAAGACCGTGTCTTCACCTTATTTCCCTAGACCTAAGGACACTTAGTCCTCGCCCAATCACTCTGGTAAGTCTTCAAGGTAGACTTCCAAACCTTCACAGACTTCGTTCACCCGACAATCCATAATGACTCTTGGATGCTCAGAACGCGACGCCTAACCGCCTGGAGGATACACAGTCCTCAAGTGTAATAAGTCTTCAGGTCACACAGACAGAAAGACTTCAGTGATGCCTAACACTCTTTGGCTCTGGGTGTTTGGTCTTTGTCCTCGCAAGGATTTCTCTCTCTCAATTGCTACGAGGTGGGTTGCTCTCAAACGACAAAAGCCGTATATTAACTCTGAGCAGCCACCAATTTATGGTGTAGGGGGTGGGCTATTTATAGCCACTAGGCAACCCGACCTGATTTGTCCGAAATGACCCTGGGTCACTAAGGAACTGACACATGTTCCAACGGTCAGATTTCAAACACACGCGGCAACTTTACTAGAGCTACAAGCAAAGCTGACTCATCCAGCTCTGGATAAGGTTTGCTCTCATTGTCTTCGCTCGAAGACATAGGATTTGAGTTGAGCATCACTTCAGTCACTCTGACTTAGTTCACTTGGACCCCACTTAACAGTACAGTGGTTCCTATGACTCAACAAAGAAGAAAAGGAAGCAACAAATCCACACAGTCTTCGCGCTCCATAGTCTTCACGCAATGTCTTCTCATGTCATAGTCTTCAATATGAATATCTTCTCATACCACCATTGTCTTCAATGTCTTCATACATTTTTAGGGGTCATCTCCGGTAGGTAAACCGAATCAATGAGGGACACTACCTGCGTTATCCTGCAATTCTCACAAACACATTAGTCCCTCAACCAACTTTGTCGTCAATACTCCAAAACCAACTAGGGGTGGCACTAGATGCACTTACAGCTCCTCTAGCAGCGGTGCCATCTTTAAAGACGGGATGAGGCATCCTTCCTGATGGCGACGGCACAAAGGGACTCTCAATGAAGGCACCAATGTCGGTGTCAAAACCGACGGATCTCGGGTAGGGGGTCCCAAACTATGCGTCTAGGCGGATGGTAACAGGAGACAAGGGACACGATGTTTTTACCCAGGTTCGGGCCCTCTCGATGGAGGTAAAACCCTACTCCTGCTTGATTAATATTGATGATGTGGGTAAACCCTAGAAGCTAGCCTATGGTATGATTGTTGTTCGTCCTACGGACTAAAATCCTCCGGTTTATATAGGCACCGAAGAGGGTTAGGGTTACACAGAGTCGGTTACAACGGTAGGAGATCTACATATCCGTATCGCCAAGCTTGCCTTCCACGCCAAGGAAAATCCCATCTGGACACGGGACGAAGTCTTCAATCTTGTATCTTTGTAGTCCAGGAGTCCGGCCAAAGCTGATAGTTCGGCTATCCGGACACCCCCTAATCGAGGACTCCCTCAAGTGGCCTCATTGCCTGACATTGATGAGGTGGCTGCCAAGGTGTCCCTGTCGTCCTCTGCGGGCTCTTTATCGAGCCGCCGTCGCCGGTCACCCGATCCACCCGCCGCCGCGCCCCTACACCAGTTCAAGGACTTCCCCGTCCTCCCTCGGGCCCGGCCGCCGACGAGGTCCTACCTCGGGGTCCTGTAGCGGGTCGCTGAGATTATGGATCGAGAGACCCACGCCCGCCAGTGGCTCGGTAGCTTCCACATGGCCGAGCTCGCGGTCATGGAGTATGACCGCTGGCAGGTCCACTACCATGGGCGCAACGGCTAGGCTCAATTTCCCCTTTGGCATACATCCGATCGACCTCGTCCTATCAGAGCCAGGGGTGGTGAGCTCGGCTATGGCACGAGAGGACCGCGAGGTGAGGGAACGCCTCGAGGCCGATCGAGGCCGCCGACGAGGCCTGCATGCAAGAGCTCCACCGACAGCACCCGGAGCTGGTGGAGGCGGAGCGGATGATCTTTGCCGGCACGGAGGGTGGCTAGGTTATCATGCTCTCCTCTGGTGATGAGGTCGAAGGCAGTGAGGACGGCGGCGCGGAGGGCATCGAGGTGGCTTCGAGGACGAAGAGATCAACATCGATGAGTGGAGAAGTTTCTTCCCCAATGACTCCGACAATGGAACCGGCCCGGACCCAGCTCGCGGCACACCGTACCTGTCGAGGAAGGACTGGCTCAACCTCCACTTCGACCAAATGTACTTTAGTTTAGTATAATTTCGGTTATGCAAAACTATCCATGTTTATGTTTGAATGCATGCTACTTTTTGGTTGAACCTGCTTTGAAGTTGATCAAATTGAAGTTTACAACGTTAAGTTTAGGGGATCGACTAGAAACGGCCAAAAATTGATGGAGTATATATATACTCACTACTGGTTTTACTCCGTTAACTTTTCGGGGATCGGCTAGAGATAGCCTTATGCCTTGTTTATTTTAGTTTTTCACAATGTGATGCTCTATATGTGCAACTATTTGCCGTGCAGTTCAATATCATCAATAATAGTTTCAACAATACCACTATGAATTATGATATTTTGTTGTTGTAGGACCTTGAAGTATGTCTAGAGGGGGGGTGATTAGACTACTTGACCAATTAAAAACTTAACCTTTTCCCAATTTTAGAGTTTGGCAGATTTTAGCTATCTTAGGACAAGTCAAGCAATCATCACACAAATCAAGCAAGCATGCAAAGAGTATATGGGCAGCGGAAATTAAAGCATGCAACTTGCAAGAATGTAAAGGGAAGGATTTGGAGGATTCAAACGCAAATGGAGACACGGATGTTTTTGGCATGTTTCCGATAGGTGGTGCTATCGTACATCCACGTTGATGGAGACTTCAACCCATGAAGGGTAACAGTTGCGCGAGTCCACGAAGGGCTCCACCCACGAAGGGTCCACAAAGAAGCAACCTTGTCTATCCCATCATGGCTGTCGCCCACGAAGGAATTGCCTCACTAGCGGTAGATCTTCACGAAGTAGGCGATCTCCTTGCCCTTACAAACTCCTTGGTTCAACTCCACAATCTTGTTGGAGGCTCCCAAGTGACACCTAGCCAATCTAGGAGACACCACTCTCCAAGAAGTAACAAATGGTGCGTTGATGATGAACTCCTTGCTCTTGTGCTTCAAATGATAGTCTCCCCAACACTCAACTCTCTCTCATAGGATTTGGATCTGGTGGAAAGAGGATTTGAGTGGAAAGCAACTTGGGAAGGCTAGAGATCAAGATTCATATGGTAGGAATGGAATATCTTGGCCTCAACACATGAGTAGGTGGTTCTCTCTCAGAAATGGTAAGTTGGAAGTGTAGGTTTAGTCTGATGGCTCTCTCCACGAATGAAGAGGAGGTGGAGGGGTATATATAGCCTCCACACAAAATCTAACCGTTACACACAATTTACCAAACTCGGTGGGACCGATTCAACAGACTCGGTCGGACCGATTTAGTAAACCTAGTGACCGTTAGTGATTTTCGGTGGGACTGACATGCAACTCGGTGAGACCGATTCGGTTAGGGTTAGGGCATAACGTAATCTCGGTAAGACCGATTACACAAACTCGGTGAGACCGATTTTGGTAATAAGCTTTCCAGAGAGTTGGTCAGGTAAACTCGGTGGGACCGATTTGCTCTTTTCGGTGAGACCGAAATGTTACAAAAGGGAAACAGAGAGTTTACATTGCAATCTCGGTGGGACCGATCGCTCACTTCGGTTAGACCGAAACGTTACGAAGGGAAACAGAGAGATTACAATCCCATCTCGGTGAGACCGAGATCCCTATCGGTAGGACCGATTTGCCTAGGGTTTGTGGCAGTGGCTATGACTTTTGAAATCGGTGGCGCCGGGTAGGAAGAATCGGTGTGACCGATTTTGGCTTAGGGTTTAGGTCATTTGTGGATGTGAGAAAATAGCTGAGGGTTTTGGAGCATATCACTAAGCACATGAAGCAAGAGGCTCATTAAGCAACACCTCATCCCTCCTTGATAGTATTGGCTTTTCCTATAGACTCAATGTGATCTTGGATCACTAAAATATAAAATGAAGAGTCTTGAGCTTTTGAGCTTGAGCCAATCCTTTGTCCTTAGTATTTTGAGGGATCCACTTTCATCATCCATGCCATGCCATTCATTGAGCTTTCCTGAAATAATAGTCTTGGAATAGCATTAGCTCAATGAGCTATATGTTGTTATGAATTACCAAAACCACCTAGGGATAGTTGCACTTTCAATCTCCCCCTTTTTGGTAATTGATGACAACATATAGATCAAAGCTTCGACAAATGATAATAAGATTGAAAAACATCGTCGCTTTGAGAAGTATGTGATAAGCAAGAGCTCCCCCTAAATTTGTGCATAGTTTAAGATTTGCTTTGGACTGCAAATGCACAAGGAATTAGGCTCATGGGTTACTCTTCCATGTCACATACATCTTGGTGGAGCGCTCAAAATAATAAATATTGAATACATGCACTCATCACCAAGCAAGGTGAATGATCACATAGGATAGATAAGATAATATCATCAAACATGCATAAGTGTAGCTTATGATCAAACACATGATCATCAATGTCTCACAAGAATAGCATAGTATCTCAAGCAATCAAAAGCAAACAAGTTTGAACCACCAAATCAAGAGAGAACAAAAGCAACACTCTCTCTCTCGAAGCCTATGATCTATACATTTTTCTCCCCCTTTGGCAACAAGTTACCAAAAAGTTCATAGAAAATGCATAGTGCTAGATCGTCTCTCAGGCTTGATCTTCAGGTGGTGGTGTAGAGATGGCTCCTTGGACGAAGGCTTCAGTTGATGTAGAGGGAGCTGGAGGAGTTGGTGCTGGAGCTGGTTGCACTGGAGCTGTAGGAGTTGTAGCTGGTGCAGATGATGTGGCTCTGGTGTCTGGCACGGGCACTGCAGCTGACCTCTGAGCTCTAGGCACTCTGGCAAAGACATTTGTGGTAGTCTTGCCCTTCCTCTCCTGCATGTCATCCTGGAGCTGCTCCACAACTGACTGAATCTCAGTTACTTTGACATCTAGATCATAGAATTTTTGTTCCATGATTCTTTCCAAGCTCTCCTGATTTTGAGTGAGGGTGGCCAATCCCTTCTCAATCCTCAAAGATGATGCTATCAAGTAACCAAGCTGCTCCTGCTTGTTCTTCAAGAAATACTCAGATGCCTCCTCTTGAGTTGGCATCTTGGCAGCCTTCTCCTTCCTTGCCTTCTCCTTCTTCTCTTGAGCTTGAACTGATGATGGATCATTCTCATTCATGACAACCTGATTGTCCTCAAAGTCTGGATAAAGTGGAAAATGTTCCTTATCCAATAGATATTTGCCTGTGCCCATCTTTGAGTTAATCAACTCCTGAATCTGAGGGGCATATCCACAACTCCTCTTCTGATCTGCTGCAGTCCTCTTAATGGTTTCAACTATAAGGCTCATGACCTTGAATTTCTGTGGCACATCAAATAAATGCAACATGTTGAGTGCATGCCCTCTGATCATGTTGTGGTCACCAGACTTAGGTAACAGAGTGTGCCTTAGGATCCAGTTAATTGTAGGCAGCCCTGACAGAAGAAAGTGGACTGATCCAAAAGAGAAAGTCTCTAGAGCTTTGTCTGGGATCTCCTTGTACATATGTGCCATGGTATTGTGTCCCATTTTCTTCTTGGCATATACATCCAGGTCATCATCATTTTCCTTTGGGGCATTTATCAGTTTTGCCCACTCCTCAACAGTTGACTGGTACCTTGTACCTTCAGACATCCAAACTATCCTCCCATCTGGATAGAAGTGTGCTGTGGAGTAGAATTGCATGATAAGTTCATCATTCCAGTTTGTGAGCTTTTGCCCAACAAAATCTGCAACTCCACAAGCAACAAAACTGTCTTGCACTCCAGGATAGTGCTCTTCATTTTCCTTCATGTAGGTCCAGTCGACCCACCTCATATCACAAACTATGGGCTTCTTATACAACAAAATTGTCTCATAGAAGTCCTGTTGTTCCTTTGTATGGAACCTGTAATCAACAACAGTTCTTCTCCTTGTGGCATATGGATCTGCCATCCTCCATAGCCTCAACCCTGAATCTTTTCTGATGTTCATGTCCTCAGCCATAGGATGGGCATCATTGTGGTCTGGTATCTTGGGCTTGAGCTTCCTCAGAACTTGTCCTTCTTCATCTTCCTCCTCAGCAACCTCAGGCACTGGGGCCTTGTTCTTCTCAGCAGCTGGAATACTCCTGGTATTCCTCTTTGGTGCAGACTTGGCCTTGGGGCCAGCTTTGGGTGCTTCCTTGGGCTTAGATGTTGCAGCCCCTGATCTAATAGCATCACCCATAAGCTTTGGTGCCTTGGGTGCTGGTGCAGCAAGCTCTTCTTCTCTTCCATCATGGAAGGTTGACCAACAACTCTGGCCATGGTCTTCTTGACCCTTTCCTTCCTTTTCTTTCCTTCAGCAGCAGGCTCTTTGGGATCAGGCTTTTCAGGTATTTGAGTTGAGACTCTGGCTTTGGACATTGGTTGTCTTCCTGCAGGCCTTTTAATCTTCATGCCTGGCTTTGTATGCTTTGCTGAGCCATACTCCTTTTTGAGTACTACTTTCTTGGAAGTAGCCTCATCCTCTTCAGCTCTATAATCCTCATCTTCAGAGTCTGAAGTTCTCTTCTTCCTTTGCCTGGTAGCAGCCTTAGGCAGGTTGCTAGGAGTGCTTCTGCTGCCTTCATCTGAAGTGCTGGAGGGACTAGTGCCCTGACTCATGTCAATCTGCCCTTCTGACCTGTTCTGACTGTCACTCTGGTCTGACATGCTGCAAACACTGACTGCTGACCCTGTGAAGAGTTATAGATGAGATAGAGTGGATGAGCATCACAAAATGCAGAGATTTTTGCAAAAGAATGATTCAAAAATTCAGTTTTAGTTTTCCACAGAAAGCATTTCGGATCAACCGATTTTCAAACTCGGTGATACCGAAGCAGTTTTGGAACCTAAACTGATGAACTCGGTTGGACCGAGTCACAGTTCGGTGGCACCGAGACTGCTAGGGTTTCACAAAGTCCTAAAATCGGTTGCACCGATTAGCAATTCTCGGTCAGACCGAGAGTTACTAGTGCAATGGCATAAGCCAAATCGGTGGGACCGAGTTTTTCAACTCGGTGGGTCCGAGATGGTTTCGGCGGAAACCTAACCCTAAATTTTCAAATCTCATCTAATCTACGGATTGCATTGACTGGATAGGAGTGTTTCAATCGTGGCAAGAATCAATAAGAACACAATGTGCTAGGAATCAGACGAGGATAGCACAGTGATCGAGTCCATACCCTAGCTCGGCGATGAACTCGCTACGGCGGCAACGGCGGGGTTGAATTCCGTTGACGGCGGCGGAGACCAGCGACAGGAGGCGGCTGGCGACGAGGAGACGATCCGGAGACCTTGGAGGCAGAGCGAGCTATTGCGCGGGCGAAGGGGTTCGGAGGAATTTCCAAATTTTTGCCCGTGACTATATATAGCCCGACCCTGTCGGTGTGACCGAGTGGAACAACTCGGTGGCACCGAGATGCATAACTGTGTACAGTTACAGCAACTCGGTGTGACCGAAAAGTTCAAATCGGTTGCACCGAGATTGAAAACCTAGATCGACTTAGTGATCTCGGTAGGACCGAAATGGAGGAATCGGTCAGACCGAGAATCACAAAGAAGTTTTGGAAGTTTAAGTCTATGACGAATCGGGGACTCCGAGTGCTCCTCACACAGAGTGGTTCGAATCTGACTTGATCAAATTTTGTGATGCAGCATGAATAGAGGTTGAGACGAGAAAAGCATAGATAGCTAGAGAAGATTCTTAGGCATCCTTGTCCATCCACTTGGCCAAAAGAAGAAAGAACCAAACAATCAAAACAACAAGTGGATGTCCTTGAATGAGTAAAATATGCACCAACATGCTCACACAATAAGATGGCAAATGAAATATGTGGCAAAGCATGCACAACCAATTCTAGCATCTATCAAACAATTGGCGATGACTAGGTCATCTATATATGAGTATATTGACTTAGGAGTCAAATGATAAACATTTGATCATAGGTCATACTCATCGTTTAAGCTCAAGTGGGGTTACCACTTTTACATAATGCATTGATGTGTTCACACCATTAGAGTTGCTTTGACTCAATTCTTAGAGTTAAGCTCCCCCTAGATGTGAGATCCCCTTTTAGAGGGATGAACTAACCTTGGGTTTTGTCGATGATGACTTCATGTAGGTGTTGAAGATGTGGATGCTCAATGTTGATGTAGATCATTTGGAGCAATCCTTTGGAGTGAGTTGCACTTTCAACTTGCCTACATGGGTTAGTCCCACAAGGAACAAACAAGAATATCCATAGACATAGAGTGATGCACACACAAGATGATGTCCATGAAATCATTAGGTTACCTTGTCCCTTGCCTTACCAACATGAGGGTTTGTGACTCCTTGAACTAGTGCAAGATGTGGAAGTTGATTGCACTTGTCCTTGCCATAATGATATGAGTGAAGAATGTTGGCGGAGTCACCCTCAAGAACTCTCTAGTTCTTCTTCTTCGGGATCCACATCATCTTGATGGGAATCCTTGGAGTTGTAGTTGTACTTGATGAAGTAGAACTTGACGTAGTCTTGGGAACCCACTTGAACGAGGCCTTAGGTGCTTCTTCAAATGCATCAATCTCTTCTTGAAGCTTGTCCTTGCCTTTGTTCTTGTGATCTTGTGGTGGAAGATCATCTTGTGCTTGTGTTCCCTTGAAGGAAGTAGGATCATACTTCTCTTGTTGAGGAACAAACTTCGTCTTGGGGTATTGATCTTCTTCCCACTCAACTCCATTGGCATTGAACTTTCGTTCAAAACCAACACCTTGATTCTTCCGGTGTCTTCCTTGCTTGCGTACAATTTCCTCGAATTGCTTACTCCCGGCAAGGCTCTTGTAAACACCTTTCTCTATAATTCCCTTCAATAAGCTATTTTCTTGCTCAAGTGTAACTTGGCTAAGAGAATCATTAGTGGAATCAAAAGAACTACTAGAAGCAACAATATTGACATTATTATTGTTACTACTAGAGGAAGTATCTTTCTTGTACTTGTTACTAGAATTGACTTGAGGCATGTAAGTAGATAGCAGTAAACGCTTGGCAATGTAAGAAGAACTTTTCTTACGGAGATCATCATTGATTGCTTTTAAGAACTCATGCTCTTGCTCAAGATTGAGCTTTTCAAAGCGTAACTTCTCATGAGCCCTTAAAAGTTCTCGATGATCTTCGAAGATAGTTTCATGAGCCAACTTAAGAGTGTTTAGTTCTTTAGTTAGAAGCTCAATTTCTCCTTATCATTGTCATTCCTTATATCTTGATTAGCATGATTAATTGACGTTTCATCATAGTATTCATCACTAGAGTTGTCAACAAGTAAATCATCATCCACAAGCAAGTCATCTTCATCACTATTGAAATCAACATACTCAGGATGTGTTACCTTTGGACCTTTGGCCATGAAGCATCTTCCAATTCCTTCATTTGGTGAATCAAATATGTCGTAGGAGTTGGTTGACACAAGTGCTAGACCGGCAACACCTTCATCTTGAGTATATTCGGAGTCGGAGTGATAGCTTCTCTCGGAGTGTTTGTCGGAGTCGGAGCCGGATACCCATTCACCAACATGAGCTTGATGTCTTTGTTTTGTGTAGCTCCTTGATGACTTGTCCTTCCTTTCCGAATCCTTGCTTCTCCGTGAGGGTCTTCGTTCATAACGATCATCTCTACTCCTCCTCTCTCTTGGTGGTGATTCTTCTCTTTTGCTTCTTCTTTTTGGAGAATCTTCTCTTCTTTTGTAGGGTGCCGTACACTCATTGGAATAGTGTCCAGGCCTCCCACAATTGTAGCAATTGCGCTCTCGACTAGAAGATCTTTTGTCATGGTAAGACCTTGACTTGGAGCTTCTTTCTTTGCTTCTACTCTTGTAGAATTTGTTGAAGTTCTTCACCATTAAGCTCAATTCTTCATTGAAGGTTTGTTTCTCACTTGATGATGTGGGGGCTTCACTTGAGGCTTTGTAAGCACCACTTGACTTGTTGTGAAGTTCCTCCTTATCCTTGAGTGACATCTCATGAGCAACAATTCTTCCAATGACTTCCGTTGGCTTGAGATCTTTGTAGTTTGGCATCATTTGGATCAATGTGCACACGGTATCATACTTTCCATCCAATGCTCTTAGGATCTTCTTGATGATGAATCTGTCGGTCATCTCTTCACTCCCTAAGCCGGCAATCTCATTTGTGATAAGTGCAAGCCTAGAGTACATTTCAGCGACACCTTCACCATCCTTCATTTTGAACTTGTCAAGCTGACTTTGGAGCACATCCAACTTGGATTCCTTGACGGATTCGGTACCTTCATGCATATCAATCAAAGTATCCCAAATTTCCTTTGCATTCTCAAGACGGCTGATTTTGTTGAATTCTTCGGGGCACAATCCGTTGAAGATGATATCACAAGCTTGAGCGTTGTATTGCAGCATCTTCAATTCTTCCGCATTAGCTTCACGGTTCGGCTCTCTCCCATCAAAGAATTCACCTTGCAAGCCAATACAAATAATTGCCCAAACGGCGGGGTTATGTCCGAGAATATGCATTTTCATCTTATGCTTCCAACTAGCAAATTAGTACCATCAAAGTAAGGACCTCTACGGTGATAATTTCCCTCGCTAGACGCCATACTCTCCTAGGTTGTGAAACCAAGGCTATGACCACCAAAGCTATGGAAATCAAAGCAAATGGAGACCAAAGCTCTGATACCACTTGTAGGACCTTGAAGTATGTCTAGAGGGGGGTGATTAGACTACTTGACCAATTAAAAACTTAACCTTTTCCCAATTTTAGAGTTTGGCAGATTTTAGCTATCTTAGGACAAGTCAAGCAATCATCACACAAATCAAGCAAGCATGCAAAGAGTATATGGGCAGCGGAAATTAAAGCATGCAACTTGCAAGAAAGTAAAGGGAAGGGTTTGGAGGATTCAAACGCAATTGGAGACACGATGTTTTTGGCGTGGTTCCGATAGGTGGTGCTATCGTACATCCACGTTGATGGAGACTTCAACCCACGAAGGGTAACGGTTGCGCGAGTCCACGGAGGGCTCCACCCACGAAGGGTCCACGAAGAAGCAACCTTGTCTATCCCACCATGGCCGTCGCCCACGAAGGACTTGCCTCACTAGCGGTAGATCTTCACGAAGTAGGCGATCTCCTTGCCCTTACAAACTCCTTGGTTCAACTCCACAATCTTGTCGGAGGCTCCCAAGTGACACCTAGCCAATCTAGGAGACACCACTCTCCAAGAAGTAACAAATGGTGCGTTGATGATGAACTCCTTGCTCTTGTGCTTCAAATGATAGTCTCCCCAACACTCAACTCTCTCTCATAGGATTTGGATCTGGTGGAAAGAGGATTTGAGTGGAAAGCAACTTGGGAAGGCTAGAGATCAAGATTCA
The DNA here is from genome assembly GCF_018294505.1 of Triticum aestivum. NCBI lineage: Eukaryota > Viridiplantae > Streptophyta > Magnoliopsida > Poales > Poaceae > Triticum > Triticum aestivum. The sequence goes on from NC_057798.1 coordinate 435,816,785, forward strand.
TATGGTAGGAATGGAATATCTTGGTCTCAACACATGAGTAGGTAGTTCTCTCTCAGAAATGGTAAGTTGGAAGTGTAGGTTTAGTCTGATGGCTCTCTCCACGAATGAAGAGGAGGTGGAGGGGTATATATAGCCTCCACACAAAATCTAACCGTTACACACAATTTACCAAACTCGGTGGGACCGATTCAACAGACTCGGTCGGACCGATTTAGTAAACCTAGTGACCGTTAGTGATTTTCGGTGGGACTGACATGCAACTCGGTGAGACCGATTCGGTTAGGGTTAGGGCATAACGTAATCTCGGTAAGACCGATTACACAAACTCGGTGAGACCGATTTTGGTAATAAGCTTTCCAGAGAGTTGGTCAGGTAAACTCGGTGGGACCGATTTGCTCTTTTCGGTGAGACCGAAATGTTACAAAAGGGTAACAGAGAGTTTACTTTGCAATCTCGGTGGGACTGATCGCTCACTTTGGTTAGACCGAAACGTTACGAAGGGAAACAGAGAGATTACAATCCCATCTCGGTGAGACCGAGATCCCTATCGGTAGAACCGATTTGCCTAGGGTTTGTGGCAGTGGCTATGACTTTTGAAATCGGTGGCGCCGGGTAGGAAGAATCGGTGTGACCGATTTTGGCTTAGGGTTTAGGTCATTTGTGGATTGTGAGAAAGTAGCTGAGGGTTTTGGAGCATATCACTAAGCACATGAAGCAAGAGGCTCATTAAGCAACACCTCATCCCTCCTTGATAGTATTGGCTTTTCCTATAGACTCAATGTGATCTTGGATCACTAAAATATAAAATGAAGAGTCTTGAGCTTTTGAGCTTGAGCCAATCCTTTGTCCTTGGTATTTTGAGGGATCCACTTTCATCATCCATGCCATGCCATTCATTGAGCTTTCCTGAAATAATAGTCTTGGAATAGCATTAGCTCAATGAGCTATATGTTGTTATGAATTACCAAAACCACCTAGGGATAGTTGCACTTTCAGTTGTTGTTAAGGATGTTGCAGTTAACACGCCTTTCCATTTTTTAACAATAACTAGTGTACTTTAGACCTGCACAATACCAGTTTGAATAACTATATTTGCTTGTTTTTAGATGGTATGCGTGTTGCAGTTGACACACCTTTCCGCTTCTTGTTTTTCTTAACTAGCATGCTTAAACTTGCACACTAAAGCTATCATTTGGAGATTATGTTGTCTACCATGGATATATTTGGGTGATGTTTAGCCTGTTGTGCTTAACATGCCTTTAGATGTACTCACACATGACAATATTGGGAACAACTGTTGTTTTCCATCGAGATTAGTTTCATCGCATTGCTTATATATACTCACTATTCAGGACATCGATAGCTCGTACCATATAGACCGGAGGCTGGTAAGGGATTAATCGTCGAATCGGACATTTCATTGAATATATCTGTAACCCATTTATCGGTAGGTTAACTAGCGCCATATAATATATCTGAGGCTACATAGCAACATGCATTATACTGAATGTTACTAAAATGGGTCAAAAATGCCAATTGAACTATTAGTTTACATTTTATGCAAGACAACAGTGAACTGCAGGATGGTATGTAAGAACTCTGCGACCTTCTTTTTACTGCCCATAATGAGTTGTGTTAGATGACAATGTCTAAATCTTTATCCTTTGCAGCGGTTCCCGAAGTAGTTTACTAAAGATTACCTCCCGGACTACATGCCGACCATCACAAGGGGTTGGACTATAGTCGTGCATGCCTTCTGCATGGAGGAGAGCACAATAGGGGCATTCCGCTTCACCTTGTTCAGCAACCAAAATGTCTCTCGTCTCTTTCTTTACCATCCTTAATAGTACAAGTATGCAACCATGGTTCATCATTATTTATTTGGTGCTTATGTATTTCATTTTTTGATGCAATTCTTTAACATATGTACCCGTGAATCGAATAATGCATTGGTTGTTGAACCTGATGAATATGAATGAAGTTATAGCCTACTTTCAAACTGAAATTCGGTACAATTTGAAATAGCAGCATTAAATTAGGGTGAAAATACGCTTTGCAGGTCATTACAACGCACACGGTCTATAAAGCACAGCGTGTGTGGTATACATCATAATCCGACATGGTTCTCGAAGAGGAAACATGTGAAAGCATGCACGCAGTTGCCGTTTGCAAAGTGTGTGTGATGTCAGACAATATTACAAATGGTGCGAAAAAACTAAATGTGTGTGATTGACACCTTATCATACACGCTTTACAATTATGAACTGTCTGTGATGTGGTGCGCATCGTAAACGTAGAGCCAGTCTGGTATGTGCCTGGACTATGCCTGGACTGCACCTGGTATAAGGTAAAACCACATAAGTCCGACTCCGATGGTAATTCAAGCACAAACGAGTAGCAAGGATGGAGCGTTTGGGATATGCAAGATATCATAAATAGTTGTTTAAAGACTCACGTTTAGGATACATGCCGGCAATGCATACACTTAGTTCTCAAAAACATATGCATTGCTACTTCCTATCCCCGACGGTTTCTGGGTCGTGTGCGAAGGACCCCCCATAACGCACACACTCACTAGGCGACGGTTTAAAATGCCGTCGCGGAAAGGGGTTAAAAACCATTTGTATAGCAGCTCGTTGTACCAGTGCTTGGGTGTTCCGTAGGATTTTTTTTGATTTCATGCTTCGGTCCCCATCAACAACAACTTGTGAGATGAATCGACTGCTGTCATAGGGGGTTGTTCTTCCCCCTATTCATCATTTAAGACCTTGGTAAAGCAAGAGGGTAGGGTGAAGAATGACCATAACCGACGGTCGATCTTCCAGTCAAGGAGTGTCCAACATATGTATAACCACTTAAGAGAGAGAAGTTTCGACCCAAAGGACATATGTCGACTATTATCGTAACAGTTTTATCTTTTTTATTCTCATAAATATGCTTTCATGAAAAAATGTCTTTTAACTAAATGTCAAGTTTTTTTGTAATGCGATTTAGATGGAGAAGCCGAGATGCCTCGTTAGGACTCCTACAGCCGTAGATTATATCATGAGGGTGGCTGAGTACACGGAGATCGTGCTCGCCTATGCCGAGGGGGCTCGAGCTTACGCCAAGAGTGCTACAACATCAGCCAAGAGCGTAAGAGCAGCCACAGAGAGCATTAGAGCAACCGCCGAGAGTGCGCGAGTAGCAGACGAAGTTGCAAGGACCACCAAAGCCGAGATCACGAGGATGTTTGGAGGCGAGGAGAGCCCATGATAGAGCTAAAATTTTGATTTTGAACTACCAGTGCACTGTCCTTATGTGATCTATATGATCGATGCATGTGAACTTAATTTCTATGTTGCTATGATGGAGCTGAACTTTTTTTCTGAACTACTACTGCATCTCCTTTATGTGATATGTATGATCGATGATTGTGAAGATCATTTTTACATTCTATGAAGATTGCTATATGACTTTGTTATATGTAATTGGATAGCTATGAAATTGACTTGTTAGCTTGTTTATTTATCTTCATAGATGAAGTGATATGTGGTGTAGAAGAATTCGGGAGTCCATGATTCATGCGAGAAATGCAATGAACAAGTGGACGGTTACGAGAACAACTGCTAAAGGATATAGGACTTAAAAGGAAGCAGAGGATCGTTACTCCAACTTCCTCTGCACAGAGAAAATCAACTATGAAGTATACAAGACCGTGTGGACAAGTGGACAAGTAAAGAATTTAATAATGTCTATCCAGTCCATTGTCATTATGGTGTTGTTGTTATCATGAGGTCATATATGTATGTAACATGCAACATGTCAGAGGCTTCGCTGTGAAGGCTATGTTTACTTACAATCATGTTTTTTAGGGAAGCTTATGATGTTATGTGAGTTGGACTCTATTGCGTACATCTATTGTATTTCATTTGGATTATTATTATGGTAAAATATGGTGTTGCTAATCGGTGATACGTATATTGTAATGCATGTGATTGTATATTGTAATTATTGTTTAATGCATGCTTTCAGATTAGAGGTGTTGCTCGCTAGACATATATTTGTGGCGGGTGCCACAGAAGGCCCGCCACCACTAACAATAAATCACAGTGGAAGGCATGCCCACCACTGCAGTGTCTCTACCAGTGGCGGGGATGTGCCCTCCACCGACGTCTTGTTAGCAGTGGCGGGAGGTCAGTGGCGGGCGCCCCTGAGAGTCTCACCCGCCACTGGTGGGCTTTCTACGCTGCCACTGCTAGGCATTCCCGCAATAATATGTGCTTGATATTAGTCATATTATGTTAATTAGTATTTTGTTGAACTTAAATGTTTTCATTTTCCTCTGCTTAGTAATGTCAAACTTAAGTGTTATATGATTTTACCATAGCTTTTAAACAGAAATATATTGTCATTTGGCCAAAAAAAACATTGATATGTACCTTTTTTTACACATAGAAACCAAATTGGTCGCGTGACAATAACATGACATTATCACTGATGATGAATATTAGTGATGGTGTGGGTCCATACACGTGGCACACCATCCGCATATCTGTTACTGGTGGCAAGTGGCCCACACACCATCACTATATTTTATCAGTGGTGCCATGTTGATGGCATGGGATGGACACCCCACCACTAGCGTTTTCTGCACTAAAGTGCAATCGCAACAACATGCCAAGTTACAAACCGGAAAAAAATGTTTTTGGACAAGCACAACACGGCTGATATTGCAAACCACTGAACCCGACCCCATCCATGTCGCAAACGGTTGTGCGTTGTCGAGCGGTTGACGCAGTGGAGATCGGACGGCTGCCACGCGTGCCATCCACCGGTTGTGAAGGCGGCTGATCCAATTCAAGCATCACCCGGGGTTTATGTTACTCCCTTTTCTAAATGCTCTTATATTAGTTTACGGAGGGAGTAAGAGTTAACTAAGCAAAATCTTTTGTTCCTGTCCAGGCCGGCCAGTATGGTCCACAGTTTGCATACACGTAGAAGCCAAGCTAACTAGTTAGCTGTGTTCAAAGTATAATATCTGTTCGAGCTTTACACGGCCATGCATGTTAACAAAAGGGAGGGCCTCCCTAAAAAACGCAGAGGATATGAGTATATGATGCCATGGGCAGGAGGCAAGAAGCAAGCAGCAAGTAGACACAGGCGAAGCAAACAGTGTAAAGCTCTCTCGAACAAAGCATAAAGATATCATGCACACACGCAATGCTAGCTAGCTCATGCAAAAAGATGAGCATGCATGCAGAAAGGTCCCTAATAAAATTACACCGGCCGGCGAGCACCGACCATTGGTACGAACACGTAGCCCACTTGTCTCTACAAAATCAAGTTTGTATAATTATTTATAGCCATTTGATGTTCATCTGGCTAAGCAAATTTAATATAAGTTGTCTTTATTTTTTCAAAGAAAAGGAGTTGTATCCCGGTCTCTCTATGTGTATCTAATATATAAGAATTTCTCTTATCATATAGCAACATTGTAGATTAAACAGGCAACCAAAATCTGAAGCCAGCATCTGACCACTAACGACGAAAGAACACACGAGACAAAATGTCAAAGGATGAACACACAACCAACAGAAGTTTTAAACAAGGCAAGCCAAATAACTAATCAAAGGGAGATGAACACTAGATCTCTTTAGCACCAATCGAGCACACTGCACACACGCACATACACCCGGTAGACTGGTGGTGCAAGCATGCACGCACTAGCTCCCACAAGCTCAAACAAGACGGAGGCAGTAGTGGTAAAAAAAACACCGACCTCTCACTCTCTCACACTCACGCACACGCACACCAGTGATCTATAATTAACTGACCTTTGTGGATGTAAACATCTATCCTACTATTAGCCCCAACCAGTAACGGTGTCACTGACAATATGATGGCGCTCAGAGCCAGAGAGCGCCGGCCTCCTTGAGCAGCGGCACGAGGGAGCCGTTGATGTGCGCGGCCATCACGCGGTCCATGGCGCCGACCAGCTTGCCGCCGATGAATACGACGGGAACGACCGGTGCGGCTCCACCGGGGCCGGCGCAGCCGAGGAGGTCGGCGAGGGCGCGCTCCAGTTCGAGGCCGCGCGGATCGAGGTCTAGCTCGTGCACGGTGGGGTGCACGCCCATGCCGCAGAAGAGGCGCTTCACGGCGTGGCACATGCAGCAGCTGCTCACGGTGAACACCACCACGGCGCTCTCCGACGCCAGGCGTTCCACCCGCTCCGCCGCCGTCTCCGCCGCCAAGGTGACCGGCATCGCCGGCATGTACCACGCCTGCTCGGCCGCCGCGCCGTACTGCATTGTTCGATACCGCTGCGAAATTAACTAGCTAATTAGGTGGCTAAACAACTGCTTATTAAGTAGCTAAGCGCGGGAGGTGGTTTGAGAGAGCTAGCGTGAGCTGTTTTAGGGCTGGCGAGCTACAAGTGAGAAGAGGCGCATGTATATATAGAGCGGGGGCAGCGGCGTTTCGTTTTTTTCTTTTGGGGTCCAAGCGTGGTGCGTCTTCACGGAAAGGAGAAGGAATGCATGCCTTTTTCTTTTCCAGGATGTACATGCAGGTTTTTGATACTAGACCATCTCACGAGACGCATGCAACTTTTTAGACCCTGAAAACCTCTTTGATTGCGTGCTTGGCATACTTTCAGCATTTTGGTAGGCCTATATATTTTCATATATCTGGATTGTTTCAGCAGCTCGAAGTTAAACCGTATATGCTCTGTTTAAAGAGGCCACATCAACGCTACAAAGTCAAGCCTAGCTATTTCACAAATTAGGATTTTTGCATCAAACTTCCTGCTATCTTGGTTAAGAAATACAGAATGAATTGCAGTCAGACTTGTCGGTGTTGACTACTAATTTATTAAATATTGTTTCTATTAATCAAAATACTATATTTGCATTTGTTCTATTTTGCCACAATGCTTGTATTTATACTGTACACCATATTGACATGAAGTGTAACAGTGAAAGTCGCACCCTTGAATATGGTACTAATAAAACTACATGATGTCCTTTTCTTTAGGCAAAACTACGTCATGTTTTGCTTTGAACATAAAGGTAAAATAATTTGTGCGCATGATGAAAGGGCAGCGGACTGGAAATAAGCTTAGTAGTTTCTCAAAAAAACCAAAATAGGTTAATAAGTTGACAGTTGAGTGATTATATTCCTAGGCATCCGGATGACTATTGAAAATGTTGATTTACATCTAATGCGGCTAGCGATGGAGGCGATTAGTTCACTTCACGCGACGCTTAGACCTCGTACTCCAAGTTAGAATACCTGGCTCATTTTGCTGGCCTACGTGACTTCACACGTTCGTTTTAGATTAATCTGTAATCGCTTGGTACTGATCTCGTTTGAAAGACTCGGTTAGTGTGTGTGCGTGGTTGCATCCTTGTTGAATTGGCTGGGTTTTATTTATAAAGTTGGTGGCGCCGATGACAGAGAGGCCTGGTAAGGTCGATGCGTCAGTATCTGATCTGAGGATGGATCGATGGATGACGGACGTGACGGCCCTTGCAGCGTGTGCATGTGGTGCCCAATGAAAGTGTGTCGGACCAATATGTGTAATTCAGTCCAGGTATTGTGGCTTGGATGGCACATCCGGCATTAGATGTTAGGTGTTGGTGCGATGTCTCTTTGGTATTAAGCTCGAACATTCGGCACCCCTTCATCACGGGGATAGGAGTAGCGATAGGTGTTGCCAAAGATGGTGGCTTCAGGCTTACTGATGTATTACCTTGTAAGTGCTTTGTGAAGAATTCATAAAATGGATGCATGCATCGTCCAGGTGCAGAGGCCGGGGGTACATCCTCCTTTTCAAAAAAAATCTTCCATGTACAAAACGTATTTTAAATCATGATAACTTCACTTCAGCCTTTGCATCAATTGGGGCACATAACCAACCACGTGATACATGTGGTAAGCAATCCAAAAAAATTCAAAAAAAATTAGGCCACATCATCATATATAATGATTAAAGCCAAATTTGGATGGAGATGCCAAATAAATAAATAAACAAAAGAATTACAATACAAGACCATTCAAAATGGATCTACTCATTGTCCACCCACACCACCGGAGAAAATGTTGCAAGCTATTGCTCGATGCCCCTCATCTGGTCACTGTCGCACCTCCTTCGACCCGTGTCGATGCAGGGGGGGGGGGGGGGGGGGGGTTGAACGTAAGGTGGTGACCAGATCCGGCCTCCGTTGCTGCCATCTTGTAGATCCGAAAGCCACTCCCTAGGTTGTCTCCCTGTCATCCTCCACGACGCCCCCACTAATGGGATCACGCCAACGCCCAAAGGGATGCATGCATGCACAACTATGACTAGATTGACATGTCGCGGCACAGAACTGTCCATGTCGACGCATCGCCGGCGAGGATTGCAGCTACCCGACGAGCACTACAACCCCGCAGCAGCCTCCAACACGTGTCATTTCACAGCTAAAAACGGTGTAACCAACAAATGTGGCCCTCTTTGGTGAGTGCCTCTGGAAATGAGCCACCTGGCAACAAGTGGAAACACCTGGATATGTTTGTCGAGTGCTTTTCAGGCACTTGGCAGACTGTTTCCACATTTTTAAAAAGAAAATAGAAAATGTTTGGCGAAAGTTTGTTAGCCAACACTCGGTAAAGAAAGCCCCGTTGTGACAGATCCATCAACTGTGAGGGTAAGGTACACGTGTCAACAACTTTGCCAAACGCCGCCAGAAAAAACTCAACAAAGGTTGATTTGCCACTGGACATCATGCAATAAAAACAGAAAAAGTTGACACAATACAACTCATATTTGGTAGAGGGAGTTGGGAGGGGAAATGCTAATGTTTTGTGAGTTGAAGGTTGTGATGTGACCAATATTGTAGTATAAAATTGGAAAGTAAAGTTGAACTGAGGTGTGAATATACATGCACTTATCTCAATACGAAAGCACGGGAACAGAAAACACGTAAACAGAAGTGCATGTCCAGTTGAATCTGTTGAATTCCACGAACTGTTTAATTGTGTTGTATTTCTTATACTTTATGGTACATGCCCTACTAAATATTGTACCTGAGCCCAATTAAAATTCTGAAATATCAACGACCCTTTTGAGATGCATGGCAACTGTGTAAGTTTAGCACTCCCCCTGTAAAGAAATATAAGAGCGTTTAGATCACTACTTGTAGGCAGTACCATTCTGCCACTAGAGTAGTAGAATGACCAATATATAAGGTGGGTTTTCTACTTCTTGTAGCATGAGAAAACAGGGAAATAATGCGTGTGTTCACTCACTCAGTTCACTTCACGCCATGCTACATCACGCACGCACGTCGCAATTCATGAATCGAGTTTGAGTTTGAGTTTGGACTAATGTTACGCGCCTTGCTGGAAGAAAAAATTATTTGCATGGTAGTACAATGCATAGCTCTCAGTGTACCTGTCAATATTATTCAAGCTTGTTGTGGACACGTTTTGTACTTCCAGAGATCTCTTCCACCACGTCTCAGTTGCATATCTTCACTCTCCCATGTGTCCTCTATATGCATAGGAAAGATGATATACGCATAACACAAAAAAACATAGCATAATCTCTCTCTCTCTCTCTCTCTCTCTCTCTCTCTCTCTCTCTCTCTCTCTCTCTCTCTCTCTCTCTCTCTCTCTCTCTCTCTCTCTCTCTCTCTCTCCGGACGAGTCCTTGCTGAGCTGCTTCTTCGGTGACCCCGTACCAAAGACTGTGTGCACAGCCGCTCGGGAGACCAGGCCTCCGAAACCGCATCTCTTGAGAATCTGCACCGGGTGAGGGGCGATAAGGTTTTTGGGGACCGTCTCGGCGCTACTTCTCGCTCAAGTTAAACTACATCATTGGTGTCCTCTTTCTTTGAGTACTTCATCTAATGCAGACGATCACCTTGTCTTCACCACCATGGGAGGAGATGATGTTGCACCGGAGTTTCCAGTGCCCTCATATGTCTTGAACCTTTCTCTATTGACATGTACCTTTGGTCCAAATGTGTATGTTCTAGATGTTCCTACTTTGTTGTATGTAATTTGCCATGTTGGTAATCTTGTGATAATGATAATCTAGATTAAGCTTAAACAAAAACTACCCAATTTCCTAATAATCCTAAAACATTGTCTATGTAAGAAATTTTCGTTGACTAGCTTTGATGTTGCTCTAAAATCAAGCCCATTGACGGGTACCCACTCAAGAGATGAAAATTAAAACCATCATGTGGATCTCTCTCTATGAACGTGTACTGGATTTCGTCTCGCACTCCAAGTGAACCATTTACCCTTGAATAGGACAAATCATTCTCGGATGCCGATGTAATATTTGTGGATGTCTTCATAATTGTGTTGAGTGACAGGTCGGTTGTTGGATATTGGCATAATGCCAAAGAACTTTGGAATGCACTTGAATTCGATTTTGATACCACCGCTGTCGGTGGTGAACTGTATGCTATACAGCAGTTCATTGACTGCATAATGGTTGAGAACTGTTTCGTGGTTGGACAAGTTCATGAGAGGTAGTGCATGGCAAAGGAACTCAATCGCCTTAAGTGTATGTTGCCCAACAAGTTTGTTGCCGGGAGCATTGTTGCTAACTTTTCTCATTTGTGGAGGACTTCTCCACTTGTCTGAAACATCACCAACAAGAGATCTATGTCAAGATCCACATTAGATCTTTGGATGTTGAAGATAAGACAATGGTAAAGGACACACAAGCTAAAAGTCGAGGAACATTCAGCTGCCAATGTAGTCCAGAAAAATGATCACAAGCTCAAGGGAAAGAGCAAAGTCTCCAAGACTACAAACTTCAAGAAGAAGAGGAAGAAGAAGAAGAAGAAGAAGAAGAAGAAGAAGAAGAAGAAGAAGAAGAAGAAGAAGAAGAAGAAGAAGGAGAACCCCAAAAGGCAAAGCAAGGACAATGAGAAGGATCCTTGTTGGGTTTGGGGTGCAGATGATCATTGGTCTCCCAAGTGTCCGAACCACTATGGCTGGGAAAAGGATCCTACACAGAGTCCTAATTCTGTCAATCTGATCATTGTCATGCTAACAGGGAACGTTCGTGTATGGTAATTTTACCTACTATTCTTTCAATGTGTCAATCTACCGATAGGTGGGTTGACACTAATTCTAATATTCATGTGTGTACTAACATATCTTTGTCTACCTCTTGAAAGCACACCATGATTACACCGGTGTAATGTGGAATAATTCATCTGCTTCTGTTCCTGGCATTGGTATGGGCGATCTCAAGTTTACTTTGGGAAAGATCCTGAACTGAATAACGTCTAGTATGTACCTCCTAATAAGAATAATCTTGTTAGTAAATCCCATATTCTGAAAGATGAGTTTAAATTGGTGTTTGATTCTAATAAATTTTTATTGTCTAAATATGGAACTTTTGTTGGGAAGGACTATGAATGTGGAGGTTTATTTTGTCTATCATTGGACTTCTGCAATAAAGTTGTCAACCATGTCTACACTAATTCTGATGGGAATAATGTTTGGCATTCACAACTTTGCCACATTATTTTTTGGTTGTATGTCATGGATAGATAGTATGAGCTTAAATCCAAAATTGTTGCTAGCTCTAAGTGTGAAGCTTGTGTTCAAGCTAAGCAAGCTCATAAGCATCACAAGGCTGCAGAGAAAAGAAATTGGATGCCTTTAAAGTTGATACATTCAAATCGCGTGAGATAATGGTGTGTTGCCTAAAGGAAGAAAGAAATATTTCCTTACTTCAATTGATGATTCGACTAAATAATGTTATGCGTATGTTATGAAAACTAAAGATGAAGCTCTAGATTACTTCAAATTCTATAAGGTCGAAGTTAAAAATTAGTTTGAGAGAAAGATCAGAAGGATTTAGTCTGATCATGGAGCTGAATACTTTTCCTATGACGTCACTTTATTCTGTTCAGAACATGGTATAATCCATGAGAGTACGCCTCCTAATTCCCCTTATTCCAATGGTATAGAGGAAACAAAAAAATGGCACTCTAACTAGTTTGGTCAACACCATGTTAGATACTAATGTTTATGTAATGAATGGTGAAGGGATGCGATATTAACTTTGTGTCATGTCCTAAACCGAGTTCCAACCAAGAATAAAGAGATTAACTGTGTTAACAATGGAAAAGAAAATATTAACATTCCCCTACTTGCTTACATGGTGTTGTTTGGCGAAAGTCAATGTGCCAATTCTAAAGAAAGGCAAGCTTGGACTATATATAGATAGTTGATTCTCTTTCTTGAATATGTTGTACGTAACATTGGTTATAGATTCTAGTAGTGAAATATGGAGTAGCTGACATGAAAGTTAGCACCACTTGGAGTCTAAAGATGCAGATTTCTTCCAGGATATTTTTCTTATGATAAATATGCAAATCATGTCTAGTTAGGAATATGATCCTAAATCATTCAATTCAGTGGAGGATTCCAAATATTTTAGTGATGAAAGTTCCGATGAGGATGATAATCAAGCTCTCCTAAGGATAAAAAAACATAAAAGACTTCAAAGTTCCTTGGCAATGATGTTATTGTGTGCCTCATGGATGTCACTCCTGCTACCATTTCATAAGTCTATGCTTCCCCGGATGCAGACTACTTGAAAGAAGCTATTCAAAGAGGGATGAACTCCATCTTAGCCAATAGAACTTTGTAGATGACTGATTGTCCTTATGGTTGCAAAGCAGTAGAATGTATATGTACATTCAAAAGAAAACACTGATCTTATGGTATCATTGTAAATTACTCCCTCCGTCCCGAAATAAGTGTCTCAACTTGTACTAGAGCTAGTACAACTAAGCTTGAGACACTTATTTTGGGATGGAGGGAGTACAAGGCAAGGCTTGTAGCCAAGGGTTATACTGGAAAAGTAGACAAGGATTTCTGTGATCCCTAGTCGCATGTGGTTAGGCTGAACACAATTCATGTGTTACTATATTTGGCTGCCTCATGGACTTATCGTTCATCAATGGATGTGTAGAGAACTTTCATAAATGGAGACTTGGAAGAGGTAATTTATATTGAAGATCTCTTTCGATTTGTGGCACTAGGTCAGGAAAAAAAGCTTTGATTTGTTGAATCTTTGTATGGCCTGAAACAAGCACCAACACAATGACATGTGAAGTTTAACGAAACTTTAACTTCCACAAGCTTTGTTATGAATGAAACCGATAAATGTGTCTATTAACTCTGTGGTAGGGTTGAGGGAGTAATCCTTTGCTTATATGTTGATGACATACTAATCCTTGGGACCACACTCAAAGTCATTGGCGAGGTCAAAACTTTCTTCGCTCAATGTATGAAAGATCTTGGGGAAGTTGATGGTATCTTCAACATCAAGCTTTCGAGAAATGAAAACAATGGGACTAGTTTTGTGCAATCTCATTAAATGGAAAAGGTGCTGAGTAGATTTGGATATTCCAATTGCAAACCTTTTTCAACTCCTTATGATCCTGATGTGTTCCTTCGACAGAATCGACAAGCTACTAGAGATCAATTGAGATACTCTCAAATATTTGGTCGGGCATGTATTTAGCTTGCGGCACAAGGCCTTGCATCTTGTTTCTAGTCAGAAAAATAAACTATTTTGTTTCCAACCCTGAAGATGATCATTGGCGTGCTTTTGAGAGAATAATGCGCTATCTAAAGGGGACAATGAGCTATGCTATTCACAATACCCGATATCCAAGAGTACATGAAGGGTATAGTGAATCAAATTGGATTTATGAAGCTGATGAGATAAAGAACACAAGTGCGTACATATTAACTCTTGGTGTCAGCGTTGTTTCATAGAAGTCTTGCAAGCACACCATATTAATGAGGTCAACAATGGATGCAAAACTCACATCATTAGACACATCTACAGTTGAAGCAAAATGGCTCGCCAAATCTTAATGGACACGCTGGTGGTTGAAAAACCCATACCAACTATCCTCATGGACTATTACAATGAAACTGTAATTGTCAAAATGAACACTTAAGAGGATAATGTGAAGTGTCCAAGACATATAAAAAAAGATTAAAAATCTATCTCGAGGTTGAAAAACTCTGGAGTAATAATGTCAGAATTATGTTCGAACTACTAAAAAACGACATATCCTTTAACAAAAGTTGTATCAAGAAATGTGATTGACTATGCATCGTTGGAGATTGGCTTGAGAGCCATAACAGTTATCGAAGAAGAACCCCAACCTATGTGATCCAAAATACGGTGAAGTAGTACCTGGAAAACCAATTTGCAACTGGATTGAACTTTTAATAAACTCGCTTAGCTGAAGATGTTGTTCTCCCAAAGATATTGTAAGGAACGCTTGCTATTCTTCATGTGTTCTATTTGCTTATGAAAGCGAAGACACCATCCAACAGAGCAATCCTGAAAGAACACACCTAAATGAGCCTGACTACTGTTCATAGCCTATGAGATCATATAATCTATTGTAAGATCATGAAAGGCGAGGAGTACGAGTTGTATGCTCCACCCTGCAGGGTTGCCTTGATAGCCATGTACGGGTAACAACATGCAATGAAATTTATTAAGGCAAGACTGATAATTCAAGGGATACTCCATCATTCGTTTGTGAATAAGTGTAAATGCATGTCTATGTGGAGCTCAACCTTAATCGGTCTCCACTAAACTGCGGGCATATCAAATAGTACTATTAGAACAAATGTGGTGGGAGATTGTTAGTACTAGCACAATGACCGTGCATTGCTACGGAACTATAAAAAGACGGTGAGATACTAATTAATGGCTCGGGAGATCATCAAAAGATGATGGCGTCTTACTGCTACTACATGTTTTATGATTAAAAAGAGAGTGTAAATACAACGAAATGTCACGTTGTAGTCATTGATGATTTTTAAGCGACCATTGTAGGTCCTTTGCAAGATTTACAACGAGATAACATTTTCAAGTTTGAAACACAGTTGAATGGGCATGAGTAATTTGAACGGACACAATCGTGGGTAGGAGGAAAACGCCTATGACCACGTTGAAATTGCACTGTGTTCGATATCTTCTGCTATGCTATAGAACTGGAAGAATTGGTTGGGCAGAGAAATTAAATTGAAGATCATTATTTTGAATTGGGGTCATATGCATTTATATTCTATGTTTTTATGAGAGTGTTGTTCTCATATTAGGGTAGAAGCATATTTTGTTTATTTGGGTACGTCTCACAATGAGTAGAAGTAATATTTGTTTATTATGTCTTTTAAAAGATGGCTAGTCTCACATGTGGATAGACGTGCATTTGTTTATTTGTATGGTCTCACATATGAACTCACCATGAACTCCAACCTTTATAAGTACAAAGATTACGGGCCTCGACCCACTAAATCTTGAACCTTGTCCTAGTGAGAATTCTGAAATGCCAAAGGCCAAATTTAAGTTGAATGTTAAGAGTATAAGTTTACTAGCACACTACTAGTGGGGTAGAAGAATCAACAACATATGAGGATGGCTTTTCTACTACTCCTTGTAGCATGAGAAAGGAGAGCAATAAAACGTGCACTCACTCACTCCCTCACTTAATGCCATGTAAGGCGTGCGCGTCTAGTTCGAGAATGGGCTAACATTATGCACATTGCAATAAGAACTAAATTTTTGCATGGCAACACAATGTCTAGCTCTGGAAGTATGTGTCAATGCACGAGCTCATTGTCGATACATTTTGTACCACCAAAGAGTTCTTCCACCATATCTCAGTTCCATATCTTCACTGCCCCACGTGCCGCCTCTATGTAGAGGAGAGAGGATATACGGAGACCATAGAACAAACACAACAGAAAACACACACACGCACACGCACGCACACACACGCGCGCGCGCGCACACACACACACACACACTCGCGCGCGCGCGTGAGTTCCTAGTGTTGAGCTGCTTCTCCGGTGACCCCATCCCGACGATTGCGCGCACAACCATCTAGGAGAGCAGGCCTCCGAAACCGCATCTCTTGAGAACCTACACTGGATAAGGGGCAATGGGATTTTTGAGGAGTGTCTCGACGCGACTGCTCATTCAAGTTCAGCTACATTCTTGACATCCCTCCGCCTACTTCGACTACTTCCTCCACTACGGACAACCACCTTGTCTTCACTACCATGGCCGAAGATGATGTTGCACCGAAGTTTCCGATGCCCTTGAATATCCTCAATCTTTCTCCGTTGATATGTGTCTTTGATCCATATGTGCATGTGCTAGATGTTCCTAGTACATGTCATATGCGATTTACCATGTTAGTAATCTACCATATGCGATTTACCATGTTAGTAATCTTGTGACGATGCTAATTAGGATTAAATGAAAACTGCCTGGCGCGGGCGGGAGCTTCCCCTCGGTGCTCTGCGGTGCTGGTTTGGTGGCGGTTGGTGGCCGGCTGGTTCGGGCTTGTGGTGGTTGAGCATCTCCAGGAGAAATCCTTCTCCGGCCTCTGCCGGATCCGGCGACGGCGACGCTCGCGGACGTCGCACTCTTTCTTGGAAGCGTTGTCGGGGTGTGGTGCTTCGCCCCACGGCCTTGGCTCCGGAGGGAATCCTTAGATCCGCGGGATCGGACGATGAAGTCATCTTCACCTCTTCTTCCTTCTTGTGGGCATCGTCTCGGAGCCGGCTACAACAGGAGACTGGTGGATGGTGGCATCTTCGCCGCGGTGGATGGCGGCATCTTCGCCGCGTGGATGCTGAGGCGACCGTTTTGGGGACGCTGATTTCTGTTTGGCAACGATGATGGCATCAAGAGGAGCTTGGGTCACGGCTCGGGCTTGGTAGTCGGATCTTCCCGGCGTAGGTGCTCTTTCGTGGTTTGCCTTGCTGCTTTGAAGTCGGAGCTGCGGTGGAGCGGGTCCAGGTGGTCATGATGACCGGCGCTCGGTGGTCGTTTGCTGCAGGCACGGTCGGCGCAAGTCCTGCATATTTCCCTGGTGATGTTCGTCGCCAAAGTCGGAGCTGTCAGTTGTGCGTGTGGCCATCTGTTGGTATGTGCCGTCGTGGAGTCTGTTCCACGTCGGTGGCCAGGTCGGTCGGTGGTGCCCATGTGTTTATGGGTTGGATTGTTTCGGTTTTAGCCCGGTTTTCCGTTAATTAACCGGGCAATTTTCACTTTTTCTTAATCAATGAAATGGCAAGTCTTTTGCCTCTTTTCAAAAAAATAAATAAATCGAAAACTGCCTAATTTCCTAACACTTCTCACCGGTAAAAGCCAGTGTTAGAGAGATACGCCTGACAAAGTCTCGCCAGGGACAACCTCATGTTAGATTTATTTGAACCAATTCCTTCATTCGGGGGCGTATTACACTGTTTCCCACAGGTTTCAAATTATACTAAAAACATCGTCCTCTTTTTCCTAGACTAGAATGTTACCTCCTGAGCAGACAATGTGTACAATGTTGAACATATTTGCTGATGCATGTTGCTACGTTTCGAGACAAATATCTGGAGGCTGTGCGTTTACTTTTGACGGCATTGCTAGCTGGATCGAATACACCACAAGTATATTACATCATGGTGATGTTCTTTTGTCTCCCGGGCCGGCGGTGCATGATTCTGCACATCACACGCAGGACCTGGGCATAGCCTCCTCTTTATAGTACACAAAAGGGGAAGCATTACTGCGAAATTGTCAAGCGGATTGGAGAGAGAGGGAGAAAATACCGGCTTTTGCATCCACTACGTACAGGTCTCGAGCTAGTCGGATTTTGACCTTCATTTTGCCGAGATAAAATTTTTTTTGAAACAGGGCAGATAAAATTTCATTCATGCTTCAGTCGAAGTGTTCAGCTATCGGCAGATTGAATTCAGAATCTGGAGATTTCGTGAGCCATAATGATATCATTCTTGGGCAGCTCTCTCTTATCTTTCTCTCTATTTTACTAACTGTCACCAACTGCATGGATGTGGGTGAGATAATGGCAGCCAATGGCCCTGTCGCGTTCGAAAACATTAAAAGTGGGCCGTGCTATATATACGTACAAACTAATAATGAAAGCAGGTTAAACTCACTTTTTAGTAGAGATATCTGCACGAAAGTTCCTACGGACGATTCATTTGCCTGCACATGCTGCATACCTTTGCGTTGTTAATTCGACCAGGGATGATAACCTAACTACCAAAGTGATATTAAAACCCTAAGCCTCTCCAAGCTTTCGTGAAAGCGCTCGCTTTGGTCAGGTTGGGTAGGCTCCGGATCTCGAGGCGGCCTGGCCTGGTCCCTCGCGGACGGCCGTCGGATGGTCGTCGCGCGTCTCTGGCAGGGCTCGTACGTGCATGATGGGTGAGGCCAAAGGACCAAAGCTAGCCATCGCACGGGGGAAAAGCGCGCACCATATCGAGATCGTGGGAGCCTAGCTTGCACTGTACTACCTTGGCACCTTGCATGCACTGCACTGCGTTGCATGCACTCGTCTCGTTCTCGTCTCTCTTTATCTGCATGCAGGCCATGGCCGTGCAAGCCCAGGTTGGTTAGTTAGATCCCGCGCGGGGTAAGCTGGCCAGCGTGCTGCGTGCGTATCTCCCGCGCTGATCTGCTGCCATTTCTTTTTTAGGTGTGCGCTTGATCGTCTCGTCCTTGCTTGCTTTGGTACTTGGCATGCATGCACGCACATGACCGCGTGCGTACTTTGTGAAGCTTGCTACTAGTAGCAAATATATGGCTATTTATTTTTCATCCTTCCCTTGACTCCACATTTACCACAATTTTTTGACGAAGGATAGACTTTATTGACTCAAAATGAAGTATCAAAAGGTTAGAGCATCTACAGCCGGGCGCCCAAAACCCGCCCCAAAGGCCCGGGCGGACGGTCTGGTCAGTGCGACTGGTAAAAAAATCAATCCAGACGGACGCCTCAAATGGGCCTCACACTAGTAGAAAACAGGGCTTTGGTTGAGCCCTGGGTAAAGGCATTAATCCCGGTTCACTCATGAACCGGGACCAAAGGGGGCATCAGTCCCGGTTCATTAGGGCGCCGGCCGGGCCTCGGGGGCCATTGGTCCCGGTTCGCCTGACCCTTTGGTCCAGGTTCCAGACACGAACCGGAACCAATGGGCCTCGCTCCTGGCCGACCACCATTAGTCCCGGTTTATGGCTTGAACCGGGACCAAAGATTGTCCTTTAGTCCCAGTTTTATCCACAAACCGGGACTAAAGAGAGGCCTATATATACCCCCACCCCTACCCGCGAGCAGAGCCACTGCTCTATTTTTTTGGCCGGCCGTGGGAGAGCTTTGTGGTGCTCTAGCTCACCTCCTATGCACATGAGGTGTTCGATGAAATGTCCGAGCCACACTTAAGCTTTCCCCTCTCGAAGCTCCTTGTGCAATCTCCATTTTTCTCAAGATTTGTCTAGGTTTGGCGGTTCGTCCTGTCCCGTCCCCGTCCTCACCGCCATCGATGGCCCGCGCCTATCTCGTCGCTGGCACCACCGTGGTGAGCCTCTTGTTGTTATCTTCTTTCTAAAAGAAAGAAAATTCTTACTTGTATGATTTCGATAGATACTTGTATATTTTTCTTACTTTTATTATTGGTTGTTATTATATAGTGCGATAGTTTTGGTATCAACCTTCGTCAACCCTCGTCCTGTCTATGATTCAGATGTGGTATATATGTTTTTTATAACTATTTGTTTTATTTAGTGTTTCTAACAATTATGAGGACCAACATGATAAATCTATTTTTATCTAGGAGGTATGTGAACTGGAAATTCCAACCGACCCTATTGTCGAGAGGTTAAATTTAGTTGAAAAAGAAAATGATTACTTGAAGAAAAAATTAAAAATAATTCAGGAGGAGAAGATGAGATTGGAGTTGCACGTTGCGGATGTCGTCGATGATCACAAGATCAAGATGAATGCAATGCGCTTCAAGATTAGAAAGATTAGAAAATATGTCATTCATACTGAGGCTTGGTATCATTATGCCATTGGATCAATTGTTACCTTAGTTGCGATTATGATCGCATTTGTTGTTGTATTGAAATGTTTTACATAGTTTCAGTGTATGGTTTAATTAGATACTCTAGAGAGCTATATGTTGTTCAAAGAGAACTATGTATGAACTTTATATATTTATTTTTTAAGTAATAACATTTGATCACCAATGTACTTTGGTTTTAATGTGATGATGAACTTTTATTAATTTGGTCACTTCTCTATTCATGATGTTCTGTAATGGTTGTTGACACACTTAATAATAT
Source organism: Triticum aestivum (assembly GCF_018294505.1). NCBI lineage: Eukaryota > Viridiplantae > Streptophyta > Magnoliopsida > Poales > Poaceae > Triticum > Triticum aestivum. The sequence goes on from NC_057798.1 coordinate 435,836,970, forward strand.
ATAATTCATGCAGATGAACTGGCAATGGATGTACGGTGACAAGCGCACCTCCGAGTACATTAAGGGCGTGCATAATTTTCTCGAAGTGGCTGAGGCAAACAAGCAGAATGGTTTTATGTGTTGTCCATGCCCTATCTATGAGAATATGAAGTCTTACTCTAACCGGAAAACCCTTCAAATCCACCTGCTTGAGAAGGATTCCATGCCACACTATAATGTTTGGACCAAGCACGGAGAAAGAGGGGTTATGATGGAAGACAACGAGTAAGAAGAGGATGATGACAACTATTCGCCCCCTGAATACGGTGATGCTGCAACTAGGAAAGCTGAAGATCAAGAGGAACCAGATGATGTGCCCAGTGATGATCTTCGCCGGGTCATTGTTGATGAAAAGAGACAATGCCAAAGTGAAAAGGAGAAGTTGAAGTTTGATCACATGTTAGAGGATCACAAAAAAGGGTTGTATCCAAATTGCAAAGATGGCAGCACAAAGCTCGGTACCACACTGGAATTGCTGCAATGGAAGGCAGACAATGGTGTATCTGACAACGGATTTGACAAGCTACTGAAAATATTGAAGAAGAAGCTTCCAAAGGATAACGAATTGCCCGACAATACGTACAGAGCAAAGAAGGTTCTATGCCCTCTAGGATTGGAGGTGCAGAAGATACATGCATGCCCTAGTGATTGCATCGTCTACCACGGTGCATACGAGGATTTGAACGCATGCCCTGTATGCGGCGCATTGTGGTACAAGATTAGATGAGATGACCCTGGTGATGTTGACGGCGAGCGCCCCAGGAAGAGGGTTCCTGCCAAGGTGATGTGGTATGCTCCTACAATACCATGGTTGAAACATTTGTTCAGAAACAAAGAACATGCCAAGTTGATGTGATGGCACAAAGAGGACCGTAAGAAAGACAGGAAGTTGAGAGCACCCGCTGACGGGTCGCGGTGGAGAAAAATCGAGAAAACATGGGTGGACTTTGCAGGTGACGCAAGGAACGTATGGTTTGGTTTAAGCGCGGATGGCATTAATCCTTTTGGGGAGCTGAGCAGTAGTCGTAGCACCTGGCCCGTGACTCTATGTATCTATAACCTTCCTCCTTGGTTGTGCATGAAGCGGAAGTTCATTATGATGGCAGTGCTCATCTGAGGCCCTAAGCAACCTGGCAACGACATTCATGTGTACCTAAGGCCATTAGTTTAAGAACTTTTATAGATGTGGAATGGGAAAGGTGTATTTGTGTGGGATGAGCACGACCAGCACGAATTTGACCTACATGCGTTGCTTTTTATAACCATCAATGGTTAGCCTTCTCTCAGAACCTTTCAGACAGACAAACAAGGGATATCACGCATGCACACACTATTTAGATGACACTAAAAGTATATATTTGGACAAATGCAAGAAGAACGTGTACGTGGGGCATCATCGATTTCTTCCGACCAACCATCAATGTCAAAAGAAAGGCAAGCATTTCAAAGGCAAGGTAGATCACCGGAAGAAGCCCGCCGTCTGTACTGGTGATCACATACTTGCTATGGTTAATGATTTGCTCCGAATGACGCTGAGGGACACGCACTCATGTGGAAGAAGAAATCTATATTTTGGGACCTACCCTATTGGAAAGACCTAGAGGTCCGCTCTACAATCGATGTGATGCACATGACGAAGAATCTTTGCGTGAACCTGCTAGGCTTCTTGGGTGTTTATGGGAAGACAAAAGATACACCTGAGGCATGCAACATGTGCACGAAAAAGATGGCATGCCTCCAAAGCAGTATGAAGGTCCTGCCAGCTACATTCTTACCAAAGAAGAGAAGGAAATCTTCTTTGAATGCCTTCTCAGTATGAAGGTCCCGTCTGGCTTCTCGTCGAATATAAAGCGAATAATAAATATGACAGAGAAAAAGTTCTAGAACCTAAAGTCTCATGACTGCCATGTGATTATGACGCAACTTCTTTTGGTTGCATTGAGGGAGCTTCTATCGGAAAACGTTCGATTAGTCATTGTGAAGCTATGTGCATTCCTCAATGCAATCTCTCAGAAGGTGATCGATCCAAAAATCCTACCAAGGTTAAGGAGTGATTTGGCGCAATGTCTTGTCAGTTTCGAGCTGGTGTTCCCACCATCCTTCTTCACTATCATGACGCACGTCCTAGTTCTTCTAGTCGACGAGATTGTCATTCTGGACCTTGTATTTCTACACAATATGTTCCCCTTTGAGAGGTTTGGGAGTCTTAAAGAAATATGTTCATAACCGTGACAGGCCAGAAGGAAGCATCTCCACAGGACATCAAACAGAGGAGGTCATTGGGTTTTGTGTTGACTTCATTCCTGACCTTAAGAAGATTGGTCTCCCTCAATCGCAGTATGAGGGGAGGCTGACTGGAAAAGGCACGCGGGGAGAGGACTCAATAATATGTAGGGGCGGGCATTCTTGGTCTCAAGCACACCACACAGTTCTACAGAATTCTACCTTGGTGACTCCGTATGTCAATGAACACAAGAATATTGTGCGCTCCAAACACCCGGAGCAGTGTGACGACCGAATTACATGTGAACACATTAGGACTTTCGGCAGTTGGTTGCAAACATGTCTCATGGGTGACAACACTATTTCTGATGAGTTGTATTGACTTATTGACTGTATTGACTTACAAAGGGTACGAGATAAATGGGAATACATTTTACATGATCGCCCAAGATCAAAGGAGCACCAACCAAAATAGTGGTGTCCGCTTTGATGCAGCAACCAAGAGGGGAAAGGACACATATTTTTTAGGGAACGTAGTAATTTCAAAAAAATTCCTACGCAGACGCAAGATCATGGTGATGGTATAGCAACGAGAGGGGAGAGTGTTGTCCACGTACCCTCGTAGACCGTAAGCGGAAGCGTTATGACAATGCGGTTGATGTAGTCGTACGTCTTCACGATCCGACCGATCCAAGCACCGAAGGTACGGCACCTCCGTGTTCAGCACACGTTTAGCTCGATGACGTTCCCCGGGCTCCAATCCAGCAAAGCGTTGGGGATGAGTTCCGTCAGCACGATGGCATGGTGATGATGATGATGTTCTACCGACGCAGGGCTTCGCCTAAACTCCGCGACGATATGACCGAGGTGGAATATGGTGGAGGGGGGGCACCGCACACGGCTAAGGAACAATCCGTAGATCAACTTGTGTCATGGGGTGCCCCCCTGCCCCCGTATATAAAGGAGCAAGGGGGAGGAGGCCGTCCCTAGGAGGGGGCGCACCAATGGTGGAGTCCTACTAGGACTCCCTAGTCCTAGTAGGATTCCACCTCCCTTGTTGGAGTAGGAGAAGGGGAAAGGGGGGGAGAGGAAGAAGGAAAGGGGGGCTGCGCCCCTTGTCCAATTCGGACCAGAGGGGGGGGGGCGCAGGCCTCCTTTCTTTTGGCCTCTCTCCTATATTCCCGTATGGCCCAATAAGGCCCATATACTCCCCGACGAATTCACGTAACTCTCCGGTACTCCGAAAAATACCCGAATCACTCGGAACCTTTCCGAACTCCGAATATAGTCGTCCAATATATCGATCTTTACATCTTGACCATTTCGACACTCCTCGTCATGTCCCCGATCTCATCCGGGACTCGAAACTCCTTCGGTACATCAAAACTCATAAACTCATAATATAACTGTCATCGAAACCTTAAGCGTGCGGACCCTACGGGTTCGAGAACTATGTAGACATGACCTAGAACTATTCTTGGTCAATAACCAATAGCGGAACCTAGATGCCCATATTGGCTCCTACATATTCTACGAAGATCTTTATCGGTCAAACCGCATTCCAACATACTTTGTTCCCTTTGTCATCGGTATGTTACTTGCCCGAGATTCGATCGTCGGTATATAATACCTAGTTCAATCTCGTTACCGGCAAGTCTCTTTACTCATTACGTAATGCATCATTCTGTAACTAACTCATTAGCTACATTGCTTGCAAGGCTTATAGTGATGTGCCTTATCGAGAGGGCCCAGAGATACCTCTCCGACAATCGGAGTGACAAATCCTAATCTCGAAATACGCCAACCCAACATGTACATTCGGAGACACCTGTAGAGCTCCTTTATAATCACCCAGTTATGTTGTGACGTTTGGTAGCACACAAATTGTTCCTCCGGTAAACGGGAGTTGCATAATCTCATAGTCATAGGAACATGTATAAGTCATGAAGAAAGTAGTAGCAACATACTAAACGATCAAGTGCTAAGCCAACGAAATGGGTCAAGTCAATCATATCATTCTTCTAATGATGTGATCCCGTTAATCAAATGACAACTCATGTCTATGGTTAGGAAACTTAACCATCTTTGATTACCGAGCTAGTCAAGTAGAGGCATACTAGTGACACTATGTTTGTCTATGTATTCACACATGTATTATGTTTCCGGTTAATACAATTCTAGCATGAATAATAAACATTTATCATGAAATAAGGAAATAAATAATAACTTTATTATTGCCTCTAGGGTATATTTCCTTCAGTCTCCCACTTGCACTAGAGTCAATAATCTAGTTCACATCATCATGTGATTTAACACCAATATTCACATCTGTATGTGATTAATACCCATAGTTCACATCGTCATGTGATCAGCACCCAAAAGGTTTACTAGAGTCAATAATCTAGTTCACATCGCTATGTGATTAACACCCAAAGAGTACTAAGGTATGATCATGTTTTGCTCGTGAGAGAAGTTTAGTCAACGGGTCTGTCACATTCAGAGCCGTATGCATTTTGTAAATATTCTATGTCTTCAATGCTCTGCACGGAGCTACTCTAGCTAATTGCTCCCACTTTCAATATGTATCCAGATTGAGACTTAGAGTCATCTGGATCAGTGTAAAAGTTTGCATCGATGTAACTTTTATGACGAACTCTTTTATCACCTCCATAATCGAGAAACATCTCCTTAGTCCTCACTAAGGATATTCTTGACCGCTGTCCAGTGATCTACTATTAGATCAAAATTGTATTCCTTTGCCAAACTCAGAGCAAGGTATACAATAGGTGTGGTATACAGCATAGCATACTTTATAGAACCTATGACTGAGGCATAGGTAATGACTTTCATTCTTCTTTTCTATTTTATGCCGTGGTCGGGATTTGAGTCTTACTCAATTTCACACCTTTGCAACATAGGCAAGAACTCTTTCTTTGACTGTTCCATTTTGAACTATTTCAAAATCTTGACAAGGTATGTACTTATTGAAAAACTTATCAAGCGTCTTGATCTATCTTAATAGATCTTGATGCTCAATATGTAAGTAGCTTTACTTAGGTCTTTCTTTGAAAAACTTTTTATTCAAGTATCCTTTTATGCTATCCAGAAATTCTATATCATTTCCAATCAACCATATGTCTTGCACATATAATATCAGAAATGCTACAGAGCTCCCACTCACTTTCTTGTAAATACAGGCCTTTCCAAAAGTCTATATAAAACCATATGCTTTGATCAACTCATTAAAGCGTATATTCCAACTCCGAGATGCTTGCACCAGTCCATTGATGGATCGTTGGAGCTTGCACATTTTGTTAGTACCTTTAGGATTAACAATACCTTCTGGTTGCATCATATACAACTCTTCTTTAATAAATCCATGTAGTTTTGACATCCATTTGCCAGATTTCATAACATGTGACAATTGCTAACATGATTCGGACAGACTTAAGCATCGCTACAGTTGAGAAAATCTCATTGTAGTTAACACCTTGAACTTGTCGAAAACCTTTTTGTGACAAGTCGAGCTTTTTAGATAGTAACACTACTATCAGTGTCCGTCTTCCTCTTGAAGATCCATTTATTTAACATGGCTTGCTGATCATCGAGCAAGTCAATCAAAGTCCATACTTTGTTCTCATACAGGGATCCTATCTCAGATTTCATGGCCTGATGCCATTTCGCGGAATCTGGGCTCATCATCGCTTCCTCATAGTTCGTAGGTTCATCATGGTCTAGTAACATGACTTCTAGAACGGGATTACCGTACCACTTTGGTGCGGATCTTATTCTGGAAGACCTACGAGGTTCGGTAGTAACTTGATCTGAAGCTTCATGATCATCATCATTAACTTCCTCACTAATCGGTGTAGGCATCACTGGAACTGATTTCTGTGATGAACTATTTTCCAATTTGGGAGAAAGTACAATTACCTTATCAAGTTCTATTTTCCTCCCACTCACTTCTTTCGAGAGAAACTCCTTCTCTAGAAAGGATCCATCTTAGCAACGAATCTTGCTTTCGAATCTGTGATAGAAGGTGTACCCAATAGTTACCTTTGGGTATTCTATGAAGACGCACTTCTCTGATTTGGGTTCGAGCTTATCAGGTGAAAACTTTTTCACATAAGCATCGCAGCCCCAAACTTTAAGAAACGACAACTTTGGTTTCTCGCCAAACCACAGTTCATAAGGCGTCGTCTCAACGGATTTTGATGGTGCCCTTTTTTAAAGTGAATGCAACTGTCTCTAATGCATAACCCCAAAACGATAGTGGTAAATTGGTAAGATACATCATAGATCGCACTATATCCAATAAAGTACTGTTATGACGTTCGGACACACCATTAAGCTGTGGTGTTCCTGATGGCATGAGTTTGTGAAACTATTCCACACTGTTTTAATTGAAGACCAAACTCGTAACTCAAATATGTGTCTCCGCGATCAAATTGCAGAAACTTTATTTTCTTGTTACGATCATTCTCCACTTCACTCTGAAATTCTTTGAACTTTCCAAATGTTTCAGACTTGTGCTTCATTAAGTAGATATACTCATATCTGCTCAATTCATCTTGTGAAGGTCAGAAAATAACGATACCCGCCACGAGCATCAACACTCATTGGACCCTATACATTGGTATGTATTATTTCCATCAAGTCAGTAGCTCGTTCCATTGTTCCGGAGAACGGAGTTTTAGTCATCTTTCCCAAAAGGCACGGTTCGCAAGCATCAAATGATTCATAACCAAGAGATTCCAAAAATCCATCTTTATGGAGTTTCTTCATGCGCTTTACACCGATATGACCCAAACGGCAGTGCCACAAATAAGTTGCACTATCATTATCAACTTTGCATCTTTTGGCATCGATATTATGAATATGTGTATTACTACGATCGAGATCCAACAAACTATTTTCATTGGGTGTATGACCATCGAAGGTTTTATTCATGTAAATAGAACAACAATTATTCTTTGACTTTAAATGAATAACCCTATCGCAATAAACATGATCAAATTATATTCATGCTCAACGCAAACGCCAAATACCATTTATTTAGGTTTAACACTAATCCCGAAAGTTTAGGGAGTGTGCGATGATGATCATATCAATCTTGGAACCACTTCCAACACACATCATCACTTCACCCTCAACTAGTCTCTGTTTATTCTGTAACTCCTATTTCGAGTTACTAATATTTAGCAACCGAACAAGTATCAAATACTCAGGGGCTACTATAAACACTAGTAAGGTACACATCAATAACCTGTATATCAAATATACCCTTGTTCATTTTGCCATCCTTCTTACACTACAGGAAACAACCAATTTGCCGTCAGTGGACATCTTTGCCGTCAGCTTTTTGTCGGGGCAGACGGCAAAGAGTAGTTTTGCCGTCAGCTACTAACGGCAAAGAATGACTAACGGCAAAACATATTTTGCCGTATACATTTTTTATTACAGACGGCAAAGACTACTTTGCCGTCTACATTTTTTATTACTAACGGCAACGATCATACTTTGCCGTCTATAAAAAAAACTCATACGGCAAAGACTTTGCCGTCTGTGTTTTTTATTACAGACGGCAAAGTATGATATTTACTGTCTATAATAAAGAACGCAAACGGCAAAGACATACTTTGCCGTCTGCATAAAAAACACAGACGGCAAACTAGAAGCACACCACGCGGATCCGTCCACGGATCGATGAAGTGGCGGTCCCTCCAAACCCACGCAGCCCCACCCATCCTGACACACCCACTAACCCAAGGCTACAGCCCCACCCACCCACCAACGCATGCCCCCACCCCACCCACCCACAGCCGCACAACCAACGCACGCACACCGCACAACCACTCACACCACCACACAACCACGCACACCACACAACCACTCACATCCATGGCTGGCACTGGCAAGCAGGCCATTTGCGCGGGCGGGGAGCAAGGAGGCCACGTGGACGGGGAGCAAGGAGGCCGGACAGCGAGCATGGCGGCCGCGCGGGCCATCCGCGCGGGCGGGGAGCAAGGAGGCCGCGCGGGCGGCGAGCATGGCGGCCGTGCGGGTGACGAGCATGGCCGTCATGCGTGTGACGAGCATGGCGGTCATGCGTGTGACGAGCATGGCGGCCATGCGGGCAGCGAGCATGGCGGCCGCGCGGGCCATCCGCGTGGGCAGGGAGCAAGGAGGCCGCGCGGGTGGCGAGCATGGCGGCCGTGTGGGTGACGAGCATGGCGGCCGGGCGGGCGGCGAGCATGTTGGCCGTACGGGTGACGAGCATGGCGGCCGCACGGGCGGCGAGCATGGCACACGGTGGCGGATCACTCCACCGTCGACTGTTAAGTGGATGCGCGCGGCGGCTTCTTCCCTCGGGCGCGCGGCGACCTCTTCCCTCGGGCATGGCGCGCGACGGCCACTACAGAGGAGCTCCTCCTCCAGCGTCGGTCGCCCGACGCTGCACTAGCGCGCAGCGGTGCCCCTCTCTCTAGGAACCAGCGAGCATGGCCCCGCGGCGGTGCGGATACCAGGTTCGGGCGAGCGTGGATGTCCGATGGCGCGACAAGTAGCGACGGTCGAGCGGCGCTGTGTGCAGGGCGAGGCGGCGGCAGTGGTGTCCTGTGGTATTGTCCCCGGCGAGAAGGACGGCCGGCGGTGAAGTACATGTTGCTGCTTATGAGGACTTGATTGCTTTTCCTTTTTAGTTTCTAGGGGTCCTTGTGTAAATTTTCAGGACATCTCTGTAGCTTCTCTGTAAATCTACCGACGATGAATGCAAGACAGCACGGCCGTGTTGAATCCAAAATCTCCGTGAGGTGAATCTGTTTTGGTTTGTTGTTCCTCTGTCCGGCGAGATGCTCTGCTCGGACGTCACTTTAAAAAAATGAAAAACAATCTTTGCCGTTTGTACTTTTGTCCGGATGACGGCAAAGCACACGTTTTAACTAACGGCAAAGAACACGTTTTTTGCCGTCTGTTATTTTTGCGGCAGACAGCCAAATTATATTGACTGACAGCAAAATCTTTGCCGTCATCTCGACAAAAAGCTGACGGCAAATTATTCTTTGCCGACTTATCTTTGCCGTCTGAGTTTGCCATCTGCTTTCTGACGGCAAAATCTTTGCCGTCTGGATTTGGTTCTTTGCCGTCTGTGATCCACAGACGGCAAATTACCTATTTCCTGTAGTGTTATCCACCAAATATTCAGGGCATTTCCACTTGCAGTGACCATTTCCTTTGCAGTATAATCATTCAGTTTCAGGCTTTGGTCCAGCTTTGGGCTTCTTCGCGGGAGTGTCAACTTGCTTGTCATTCTACTTGAAGTTTCCCTTTCTTTCCCTTTGCCCTTTTCTTGAAACTAGTGATCTTGTCAACCATCAACACTTGATGCTCTTTCTTGATTTCTACCTTCGTCGATTTCAACATCACGAAGAGCTCGGGAATCGTTTTCATCATCCCTTGCATACTATAGTTCATCACAAAGTTCTACTAACTTGGTGATGGTGACTAGAGAACTCTGTCAATCACTATCTTATCTGGAAGATTAACTCCCACTTGATTCAAGCGATTGTAGTACCCAGACAATCTGAGCACATGCTCACTAGTTGAGCGATTCTCCTCCATCTTTAGCCATAGAACTTGTTGGAGACTTCATATCTCTCAACTCAGGTATTTGCTTGAAATATTAACTTCAACTCCTGGAACATCTCATATGGTCCATGACGTTCAAAACGTCTTTGAAGTCCTGATTCTAAGGCGTTAAGCATGGTGCACTAAACTATCAAGTAGTCATCATATTGAGCTAGCCAAACGTTCATAACGTCTGCATCTGCTCCTGCAATAGGTCTGTCACCTAGCGGTGCATTAAGGACATAATTCTTCTGTGCGGCAATGAGGATAAACCTCAGATCACGGATCCAATCCGCATCATTGCTACTAACATCTTTCAACACAATTTTTCTCTAGGAACATATCAAAATAAACATATGAAAGCAACAATGCAAGCTATTGATCTACAACATAATTTGCAAAATACTACCAGGACTAAGTTCATGATAAATTGAAGTTCAATTAATCATATTGCTTAAGAACTCCCACTTAGATAGATATCCCTGTAATCCTCTAAGTGATTACGTGATCCATATCAACTACACCATGTCCGATCGTCACGTGAGATGGAGTAGTTTCAACATTGAACATCAATATGTTGATCATATCTACTATATGATTCACGCTCGAACTTTCGGTCTCCGTGTTCCGAGGCCATATCTGTTATATGCTAGGCTCGTCAAGTTTAACCTGAGTATTCCGTGTGTGCAACTATTTTGCACCCGTTGTATTTGAACGTAGAGCCTATCACACCCGATCATCACGTGGTGTCTCAGCATGAAGAACTTTCACAACGGTGCATACTCAGGGAGAACACTTCTTGATAATTTAGTGAGAGATCATCTTAAAATGCTACCGTCAAACTAAGCAAAATAAGATGTATAAAAGATAAACATCACATGCAATCAATATAAGTGATATGATATGGCCATAATCATCTTGTGCTTGTGATCTCCATCTTCGAAGCACCGTCCTGATCACCATCGTCACCGGCGCGACACCTTGATCTCCATCGTAGCATCGTTGTCGTTACGCCATCTATTGCTTCTACGACTATCGCTATCGTTTAGTGATAAAGTAAAGCAATTACAGGGCGTTTGCATTTCATACAATAAAGCGACAACAATATGGCTCCTGCCAGTTGCCGATAACTTCGGTTACAAAACATGATCATCTCATACAATAAAATATAGCATCACGTCTTGACCATATCACATCACAACATGCCCTGCAAAAACAAGTTAGACGTCCTCTACTTTGTTGTTGCAAATTTTACGTGGCTGCTACGGGCTTTAGCAAGAACCGTTCTTACCTACGCATCAAAACCACAACGATAGTTCGTCAAGTTAATGCCGTTTTAACCTTCGCAAGGACCGGGCGTAGCCACACTCGATTCAGCTAAAGTGAGAGAGACAGACACCCGCCAGTCACCTTTAAGCACGAGTGCTCGTAACGGTGAAACCAGTCTTGCGTAAGCGTACACGTAATGTCGGTCCGGGCCGCTTCATCTCACAATACTGCTGAGCCAAAGTATGACATGCTGGTAAGCAGTATGACTTGTATCGCCCACAACTCACTTGTGTTCTACTCGTGCAAATAACATTAACGCATAAAACCTAGGTTCGGATGCCACTGTTGGGGAACGTAGTAATTTCATAAAATTTCCTACGCACACGCAAGATCATGGTGATGGTATAGCAACGAGAGGGGAGAGTGTTGTCCACGTACCCTCGTAGACCGTAAGCGGAAGCGTTATGACAACGCGGTTGATGTAGTCGTACGTCTTCACAATCTGACCGATCCAAGCACCGAACGTACGACACCTCCGTGTTCAGCACACGTTCAGCTCGATGACGTTCCCCGGGGTCCAATCCAGCAAAGCGTCGGGGATGAGTTCCGTCAGCACGACGGCGTGGTGACGATGATGATGTTCTACCGGCGCAGGGCTTCGCCTAAACTCCGCGACGATATGACCGAGGTGGAATATGGTGGAGGGGGGCACCGCACACGGCTAAGGAACAATCCGTAGATCAACTTGTGTCATGGGGTGTCCCCCTGCCCCCGTATATAAAGGAGCAAGGGGGGAGGAGGCCGGCCCTAGGAGGGGGCGCGCCAAGTGTGGAGTCCTACTAGGACTCCCTAGTCCTAGTAGGATTCCACCTCCCTTGTTGGAGTAGGAGAAGGGGAAAGAGGGGGAGAGGAAGAAGAAAAGGGGGGCTGCGCCCCTTGTCCAATTCGGACCAGAGGGGGGGCGCAGGCCTCCTTCCTTTTGGCCTCTCTCCTCTATTCCCGTATGGCCCAATAAGGCCCATATACTCCCCGGCGAATTTCCGTAACTCTCCGGTACTCCGAAAAATACCCGAATCACTCGGAACCTTTCCGAACTCCGAATATAGTCGTCCAATATATCGATCTTTATGTCTCGACCATTTCGAGACTCCTCGTCATGTCCCCGATCTCATCCGGGACTCCGAACTCCTTCGGTACATCAAAACTCATAAACTCATATTATAACTATCATCGAAACCTTAAGCGTGCGGACCCTACGGGTTCGAGAACTATGTAGACATGACCTAGAACTATTCTTGGTCAATAACCAATAGCGGAACCTGGATGCCCATATTGGCTCCTACATATTCTACGAAGATCTTTATCGGTCAAACCGCATAACAACATACTTTGTTCCCTTTGTCATCGGTATGTTACTTGACCGAGATTCGATCGTCGGTATCTAATACTTAGTTCAATCTCGTTACTGGCAAGTCTCTTTACTCGTTACGTAATGCATCATTCCGTAACTAACTCATTAGCTACATTGCTTGCAAGGCTTATAGTGATGTGCATTACCGAGAGGGCCCAGAGATACCTCCCCGACAATCGGAGTGACAAATCCTAATCTCGAAATACGCCAACCCAACATGTACCTTCGGAGACACCTGTAGAGCTCCTTTATAATCACCCAGTTACGTTGTGACGTTTGGTAGCACACAAAGTGTTCCTCCAGTAAACGGGAGTTGCATAATCTCATAGTCATAGGAACATGTATAAGTCATGACGAAAGCAGTAGCAACATACTAAACGATCAAGTGCTAAGCCAACAAAATGGGTCAAGTCAATCATATCATTCTTCTAATGATGTGATCCCGTTAATCAAATGACAATTCATGTCTATGGTTAGGAAACTTAACCATCTTTGATTACCGAGCTAGTCAAGTAGAGGCATACTAGTGACACTATGTTTGTCTATGTATTCACACATGTATTATGTTTCCGGTTAATACAATTCTAGCATGAATAATAAACATTTATCATGAAATAAGGAAATAAATAATAACTTTATTATTGCCTCTAGGGCATATTTCCTTCAATATTATCGTTACATAGTGGACATATGGGAACTTGACTATGGACATGATTTTAAGGTCCCTTTGTTTCAGTGCAAATGGGTCAATCTGCCAGGAGGCGGGGTACAGGTAGACCCACAGTATCGGATGACAACAGGGGATCTGAACAATCTTGGGTACACAGGCGAACCATTCGTCGTAGACAATGATGTGGCACATGTTTTCTATGTGAAGGACATGTCTACCAGACCAAGAAAAAGAAAAGATAATGAAGCGAATACATCATACGATGAGCCAAAGCTCCACATAGTTCTTTCAGGGAAAAGAGACATCGTGGGAGTGGAGAGCAAGATAGACATGTCTGAAGATTATGAGAAATTTCATGAAATTCCTCCCTTCAAAGTCAAGGCTGACCCAAGCACCCTGTTAAATGATGAAGATTATCCATGGTTACGGTACAATAAGCAAAGTACACAAGCGAAGAAAAAGTGAAGACTTTCTCTCCACAACTATTATTATGATGCCTTTTGTCACATATATATGAGTTTCCATGAGAAACCCTGATACTTCAAAAGTGATTGTCCATTTTGTACACGGAGTGCATCTAGTTTTTGCCGTAACCCTCTCAACTTTTTAGCACATGCTATGTGGGTGAAATGATGATACCATGCCAACTTTAAACCTGTTCAGGGTACATTTATAATGCTTTTTAATTTCAGGGTCATTTAGCCTAAAAATCAGTAAATGCATGAAAAATACCAAATGAAGTTAGAAAGGGTTGAAAATTGATGATGTGGCTTTGAATGGTGCATTTTCAACACACAAAAAGTCTGGAGTTCAAATAAGTTAAAAAAATGAAATCCCTTTGTAATAGATGAGTTTTGTCTGAAACCCTAATACTTTGATAGAGATTGTTCATTTTGTACATGAAGTGCATCCAGTTTTGGCGTAACCCTCTCAACTTTTTAGCACATGCTATGTTGGTGATATGATGATACCATGCCAACTTTCAACATGTTCAGAGTTCATTTGTAGTGCTTTTCAATTTCAGGGTCATTTAGCTCAAAAAATCAGTAAATGCATGAAAAATACCAAATGAAGTCAGAAATGGTTGAAAATTCACGATGTGGCTTTGAATGGTGCATTTTAAAGACACAAAAAGTCCGGAGTTCAAATAAGTTCAAAAAAATGAAATCACTTTGTAACAGATGAGTTTCCGTCCGAAACCCTGATACTTCGAAAGAGATTGTCCATTTTGTACACGAAGTGCATCCAGTTTTTGCCGTAACCCTCTCAATTTTTTAGCACATGCTATGTGGGTGAAATGATGATACCATGCCAACTTTCAACCTGTTCATTTGTAGTGCTTTTCAATTTCAGGGTCATTTAGCTAAAAAATCAGTAAATGCATGAAAAATACCAAATGAAGACAGAAAGGGTTGAAAATTGATGATGTGGCATTGAATGGTGCATTTTGAACACAAAAAAAGTTTGGAGTTCAAATAATTTAAAAAAAATGAAATCCCTTTGTAACAGATGAGTTTTCGTCCGAAACCCTAATACTTCGAAAGAGATTGTCCATTTTGTACACGAAGTGCATCCAGTTTTTGTCGTAACCCTCTCAAATTTTTAGCAGATGCTATGTGGGTGAAATGATGATACCATACCAACTTTCAACCTCTTCAGAGTACATTTGTAGTGCTCTTCAATTTTAGGGTCATTTAGCTCAATAAAAACCAGTAAATGCATGAAAAATACCAAATGAAGTCAGAAATGATTGAGAATTGATGATGTGGCTTTGAAAGGTGCATTTTGAACGCACAAAAAGTCTGGAGTTCAAATAAGTTCAAAAAATGAAATCCATTTGTAACAGATGAGTTTTAGTCTGAAACCCTGATACTTCCAAAGAGATTGTCCATTTTGTACACGAAGTGCATCCAGTTTTTGCCGTAACCCTCTCAACTTTCGGCACATACTATGTGATTGAAATGATGATACCATGCCAACTTTCAACCTTTTCAGACTTCATTTGTAGTGCTTTTCAATTTCAAGGTCATTTAGCTCACATAATGAACTAATAGCAAAAAGAATGAACTAGATTTTTTTTATAAAACTCTAATAGCAAAAAGAATGAACTAAAAAGAATCAATTAAAATATTATGTTATGATCAACTAAATCAAAACTATAATATTCTGCAAAATACAAAATAATCAACTACAGAGCTTTGATAAAACTCTAATAGCAAAAGGAATCAACTAAAAAGAATCAAACATAAAATAAAATCAATGCAGCTGAAATTATATAAAATTTATGCAACTAAAAAGAATCAAATATTTTTTTGTTATGATCAACTAAAACAAAACCATAATATTTTAAAGTAAAGTTATTCACAAACTAGTGATTCACACAAATTTCATAGAATTCAAATTCAAACTATTCAAATTTGAAAAGTAATGGCACTAACAGAAAGTTTATAATTTTTGTGACCTAAAGCAAAAAAGAATCATTCAAAAACTCTAAAAAATGAAATTTAGCAAAAAACAAAAGAAAAGGAAAAGCATTAAAAAGTGCCGCCTATAGGGCCACCACGGCCTGCATACGAATAGAAACCCAACTAGCTAGTTGCGCCAGGATGGAGGCCCGCAGCAGGCCCAGTGGGCCCACATGCATAGGAGTGTGAGATTAGGCCCGTAGGCCTGCAGTTGAGAGCAGCTCGAGAGGGTTGGCGCAGTAGTGCTTATAAACCACTCTCGAGGCCTCTCAACTAGCAAGGTGGGACTAAACATCCCACCGCACCGCGCCAGTTACAGCACAAGGCCTTTGGTCCAGGTTGGTGGCACCAACCGGGACTAAATGGTGCCTTTGGTCCCGGTTCGTGGTACCAACCGGGACCAATGCCACCCTTTAGTCATGGTTGGTGCCACCAATCGGGACCAAAGGTCTCTGCTTCCTGCCCTTTGGGCTGGTGAAATTGACCTTTGGTCCCGGTTGGTGGCACGAACCGGGACGAAAGGCCCCCCTTTCGTCTCGTTCGTGTCACCAACCGGGATCAATGCTCTTGGTATATAAGAAGCCCTTAGCAGTTTTCCATTCATTTTCCTTCGATCTCCTCCTCTCCCCCAACGGCGCTGACGATCGACCACCTCGAAGCCGCCAGGCTGCCGGACCATGCTGTCGCCTCCCCGAGCCCACCATCCTCATCGCTGGCCTCCCTGAGCCCGCTATCCTCATCCCCGTCCCCGTCGCTTCCCCGAGCCCGCCATCCTCGTCCCCATCGCCGTGTGCCGCCCTGAGCCCGTCGTCCTCGTCCCTATCGCCGCGTGTTGCCTCGAGCCCGCCATCCTCGTTGCCGGCCTCCATCCATCGCCGCGCCCCCCTAGTGAGCCTCCCTTTCCCATGGTCCCCTGCTCCTCGTCGCCGCGTGCCCCCGAGCCCCAATACATCTCCATCGTATCTACTTTTCCTAATGCTTTTCCTCTTGTTTTGGACTCTAATTTTCATGATTTGAATGAAACTAACCCGGACAGACGCTTTTTTAGCAGAACTACCATGGTGTTGTTTTTGTGCAGAAATAAAAGTGTCGGTGTACTAGAGTAGGGGTACCCTATTACCCCAAACTCGTGCACGGGCAGTTGCAGTGCCCCGCGGCAAGGCTTGCCGGGTGACCGCCAGGACCCTCCGTGGTTCCCTTGAAGACCATTCAAGAACAAAGTACTCAAACCAAGGCCCCGGCAAGAGGAGCTTGCCGGGAAGGCCAACCAAGGCCCCGCCAAGAGGAGCTTGCCGGGAAGGGACAAGACCCCGGTAAGAGGAGCTTGCCGGGAAGGCCACTCAAGGCGTATCAAGAAAGCTTGCCGCGACGCGCCCCGCGTCCCGGCAAGATCCGATGAGCGACAAGCTTCCGGACGCGGCAAGACGACGGCCGCGGCAAGGAGCCTGCCGCGGTAAACCCCCACTTCGTGCCCGCGCTCCAGCACACCTGCTAACGTGTCGCTCTGGGACTCTCCCAAGCACACGTGGCGGGAGGCCGTGCAGCTAGGGGTACGTGGTGGCAAGCGGAGATGAAGAGAAGCCCATCGTGGCAAACGGTGGCGCTCCTAACGGTCACCTTTTGCACTGTTTAGGAGACTCAGACAGGCATTTAATGCCCTTGTCCCCTGCCGTCAGAGTTAGGTAGGGTGCACTATATCCATAGTAGCGGTAGCTGCACCTACCGCATCCTTTTCTATTTTTACCCTTCTTATCTACGTTGCCCCCTGTCGGTGACCCCTTGAGAGTATAAAAGGAGGCCCAAGCGCAACGTAGAAGAGGTTCCGCGGGTTCGGCCAGTTCGGCTCATTCAACACCAGGGATACTCTCACGCTCAGTCTGGCAGCGTCCATCGCTCCTGAGCAAGAATCCAATATACACAAACAAGCAGCAGTAGGGTTTTACGCATCCGTGCGGCCCGAAGCTGGGTAAAAATTGTCCGCGTGCACTGCCTCGATCCGCTCTTTGTGCGCTCTCCGCCCCCACTGAACCGAAAGGGGCTCTGTCCCCATAGGTGTTGGTGGAATCAACATCGCCCCCGACATCTCTGGCGCGCCAGGTAGGGGGCGTCGAGATCGTGCGAACCTGATCCGGCGTGCACGCAAGCTAAATCTTCATCGTCTTCATCGACATGCCACCGAAGAAGAAGAATTCGGAGGCAGCTGTTCCGTCCGCGTCGCTTCCACCGCCTCTGGAGCAAACGGGTGGTGGAGTGGACGCCGGTGGGGGAATGGGCATCGACGAGGGTGCCCACAGCGCTGCCAAGTCCAAGGACAAGGCGGCACAGACCTCGGCGTCCATGCGTGCACAGCGTCCCTCTCAAGAGGCGCGGGACCAGCAGCGTCATAGCGTTCGCAGCGCCATACGTCCGCTGACCCAAGATCAAGCTGGTGGTTCGCGTGGCGTTCAAGACCAGCATGCACGCCAGCATGCTGGCCCCAGCGAGGTACGGTCGCCGGGATGGGACGCTGCTCCTTCTAACTTGGTTAGGAGTCCGAGCACGCCCCTCTCCTCGCACCGTTCACCTCTGCCGCCCACCACCCCAGCAGAAGCCTTGGCGCGGGCCCAGCTGCTCCTGGACTATCCTCCAACGGTGGACAAGACCGACGAATGGAGGGCCACTATCCAGAGCCTCATCGGCTTCACCAACGGCGACACTACGCGGCGACCAAGCACCTCGCTGCCGCGGCAGGACAGCCGGATGCGAGCCGATGGCAACAAGACTGAGGGAGGTGCGACTTCCATGCACTCTCCACTACGAAGGCCAAAATCGCCGACTCACCGGGTCCACCCCAATAGCGGCTCCACCGCGTCGTCGGACCCACGAGCTCGTCGCGACCAGCGCCAAGTTCTCCATGAACGACAAAAAGAAGACGCTCGAACCCGCATCGAGCGCCAAAAAGAAGCACGACGTCAATCCGACAAGCGCGCTGGGCTCTCTGTTGACATGCATGCGCCAGGGGAACCAGGCGATCTGCCGTACGCGGTAGGTTGTCCTGCGTTCACCCGTGAGCTGCGGCAAGTCCAGTGGCCCAGCACAAAGAATTTCAAGCCAGACGTGCTGGAGAAGTACGACGGCAAGACGCATCCGTCGGAGTTCCTCAGCATCTACACCATTGCAGTGCAAGCTGCCGGGGGACGAGATGACAAGATCCTTGCCAACTACTTCCCGCTGGTGCTCAAGCCCAATGCCAGATCCTGGCTCATGCACTTGCCGGACAACTCCATATCTTCCTGGGCTGATCTGTGCCATCAGTTTGTCGGCGCCTTTACAGGCGGCCACAAGCCACATGGCCAAGAGAGCGATCTTCATCTGCTCGCCCAGAAGGAAGGAGAGCCACTGCGCAAGTACATTCAGAGATTCAGCCGCGTACAACACAACATCCCAGACGTCCACCCCGCCGCGATCATTAGCGCGTTCCATCAGAACATGCGAAACCGAAGGATGAGGGAGGAGATGGTGATGTGTAAAATCAGAGACGTCAGTGAGCTTTATGCCCTGGCTGACAAGTGTGCACGCGCTGAAGAGGGGAGGAGGCTCCCCGGAGAGAGTACAGGAGCAGGAGAATCTGACAGTGAGGATGCCGCCCCGGCAAGGAAAGGCCGACGGCGGAACAACAGAAGGAATAAGGGTAAGGAAGTGCTAGCTGTCGAGCAAACCGGCAACGGAGGTGGCGCCAAGGAAGCTAAGGCTGGTGGCTCCGACAAGGAGGCCCATCCTGTGGCGGCCGCTGACAAGCAGGACAGCTCCGACAGGCAGTATTGCAAGATTCACCGCACCAAGGGTCACGATCTCCAGAACTGCAAGAAGGTCGAACAGCTTGCTGAGCAGCAGAAAGATGAATACGAGCGACGCGACAAAGAGAAGGCCCAGGAAGGAAGCGGTGGATCCGGCAAGAAACGCCCCGGCCGGGGAGGACGCCGCGGCAAGGCCAAACAGCGGCTAGGAGACAGACCTCCCCGCGGCCGCGACAAGGATGAAGATGATGACGATGACGAAGACGTGGACGATGATGAGGCCGATGAGCAGGAATTTCAGAAAGCCACAGAGGTCCTGTGCGTTGACGGTGGCGCCTCTCTGCATACTTCGCACCGCCAGCTCAAACAGTGGATGCGAGAAGTGAATGCAGCAGAGCCATCCATAGAGTCACGCAAGCCCCTGAAATGGTCCAGCACGCCTATCATCTTCGACATTGGGGATCACCCTGATCGCGTAACTGCGGTCGGGTGCTTGCCGATGTTGGTCTCACCAACTATCCGCAACCTCAAGGTCACAAAGATGCTAGTTGACGGTGGGGCCGGCTTGAATCTCATCTCCTCTGCGGTCCTTCACAAACTCCAGATCCCTGACAGCGAGCTCGAAGAGACCGGCACATTCCAAGGAATCAACCCGGGAAGGAGCAAGCCGAAAGGGAAGATCACGCTGCCGGTCACATTTGGCAGCGAGCTGAATTTCAGAACTGAGAGGGTCACATTTGACGTTGCCGATTTTCCATTGCCCTACAATGGGATCCTTAGCCGTCCTGCGCTCGCCAAGTTTATGGCAGCCTCTCACTATGCATACAACGTGCTCAAAATGCCAGGCCCGATGAGTGTCATCTCTGTCCCCGGCGACAAGAAGGATGCCCTTATCTGCGCCGACAAGATCTACCGGGAAGCAGCGGCCACAGCTGATCACTACACCCTTGCAGCTGAAGCTCCCGGCGGGAAGAAGAAGGCCAAGTCCGGCAAGAGCTCTAATGCCCACTCCGGCAAGCGCACCTCTTCAGAGTGCTGCGCTACCGTTGAGGACGCACCATCGAGCTCCACCGGCAAGTGCAAGAAGATGATGGCAGCTCCACCCGAGACCAAGAAGGTGTCCGCCAAGGAGGACGGCACTGGTGGTACCTTCACCATCAGTGCCACGCTTGACCCCAAATAGGAAAGCGTGCTCGTTGCTTTCCTGCGGGCGAATGTCGACGTGTTTGCATGGCAACCGTCTGATATCCCCGGTGTTCCCAGGAAAGTAATCGAGCACCACCTTGCCGTCTGTCCTCATGCGCGGCCCGTCAAGCAGAGAGTCAGGAAGCAAGCGGTGGAGCGCCAAGAGTTCATTGCAGAAGAAATCAGGAAATTGGAAGCAGCAGGCCTTGTCAGAGGAGTGCTCCATCCCACGTGGTTGGCCAATCCTGTAGTCGTGCGCAAGGCGAACGGGAAATGGAGGCTTTGTATAGACTTCACTGATGTCAATAAAGCTTGTCCCAAAGATCCATTTCCCTTGCCGCGCATTGACCAGATTGTTGACTCCACAGCTGGATGTGATTTGCTTTCATTTCTTGATGCGTACTCAGGGTACCATCAAATCTTCATGGCAGAAGAGGATGAGGAGAAAACCGCATTTATCACCCCTTGTGGCACATACTGTTTTGTACGAATGCCCTTTGGGTTGAAGAATGCTGGTTCAACATTTGCAAGAGTAGTCCACGTCGCTTTTGAGCCACAGATACACAGAAATGTGGAAGCCTACATGGATGATATAGTGGTCAAGAGCAAGGACAAGGCAACCCTGATCCAAGATTTAGAAGAAACTTTTGCAAATCTGCGCAAGATCAACCTCAAGCTCAACCCCGAGAAGTGCGTGTTTGGAGTCCCTTCCGGCAAGCTTCTCGGGTTCTTTGTGTCTCAGCGGGGAATTGAAGCCAACCCCGACAAGATTAAGGCCATCGAGCAGATTAAAGCACCGAAGCGCGTCAAGGAGATGCGAAGGCTTGCCGGTTGCGTGGCCGCTCTCAGCAGGTTTATCTCTAAGTCTGCTGAGCGCGCCCTGCCATTTTTGAAAATATTGAAAAAGGCAGGTCCAATGAAATGGACTCCGGACGCGGAGGCTGCGCTGCAGGACTTGAAGAGGTACCTGTCCTCCACTCCAATACTTGTCGCACCTAAGCCACAAGTGAAGTTGCTGCTGTACCTAGCGGCAACCAATCAAGTGGTTAGTGCTGCGTTAGTAGCGGAGAGGGAGACGGACGATGAGCCAGCAACCGCAGCAAGTGAATCCGGTGACAAGCAGGGGGCTTCTCCAACAAGCTCTGGTCCAGCAAGCTCTGGTCCCGACAAAGATGGATCTGCGCAGATGTGCAAGGACGTGCAGAAGAAGATGGTGCAGCGCCTAGTTTACTTTGTCAGCTCCCTTCTCCAGGGGGCTAGGTCGAGGTTCTCTGGTGTGCAAAAATTGCTTTTCGGCCTTCTCATGGCCTCGAGAAAGCTGCGCCATTACTTCCAGGCACACGAGATCACGGTCGTCACTCGCTTTCCGCTGAAGAGGATACTGCAGAATCCGGAAGCGACAGGCAGGATTGTCAAGTGGGCATTGGAACTGTCAAGCTTTGGCCTCAAGTTTGAGAGCACTGCAACAATCCAAAGCAGGGCATTGGCAGAGTTCATAGCAGAGTGGACGCCAACTCCAGATGAAGAAATTCCAGAGACGAGCATCCCCGTCAAGGAGACAAGCAAAGAGTGGCTGATGTACTTTGATGGTGCCTTCTCGCTGCAAGGCGCCGGTGCTGGCGTGCTGCTTATCGCACCCACCAGAGAGCACCTCAAGTACGCAGTCCAGATGCACTTTCCCAAAGAGCAAGCAACCAACAATACTGCAGAGTATGAAGGATTGCTTGCCGGTCTAAGAATAGCAGCCGACCTTGGGATCAAGAAGCTCATTATCAGGGGTGACTCGCAGCCAAGTGAACAAGAACTACTAGAGCCCGTTGATGGAAGCATATGTTGATGAAGTGAGGAAGCTAGAAGAGCGCTTTGACGGCCTGCAAATGGAGCATATCCCAAGAGTTCAGAATGACATTGCTGATGGCCTGTCAAAATGCGCTGCACTAAAGTTGCCTGTGGAACCAGGGATCTTTGTGCTCAAACTGACTCAACCTTCCGTGACACCATCAGCTGGACAGATTAAGAAGAGGAAGTTGGTTTCTGGTGACTACTTTCCGGCAGAGCTCCCCGAAGCCGCCGCCAAGAAAGTCCCCAAGATCAACACCAAGGATGCTGAGGGGCAGTCTGCTCCGGCAAACCTTATGGTTTGTTCCGTCGAAGCAAACGCTCCCGACAAGTTCTGCTCCGGCAAGCTTGCCGGGGAATATCACGCTCCGGCAGAACCGCAGGTTCTTGCCGTAGAAGCGGATGTTCCCGCAGCAACAGATATGCCTTTAGTCCTTGTTGTCGAGCCGCAAGCTCCAGCATGGGCACAGCAGATTGTCCGTTTCCTTCAGACAGGAGAGCTTCCCGAAGAGCAAGAAGAAGCTGAAAAAGTAGCCCGGCAGTCAAGTATGTACAAGTTTGTCGACAGCACACTGTACAGAATAAGACTCAACGGTGTGAAATTGAAGTGCATTCGCCGGGAAGATGGACAACAGCTGTTGGCAGAGATACATGGAGGCATATGTGGTCACCACATTGGCGCAAGAGCACTTGTCGGCAAAGCATTCCGACAAGGCTTCTTCTGGCCGACAGCCCTCCAGGATGCAACTGCACAAGTAACCAAGTGTGAAGCGTGCCAGTTCCATTCCAAACAGATACACCAGCCAGCTCAAGCTCTCCAGACGATCCCTTTATCCTGGCCATTTTCGGTCTGGGGGCTCGACATCCTCGGCCCCTTCCCCCGAGCTGTCGGGGGCTTTGAGTTCTTGTACGTTGCAATCGACAAGTTCACAAAGTGGCCGGAAGTGGAACCAGTGAGGAAGGTGACAGCACAGTCAGCAGTCAAGTTCTTCAGGTCGATTGTTTGCCGTTTCGGGATCCCGAACAGGATCATCACCGACAACGGCACGCAATTTACGAGCCGCACCTTCATGCAGTACGTCCAAGATCTTGGCGCCAAGGTCTGCTTCGCTTCTGTTGCTCATCCGAGAAGCAACGGTCAAGCGGAGAGGGCAAACGCTGAAGTGCTGCGAGGCCTCAAGACCAGAACTTTCGACAGACTGCACAAGTGCGGAAGAAACTGGATCGAGGAGCTGCCGGTGGTTCTTTGGTCGATCAGGACGACGCCAAATCGAGCCACTGGCCAGACACCCTTCGCTCTAGTCTATGGAGCGGAGGCAGTTCTCCCCACGGAACTCGTATACGGGTCACCTCGAGTGCTCGCTTATGATGAGCTCGAGCAAGAGCAGCTGCGGCAAGATGACGCGCTGCTCCTTGAGGAAGACCGTCTCCAGGCTGCTGTGCGAGCCGCTCGCTACCAGCAAGCTCTGTGCCGCTACCATAGCCGCAGAGTCAACGCCAGGAGTCTTGAGGAAGGCGACCTTGTTCTTCGGCGCGTTCAGTCGGCCAAGAATTCCAACAAGTTGACGCCGAAGTGGGAAGGCCCTTATCGGGTGAAACGAGTCACTAGGCCCGGCGCTGTCCGCCTTGAGACCGAAGATGGCATTCCGGTGAACAACTCCTGGAACATTGAGCATCTTCATAAGTTTTACCAGTAAGGTGCGGTTGTCGGACCCTGTCCGGCAACCACCTTTCTGTACAAGTCTTGCCACTGTTGCATGTAATCCTTTGTACAGAGCCGGGCGCAGACCCCGTGCACTAGTAAAGTTCATGTGCCCCGCACATCTTGTCAGTTTCCTTATGCTATGATCCTTTTTCGCATATATTATCTGACACTTTGTGCAGCACCAGACCCCGGTAAGCGATAACGAGCCCAAGGCTCCATATCATTGCTTTATTTCTCTGTCTCTTTCTCAAAAGAAGGAAGGTTCCCTCGCCCACAAGGTTTACCGGGGGGGGGGGGGAAGGAGAAGATAATGGTGTGGACCAGGCCGTTCAAAAAAAGGGGTTTCTCCTTGCCGGGAAGCAGACGACAGAAAAGCTAAGTTGCTAAAGCTTGAGCAATCAGTTTTTTAAGTTTTTGAGTTATTTTCCTTGAACGACCGTGCTTTGTATGGAAAACCTGTGCGCGGAGGAACCAATTCACAGCTAGCTGCGCCCTTTACTTTGTTTCGAGTCCGCTCAACAACTTAAGTGAGCTGCTAGCGCCCTTACTTTGCTTCGAGTCCGCTCAGCAACTTAAGTGAGCCGCTAGCGCCCTTACTTTGTTTCGAGTCCGCTCAACAACTTAAGTGAGCTGCAACTAGTTGCGACAAGGTTGCTTGTCGGTAGCGACCCCGCCAGCAGGCTGCTGAAGTTCTGCACTCGGCGCTCGCGGCAAGGGTGCCTGCACCGGCAAGTTTCCCTAGAAAGCGTAGGGCAGGACCATACAAAGCCAAGAGTCGAGTAAAGGAAGTAACACAGCTATTTGTTGCCTAAGATAGAGTTATATTACAAAATAACTTGTCGCGCCTCTAATAAAGTGTTCCCATGACATGACTGGCAGCGACAAGAAAAGAAGAAAATGGACGGCCTAATCTACGCGACCGCCGTCAACCCTTTTGACCTCGTTCACCCTGTCGACAATGGGTGCGACGAGGGCCTTAAGTGCGTCAAGATCAGCGTCCGCCGGCAGCTTCCTGAGGACGTTGGTGAGGTTGAGGCCCGGATTGCGGAAGGCCACCTTCACCAGCACCTTCTCCAGAACTCCGGCACAAATCGAGCATGACTTGTCGGCCAACTGCTTTGGGATCCGTTCCCGGAGTTGCTGGAGCGCCGCCGCCACGCCTTTGAAGAACAGAGTGAGCTTGGCGCTGGGTTGGAGGTTCTCGTCGGAGGAGTACCCGAAGCCTTCCACCCCCAATTGCACCAGCTCCTCTTCGATAACTGCAGCAATGTCCACGAGGCCCTCCGTCCAGAGCTCCACAGTATCTCTGAGAAGATTCTGGGTTTCGGCGGCCCTCGCTAGCAGCGCCTCGTTGGCCTCGATGTCCTTCTTCAAGTCTGCCTCCCGTTTCCTGGCGCTGTCCAACGTCTCCGTCAAGGTGGCCAGCTTCAGCGTCAGATCGGCGTTGGAATCCTTGGCGGCGCTCAATTCCTTGCCCCTCTCGGCGAGTCGGCCCTGCAGCTCACCGTGGGCAAGGGCGTCCTTCTCGCGCTCTAGCTTGAGGGCGGCAAGCTCTTCGCCACCAACCTTCAGATCAGTTTCTAGCTGCGCCACCTTTGCCTCCAATTCTTTCTTGGCGGCCTCGGCAGCCGCAGCCGTATCCTTTGCCTCTTGGAGCGTCCCGCCAAGTGCCCGCTCGCGCGCGGCAAGCTCCTCTTCATGGCTGTCGAGGTTCACTTTCCGTTGAGTCAGCTCGCCTTCTCGCGCGTACAACTTCTCGCCAGTGAGCCGCTGCTGCTCTTCGGCCTCAGCTTTCTCGAGGAGGAAGGCCTTCCGCTCCTCGGCAAGCTGCTCCCGCTCCTCCGCCAAGGCCCGGAGAGTTTCTTGACGAAGACCCCGGAGCTCCTCTGCACGCTTCTCTATGTCCACGCTCGCCCTCGTGGCAAGCGCTTCCCGGGACTCCAACTTGACTTGACGGGCGCGGTAGAGCGCCAGCAGCCTCTGCAGCAACCGCTCCTCCTCGGGCTCCTCACTGCTACTTCCCGGCGCGTCGACGATCGACAACCCGGCGGAGGCAAGCACCGCCCCATCCAGAGCTTCTCCTTCCACCGGCGCCCTGGAGCTCGACGCCCAGGGGAGCTTGATGAAGATGCCCTCGCCAGCCTTCAGATAGGCGCCGGGCTGGGGCTCCTCGGAGCCTGGCGCTGCGGCCGCGGCGGAGGGATCAGTGGTCGGTGCAGCGCCTGACGCTCCTGCGGCCTCAGGCCCGTCAGTGCGATCGCCAGATCCCCCGCCAGCTTCCTCGGCCGCAGCCTTGGCGGCCTCTTCGCCGGCGGGCACATTAGCGCCGGCCCTTTCTTCGGTGGCCGCGGCATCATCAGTATTACCGCGCGCGTCCTCCTCGCCGCCCGTTTCGGTCTCCATCGGATCTGCGGAGGGTGGGTCTGACGACCGGAGAAGAAGGAAAAATCAAACAAGTATCCGAGAAGAAAAATCAGCAGAAGACTACAAGGAAAGTTTCAGGCAAGAAGGACTACCTATGCTGGGATCTGCTGTCATGACCTCCACCACCGGGGGATCGTTGGCGCTGTCCCTTGCCAGAGACTCCCCCCTTGCCGGAGACTCCTCCCTTGCCGGAGATCGCTTCCTTGCCGGAGAATGCTCCCTTGCCGGGGAGTCCGCCCTTGGCGGCGTAGTCGAAGCAAACGACGAGTCAGAAGAGATCACCATGCCCTCCTGATGAAGTTGTTCTGCTCCTGCACAAACAAAACAGAGATCGGATGTCAACAAATGGAAAGAGCAACCACGCGCACCCAGAAGCAGAAAGTAAACCATATGCTTACGCTGGGGGCTGCGCTGGGGGCTGCTCTGCGAAGTGATGGCCGGGTCCGGCAAGGTAGTCTCGGGCGCGCCTCCTGTCGTCGCAGTGGGCTCGTCCTCGATGACCACCACCTGAGCCTTGGCCCTCTTCGCCGCCCTCTGGGCCAGAGTCCTGAAAAGGAGAGCCCAGGGTGAATCAGATCTGATGCAAGACAAGATCAGCAAGTTGAAGAAATACAAGAACAAGCAAGGGAATCTTATTCTTCTTCCTCTTCCTCATCGGAGCTGAGCGCGGAGAGGTCGAAGTTCGGCCCACCTCCGGCGCGACGAGGTGGAGGGGTGGGATCCCTTGGCCGCTTGGCGGGGACTGCGGCGCCAGCCCGAGACGACCCCGCCCCAGTTGCCACTGCGGCGGGAGGCGCACCCGCGGCGACCGTACTTGCCGCGGTGGAGCGCGTCGTGCGGCGCTGCGGCTGTTGACCAGCTTGCCGCCCTGTTGCATCCCCGATCCTGCTGAGGCGCCTTCTTGGCTGCAATGGGGGCTACGTTCCGGGTCCTGCTCCCGGCAAGCTCCCCGGAGGTGGCGGGCCGCTCGTACACTCGGCGGGCTCGCTCGACTCGGCGTCGGGCGCGGCGAGCTCTTCTTCCTCTTCGATCTGCTCCCGTTCGGCAATGCTCATCGCCAACGCCGCGTCCGCTTCCTCCACGGTGAACCCGAATTCACTCGCGGCCGCGGCTGCCGCCGCCTCTTCCGCCCTGGTGGCGATGTGCTCCATCTCTTGCTCAGTGGTGTCGCGGGTGAGGAGCTTCTTCTCGTCAACATTGACCGCCACCTCCACTAGGCTGTCAAAGAACTGCTGCACGACGTCACCGGTGGGCTCTTGCCAAGTTGGAGCGATCCCGTGCGAGTGACATAACGGCATCATTGCGCAGATGCGGTCACGCGAGGAGTTGTTGCACAGAGGAACGACGCCTGCCGGCAACCTGAACCACTCGGGATGCTGTGGGTCATGCTTGAATATCTCCTTAAGCATCCCGTCCAACTCTATGACGATGAAATTGAAGTTGAGGCCTGGGCGCAACCTCATTATATCTGCCGGGCCTCCAAATTCCCAGGCAGGTCTCCCCCTCGCCTGCAGAGGGGCGATGCGCCGGCGAAGGAAATCTGCGCCGACAGCTCCTACAGTCAGCCCGGCAAGCCTGAGACGCAAGATCCGAGTGGTGGCGATCGTCAGCTTGTCGTCGTCCGCGGACAGAGCGCTCCAGTCATTGCCACGCACTGCTGGGGCTTGGCGCAGGGCGGTGAACGGCTGCGGGCTCTCTTCTACAACCCAGCACCAATCTGCTCTCCACTCGTCCCACTTGCTGCGGAGCTCCCCCTCCAGATAGGTCTCCTTCTTGCCGGCCCACGAGATCCAGGCGATCCCGCCGGCAAGAGGTTCCCCTCTCTCGACACGAGGCATAAAGAAATGGCGGAAGAGAGCTACGTTGGGGTGGACTCCGACAAAGTTTTCGCATAGATGGGCGAAAACTGCCATGGTCAGAACAGCGTTGGGGGTGAAGTCAAGGAGGTGGAGTCCGTAGGTGTTCATGATATCACAGAAGAAATCAGAGAATGGCGGGCAGAGCCCGCGGTAGAAGAACATGGCGAAGAAAGGATATCCGTCAGCTGGAGCTGCTCGCGAGGCGACGGCGGAGAGTACCTTTGTGCGCGGATGCGCCCGCGTCTCCGTCGACCAGAAGAGATAGTACCACTCCCTCAGCTCCTCCGCGGAGAGCTCGGGGGGGGGGGGAAGTGGCCCGCTCCTTCCGCAGTGCCTCAAGCCGCTGCGCTTCGGTCGACTTCACAGCTTTCGCGGTCGTGGCCTTCGTGGCCTTCCCCTTCCCATGCTTCGGAGGCATGGCGGACGCGGTGGGGTTGATCGACGGCGCTGGTGGTGGCGGCGGCGACGGGAGCGGAGCGCTGCTCTCTTTCGACTTTGAAAGCGGAGGAGGGC
Source organism: Triticum aestivum (assembly GCF_018294505.1). Lineage (NCBI taxonomy): Eukaryota > Viridiplantae > Streptophyta > Magnoliopsida > Poales > Poaceae > Triticum > Triticum aestivum. The sequence goes on from NC_057798.1 coordinate 435,865,974, forward strand.
GGCGGAGGTTTCTGAGATTGCAACAGCGAATGGCGAAGATGGAGGAAATTCCCCTGCTTCCCCTGCTTATAAAGAGGGACGGGGCGGACGTTTCGGCCTTCCAAGTGAACAAACTCCCACGATCTCTCTCACGACGCCGCGTTTGACGTGTGCTATTCTGGGCGTGCGCGGTGGGAGCGGAGTTAGATTCGGCGTGACCTAGGCCGCGCGTGCCCGTGCACTGTTTTGGGCCTAGCCCAACAGCGCTCGGCACCGTGTATGGCCCAGGCCCGGGGGTTCCTGTCGGTGTACTAGAGTAGGGGTACCTATTACCCCGAACTCGTGCATGGGCAGTTGCAGCGCCCCGCGGCAAGGCTTGCCGGGTGACCGCCAGGACCCTCCGTGGTTCCCTTGAAGACCATTCAAGAACAAAGTACTCAAACCAAGGCCCCGGCAAGAGGAGCTTGCCGGGAAGGCCAACCAAGGCCCCGGCAAGAGGAGCTTGCCGGGAAGGGACAAGACCCCGGCAAGAGGAGCTTGCCGGGAAGGCCACTCAAGGCGTATCAAGAAAGCTTGCCGCGACGCGCCCCGCATCCCGGCAAGATCCGGCGAGCGACAAGCTTCCGGACGCGGCAAGACGACGGCCGCGGCAAGGAGCCTGCCGCGGTAAACCCCCACTTCGTGCCCGCGCTCCAGCACACCTGCTAACGTGTCGCTCTGGGACTCTCCCAAGCACACGTGGCGGGAGGCCGTGCAGCTAGGGGTACGTGGTGGCAAGCGGAGATGAAGAGAAGCCCATCGTGGCAAACGGTGGCGCTCCTAACGGTCACCTTTTGCACTGTTTAGGAGACTCAGACATGCATTTAATGCCCTTGTCCCCTGCCGTCAGAGTTAGGTAGGGTGCACTGTATCCACAGTAGCGGTAGCTGCACCTACCACATCCTTTTCCATTTTTACCCTTCTTATCTATGTTGCCCCCTGTCGGTGACCCCTTGAGAGTATAAAAGGAGGCCCAAGCGCAACGTAGAAGAGGTTCCGCGGGTTCAGCCAGTTCGGCTCATTCAACACCAGGGATACTCTCACGCTCAGTCTGGCAGCGTCCATCGCTCCTGAGCAAGAATCCAATATACACAAACAAGCAGCAGTAGGGTTTTACGCATCCGTGGGCCCGAAGCTGGGTAAAAATCGCCCACGTGCACTGCCTCGATCTGCTCTTTGTGCGCTCTCCGCCCCCCACCGAACCGAAAGGGGCTATGTCCCCATAGGTGTTGGTGGAATCAGCATCGCCCCTGACAAAAAGTTCTCAGAATGGAATGAAACTTTGCATGAATTTTTTATACAATAAAAGAGAATTTCTGGAGCCAAGAACCATTGGAGGGGGGCACCTGGGTGGGCACAACCCACCAGGGTGCGCCACCCCCTCCAGGCGCGCCTAGGTGGGTTGTCCCCACCTGGTGGCCCCGCAGACCCTGAAGCTGACACTATAAAATCCTATTTTTCCAGAAAAAAAACAAGGAGAAAGAATTATCACGTTTCACGAGACGGAGCCGCTGCCATATCCTGTTCTTCATCGGGAGGCCAGATCTGGAGTCCATTTGGGGCTCCTAAGAGGGGGATTTTTGATCTTCATCATCACCAACACTTCTCCATTGCCAATTCCATGATGCTCCCCATTGGGAGTGAGTAATTCCTTCTTAGGCTTGCTGGTCAGTGAGGAGTTGGATGAGATTCATCATGTAATCAAGTTAGTTTTGTTAGGGCCTGATCACTAGTATCCATTATGTTCCGAGATTGATGTTGCTATGACTTTGCCATGCTTAATGCTTGTCACTTTGGGCCCGGGTGCCATGATTTAAGATCTGAACCATTTATGTTATCACTATTATATCCATGTTCTAGATCTGATCTTGCAAGTTATAGTCACCTACTATGTGTTATGATCCAGCAACCCCAGAATGACAATAGTCGGGACCGCTCCCGGTGATGACCGTAGTTTGAGGAGTTCATGTATTCACTGTGTGCTAATGCTTTGTTCCAGTTCTCTATTAAAAGGAGGCCTTAATAGCCCTTTCCAATAGGACCCCGCTGCCACGGGAGGGTAGGACAAAAGATGTCATGCAAGTTCTTTCCATAAGCACGTATGACTATTTATGGAATACATGCCTACATTATATTTATGAACTGGAGCTAGTGTTGTAACGGCCTAGGTTATGACTGTGTCATGATGAGTATCATCCAATGAATCATCGATCCAATGCCTATGATTTTCCTATGGATTGATCTTGCTAAGTTACTACTGCTGCTGTTACTATTGTTACTGCTACAAAACCATTGCTATCACTGTTACCGTTACTATTGTTGTTGCTACTACTATCAAAACTATCATACTACTTTGCTACTAATCACTTTGATGTAGATAATTAATCTCCAGGTGTGGTTGGATCGACAACTCAACTGCTAATACTTGCAAATATTCTTTGGCTCCCCTTGTGCCAAATCTATAAATTTGGGTTGAATACTCTACCCTCGAAAACTGTTGCGGTCCCATATACTTGTGGGTTATCAAGCCCCTTGCTCTACCACAACACCATGGTCGCCGCCGGCCCTGACACGTTGAAGAGCAGCAACAACGCCATGAAGGAGAGGAGAAGGAGTGGAGCAGCAACAACGCTATCCAGTTCTGAACTTTCTGAATTTTTTACAGTGATGATTAGTGCATAGAAGATGTTTGATGAAATGCTAGATGGCTTTGGGCATTTTTGGAATTTCTGATTTTTTTTTGCCGTGAGGTACTGATGCAAGACAAAGGTGATGGCAAAATTTCAGAACTTTTGGAGTGAGAATAGGTTTTCAGCATGGAATTTGAATCTGGTTCTAATTTCATTTGAATGAAAATTGAAAATTTGAACTATGGATCAACAGGTTATTGGTGAAATAGAGTGTGGGTACTTTCAAGAAGTTGGAGTAATTTTTGTGGTTGTAAAAGATCTAGGAAAATTTGGAATATGCTATATATCTCAAAAATGTTTTCGTGGAGAGGAGAAGTATTGGATATTGTCCTAAGGTGTGAGATTAGCTTGCTAATAAAAATGTGTTTTTTAGATGAATAGATAGATAGATAATGTTCGTGTGGAGATGAGATGAGACGTATGGCGCTTTGTTTTTTAGATAATGTTCATGTGGAGATGAGATGAGATGAGATGTATGATATTTTTTTGTTCATGATGATCTTGCTAAAACTCCTATTAAGTTTGTTCGATGAATGTTTTCTATTAAAACTCATATTAATTTTGTTCGATGAATGTTTTCTATTAAAACTCATATTAAGTTTGTTCGATGAATGTTTCATGGGAGAGAGGGAGTAAAAACTCATCATACATGAGGCGAGGAGTCCCCCTCCAGTTCATCTGTCCAAACATTTCCGGATGTTACCCATGAGATGTGTTTCCCTCCGGTTCATCGTCCGAACATTCCTGGATGTTATCCCCCTTCACCTATATATCGTGTAGCGCTGCGTTAGAACACCCCTAACTCTCTCGGGAATTCAACATATATTCAAAATTTACAAAGTTACCAATTTACTAAGTTAAAATGTTCATATATTCAAAATGAGTTAAAAGACTCATACATTCAAAATTTACTCCTGGTTCGCTCACACGACCAACTCTCGAGGCCACCCAAACCCTAGAAGAAAGAGTGTTGTCGATCTCCTACCACCTCCCGCCCCTACCGATAACTTTGACATGAGGGGGGACGTCGGACATGCATGAGAGAGGCGGTCAGCCAATAATCCATTGCTCATATATGCATGCATATGATTCCTTGTTGTGTTTAGCTAGGGCTATGTTTTCCACTAATTAATCCATCTCTCATATTTGTATATTGCCATGTTGTAATATTTGCAGAAACTATGGAAAGAGACTTAGAACAAGAACAGTTGTTGGGGGATATAATCCTCGCCGGTGTTGATCCCTTGTCGTTTCTCAATGACACCGATGGTCATGAAGGAGAGGATGACGACTCCGGTGATCCAAAAATGCAGGAGGAAGGAGATCATGACGGCTCCGGTGACCGAATGCCGGAGGAAGGAGATCATGATGGCGGCTCCGGTGACCGAACTGAGGAGGGAGCTATTGCAAAGTCTGACGAGGTACTGCACGGTTTAAGAGTAACTATTCTGCTAATATTAGCAGAATAACTATTCTGCACACCACTTCGGCACTGCACGCTGAACAGAAGCGCACTGCATCATTTTGACGACAAGCACTGCAATAGAGACTAGTGAACTTCGTGTCGAAAAAAATTGCACGCGGTGTTTTTTCGGTACTGTTTTCGCTCTAATTTTTTAACCATTTATCGGAATGAGGCGTGTAATATACCATTGAAAATATATGGATTAGGCGCAACTTCGACATGTTGAACACTTTTCGAGATTCCACACGGTTTAAGAGCAGTTTTGAAAATAGTGTGGCGGATGACGAGTGGCAACGAGCGTTTTTTCGCGTTTTTTTTTTCTAAACCGCTTGTCGGAATGACGCAAATGATATGCCGTTGGATAGATATCGTCGAAGCGCATCTTTTTCATATATAAATCTTTCTCTAATTTGTTACGGTTTAAGAGCAGTTTCAAATTTACTAAATCGTGGAATTCTATTTTTCAAGTTTTTTAAAATTTTTGGTACTGTTTTCGCTCCAGTTTTTGAACTGTTTGTCGGAATGAGGCGTGTGATATGCGGTTGGAAAGCTACGAACGAGGTGCAACTTTCATATGTTGAAATATTTTTGAAATTCCTTACGGTTTTAAGTTAATTTTGAAAATCATGCAGCGGACGACGAGTGGCAGCGGCCGTTATTGGCGAAATTTTCACAAACCGCTGGTCAAAATTATTCAAATTATACTCCGTTGGAAAGATATTGACGAGGCGCAACTTTTTTATGTAGAACACCTCCGCTAATCCTTTATGGTTTAAGAGCAGTTTCGATTTTAGAAAAATGCGGATATTCTGTTTTTTGCGACACCCAAATCGTCGTGTGCACTGCATGAGACAGATAGTGCACTACTTCAGACTGAAAACCGCACTGCATCTGATAGACTGAAAATTGTCATGCGTACGCGTTAAACAAAGTGCACTACTTCAGACAGATGAGTGCACTGCTTTAGACCGAAACCGCACTGCATAAAAACGGAGTGAAAATCATCGTGTGTACGCGACAAACGAAGTGCGCTGCATGAGATAGATCAGTGCACTGCTTCAGAACGAAACCGCACTGCATCAAACAGTCTGAAAATCATCGTGTGTACGCAACAACTAAGTGCACTACAACTCCCAATGCAATTTTACTTTCATGTGCACTGCAGTAAGGGAACCACAAAGTTTTTTAAATGCATTTTTGTTTGAAATGAACTGTACTGAAGAGTCCTTCGTAGTGGACTTCTTTTTTTACCCAAGTGCCATTTCCTTCATGTTATTTAAGCAGTACAACAATAGAGTGAATTGTATGAAAAAAATTCAACGTTTTTGCTGTTTTTTTGGCAACAAGGGGACTACATTTTTCTCATGTTCCAAATCTGCACACAACTCGAATCTAGGTTCCGTTGTCGAGAGTAAGGAACTACCTGGTTTCTCTTTCCCCATTTTTACATACTGAATCAAAGTGATAGACTGCACGACCACGATTACAGAACTTCAAAAGTATCTTAAGTGGTCGGACATGAGCCCCGTCGACTGGTCGGGACGAGCAAAAGTGGGCTGCAAAATAGACTAGCAAAAGTGGGCTGCAAAAAATAGAGCCAAACTACACGAAGAGGTGCATTGCACTACATCAACAACAACCAAAATTCTGGAATGGTTGCTACGCCTATCGTTGATGCGTATTGCATGACATCCGCCGCTGATTCACGGGCGCCCAACAGTAGTGCACTCGCGGGCATGTGGGAGGAGGCCGGCGGACTGCACCGCCTATCTTTTTCTGCAAAAAGAGAGTAAAATGAACCTCAAGCGCAAAAGAATAGTGGACTGCATTTGCACATTTATTTATCTTCAGAAGAACAGAGAAAACGCATGGATGAGGGGCAACTGCTCTGCAACGCGTGAAACAGCATTGCACGCGCCAGTGCACTGCAAGGCCGGGGCGGTTGGGCTGCAAATGGAGGAGGGGCAGCTCGTCGGGGGCTAAAAAATGAGAGTCATCGCCGTCTCCCCACCTCGGAGGAGCTGCAGTGCACTTGTATCCATCGAACAACACACGCACGAGCAAGGAACTTCATTGCGTTTGCCCGCTTGTCCGAGCTGCACGGCGGTGGTCGTCGGACTTCATGGTTGTAGGAGATGAGGGGGCCGGCGAGCTCGAAGGGAGAGGAGGTCGCATGCTGCGACGGTTGGCAGGGGGGTCAGGGGATCCTCTCCTTCGCGTCTCTGGCATGTTGGAGGAGCAAGGCGTGGCGGTTCCCAGCACGCCCCAACGGCGGAGGTGCTCGCGCGTAGATGGCCAGTGTGGCTTCGGTGGCGGCGCTGGATCCGGTGCTATTGGCCGTGCCTAGGCCGGTGGCTGCCGGATCCGGTGCTATTGGTCGTGCCCAGGCCGGTGGCCGCCGGATCTGGTCGGGATGGCCGCGTTCGGGGCTTGTGGCGGCCGGATCGCTGTGGGATCCGAGCGGGAGGAGGAGGAGGAGGAGGGGCCGCGACGGGCTGGAGGAGGAGGCGGGGCGGCACCGGCCTGGAGGAGGAGGAGGCGGGGTGGCGTCGTCCTGGAGGAGGATGGGGCGGTGCGGCGCGGGCCATGAGGAGGACGGGGCGGGGCGGCGTCGGCCTGGAGGAGGAGTAGGCGGGGCGGCGCTGGCCGTGAGTTGGATCGGGGCGGGGGTCGGGGTGGTGGGTTGGTGGATCGGGGCTGGGGCGTGGGAGGAGGAAGGTGGAGGGGATCGGGGGAGGAGTGGGGGAGGTGGACCGGTGGGGTGGTTTTTTTTTTCTGTGCGGTTCAGATGCGACGTCAGGTCGGTGTCAGTTAGGTGGGGTGTTAGCAGAATAAGAAAGTGGTGTGCATAATAAGGTCTTAAGGGGTGTTATCATAATAGACCCACCCTATATATATATATATATATTAATTAAGGTTGTGCTGACTTAATGCATTAATTGTTTTGGTATGTACATATATTAACACTTCTTTCTTCTTTTATAGCCCTCCGGATTGGGCCAAACTTCCGTAAGAGAGACGAGGCCCAAACAAAAGGTTGCGCCAGGATGAAAGGCACGATCACAGAAATCGCGGACGGTGGCCAACTGATTGCTCACAAGCAGACCAAGGACATATTTGTATCTCAGTGTGGAGCTATTGTTAGGGACAGCATCCGGATCAGCATCCCTCATTGGAATAAGAGTAAGGACGACCCTGAAGTTTCTTATGTCCAGGATAGACTGAAAGGTGATCTTTGGACCTCGCTGATGACAAATTTCAGCCTCCTGCCAGAGGAGTATCCGAATAACCCAGTTAGCCAAAGGTCAAGGCATTTGCTCTTAAGAAGATGGTAGATCTATTTAGGAAATAGAAGAAAGAGTTGAGCACAAAGTTTGTTGATGAAGAGAAGACTCCAGAATTCACCGATCGATATGAGAAGATAAGAGATCACTGACCCGCATTTGTGGTCTACAAGAAATCGGAGAAGGGTCTGAAAAGGTCACTGACAAACAAGAAAATGCTGCAAAGAAGAAGTATCACCATCACACGAGGTCAGGTGGCTACTAAAAAGCCCGACCGTTGTGGGACAAAGCGGAGCAAGAGCTGCTTGCTAAAGGGGTCCAACTAGCAACATTGAACTGGCCAGATCGTTCAAGGACTTGGTTCTTCGGGGTTGGGTGAACTTTGGACCCAGAAACAAGGGACTGTCGTTGGACGAACGGGCAACTTGCAATACCCATCAAGAAGCTTCAGAAATATATCAGGGCAACGTAGGAAGGGGCGTTTATTCCCGACAGAGAGAAGGATGAGCTGACAGAGGCCCTTGGGAATCCTGAGCACCTTGGACGAACACGAGGCACACCATCTGTGGGTGCATGGGTTTCCCAGCAGCGGTGGTTACAGAAGCCGAGAGAGAAAGAGGAAAGTGAAGTGAGCAAAATGGAGAAGCTCAATGCAAGAGTAGCAGCGCTAGAGGAACTTGAGAGCCAGCGAGCTACCGGCCAACAATCTCAGTGGCACGAAGATCCTTGCTTCGACGCTGCCCTAGAAGCTACCCCACCATCTCAGCGGATAAGCAGCATAGCTTCCATGGAGCTCGTTTAGCCTGATTTCATGGCTCCTCGCTGTTGGGGGACATAGTAATTTCAAAAAAATTCCTACGCGCACGTAAGATCATGGTGATGCATAGCAACGAGCGGGGAGAGTGAGTCCATGTACCCTCGTAGACTGAAAGCGGAAGCGTTAGCACAACGCAGTTTATGTAGTCGTACGTCTTCCCGATCCGACCGATCCAAGTACCGAACGTACTTCACCTCCGAGTTCAGCACACGTTCATCTCAATCCCTGTTCAAGAATTCATCCAATTAACCAGTTAACTTACCGATTAATCCCTACGCGTAGGGTCACCGAGTAGCCGATTAACTGATTAATCGCCCGAGTAATTGATTAAATTGCTCATTAACTTGCCGATTATCCTATTAATCCCCTACTCATCAGCCAACCGAGCAGCTACCAGTTAATGATTTCCTCAACAATGATCTCAATGACGTCTCGCGAACTCCGATACAGTAGAGCTTCACGGGAGAGTTCCGTCAGCACGACGGCGTGATGACGGTGTTGATGATGGTACCTACACAGGGCTTCGCCTAAGCACCACTACGATATTACCAAGGTGGAATATGGTGGAGGGGGGCACCACACACGGCTGGGAGAGATCAATAGATCAACTTGTGTGTCTATGGGGTGCCCCTTGCCTCAGTATATAAAGGAGGAGAGGAGGGCTGGGGCCGACCCTCTCTATGGCGCACCCTAGGGAGTCCTACTCCCACCAAGAGTAGGATTCCCCCCTTCCATGTAGTAGGAGTAGGAGTCAAGGAAAGGGAAAAGAGAAGAGAAGGAAGGAGGGGGTGCAGCCCCTCCCCCTAGTCCAATTCGGACTAGGCCTTGGGGGGGCGCAGCCTCTCCTCTCTCTTTCCCCTAAAGCCCAATAAGGCCCATATACTCCCCGACGAATTCCCGTAACTCTCCGGTACTTCGATAAATATCCGAATCACTCGGAACCTTTACGATGTCCGAATATAGTTGTCCAATATATCGATCTTTACGTCTCAGCCATTTTGAGACTCCTCGTCATGTCCCCGATCTCATCCGGGACTCTGAACTACCTTCGGTACATAAAACACATAAACTCATATTATAAATGGTCACCGAACTTTAAGCGTGCGGACCCAACGGGTTCGAGAACTATGTAGACATGACCGAGACTCATTTCCGGTCAATAATCAATAGCGGAACCTGGATTCTCATATTGGCTCCCACATATTCTACGAAGATCTTTATCAGTCAAACCGCATAACAACTTACGTTGTTCTCTTTGTCATCGATATGTTACTTGCCCGAGATTCAAACGTAGGTATCTCAATACCTAGTTCAATCTCGTTACCGGCAAGTCTCTTTACTCGTTCCGTAATGCATCATCCCGCAACTAACTCATTAGTCACATTGCTTGCAAGGATTATAATGATGTGCATTACCGAGAGGGCCCAAAGATACCTCTCCGACAATTGGAGTGACAAATCCTAATCTTGATCTATGCCAACTCAACAAGTACCATCGGAGACACCTGTAGAGCACCTTTATAATCACCCAGTTACGTTATGACGTTTGGTAGCACACAAAGTGTTCCTCCGGTATTCGGGAGTTGCATAATCTCATAGTCATAGGAACATGTATAAGTCATGAAGAAAGCAATAGCAACATATTAAACGATCAAGTGCTAAGCTAACGGAATGGGTCAAGTCAATCACATCATTCTCTAATGATGTGATCCTGTTAATCAAATGACAAATCATGTCTATGGCTAGGAAACTTAACCATCTTTGATTCAACGAGCTAGTCAAGTAGAGGCATACTAGTGACATTTTGTTTGTCTATGTATTCACACATGTACTAAGTTTCCGGTTAATACAATTCTAGCATGAATAATAAACATTTATCATGAAATAAGGAAATAAATAATAACTTTATTATTGCCTCTAGGGCATATTTCCTTCCATCTCCCACTTGCACTAGAGTCAATAATCTAGTTCACATCATCATGTGATTTAACACCAATATTCATATCTATAAATGATTAACACCCATAGTTCACATTGTCATGTGACCAACACCCAAATAGTTTACTAGAGTCCATAATCTAATTCACATCGCTATGTGATTAACACCCAAAGAGTACTAAGGTATGATCATGTTTTGCTCATGAGAGAAGTTTAGTCAACGGGTCTATCACATTTAGAGCTGTATGTATTTTGCAAATATTCTATGTCTACAATGCTCTTCACGAAGCTACTCTAGCTAATTTCTCCCACTTTCAATATGTATCCAGATTGAGACTTACAGTCATCTGGATCGGTGTAAAAGCTTGAATCGATGTAACTCTTTACGACGAACTCTTTATTGACCGTTATCTAGTGATCTACTCCTAGATCAAAATTGTACTCCCTTGCCAAACTCAGAGCAAGGTATACAATAGGTCTAGTTGACAGCATAGCATACTTTATAGAACCTATAACTGAGGCATAGGGAATGACTTTTCATTCGTTTTTTTCTATTTTCTACCATGGTCGGGTTTTGAGTCTTACTCAACTTCACACCTTGCAATACAGGGAAGAACTCCTTCTTTGACTGTTCCATTTTGAACTACTTCAAAATCTTATCAAGGTATGTACTCATTGAAAAATCTTATCAAGCGTCTTGATCTATCTCTATAGATCTTGTTGCTCAATGTGTAAGCAACTTCACTGAGGTCTTTCTTTGAAAAACTCTTATTCAAGTATCCTTTTATGCTATCCAGAATTTCTATATTATTTCCAATCAACAATATGTCATCTACATATAGTTTTTGACATGCTACAGAGCTCCCACTCACTTTCTTGTAAATACAGGTCTTCTCCAAAAGTCAGTATAAAACCATATGCTTTGATCAACTCATCAAAACGTATATTCCAACTCCGAGATGCTTGCACCAGTCCATAGATGGATCGCTGGAGCTTGCACATTTTGTTAGCACCTTTAGGATTGACCAAACCTTCTGGTTGCATCATATACAACTCTTCTTTAATAAATCCATTAAGGAATGCTGTTTTGACATCCATTTGCCAGATTTCATAAAATGTGGCAATTGCTAACATGATTCGGACAGACTTAAGCATCGATACGAGTGAGAAAATCTCATCGTATTCAACATCTTGAACTTGTCGAAAAACTTTTGCGACAAGTCGAGCTTTGTAGATAGTAACACTACTATCAGCGTCTATCTTCCTCTTGAAGATCCATTTATTTTCTATGGCTTGCCGATCATCGGGCAAGTCCACCAAAGTCCACACTTTGTTCTCATACATGGATCATATCTCAGATTTCATAGCCTTAAGCCATTTCGCGGAATCTGGGCTCATCATTGCTTCCTTGTAGTTCGTAGGTTCGTCATGGTCAAGTAATATGACCTCCAGAATAGGATTACCGTACCACTCTGGTGCGGATCTTACTCCGATTGACCTATGAGGTTCTGTAGTAACTTAATCTGAAGTTTCATGATCATCAGCATTAGTTTCCTCACTAATTGGCGTAGGAATCACTGGAACTGATTTCTGTGATGAACTACTTTACAATAAGGGAGCAGGTACAGTTACCTCATCAAGTTCTACTTTCCTCCCACTCACTTCTTTCGAGAGAAACTCCTTCTCTAGAAAGGATCCATCTTAGCAACGAATATCTTGCTTTCGGATCTGTGATAGAAGGTGTACCCAACAGTTTCCTTTGGGTATTCTATGCAGACGTACTTGTTCGATTTGGGTTCGAGCTTATCAGGTTGAAACTTTTCCACATAAGCATCGCAGCCCCAAACTTTAAGAAACGACAACTTTGGTTTCTTGCCAAACCATAGTTCATAAGGCGTCATCTCAACGGATTTTGATGGTGCCCTATTTAAAGTGAATGCAACTGTCTCTAATGCATAACCCCAAAACGATAGTGGTAAATCGGTAAGATACATCATAGATCGCACCGTATCCAATAAAGTACGGTTACGACGTTCAGACACACCATTACGCTGTGGTGTTCCATGTGGCGTGACCTATGAAACTATTCCACATTGTTTTAAATGAAGGCCAAACTCATAACTCAAATATTCTCCTCCACGATCAGATCGTAGAAACTTTATTTTCTTGTTACGATGATATTCCACTTCACTTTGAAATTCTTTGAACTTCTCAAATGTTTCAGACTTGTGCTTCATTAAGTAGATATACTCATATCTGCTCAAATCATCGGTGAAGGTCAGAAAATAACGATACCCGCCACGAGCATCAACACTCATTGGACCGCATACATCGGTATGTATTATTTCCAACAAGTCAGTAGCTCGTTCCATTGTTCTGGAGAATGGAGTTTTAGTCATCTTGCCAAAAGGCACGGTTCGTAAGCATCAAATGATTCATAACCAAGTGATTCCAAAAATCCATCTTTATGGAGTTTCTTCATGCGCTTTACACCGATATGACCCAAACGACAGTGCCACAAATAAGTTGCACTATCATTATCAACTTTGCATCTTTTGGTATCAATATTATGAATATGTGTATCACTACAATCGAGATCCAACAAACTATTTTCCTTGGGTGTATAATCATCGAAGGTTTTATTCGTGGAAACAGAACAACAATTATTCTCTGACTTTAAATGAATAACCGTATTGCAATAAACATGATCAAATCATATTCATGCTCAACGCAAACGCCAAATAACATTTATTTAGGTTTAACACTAATCCCTAAAGTATAGGGAGTGTGTAATGATGATCATATCAATCTTGGAACCACTTCCAACATACATCGTCACTTCACCCTCAACTAGTCTCTGTTTATTCTGTAACTCCTGTTTCAAGTTACCAATGTTTAGCAACCGAACAAGTATCTAATACCCAGGGGCTACTATAAACACTAGTAAGGTACACATCAATAACTTGTATATCAAATATACCGTTGATCACTTTGCCATCCTTCTTATCCACAAAATATTCAGGGCATTTCCGCTTCCAGTGACCATTTCCTTTGTAGTATGAGCACTCAGTTTCATGATTTGGTCCAGCTTTGGGCTTCTTCACAGCAGTGACAACTTGCTTGCCATTCTACTTGAAGTTCCCTTTCTTTCCCTTTGCCCTTTTCTTGAAACTAGTGGTCTTGTTAATCATCAACACTTGATGCTCTTTCTTGATTTCTACTTTCATCGATTTCATCATCATGAAAAGCTTGAGAAACATTTTCGTCATCCCTTGCATACTATAGTTCATCACGAAGTTCTAGTAACTTGGTGATGGTGACTAGAGAACTTTGTCAATCACTATCTTATTTGGAGGATTAACTCCCACTTGATTCAAGCGATTGTAGTACCCAGAGAATCTGAGCACATGCTCACTAGTTGAGCAATTCTCCTCCATCTTTTAGCTAGAGAACTTGTTGGAGACTTCATATCTCTCAAATCGGGTATTTGCTTGAAATATTAACTTCAACTCCTAACACATATCATATGGTCCATGACGTTCAAAACGTCTTTGAAGTCCTGATTCTAAGCCGTTAAGCATGGTGCACTAAACTATCAAGTAGTCATCATATTGAGCTAGCCAAACATTCATAACGTCTGCATCTGCTCCTGCAATAGGTCTGTCACCTACCGGTGCATCAAGGACATAATTCTTCTGTGCAGCAATGAGGAGAAACCTCAGATCACAGACCTAGTCCGCATCATTGCTACTATCATTTTTCAACTTGGTTTTCTCTAGGAACACATATAAAACATAGGGAAGCAACAACGCGAGCTATTGATCTACAACATTATTTGCAAAATACTATCAGGACTAAGTTCATGATAAATTAAAGTTCAATTAATCATATTACTTAAGAACTCCCACTTAGACATCCCTCTAATCATCTAAGTGATCACGTGATCCAAATCAACTAAACCATGTCCAATCATCACGTGAGATGGAGTAGTCTTCAATGGTGAACATCACTATGTAGATCATATCTACTATATGATTCACGCTCGACCTTTCGGTCTCCAGTGTTCCGAGGCCATATCTGCATATGCTAGGCTCGTCAAGTTTAGCCCGGGTATTCTGCGTGTGCAAAACTGGCTTGCACCCATTGCATATGAACGTAGAGATTATCGCACCCGATCATCACGTGGTGTCTCGGCACGGCGAAGTTTGGCAACGGTGCATACTCAGGGAGAACACTTTTATCTTGAAATTTAGTGAGAGATCATCTTAGAAAGCTACCGCCGAACTAAGCAAAATAAGATGTATAAAAGATAAACATCACATGCAATCAAAATATGTGACCTGATATGGCCATCATCATCTTGTGCCTTTGATCTCCATCTCCAAAGCATCGTCATGATCTCCATCGTCACCGGCATGCCACCATGATCTCCATCATCTTGATCTATATCAATGTGTCATCACATGGTCGTCTCGCCAACTATTGCTCTTGCAACTATTGCTATCGCATAGCGATAAAGTAAAGCAATTATTTGGCTCTTGCATCTTATGCAATAAAGACCATAAGGCTTCTGCCAGTTGTCGATAACTTCAACAAAACATGATCAACTCATACAACAACTTATATCTCATCATGTCTTGACCATATCACATCACAACATGCCCTGCAAAAACAAGTTTTGTTGTTGCAAGTTTTACGTGGCTGCCATGGGCTTAGCAAGAACCGTTCTTACCTACGCATAAAAACCACAACGATATTTCATCAAGTTAGTGATGGTTTAACCTTCACAAGGACCGGGCGTAGCCACACTCGATTCAACTAAAGTTGGAGATACAGACACCCGCTAGCCACCTGTGTTCAAAGCACGTCGGTAGAACCAGTCTCGCGTAAGCGTACGCGTAATGTCGGTCCGAGCTGTTTCATCCAACAACACCGCCGAACCAAAGTATCACATGCTGGTAAGCAGTATGACTTGTATCGCCCACAACTCACTTGTGTTCTACTCGTGCATATAACATCTATGCATAAACCTGGCTCGGATGCCACTGTTGGGGAATGTAGTAATTTCAAAAAAATTCCTACGCACACGCAAGATCATGGTGATGCATAGCAACGAAAGGGGAGAGTGAGTCCATGTACCCTCGTAGACCGAAAGCGGAAGCGTTAGCACAACGTGGTTGATGTAGTCGTACGTCTTCACGATCCGACCGATCCAAGTACCGAACGTACGGCACCTCCGATTTCAGCACACGTTCAGCTCAATGACGTCCTGCAAACTCCGATCCAGCAGAGCTTCACGGTAGAGTTCCGTCAGCACGATGGCGTGATGACGGTATTGATGATGCTACTGATGCAGGGCATCGCCTAAGCACCGCTACGATATTACCGAGGTGGAATATGGTGGAGGGGGGCACCGCGCACGGCAGGGAGAGATCAACAGATCAACTTGTGTGTCTATGGGGTGTGTCGGTGTCAAAACTGGCGGATCTCGGGTAGGGGGTCCCGAACTGTGCGTCTAAGGCTAATGGTAACAGGAGGCAGGGGACACGATGTTTTACCCAGGTTCGGGCCCTCTCGATGGAGGTAATACCCTACTTCCTGCTTGATTGATCTTGATGATATGAGTATTACAAGAGTTGATCTACCACGAGATCGTAAAGGCTAAACCCTAGAAGCTAGCCTATGATTATGATTGTTGTTGTCCTACGGACTAAACCCTCCGGTTTATATAGACACTAGAGGGGGCTAGGGTTACACAGAGTCAGTTATAGAGAAGGATATCTACATATCTGAATTGCCAAGCTTGCCTTCCACGCAAAGGAGAGTCCCACCCAGAGACAGGATGAAGTCTTCAATCTTGTATCTTCATAGTCCAACAGTCCGGCCAAAGTATATAGTCCGGCTGTTCGAGGACCCCTTAATCCAGGACTCCCTCAGTAGCCCCTGAACCAGGCTTCAATGACGATGAGTCCGACGCGCAGATTGTCTTCGGCATTGCAAGGCGGGTTCCTTCTCTGAATACTCCATATAAGGTTCCGAACTCAAGGATCATGTCCGGCTCTGCAAAACAAATTCCACATACCATCGTAGAGAGAACAATATCCCACAAATCTAATCTGCTGACAGCTTTTCATAGTGTGACGTCACACCATGGCCCGATCTTTATTCAAACCGTTTTTCATAGCCAGCTACTTCACATAATGCGAGGCGGTTTCCTTGTCACGTCTTGTCGAAGCAGAGATCGTGTCCCCTTATCACGGGATTCTCATTAATATGGGCATCGGTAACCCAACCGTGCCATCAATCGTGGCGCTTGGGGAATAAGCGATTTTAACGGGCAAGTGCGGAGGCGCATAGTTTCTACCACCTTTATAAAGAGATAGGAATTCTCCTCTTTCACCCACACCTTCTTCCTTCTTTGCTCATCCATTCTCGCACGCTCGAGCTCCAGCGCCCCAGTTCTCACCTTCTCCAAACAGCCAAACATGTCCGTAGCGGGAGGCAAGTGGATGGCCTCCTCCGTCACGGAGGAGGACATTACGAAGCTTCGGGCGGCCGGATACTTGGCCGCAGACATCGCGTACTAGATCCCGGACACAAGGCAAATCATTCCAACTCCGGGACCCCACAAGAGGGTTGTGTTCCTCACCCACTTCGTCCACGGACTGGGATTCCCTCTCCATCCATTTTTCAGCGGGCTCATGTTTTATTACGGGCTGGATTTTCATGATCTGCCCCCTAACTTCATCCTCAACATCTCGGTGTTTATCGTCGTGTGCGAGGATTTCCTCCACATCAGGCCCCACTTCGGCCTGTGGCTGAAGATATTTAACGTGAAGCCGAAGATTGTGGTCGGTCAGCAGGCGGAGTGCGGAGGCGCCATGGTGGGCAAGATGCCCAGCGTCACCTGGCTCGAAGGCTCCTATGTGGAGACCGTGAAGGGGTGGCAATCGGGTGGTTCTACATCACCGAGCCGCGCGACGCCAACCGGGTGGCGGCCCCCAAATTCCGATCCGGCATCCCCATGCGGCTCACCTCCTGGAAGAAGAAGGGCCTAGCCTAGGACTCACCCGCGGAGCTGACCGGACTCCAGAACTGCGTCAAAAATATGATAACCAACAAGATCAAGCTTGTCAACATGGTCCAGGTTATGCTATTTCACCGGATTCTCCCGTGTCAAAGACGGGCATTCAACCTGTGGGATTTTGAAGCGGCCCAACACCAAACACTTTAAGAGCTCTTCGACACAACACACAAAGACGTTTGGAAGGTGTTTTTCAAGGCCAGCGAAGTTCCTCCTACCACCACCGAGGACCACGGACTCAGCGCCAAGCGCCACGCCAATTCGGTAAGCATACTACATTTCACAAGCTGTGCCTTTCCTCGGTATGTTTGTGGGAGGAACTTAAGCCACTGTACTGATTTAACAGGATTATGTGGCGACGGCGGAGCGGATCGACTGTCCGGCTCCGTTGCCTGAAGATCCAGCAACCGCTCTCCTAACGGAGATACTGGTTCTAGCGCCCTATGAGGTGCCGGAGAACAAGGCCACGACGATCAGGAAAAGTCTCCGGCGCAAGGTGGTGTCAGACTAATCGTCTGAAGACACCGAGGCGCACACCTCCAACAACAATGAGGAGGAGGAAGAGGAAAACCCTCTCCCCCAAACCGAGGGGGAGAAGAAAAAGGAAGGCCGCCCTTCCGGGGAGGCCGAAGGGTCGAAGAAGGGAAGGACCCTCCCTCCGGACCACTCCACAACCGCCGCCTACAACGAGGAGGAGTGGCTAACCAGGGCCAAGCCCCTGGTGAACTCATAAGTATTCGGATGCCATAAAACTTCTTGCATGTTTTAGAATTATGGCTTCTTATTATGTCAAGATATGTTTGTGCAGTCCGTCCAAAGCCCACATTGACTCATCCTCCTCGGATGGGTCATTGAGCTCGGTGGATATGAACAACTATTCGCTCCCGATAGCCTCCACTCCCCGGCCCGCGGACGACACTGAAGTGTTGTCTCAGAGGATACCGGGCCAGGGAGAGATCGATCTGGAGGCACCTCAGGGCGAAACCCCGATGCCGGGCTCATGGGGGGGGGAGATCCCCATGGATTCTGTTGAGGGGGGTCGCAGCAAGCTTGGCCCCCAGCCGGATACTGCGCCGGAACCTCCAGTGGTTCCGGATTCAGGCAGGCAGCCCCCCGCCAAGGGAGGCGAGCTGCCTGTGCCGATGACCTCTATCTATCCAGAGGCATCGGATAACTTGGTGGAAGTGCTTCAGAGCGCTTCCCTTGATGAAGGACACCGTACTCTTATGAGTATGGTGATTGCGAAGGTTCAGTCCGCCAAAAGCGGATTGACCAAAGCCTGCGCCAGCCTCCTGACCGGCTTTGAGGTAAGTAATTTGAATTATGAGAAAGTATCACAGTATAGATAGTAGCCGCTGACGCTCTGTTTGATGTTCGGGAAGAAAAGTCGAACAGAGGATCAAATATTATTCCCAGGAGTCTAATCATATTATGTCTATGTGAATAACCAGGCGTCGCTGTTGGCTGCCGCCGCTGCCACTGCGGAGGTCTTCGGAGTGAGGCAGAACCTGGGGAGAGTCGAAGAAGAGCTCAGCCTCGTGAAGAGGTAGCTGGAGGAAAACAAAGGTAAGTAATACCCCGGCTGAATGTTATATAAAGGAAAAAATCGTTGATGCTAATAGAAGCACGATGAATTTTACTAGGGGCCACGACCGAAGTGGTAGCCCTTAAGAAGGCGTTGTCCGAGGCCGAAAACAAAGCATCCAAGGAGCGCACTGAGCGTGAAAAACAGGAGGCTCGGGTTGATGAGGTCTAGCAAGAGCTCCAGGATTTTGTCAAAAAATTCGATTCCTTGGAGCGTGACTCCAAGATGCAAGAGTCGGAGCTTGCGAAGGCCCGTCAGAGCATGCGAGACGCCAAGGTAGATGCCCAGAAGGCCCTCCAAGAAATTGAGGCGGCCAAGAAGATAGCTGCGGGTAAGACTTTCATTATGCAAAGCAAGCATGTGGAGGAGACTTTCCTTTTACTTACCGAATTCGAAGCTCTCCAGGAGCATTCGCAGATCTGCCGTGCAGCATCTCTAATGCCACAGAGTTCTACCGAGCTGAGGAGGGGAGCTCGACGGATAAGCTATTTTGGTCCCAGTATATTGGGGCCGAGCATCCGATGCCCTTGAGCGACCAGCTGAAGCAACTGGTCGAACTGCACAAAGCGGCCGAACTGGCCATGAAGGACTACATAGTCCGGCTGTGGCCTGGCGAGCCCCTGCCTAGCAGCTACTTTGGCCTTGTTAAGCGGATGGTGAATGCCTGTCCGCGGCTGGAAGTCATTAAGCTGTCCGTCTGCATTGAGGGTGCACGCAGGGCCTTGGCCCGTGCGAAAGTGCACTGGGAGAAGATGGACGCCGAGAAGCTGGTGACAGAGGGGCCGCCGAAGGGCAAGGAGCATCGACACCCCGAACAGTACTATGACAATGTCATTAAGGGTGCCCGCTGAGGGAATCCTGGATTAGGGGGTATTTGGACTACCTGACTATATACTTTGGCCGGACTGTTGGACCGTGAAGATGCAAGACTCAAGACTTCGTCCCATGTCCGGATGGGACTGTCGTTTGCGTGGAAGACAAGCTTGGCGATCCAGATGATAGATTTCCTTCTTTGTAACCGACTCTGTGTAAACCCTAGCCCTCTCCAGTGTCTATATAAACCGGAGGGTTTAGTCCTTAGAGACGGAATCATAATCATCATAGGCTAGCTTCTAGGGTTTAGCCTCTACGATCTCGTGGTAGATCAACTCTTGTAATACTCATATCATCAATATCAATCAAGCAGGAAGTAGGGTTTTACCTCCATCAAGAGGGCCCGAACTTGGGTAAAACATCGTGTCCCTTGCCTCGTGTTACCATTAGCCTTAGACGCACAGATCGGGACCCCCTACCCGAGATCCGCCGGTTTTGACACCGACATTGGTGCTTTCATTGAGAGTTCCTCTATGTCGTTGCTGCGAGGGTTGATGGCTCCTTCAATCATCAACAACAACACGGTCTAGGGTGAGACTTTTCTCCCCGGACAGATCTCCGTGTTCGGCGACTTCGCACTACGGGCCAATTCGCTTGGCCATCTGGAGCAGATCGACAGCTACGCCCCTGGCCACCAGGTCAGGTTCGGAGACTTGAACTACGCGGCCGATATCCGTGGAGACTTGATCTTCAACGGATTCGGGCCTGCACCAGGAGCGCCGAACAGTCACGATGAGCATGGCTTAGACCTGCTGTCGGACAATACTCAGGATACCACACCTGCAGGAGCCCCGGACCTAAATCCAGGGCAGATTGCATCGTCTGAGGACGGGTGGATGGACCCCTCCCCGGAGGCTGCACACTCATCGGCGGTAGAACCGAACACAGACTTCACCCCCAAGGAAGCCTGTGACATCGGACCCCTGGACTCGTGTCCGGCTGTAGGTTCCGGTCCGCGCACCCCCGAGCCCGCCAAATCTGGTTGGGCTCCGGTAATGGAGTTGACCGCTGCAGATATCTTCCAGCACTCGCCCTTTGGCGACAAGGTGAACTCGTTAAAGTCTCTCTCTTTGTCAGGAGACTCTTGGCCGAACTATGCCCGACTCGAGTGGGAAGTAGGCGATGAAGGAATTCGTTGCCCACCCACCACCCATTTCATTGCCACGGTCGATGATTTAACCGACGTGCTTGACTTCGACTCTGAAGACATCGACTATATGGACGACGATGTAGCAGAAGAACAGGAACCACCGCCCACGGGGCGGTGGACAACCACCTCCTCATATGATATATATATGGTGGACACTCCGAAAGAAACCATAGGCGATGAGGCAATGGAGGATAATCCCTCAGGGAAGAAAGCAAAGCATGGGCGTCGTCGGTGCCACTCCAAGCCCCGCCACAGCAATACCGGCACAGGAGACGAAAACAATACGGATGGTGCCGAAGATGAATACAACCCCGATCAGCCTGGCTTCAAGTAGGCCAAACAGGAAGACTGGCAGGTTAGCCCAGACAAACAGGCGACAGACGGATATCCGGAGGAGGACAACTACATGTCCCCCTCTGAAGACGAGATTAGCCTTAGCAATGACGAGTTCGGCGTGCCTGAGGACCCGGTGGAGCAGGAGCGCTTCAAGCACCGACTTATGGCCACTGCGAGGAGCCTGAAAAAGAAGCAGCATCAGCTCAAAGCTGATCAAGACCTGCTCACAGACAGATGGACTAAAGTCCTGGCAGCTGAGGAATATGGACTCGAGCGCCACATGGCTGACCGGCCACCTCGTGGCCGAGATAAAACGTCGTATCAGCCCGGATACCAGCCCGCACCCCTACGCCAATACACTACGGCCCAGGGCAATAGGCAGGACCTGCAAGATATACTGGAAAACTAGGCAGGACAGCCAAGATCGATCAACAGATCGCGGGGGCGCGCCTCAACATGTGACGATGATCGTCACACCGGATACACTATCACCAAGTCCGGCCGAGCCAAATACAGCCAACCAGACTCATTCGAACTGCGTAGCCACATAGCCCGGCATAGAGGCGCCGCACACCCCCTTTGCTTCACTGACGAAGTGATGGATCATGAATTCCTAGAAGGGTTTAAACCCGTAAACATCGAAACATACGATGGCACAACAGACCCCGCAGTATGGATCAAAGATTTCCTCCTCCACATTGACATGGCTGGCGGAGACGATCTACATGCCATCAAGTACCTTCCCCTTAAGCTCAAAGGACCGGCCCGACACTGGCTAAATAGCCTGCCGGCAAATTCCATTAGTAGTTGGGAAAACCTGGAGGACGCGTTCCTAGACAACTTCTAGGGCACATATGTGTGACCACCCGATGCCGATGACTTGAGCCACATTACCCAACAGCCCAGAGAGTCAGCGAGGAAATTTTGGACTCGGCTCCTAACTAAAAAGAACCAAATAGTCGATTGTCCAGACGCCGAAGCCCTGGCGGCCTTTAAGCATAATATCCATGACGAGTGGCTCGCCCGACACCTCGGCCAGGAAAAACAAATGTCCATGGCGGCCCTCACGACACTCATGACCCGCTTTTGCGCGGGCGAGGACAGCTGGTTGGATCGCAGTGGCACCATGCTAATAAATTCCGGTACTTCAGATGTCCGTGAGAATAACGGCAAGCCATGGTGCAACAGACATAAATGACGAAACAATGGCGACAAGACCGGAGACACGGTAGTCAATGCCGGATTCAGTGGCTCAAAATCCGGTCAACGGAAAAAGCCGTTCAAAAGAAACAATCAGGGACCGTCCAGTCTGGATAGCATACTTGATCGCTCATGCCAAATTCACGGCACCCCAGATAAGCCAGCAAAGCACACTAACAGAGACTGCTGGGTGTTCAAACGGGCCGGTAAAATAAATGTCGAAAACAAGGACAAGGGGCTGCCCAGTGGCGATGACGAGGAGCCCCGGCGTCCGAACATGGGGGGACATAAGAAATTTCCTCCGCAGGTGAAAACAGTCAACATGATCTACGCCACCCACATTCCCAAACGAGAACGGAAGCGAGCACTATGGGATGTCTATGCGATGGAGCCAGTCACCCCAAAATTCAACCCATGGTCAGCCTGTCCGATCACCTTTGATCGTAGGGGTCACCCTACCAGCATCCGTCACGGAGGTTCAGCCGCATTGGTCCTAGACCCAATCATCGATGGATTCCACCTCACACGAGTCCGTATGGATGGCGGCAGTAGCCTGAACCTTCTCTGTCAGGATATTGTACGACCTTGAGAAGAGGTGTCTAGAGGGGGGGGGGGTGATTAGACACTAAGTACAAAAGTTGTAGTTTTTAACTTCTTTAAGTTTAAGTGGTGTTTAGGCACAAGTTTAACATTCACAACATATAGCAAGCAAGCATGCAAAGAGTATATGACCAGCGGAAAGTAAAGCATGCAACTTGCAAGAATGTAATGGAAGGGTTTGGAGGATTCAAACGCAATTGGAGACACGATGTTTTTGTCGTGGTTCCAATAGGTGGTGCTATCGTACATCCACGTTGATGGAGACTTCAACCCACGAAGGGTAACGGTTGCCCGAGTCCACGGAGGGCTCCACCCACGAAGGGTCCACGAAGAAGCAACCTTGTCTATCCCACCATGGCTGTCGCCCATGAAGGACTTGCCTCACTAGCGGTAGATCTTCATGAAGTAGGCGATCTCCTTGCCCTTACAAACTCCTTGGTTCAACTCCACAATCTTGTCGGAGGCTCCCAAGTGACACCTAGCCAATCTAGGAGACACCACTCTCCAAGAAGTAACAAATGGTGCATTGATGATGAACTCCTTGCTCTTGTGCTTCAAATGATAGTCTCCCCAACACTCAACTCTCTCTCATGGGATTTGGATCTGGTGGAAAGAAGATTTGAGTGGAAAGCAACTTGGGGAAGGCTAGAAATCAAGATTCATATGGTAGGAATGGAATATCTTGGCCTCAACACATGAGTAGGTAGTTCTCTCTCAGAAAATGTATGCTGGAAGTGTAGGTTCAGTCTGATTGCTCTCTTAACGAATGAAGAGGAGGTGGAGGGGTATATATAGCCTCCACACAAAATCTAACCCTTACACACAACTTGCCAAACTCGATGGGACCGAATGGACAAACTCGATCGGACCGATTCAACAAATCTAGTGACCGTTAGGATTTTGGGTGGGACCGAAATGCAACTCGGTAGGACCGATATGGTTAGGGTTAGGGCATAACATAATCTCGGTAAGACCGATTACACAAACTCGGTGAGACCAATTTTGGTAATAAGCTTTCTAGAGAGTTGGTTAGGCAAACTCGGTTGGACCGATTACACAAACTCGGTAGGACCGATTTTGGTAATGAGTCAACCAGGAAGTTTGCATTGTAATCTCGGTAGTACCGATTGCTCAAACTCGGTGAGACCGATTTCGGTAATGGACATACACAGAGAGATTACAATCCCTTCTCGGTGAGACCGAGATCCCTATCGGTGAGACCGATTTGCCTAGGGTTTGTGGCAGTGGCTATGACATCTGAACTCGGTGGCGCCGGATAGAAAGAATCGGTATGGCCGAGTTTGACTTTAGGTTTAGGACATATGTGTGGAAGTGGGAAAGAGGTTGAGGGTTTTGGAGTATATCACTAAGCACTGTGGAGCAAGAAACTCATTAAGCAACACCTCATCCCTTCTTGATAGTATTAGCTTTTCCTATAGACTCAATGTGATCTTGGATCACTAAAACGTAAACAGAAGAGTCTTGAGCTTGAAGCTTGAGCCAATCCTTTGTCCTTAGAATCTTGAAGGAGTTCCCGCATCCTTTAGTCCATGCCACTCCATTGTTGAACTTGTCTGAAATATACTAGATAAAAGTGTTAGTCCAACAAGAGATATGTTGACATTAATTACCAAAACCACCTAGGGAGCGCTTGTGCTTTCAATCTCCCCCTTTTTGGTAATTGATGACAACATACATCAAACCTTTAGATAAAGATATAAAGAATAGAAAGTAAAGCTTTGGAAAGACATGTAACAAGCATAAGTTCCCCCTACATGTATGCAATCATGTGAGTATGGAATATAGAAGCATGTGAGAGCATAACCATGATAGAGTAGGGAATGTGTTACATGTATCTTGGCCATATGCATCAGAACAAAGAATATTAAAGAAAATACCTTCATGCTCATGAGTCCTTGCAAACAATATGTACATCAGCAAGAATTCCTCATACACATAATTGTGATGCAAATACTTACCTTGTAGTCTTGAGTTGGCTTAGGATGGAATGAACATGCGTAAACAAGGTTAGATAACACAGGTACACCTTCTAACCAGAGCAAACAGAAGAAACCACAAGAATACCAAGACTGGGATGACATGTAGAGAGTGAGTACTAAGTACCACATTGGATTAGACATGTCCCCAAGAATAAAGATATGCAATGAATTTAAATGATTTCTTTCCCTTATAAGTCTTGCTCCCCCTGAATATAGCATGGGATACTGGGAGAAGATAGGGAACAGAAAATCAGAGCTGAAAGATATAAATGAACAGAGCTAATGCAAGCTAATGCAAATAAGCACATACGAACATGTCTTTTCCCCTCAAGAAGACATGTGGCATCTCTCCTCTTGACACCAAGCATCTAGGATCCTTGAGAAATACTTTCTACTTGAGTATTCTCTCCCCCTGGAGATCTCTTTCTCCCCCTGAGGAGGTGATATACTCTTTCTCTGATGTGATCTCTCTAAATGATAAGCTTTGATGTGATCTCTCTCTCCCCCTTTGACATCAATTTCCAAGAAGGGTTAGATCCTTGAGTCATAGCACAAAGCATTTATAAAGATGTGATGCTTGTAGAGGACAAGATTCATTGAGTGGAGCTGGATCAGAAGAAACACAGAATAAGTGGCAAACTGTTTTTCCTATTGTGAAGTCGGTGGCACCGAGTGGTATGCTTCGGTTGTACCAAAAGGATTTGGTTGGACCGAAAACAACAAATTGGTGTAACCGAGTTCATCGCAGAGAAAAAACTTGTCACCTCAGCTCACTAAACTAATAGGATCTCACAAAGATTTGCATGGAATTTACTGAATGATATCCAATGAATTGGATGCAGAAAATGCAGAGCAAACAGAAAGAAATCTAGATGAAGTTTTTTTTGAAAGGGGAAACAAATATGCATGTGACAAATGCAAAAACACATAAAAGAACACAAGAGAACTTCATCTAGAGATGGTCGGCGACAAAGTCACCTATGTTAGAGTATATTGACTTAGGAGTCAAGTGAGATCACTTGATCATAGGTCATACTCATCGTTTAAGCTCAAAATGGGGTTGCCATTTTTCGTTTAAGCATCTTGATGTATTCACATCTTATCGAGTTGCTTTAGCTCATGACTTAGAGTAAAGCTTCTCTAAGATGTAATAACATACCTTGGTTGGTGGTGTTGTCCATGTAGTTGAACTTGTGTGGGTTGCTCAAGGTTGAAGTAGCTCATCAAGAATTTGGAGCACCGCTTGGAATTTGAGTCCATCTACCTACATGGGTTAGTTCTTGCAAGGAAGAGCACTTGTGTATCCAAAAATGACAATCATGAGGCTCAACATAGAATTTGTCAAAGGATATGTTTGAATGGTTTCATGCTTCCTTGTCTTCAACCACCTTTTGTGTAGAGACTTGGTGATGTAGAGATTGCTCAAGATGTGAGTTGATTACAATCTCATGGAATTTGATTCAACCAAGTGCATACATGGGTTAGATAACATGCAACATACAAATATATCCAAGACATAAGATTTTCATCATAAGAGAAAAAAATCAAGGATTAGTCATAAGCTCATGTCTTGCATGTATCCAATGGAGTTTCTACTCCAAGTTTGAAGCATCAATGATGTTCAATTCTCCTCTTAATCTGCAAAACACTTTCTCATCAAGAGGTTTAGTGAATACATCTGCTAATTGCTTTTCGGTGCGAACATGCTTAAGATCAATGTCACCCTTAGCAACCTGATCTCGAATGAAATGATGACGAACTTCAATATGCTTAGTTCGAGAATGTTGTACGAGATTATGAACAATTTTGATAGCACTTTCATTGTCACAAAGCAATGGAACATGTTTCACATATATCCCATAATCTTTAAGAGTTTGGGTCATCCAAAGTAATTGAGCACAACATCAACCAGCGGCAATGTACTCCGCTTCCACTACTAGGAAAAGGGCTATAGATGGAAATGACACTAATGGCGCACCAGACATGTGGTGCGCCATTAGTATATACTAATGGCGCACCACCTTTTGATGCGCCATTAGTGTTGAAACTACTAATGGCGCACCCTGCCCACGGTGCGCCATTAGTACCAATTTTTTTTGAACTAGTGCGCCTGTCCAAACATACTAATGGCGCATCCACTGGTGGTGCGCCATTACTAGTTGTAACTAGTAATGGCGCACCAGCCAGAAGGTGCGCCACTAATGTTATTTTTTTATTATTGTTTTTATTCCTTTTTTGCAAAGGTACTAATGGGGCACCACCAGGGGGTGCACCATTAGTAACCTGGATTACTAATGGCGCATTTGTTGCTGGTGCGCCATTAGTAAGTGGGCAGCAACAAGATATTTTGGACAGCCTCTCCTCCCACACTCACTTTCTCCCCACTTCATTCTCTCCACCGCCTCCTCCTTGTCTCGGGTGCCTCCTCTTTTTCACCTCATTTCCACCATAGATTCATTCAAATTAAGTGGTTAAGTTACCTTGTTTTGCTAGGTAAGTAAGGGGGGAAGCTATATTTATGTTATTCTCCCTACAACAATGTGCACATGCACTTTTTATGGCCTAGCTAGATCTATGTATGTTCGTGGTGTTGCATATGTTTGTGGTGTTGCATATGTGTTTGTGTTTGGAGGTGTACCGGTATTTGAAATGCGATAGTTGCCAATATTTTGCCGGAATGTTGATTCATTTCCGTTTCGGCGAGAATTTTGGCATTAAGCATTCTTTTTGGTCCTATTTTTAGGGAAAGTCATGCCAAATTTTTTCTTGGTTCTAAAATATCGTTTTGCTCTACCCCGCAGGCGACCATGGTCCGCACGATGACCGAAGGCATCGTGAATAGGTTTTTGAGGTCCGCGAAGGCCGAGATGCTTCAAAAGAACGAGACGGAGATAAGATGTCCGTGTCGAAGATGCAAGCTGAATAGCCTTATTGCGGACCCGGATTCCGGGCAGGTGCGGGACCACCTGCTCTTGCGTGGTTTCATGGATGGCTATCGGTGGCAAGGTGATGAAGATGACTACGAAGTCGTCCATGGGGGCCGGGCAAGAAATGAGGAAGGGCAGCAAGACAACCACCGCGGCTCGGGGGGGGCGAGAAGACGAAGAATCCCCAGGAGATGATCACGACGGTGATGCTGTACACAGTCATCATGTAGAAGATGCAGGACATGATGATGATGCCGGCGGAGCAGACGACGCTGGACCATCGATGGGCTGGGTGCAGGACCCTCATATTCAAGAGCTGCTTCTCAAGCAGACGGATAACGCAAGAGCTGCCGCCCGAGAGAAAGCCAAGATGGATCAACTTGAGTTAGACGCGGTTACTCCATTGTATGAAGGATGCAGGCCCGAGGATACCCGCCTGAAAGTAACGCTCATGGCTCTGGAGATGAAGGTAAAACACAAAATGACCGACGCATGCTTCGACGAGAACATGTCATTCTGGCACGAACGTCTTCCCAAGGGGAACAAGTGCCCGACCAGTTTGGAGGAGGCGAAGAAAATCGTGTGTCCTCTGGATTTACCGCACGTGAAATACCATGTGTGCATGAACAATTGCATCATTTATCGGGACGAGCACGCGGAGTCTACCATATGTCCGGTGTGCGGTGTCACTCGATACAAGAAGAGGAAGAAAGCTCCTCGAAAAGTGGTGTGGTACTTTCCGATCACTCCTCGTCTGCAGCGGTATTTCGCGGACCCTAAGGTAGCAAAGCTCCTGCGTTGGCACGCGGATAGGGAGGAGAAGAAGCGAGAAGATGACGCAAATGATCCGGAGATAGATAAAAAAGACAAGATGCTGAGTCACCCTAAGGATGCGAGCCAGTGGCAAGCGTTGAACTTCGAATACCCAGAATTTGGGAACGATCCAAGGAACATCGTGCTGGGCGCGAGCACCGATGGAGTCAATCCGTTTGGCAGCCAGAGAAGCACACATAGCACCTGGCCTGTGTTTGTGTGGATGTACAACCTTCCCCCCTGGTTGTGCATGAAGAGGAAGTACATTCACATGAGTATGCTAATTGAAGGGCCGAAACAACCAGGGAACGACATCAATCTGTATCTGGGGCTGCTGAAAGAGGAGATTGACACGCTGTGGAAAACGCCAGCCAATACGTGGGACGCCGCAGAGAAAGAATATTTCCCTATGAGAGCCGCACTGCTCACGACGGTGCACGACTATCTCGGTTACGGATATCTTGCGGGGCAGGTAGTCCACGGATTTTCTGGATGCGTAAGGTGCATGGATGACACAACGTATCGCCAGCTAGATAGAGATCCCGGGTCTTCGAAAACCGTGTTCATGGGACATCGAAGGTGGCTTCGCGACGATGACCCGTGGAGGAAACGCAAGGATCTGTTCGATGGTGAAACCGAACCCCGAAAACGCCCGTGTACGAGGAGCGGCGAGGAAATAGACAAGCTGTTGAAAAATTGGAAAGACTGCCCACTGCCGGGAAAGAAGCAAAAGGCGCCAGAGCCGGGAAAGAAGCGAAAGGCGCCAGAGCCGCTGCTGAAGGTATGGAAAACGAGGTCTGTTTTCTGGGACTTGCCGTACTGGAAGATCCACCGTGTGCCTCACAGCCTTGATGTCATGCATATCACGAAGAACGTGTGCGAGAGTCTGCTTGGTACCCTGCTCAACATGCCAGAGAGGACCAAAGATGGGCCGAAAGCAAGGGCAGACTTGAAATCAATGGGCATCAGGCAGGAGCTTCACGCTATATATGATGATGATGATGATGATGATGATGATGATGATGATGATGAGGCGAAGCAGGACACAGAAAGTCGTCGCAAAGGCAAAAAGGCCAAGAAGACCGGAAATGACTACCCTCCCGCGTGCTTCACTCTAAGTCAGGAGGAGATCGAGCAGTTTTTCACCTGCCTCCTAGGAGTAAAACTTCCTTACGGTTACGCGGGGAAGATAAGCAGATACCTAGACCCAGCGAAGCAGAAGTTCAGCGGGATGAAGTCTCACGACTGTCACGTGCTGATGACGCAGATACTTCCAGTTGCAATCCGTGGGATCATGGACGCGCACGTCCGTGAAACGCTATTTGGCCTATGCAACTTCTTCGACGTCATCTCTCGGAAGTCGATTGGCGTGAGGCAACTCAGAAGGCTACAGGAAGAGATTGTGGTGATACTATGCGAGCTTGAGATGTACTTCCCGCCCGCATTCTTCGACGTTATGGTGCATCTGCTGGTCCATATAGTGGAGGATATCATCCAACTCGGGCCGACGTTCCTGCACAGCATGATGCCGTTCGAAAGGATGAATGGTGTCATCAAAGGATACGTTCGCAACATGTCACGTCCAGAAGGAAGCATAGCCAGGGGCTTTCTGACCGAAGAGTGCATCTCCTACTGCACGAATTATCTAGGCATCGAGAACCCCGTTGGTCTGCCCGTCAACAGGCACCTCGGCAGGCTCGCTGGATGGGGTCACCGTGAGGGTCGCCGCGAAATGCATGTCGACTTCGAGGGTCGACTCGCCGACTTTGAAAGAGCAAACCTAGTCGCGCTACAACACATAGACGTGGTCGATCCTTGGGTGGTAGAGCACAAAACCTTTATTAAGAAGACGTACAATGACCGAGGCCAACAGAGGACGGACGGAGATATACTCAAAGAGCACAATTCATGTTTCACGCGTTGGTTCAAGCAGAAGCTTCTGTCGTACCCTTTACATGAGGATTCTTCCGCGGAAGAACAACTCATATTCGCCTTGTCACAGGGCGCCGAGCACAACCTGATGACCTATGAGGCGTACGATATCAACGGCTACACATTCTACACCGAGGCCAAGGACATGAAGAGCGATGGTTATCAGAACTCCGGGGTAACGATGGAATCCTACACCGGTAACGACAAGGACAGATACTACGGAAGGATCGAGGAGATCTGGGAGCTGAGCTACGCTGGAGAGAAGGTCCCGATGTTCCGTGTCAGATGGGCCAAGAACGTCATAAAAGAAGACCGGTATTTCACCACCATGGTTATACCCGAAGCCAAATCCAAGACCGCGGGCGCAAACGTCACCGCGAAAAATGAGCCATGGGTACTGGCTTCCCAAGTGGACCAATGCTTCTTCATTACCGACCCGCCAAAGCCCAGTCGTGTTGTCGTGAGGAGAGGCAAAAGGAAGATCATCGGAATGGATGGAGTAGCCAATGAGCAAGACTTCGACAAGTACGGCGACCCGAGGATCGAACATGACGACGATGATGAAGTAGCAGCATACACCACAAGAAGAAGCAGGACCACCCTACCTAAAGGACGTCCGTTCCACAGAAGAACTCCATTTGCGAAAAAGAAGGGCAAGAAGATTGTGAACAGATAGCTAGCTAAGATCGATTGTATTTAAATCGTAGCCTTCATTTCTCGATTGTATTTCATGGGTACTTTTTGAACTATCATGAATATTTTTAAATTTCATGGACACTCGATCTCGATCCCCCTCCATCTCGATCGCTATCCCACCTCGCCAGATCCGGTCCCCCTCGCCGCCGAGCACCCCCCAGTCCACCGGCCGCCGCCGCCGACCCCCCGCACCCTCGATTCCCCTACTCAACCGCCGCCGCCGACCCCCCGCACCCCGCGCACCGTCTTATAAAAAAAATAAGTATCAAACAGCTTTTTAAATGCTACTGTCTTATAAAAAATATTACTGTTATTATTTAAACAAGTTTGAACATATTTAAACACAAATAAGTATCAAACAGCTTTTTAAATGCTAAAAAAAATTGTGGTCCCCCTCCATCTCGATCCCCTCCATCTCGATCGCTATCCCACCTCGCCAGATCCGGTCCCCCTCGCCGCCGAGCACCCCCCAGTCCACCGGCCGCCGCCGCCGACCCCCCGCACCCTCGATTCCCCTACTCAACCGCCGCCGCCGACCCCCCGCACCCCGCGCACCGTCTTATAAAAAAATAAGTATCAAACAGCTTTTTAAATGCTACTGTCTTATAAAAAAATATTACTGTTATTATTTAAACAAGTTTGAACATATTTAAACACAAATAAGTATCAAACAGCTTTTTAAATGCTAAAAAAATTTGTGGAGCCTGGGAGTCGAACCCAGGACCTCCTGGTGTGAGAACTGGCTGCTGACCAGTCGAGCTAGTAGAGGGGACTTGATGTGGATCAGTTCTGGTGGTACATAACCTGTTGGCTCGAGTTGAAATAAAAAAAATACTAATGGCGCACCACGGTGAGGTGCGCCATTAGTATGGATGTACTTATGGCGCACCGAGGGGTGGTGCGCCATTAGTATTGTGCCCGATCCCCCCTTCCCTCTCCCCCTTCGCCCGATCCCCCCTTCCCTCTCCCCCTCGCCAGTTCCCTCTCCCTCGATCCACCGCCGCCGCCGCCGCTGCCCTGACCCACTGCGCCGCAGCCGCCCACGCGCCCCCGCCGCCTCCCTCTCCCCTTCCTCCCCCTCGAGCCCGCGCCGTCCGCCCAAACCTAACCCGACGCCGTCCGCCCGCGCCCGCTCCACCGCCGCCGCCCTGCCTCTCCGCCCTCTCCTCGCCCTCGCCCTCTCCCTCCCTCGCCCTCTCCTCGCCTTCCCTCTCCCTCGCCCTCTCCCCGCCTTCCCTCGCCCTCGCCCTCTCCCTCCCTCGCCCTCTCCTCTCCCCCAGAGCCCAGAAAGCCTCGCCGCCGTCGCACCGTCCCGACACCGTCCGTCGCCCCGCCTCCCTCGACGCCACCGTCCCCGCCACCTCGACGCTGCCCCGCCGCCTCGACGCGACCCCGCCGCCCGGACACCACCGTCGCCGGAGCACCACCACCCCCGTGAGCTCCCCCTCCTCCTCTCCCCCTCTCCCCCTCTACAGTGTGCTTTTTACTGTGCATTTTTTAACACAAAGTTCTCAAAGAGAGTTTGCCTCCTAGGATAAGTTTTCACCAGCCTGCATCTCTCTTTTTTCCAATGATGGAATTCTAAACATGTATCCGTGCTTCTGACAAGAATTCTAAATCTGATGCATTTACTAGCAAGAATTGTGAATTGTCATCTTTGTATTGCAGAAGCTTTTAAATTCTTTAGCATGAGTTTCTTCAAGTTTGGTTGTTCCTGCTGCATATGCCCAGCTAATAGCATGATTTAGCTCTTTGAAACACGTCGTGCGTGTGTGCACGCGCCGCTGTAAGGTTGCAAAGCTTTGGTCCGGATGCTGCTCCGGGACAGATCACCTGAAGCAAAACAATGCACCATATTGCTCAAAGATCAATGTGGAAATGGAATCATAATTCTGAGCTATTTTTGTAGAGACACTGATAAGATGATTCAAACTGCAATGCCTTGATACTGAAAATAGTTAGAACATCTCTGTTTGTGCCAAAAAATAACCCCTTACCGGGCTTCCTTCTCTCACTAGATGTAGTGCACAAGTAGATGAACTGATGAACTCATACACATAATTTTGCATATAATTTGTTCAACTATGTCATTATGATTGATAGAATGTAATTATTGAAGAATTAAGAGGATCGGAACCATTGCTTCTCTTTTTGAGAGACATGCTAACAAGAAAGGGAAGACATGCTAACAGACGCGCTCCACTATGCTGTTAGGGTTAAGATTTTTTAGTCCCCGCCCCCGACTCTGCTGCTGAAATTACCGTTGAAATCGAGGTAAAATCACTGTTGAACTGGGTGTAAAATCACTACTGTTGATATTCAAATTTAAACTTGAAAAATTAAATCACTGTTTTTTAGTCCCCATTTCTGAACCTATGCTAACCTTGCAAGCAGCATAACAGGCAATGTACTCCAAAATACTATAAGAACTGGAGTAAAAGATGACTGCATCTCACAGAATATAAGAAATGGGGACTCTTGGCTAAGTATGGCAATGCCACAGAGTATAAGAAGTACTCCTGCATCTTACACAATGATAGGTCTAATTTATGCTACTCAACGAAAGAAGAAGAAAAATGCACTGGACATACACTGAAGAAAAATGCACTGTATCATCGGGTAATTGTCCATGGTTTATACCTGAAAATAAGTTTATCTCACGGCATGAATGTAAGTATCTGTTCCGCATTCATGGGCTATCTACCCAAGGTAAACCTAGAAAATGAGTTATATCCAGGACAAGCCACTGTCAATTAACACAAACGTTTGATCATCTCACTCTACTTACTGTCAATTGACACTGTATAACTGTCAGCTCCATTCACTAGCAGCAGCCAGCACTTCTGAATCTAATCTTTCTTGGGCAAGCTCGGCTACTTGTTGTTAGTCATTCACTAAAAGATCCTCAACAGACTGCATGCATCTAGTATTAAATTTCTTGGACGGATCATCTCTTTTAGCAAAGGACTGTAATAATTAACTAACTGAAAATTTGACATTCTGGACTATGCTTGGCTCTGGTTTTGTGAAATCTCATCTCTTTTCTAGTGCCATGACTAGTCATGAATTTTATTTTACTTTCCCCACTTTATAACATTCAGAAATTGTTTACTAGCTCAAGCTTCTCCTTTGCACTTTATCACTTCAATCTGCTGCTACCTCAAGCTTCTCGTTTACACTTGTGCCAAGTAGCATTTTTTCCTTGTATAATTATATGGTGGTTGACTGAGCTGCTACTTTTTCCTTGTAGAAGATCGCAGGTCGAGTGGGAGGGATCCAGTTGCGACGACACCGAATCACTAGCAAGGCAGCTGCCTAGAATAATAGGTATTTTTGTTACGCTTTCAGTTCGTGTCAGCAGGGAGATATAATGTTTTACAATCTTTCTGGTTATATTGGAGTTAGGTTTTTTGAATATGAGTAGCAGTGACTTGGATATACCTTATGGAGTTGTAACAGTTCCTCTTGGTGCTTAGGTGCATTTTCTTTGTGTAACTTGGTTTAAAAATGTGATTTGGTCTTTTGTGGCATTTGGATGCCTAAATCCCATTTTCTTAATCATATTGCTTGGAAACTTTTGGTTATCTCCTCTCAGTGATGAAATAATTTATATGTACTGCACTTTTTTCATAATTAGGTAATAACGTTGGTTACAGTTTTGGTAGTTCAAACGGAATGTATCTCATTTTGTAGACAGATTATTTTCTGGAATATCATATATTCAAATTTGTAATGAATGATGGCTTCTACCTGAATTGGTAGACTCTGTGGTGTTAGTTTGTTCTAAATACAGTAAGATAATTTTAACAACTGTAGAACATGTTGAGATTTGCAACTTTTTTGTGACATCAACCAACAGTCCTGTCACTGGGTTATCCTATTTTATATTTTTAATTACTAACTTAAGTTTGAGTAAACAGTGGCAGTGAAGTCCTCATAATAATCAGGCGGATGTTAACTTTCTGATGTCCCCAGAAGTTAACTAAGATTGTGGTGCTAGTAGAGGCACATTGTGGCCTTTTCATCCATATGAAAGTAGAGGCACATTGTGGTGCTAGTTTGCTGGGTTTTGTCTCCGACCATCGTGTCGTGATGATATTGCAGGTACCCCGAGAGGCCCTTGAGTTTGCCGGAATGTCGATTAACTTCCGTTCCGGCAAATTCGGGTACTCCATATGTCCTATTTTCAGCAAAGGTCATGCTGAAATTTTCCGTGAATTTTAGCATGACTTTGCTAAAAATAGGACATATGGGGTACTTGTGACTAATGCATGGGCCGGGGTATCTTAGTAGTTAATTAAGTAGGATCAAGTGCCCCGGCGTACTTGTGACTAATGCATGGCTTTTAGGGTGCCTCGGTGTCGATAAAAACCGAAATGATGAAAGGTTAGGCTTTTAGGGTGCCTCGGCGTCGAAAAACCCTCAATGATAAAAGCTTAGATTTTAGGATGCCTCGGTGTCGACAAACCCTAAATGATGAGACCATGATCTTGTTCCTTGACAATAACCAACTTTTTGACCAAACTTTGTTTCTATTTAGAGAGAAACATGGCCCACAACGATGAGGCCGGGGGTTCGGGCGGCAAGGCATTCTGGGAGCTGTCCCAGGAGATGGAGGAACAACCTCACTTGTATGAGGCCGCCGCCTTCCCCACCGATCCTGAGACCACGGATGGTGCCGCCGAGGATGACCACACTGATGCCACCACTGATGGTGCCGCCGAGGATGCCACCACTGATGATGGCGGCGCACGCACAGATGGCAGCCAACCGAAGAGGCAACGGAAGGACCGGCGCCCGATCGTGCTCCGCACCCTCAAGGAGGAAGTTACTGAAGTGGACTCCAACGGGAATCCAACGGCGCCCGAACGAATAGTCAAGGGGTACTCGCTTCAGCTCGGGTGCATTGTCCGGAGCACCGTCTCGATCAACACCGAGAACCTGAGGCATCCTGACCGAGGGAATTTGCGCAACCTCCTCTTCACGAAGCTGCACGAACGATACAAGTTCCCCGCTGAATTTGAAAACACAAGCCTCAAAGGGAATAAAGTGAACAATGCTGCCCTCACGAAGATGAGCAAGGCCCTGTCTACTTGGAAAAGCAATGTGAAGAGAATGATCGAGAAAGGTGAGAGTTATCAGAAGATCAAGGAGAAAAATCCTTCGATCACCGAAGATGACTACAACGACTTCAAGATCAATTGCTCGAGCACCGCAAGCTCCCAATCAAGTGAGTGGGGGAAACAAATGCGGGAGCTGAACATAGGGGAACACACACTCGGTCCCGGCGGTTACAGAGTGGCGGAGCCTATATGGGACAAGGAGGAGGCGGACCGTGCCGAGCAAGGCCTACCGCCCCTCTTCGATAAATACGGTGACAAGCAGACCAGGAACTTTGTCAGGGCCCGGTACAAGAAGGACCCGAAAACAAAGGAGCTTACCACGGATCCGAAGACCAGGCAGCTTGAGCTTGTTCTGGTAAGGAATACACCCCCGCGTAATTAGCTCCATATGGTTGCATTCTAATTAATGAAGCCGAATTTCTAAATGGTTCACATTCCTTCCGCAGGCGACTGAAAGCAGTAGCGCGGGGTCGACTAAGAGCAACCCTTGGGACACCACTCTAAATAGGGGGTTGAATGTAATGAAGAACAAGGATAAGCTCAGTAAGCCGACGTCAGCTGGTCGTGTGGCCGGCAAAGGCTTGTCGACAAAATGGGGGTCATACTACACCGCTGGTGTGCGGAAGGAGAAAAAGACCAGCTCGGAAAGCCAGGCGCGAGAGGTTCAAGAACTCAAGGCACAGGTGGCGCGGATTCCGGAGATTGTCCAAGAGCAAGTGGAACAACGACTCGGAGCGACGATCACCGCCCTTGTGCCTACCTTGATCTCGGGGTTGAGTGCGTGGATTGCGGGCGGCCAACAGGGGCCGCCCCCGATTCCTAGCTTCACGGCCAGCAACTCGCATAATGCGATGGCGGGGCCATTGGTGCCTCCGGCGGAGGCGGCATTGGTGTCTCCGACGCCGGCACGGGAGCTTAATGCACCCGGGTGTACGCCGGCCGGCACCTCTTCAGCAAGCGGCCCCTCCGTCAACTGCACGCCCGCCGTTGGCGGTGCGTCGACATTAGCCGAGCTCGACGCCATCATCACGGTAACTAATTAAGCCTCTCTCGGCCGAGGACTTCATCTCCTTGCCTTTG
Organism: Triticum aestivum; assembly: GCF_018294505.1. Lineage (NCBI taxonomy): Eukaryota > Viridiplantae > Streptophyta > Magnoliopsida > Poales > Poaceae > Triticum > Triticum aestivum. Next base: position 435,903,584 of record NC_057798.1, read on the forward strand.
ACTGGGCATCCCTGACGCCCTACATGTTTTCGCAGGGCGCCGCCGACGTTCCGTGCACTCTCCTCCACTTCGTGAACAACGAGTTGGTCGATGTCGCCAAGGGCAAAATCGTTCAACCGGGCAACCCCTTGTTCCACGGTACCCAGATGCCACCCAACTTGTTTAGGGTTCAACTGGTTCGGGTGCTGCCAGGCTGCGACGACTTGTTACCTCCGATTCGACCCGTCGGGGCCGACGATGAAGACGTGATGACCCTCAGCGCCTGCCTGAGCTGGCCCCTGCTTTGGCCGAAGAGCCAGATTCGTTTGGGGGCGGGGGACACCACCCCAAAGACAACACCGCCAGTCGTGCCGGCGCCAAGTCGGCCCCATGGCAAGACCGCCGTAACGGTGCCGGACATCCCTATGCCACTGGATCCAAACATGCATATGGCACAGGATCAGAACGACGACGACGACGATGATACATTTGGCAACGTCGATCAGTACTTTGCCGATCATGGGTACGATGGCGACTTCATGGGGCCTCCTTCTCAAGAACCAAACCCAACAAAAGACGTGTGCGATCTAGCTGGTACCGCGGAGAAGCCAAGTTGCAACAGGCGCCGTCTGGCGTTCAGCTCTCAGGAGACGCCTCCAGCTGCCGACTTCACCGAGCCTCAGATAGGCGAGGTGCGAAATATTATCAGCCCCAACACACTCAAGAAGGCGGTCTGTGAGCAGAACTCGGTCCCATTACAGGAGAAGAAGAAGGCACGCAAAAGAAAGACTAAGAAGGGTGCGAGCCAGCCGGCACCGAGTACGATCCGTGCTCAGGACGGGCCACCTTCACCGCAGGATATCTCGAGGAGGGTGCATGTGGCGGGTAGGGCGATGCTACCGACAAATATGCTCAATGCTGCAACCGGTGCTATGCGGAGTCTGCATGACAGTGTTCTTTCTTTGGAGAAGCGGCGTCTCAGGGAGAAGGATGTGGCATACCCAGTTTTCGCGGCCAAGGTGCCAGAGGGCAAGGGCTTTGTGGATAACTCCATCGGGCGTACGATCGTCCTGCGTTTTGATGACATCCACGCTATGTTGAACCTTCATCCGCTGCACTACACCTTCGTTCGGCTATTTTCGCTGAGTATGGAGATGCGGATCATTCGCGACAAGACCCCGGACATCGTGATAGTCGACCCCTTCTACATGCGTGCCAAGATCTTGGGCAGCGCTGGGGACCGGCAAGTCGCGAGTTCTTACCTCGAAGGCGTCATTCTGGCAAACCAAGATAAGGATAACTTCCTCGTGCCTTACTTTCCCGAGTAAGTCCTCCCCTCAACCGGCCCGTAACATATGAATTCTTACATTTCGATCGTTTTTCTTTTAACATTCCGTGTTTTCTGCAGTGACACACGTTGCACGCTCATCCTCCTAAGCCCCAAATATTCCATGGCCACGTATTTCGACCCGGACCGTCAGTCGAACGTAGACTACACAAATGTCAAGAAGGTTCTTGATGATGTTCTCCCCGGCTACGCCAAATCTGGAGGCACCTTCACCAGGCCTATTCGTAAGTACGGCAAGCACGTGTTCTCCCACAATACGACGTTCTGCTGCGTCAAGCAGCCGCCTGGCGGTCAGAAGGGTGCCTACTACGCCATCCATCACATGCGGGCGATCGTACGGGACCATCATCAACTTCTGCTACCGAGTAAACTCAAAGATTGGGCCGCGAGCGTGTCGGCAATCCAGGACGCGGACCTCCGACAAGAATTCTTTCGCATCCAGTCGGAGTTTGCGGAAATCATCCATCAAGATGTCCTTCGTACCTCGGGGCAGTTCTACCTCAGAAATCAACCGTCCAACAGTGACATCGACACAATGCTACAAATGCAGGCTGACAACGACCGTTATTTCATGACTCCCACGATAGACGGCGGCTTCATCCACGCTCCGGTCCCTTGAGTCGAGTCGAAAGCAGTGATGCTGTGTCTAGTTCTGAAACATCGATTGGCTCATGTTGTAATTAAACTTTAATGAACTTGTAGTATGTCTCTTTGGTTTCGAGAGTCGTTCAACTTAGATGTAATCGATGCTATTAATGTCTTGCTTTTCTCTTCCGATCGTTCTGTTGCATACTTATATATTGCTTATGTATTGTCTGTGAATTGGTACTAACGTTTCGTTTGGCTAGTGCATAGCGATGCCGACGTATGTCGTGTACAAGGGTAAGGTTCCCGGAGTCTACGATGACTGGGAGGAGTGTCGGAGACAGGTTCACCGATTCAGCGGTAACAGTTACAAAGGGTACACCACTAGGGCCGAGGCCGAATCTAGATACGCCCGCTATCTAGCGGGAGAGGGGAGGGAGCGTTGGAGGAACCGGATGAAGACGAGTTTCATCGTGATGATGCTCATCGTGATGACCGCAACTCTCTTCTATGTGATGGTAGTTTAGATGATCGATATCGACTTGTAATGTGAAGACAAACTCGCTACTCGCGGTCTCGAGACTTGTAATATAATGTTCTATCTTTGTTCGGTCTTTTCAATTCGGAGACTAATATGATGAATTGTATTCGGAGACTAATATGATGAATTGTATTCAAAGACTAATCTTCTATTGTATTCGATGAATCTGTTGTTGATGTGTGCTGTCTATATTTTGTCAAATTATACATTTTGTAACCTGTGCAAAAAACAGAAAATAAAAAAATAAAAAAAACCTAATATTCATACTAATGGCGCATCACATGACAGTGCGCCATTAGTATGACAAAGCATACTAATGGCGCATCACTGGTAAGTGCGCCATTAGTATGCCATGGTTACTAATGGCGCATCCAGTGGTGGTGCGCCATTAGTATGCCAAAGCACCTGGATATACATGGCCCCTGGGAGGCATACTAATGGCGCACCCTGGCCTATACTAATGGCGCACCTGCGGTGCGCCATTAGTATACCAGATACTAATGGCGCACCAGGTGGTGCGCCGTTAGTAAAAATTACTAATGGCGTGCTGTTAATGGCGCACCACAGATGCGCCATTAATGGCCATACTAGGTGCGCCATTAGTAGGGGTTTTTCTAGTAGTGTTCGGCGGTGGATAAGGATACCGAGTTTTGTTTCTTGGAAGACCAAGACACAAGAGATCTACCAAGAAATTGACAAGTACCCAAAGTGGACTTTCTATCAACCTTGTCACCGGCATAGTCCGAGTGGGAGTAGCCAACAAGATCGAAAGAGGCCCTCTTAGGATACCAAATCCCAAAATTTGGTGTATGGATTAAGTATCTCACTATCCTTTTCACGGCCTTAAGATGACATTCTTTAGGAGCAGCTTGATATCGTGCACACATGCACACACTTATCATGATATCGGGACGTGAAGCACATAGATATAACAATGAACCAATCATAGAGCGATATACCTTTTGATCAACTGATTCACCATCTTTGGTCAAGTCAAGATGTCCACTAGTAGGCATGGGTGTAGTCATACCTTTGCATTCTTGCATATTGAACTTCTTGAATAAGTCCTTGGTGTACTTTGTTTGAGAGACAAAAGTACCATCCTTAGTTTGCTTGATTTGCAAACCAAGAAAGAATTTGAGTTCACTCATAATAGACATCTCAAACTTCTCCGACATTAGCTTCCCAAACTTTTCACTAAAATGAGAGTTAGTTGAACCAAATATAATATCATCAACATAGATTTGGCACACAAATAGTTCTCCATTAACCCTTTTAGTAAAAAGAGTAGAATCAATTTTTCCAATTTCAAAGCCTTTTTCAATAAGGAACTTGGTCAAGCATTTATACCACGCTCTAGGAGCTTGTTTAAGACCATAAAGAGCTTTGTGAAGTTTGTAAACATGATTGGGTTTCTTGGGATTGACAAAGTCGGGAGGTTGCTTAACACATAAACTTCCTCCTCTATTTCACCATTTAGAAAAGCACTTTTAATATCCATTCGGTACAAGGTGATATCATGATGATTAGCATAGGCAAGTAAGATGCGAATGGACTCAAGTCTAGCAACGGGAGCGTAAGTCTCACCATAGTCCATACCTTCGACTTGTGTGTAGCCTTGGGCGACGAGATGTGCTTTGTTGTGAACTACTTGTCCATCTTCATCTTGCTTGTTGCGAAACACCCATTTGGTACCGATGATGTTGTGGTTGTTGTCGGGCTTCTCAACCAATGTCCAAAATTGTTTCCTCTCAAAGTTGTGTAGCTCTTCATGCATAGCATTTATCCAATCCGGATCTTCCAATGCTTCTTCGACCTTCATAGGTTCAATGCTAGAGATGAAAGAATAGGTTTCACAAAAGTTAGCTAAACGAGTTTTAGAGCGAGTGATTCTCCCGGTTTGAATATCACTGTAGATTTGCTCGACGGGATGGTCTTTAGCAATTCTTGCTCGAACTCGTGAAAGCTTTTTCTTGGTTCTTGGTTGAACTTCTTCTTAATCTTGTTCTTCTTCTTGGCCTTCTTCATTGTTGGCGTTGTCGTTCTCTTGTCGTGGTGGGGAAGGAGGTTGTTGACGTTCATCTTGATGCACTTCCTCGTTTTCTTCATCTTGGTGTGTCCCACTTGTGGATGCTTCCGTATCAACTCTTGGTTCACCTTGTCGTGAAGTAGAAACTTCCACTTGGACGGATGAGGTACTCTCCTTCACCTCCGTTGGACAAACCTTGCCAGTAGACAAGGCTTGGATTGGTTCCGAAGGATCTTTGTCTCCTACATCAATTGGCAATTGCTCTACTTGCGAGCCGTTAGATTCATCAAACTTCACATCTACCGTCTCTTCAACCTTTCAGGTGAAATTGTTGTAGACATGGTAAGTGTGAGAGTTTGAGCCATAACCTAGTAGGAAACCTTCATGAGACTTAGGATCAAATTAAGAACGATGATGCTTATCAAGAATGTAGCACTTTGAGCCGAATACTCAAAAGTATCCAACTTGGGGTTTGTTACTGGTGAGGAGCTCGTATGCCATCTTGCCGAGTAGCTTGTGAAGATACAAGCAATTTGTTGCATGACAAGCCGTCTCAACCGCTTCTGCCCAAAAGTGCGTCGATGTCTTGTACTCATCAAGCATCGTTCTCGCCATTTTGATGAGCGTCCGGTTCTTCCTCTCAACAACTCCATTTTGTTGAGGTGTGTACGTAGCCGAGAACTCGTGTGAAATCCCTTCTTCTTCAAGAAAGGTGTCCACATTTGCGTTCTTGAACTCCGTTCCATTGTCGATGCGGACCTTCTTGATCTTCACTTCAAATTGATTTTGGGCCTTCCTAGCGAAGTTTTTGAAGATCTTTTGGACCTGCGATTTATCATCGAGAAAGAACACCCACGTAAATCTTGAAAAATCATCAACTATAACAAGACCAAAAGAATTTCCACCGAGACTCTTGTAAGAGTTGGGACCAAAAAGATCCATGTGAAGTAGCTCAAGTGGCCTCCTTGTGGTCATGATGTTCTTCACGAGATGCCTTCCTCCAACCTGTTTACCACCTTGACAAGCACTGCAAAGTCTATCCTTATCAAATATGACGTCGTTAACACAAAGGATATGCTTCCCTTTAATAAGCTTGTCAAGGTTTCTCATACCAACATGACCTAATCGTCTATGCCATAACCAACCTTTTGAGGATGTAGCAGTGAAGGAAGTTTTAGGTTGAGCCTTTTTAGTGAAATCAACAATGTACAGATCACCTCTACGCACACCGGTAAAGACCATTTTATGATTATCTCGATGAAACACTTGGCAATCTACTTCAGTAAATAGGACATTGAAACCAAAATCAGCAAGTCTAGATACTGAAAGTAAGTTGTATCCAAGAGATTCAACGAGCATGACATTTTGTATGGAGCTATCATGTGATATGGCCACCTTACCAAGGCCAACCACCTTACCCTTTGAGTTGTCACCGAAAGTGACATACTTTCGAGGACTATCATTTTCAGCAAGCTCACGAAACATGTCTTTATCTCCGGTCATGTGATCGGTACATCCACTATCAAGAACCCATTCCTTTCCTCCTGACATATATCCCCGAAGATTTGCCATAAGACCAAAGTGTCTCATTGCATCATCAAGATCGAAGTCACTATCATCATCCTCATCATAGTATCCATATTCAACATCATCATGTGGTTGATCAAATCCTAGAGAGGGTGATTCGTTAGAGTGAGTTTGACAATGATCGTGCTTATGAATTCTTATAGCTTCGGAAATAATATCACTAATAATCCCAACATCTCCTTTGTCACGCATAAGGTTTGTAAGTTCAAATAGATGATCACCAAACATAGGATCACTAGTATTCATCTTACTCAAAGCAATAGACTTATGGAGAATTTCATCTAGATTTTTCAAGGAATAATTTGGAAAGCGTTCCTCAAGAAATTTCCATATGGTGTAGGCACACTCAAGAGTAGGCAAGTTTATAATCAAGTTTCTAGGCAAGCCTCTAGTGATAAGATTAACAGTTCTAAGATTCCAAATCATGTCAATTGACTCACCAAGAGTAGGATGCATAGGATCAACATGAGGTGCACAAGGGCTAGCAATATACTTGTTCAAATGATATTGATTGAAAATTACAAGCATCTCATTTTTCCACTCATGAAAATACTCTCCATCAAGAATAGGCACTCTATGTCTAAGACTCCCCAAAGTAGACTCATCCATCTTTCTCCAATGGTGATTAAACCAAAGCAATGGAGACCAATGGTCTGATACCACTTGTAGGGCCTTGAGAAGAGGTGTCTAGAGGGGGGTGATTAGACACTAAGTACCAAAGTTGCAGTTTTTAACTTCTTTAAGTTTAAGTGGAATTTAGGCACAAGTTTAACATTCACAACATATAGCAAGCAAGCAAGCAAAGAGTATATGAGCAGCGGAAAGTAAAGCATGCAACTTGCAAGAATGTAAAGGGAAGGGTTTTGGAGGATTCAAACGCAATTGGAGACACGATGTTTTTGTCGTGGTTCCCATGGGTGGTGCTATCGTACATCCACGTTCTTGGAGACTTCAACCCACGAAGGGTAACGGTTGCACGAGTCCACGGAGGGCTCCACCCATGAAGGGTCCACGAAGAAGCAACCTTGTCTATCCCACCATGGCCGTCGCCCACGAAGGACTTGCCTCACTAGCGGTAGATCTTCATGAAGTAGGCGATCTCCTTGCCCTTACAAACTCCTTGGTTCAACTCCACAATCTTGTCGGAGGCTCCCAAGTGACACCTAGCCAATCTAGGAGACACCACTCTCCAAGAAGTAACAAATGGTGCAATGATGATGAACTCCTTGCTCTTGTGCTTCAAATGATAGTCTCCCCAACACTCAACTCTCTCTCATGGGATTTGGATCTGGTGGAAAGAAGATTTGAGTGGAAAGCAACTTGGGGAAGGCTAGAGATCAAGATTCATATGGTAGGAATGGAATATCTTGGCCTCAACACATGAGTAGGTAGTTCTCTCTCAGAAAATGTATGCTGGAAGTGTAGGTTCAGTCTGATGGCTCTCTTAACGAATGAAGAGGAGGTGGAGGGGTATATATAGCCTCCACACAAAATCTCACCGTTACACACAACTTGCCAAACTCGGTGGGACCAAATTGACAAACTCGGTCGGACCGATTCAGCAAATCTAGTGACCGTTAGGATTTTTGGTGGGACCGAAATGCAACTCGGTAGGACCGATATGGTTAGGGTTAGGGCATAACGTAATCTTAGTAAGACCGATTACACAAACTCGGTGAGACCGATTTTGGTAATAAGCTTTCCAGAGAGTTGGTCAGGCAAACTCGGTTGGACCGATTACACAAACTCGGTAGGACCGATTTTGGTAATGAGTCAACCAGGAAGTTTGCGTTGTAATCTCGGTAGTACCGATTTCTCAAACTCGGTGAGACCGATTTTGATAATGGACATACACAAAGAGATTACAATCCCATCTTGGTGAGACCAAGATCCCTATCGGTGAGACCGATTTGCCTAGGGTTTGTGGCAGTGGCTATGACATCTGAACTCGGTGGTGCCAGATAGAAAGAATCGGTATGGCCGAGTTTGACTTTAGGTTTAGGACATATGTGTGGAAGTGGGAAAGTGGTTGAGGGTTTTGGAGAATATCACTAAGCACTATGGAGCAAGAAACTCATTAAGCAACACCTCATCCCTTCTTGATAGTATTGGCTTTTCCTATAGACTCAATGTGATCTTGGATCACTAAAATGTAAAATGAAGAGTCTTGAGCTTAAAGCTTGAGCCAATCCTTTGTCCTTAGCATCTTGAAGGAGTTCCCACATCCTTTAGTCCATGCCACTCCATTGTTGAACTTGTCCGAAATATACTAGATAAAAGTGTTAGTCCAACAAGAGATATGTTGACATTAATTACCAAAACCACCTGGGGAGCACTTGTGCTTTCAGATACAATGCACAAAATGGGCATCGACCCTTCGAGGATCAAGCCCACCAAAACCACCTTCAAAGGTGTAATTCCAGGAGTAGAGGCCCGTTGCACAGGCTCCATAACACTGGAAGTGGTCTTCGGATCTCCGGATAACTTCCGAAGCGAGGAGTTAATCTTTGATATCGTCCCTTTCTGTAGTATTTATCACGCACTTCTTGGATGAACCGCATTCGCTCGATTCAATGCGGTACCACATTATGCATACCTCAAGCTCAAGATGCTAGGACCTCACGGGGTCATAACAGTCAACGGAAACATGGACCGCTCTCTCCGTATAGAAGAGCATACTGCAGCCCTCGCGGCAGAAGTACAATGAAGCCTTCTTCGGCAAACCACCAATCCGGCGACAACAACCCCGAACACCGTGAGGCGAGTCCGGAGTACCCCGCAACAGGATCGCCAGGCACGCCAAGAGCGCGACTAGCAGTCCGGCCTCCGCTCCAGCCCCATCAAGGCAGCATTCATGCCGCGCGTACACAATTATGCACTCAAAATACCATGGGCATAGGCAGAGGCGCAATAGTGACTCAGTCAACAGTGCGGTACAGCCGCCACATACTTTAATAACCCCCTTTTATCTTTTAGGACACTGCTTTCGGGCAACCTCTTCAGAAGAGTCGGATTGTCGGACTTGCACGGGAGAGAAAACCAAGGAGGCAAAAGGCTTTGCGCACAAAGGGAATATCCAAGTGGAATCTGTTCACGATCGTTATACCTGTTTTATATACCTACATGCGCCCCACCCTTGGATAGGACATGTTAAATAGTCCTATTTACTTCTGCTTAACACATTCATTGTAAGCATACGCTTAGATGTATTATTCATCAATGGGAGATAATATATAGCGTTAGCTTATTATTCCTATTTGCACATTTTTCCTATAAATTTTTATTTAATATTGCACCCGTACACCTTGGTACGTTCAGTTTGCCAGGGGCTCCTTATGGCGCCCCATAATACGGCAAGACAAGTCTGAACACTTTCAACAGTGCGGCACCCCGAACTTATAGCATTATATGCATCAGCTCTGAATCATGTCTGGGGTCAATAGTGGGGTTTGCCCGGCTCCCTTGTTTTGGTACCTTACGTTCCGTTATATCGGCTAAGGTAGCGTAGGGAGAACTACTGCGATTGTGTCCCAGTTCTTCCGGACGAGCACCTCAGTAGAGAAAGCCAAAAACTGACCGGCAAGATGTGGCGAGAGCTGGTCGCTATTCGAGAGGTCTTAAAATCCTTAAAGATTTTTCCGCTTAAGGCGAGGAATCGGCCTCATCCGATTTAGGCGTATATAGTGCCCCAATTCGGCTTTCCGAATTCTAGGGGCTTCGCCGAAATTTAAAATTGTAGACTTCTATGGCTAAGTGAAAGTTATAAAGCCGCATAGTCCGATTGCCTTGTTCGCTGCGCCAAACACCTCCTTCAGGGACCAAAAATTTGGATAAAGAGTGTCTGGGTTTTTTCCACGAACACCCCAGTACTAGTTATGTCGGGGCAGAAGACGACAACTGGCCTACTTTCAGAATTTTATAAACAGCCGCACAGAAGGTAATATTTTAAATCAAAACAAAGCGCTATATAGCGCAAATAACTTCGTCTTTATATTACAAAACTACAGAAGTACATTCACTCAAAGATCGTGTCCTTGGTACATGCATCGGCCACGAGACAAGCGCCTTTCATAACGCCATCATAATATTTTTTTGGGACATCGATGCGCCTTGCCCTCCGGCGGTCCATCCTGCACCAGCTTCTCCGCATCCAGCTTGCCCCGATGAACCTTCGCACGGGCAAAGGCTCGGCGGGCACCCTCAATGAAAATGGATCGCTTGATCACTTCAAGCCACGGACAGGCATTTACCATCCGCTTTAGCAGGCTGAAGTAGTTGGCGGGCAGGGGCTCACCAGGCCACATCCGTACTATGAAATCTTTCATAGCCACTTCGGCAGCCCTGTGGAGTTCAACCAATTGCTTCAATTGGTCAGTCAGAGGCATCGGGTGTTCGACTCCAACATAGTGGGACCAAAACAGCTTCTCCGTTGAGCTCCCCTCCTCGGCACGGTAGAACTCCGCAGCATCTGATACGCTCCATGGTAGATCCGTGAATGCCCCCGGAGAGGTCTGAATTCGGGTAAGTAAAAGAAACGTCTCCTCCACATGCTTGCTTTGAATAAAGAATGTATTACCCGCCGCTATGTTCTTGGCCGCCTGGATTTCCTGCTGGGCCTTTTCGGCTTCGGCCTTGGCGTCTTTCATGCACAAAAGGGCCTTCACAAGCTCAGATTCCTTCGTCTTGAGGTCACGCTCCAAGGACTCGAACTTCTTGCCGAGCTCCTGGAGCTCTTGCTATACCTCGCCCACCTTAGCATTTTTCTTTTCACGCTCAATGCGCTCCATGGCCGCCTTGTTTTCGGCCTCAGACAACGCTTTCTTCAGGGACGCCACTTCAGTCGTGGCCCCTATTACAAAATCATGATGTTTTTTTAGCGTCGCCAATTTTTTCTATTCTTTGTGATATGTGAATGGGGTATCACTCACCTTTGTTCTCTTCGAGCCGCCTCTTTGTGAGACTGAGCTCTCCCTGGGCCTGCTCCAGGCCCGTTTGAGTCCGGAGACCTCCGCTGTGCGGGCAGCAGCGGCAAGCAGGACCGCCTGCTCATTCACATAAACACCTAATATTAGACTCTTGTGGATTAAAATTGACCCTCCGTTTGTCTTTTCTTTCCGAACACCAAACAGAGTATCAGGGGCTACTGTCTACAGGGTGATAATTTCACACACTTACAATTACTTGCCTCAAAACCTGTTAGGAGGCTGGTAAAGGCTTCGGTCAATCCGCTTTTGGTGGACCGAACCCTCTGAATCACCGCACTCATAAGAGTACGGTGCTCTTCATCCATGGAAGCTCCGCGAAGCGCTTCCAGTAGACTATCCGATGCCTCTAGTGTCACGGAAGTTATCGGCACAGACGGCTTGCCCTCCTTGGCGAGGGGCTGCCTGCCCGAATACGGAACCTTTGGGGGTTCCGGTATAGTGTCCGGCTGGGAGCCCGACTTGCTGCGACTCCTGTCGGCACAATCCGCAGGGATCTTACACCCCGTGTGCCCGGCGTTTGGAATTTCGCCTTGGGGTGTCTCCAGAGTCACCTCCCCCTGCTTTGGGAGCCTTTGGGACAACACCTCCATGTCATCCGCAGGCCGAGGGGAAGTGGCCGTTGGGAGCGAGTTCATCGCCGAATCGCTCAAGGACCAATCCGAAGAGGATACCTCGGGATGGACCTTGGCCGGACTGCATATACGTGTTCGGCGTTATAACAGACTATGAAGCGAAGTCGCACTAAAATACAACAGAGTGCGGATACTTACAATCTTACTAGGGGCTTCCCCTTGGGCAGCCACTCCTCCTCGCTGTAGGCGGCCGTCGTGGAGTAATCCTGAAGGGACGCCTTTCCCTTCTTGTGCATCCCAGCCTCCCCCTCTGGGGCAGCTTTCCTTTTCTTCTCCTCCCCAATGCGGGAGGCGGAGTTTCTTCGTGTTTCCCCCCGCCTCGGCGGGAGGAATACGCCTTGTCGTCTGCGGACGACGAGCTTATGACGGCCTTGCGCCAGGGGCCCTTCCTGGTCCCCTGGGTCACCCTCTTGGGCCCTTCGGTCTCCTCATGTGGAGCGGCCCCTTCCTTTTACTCCTCCCCTTCGGGGAAGGAGTGTGCCTCATCGTCTCCGGATGAGGCGTCCGGTACGACCTTATGCCGGAGACCCTTCCTGGTCCCCAGGGCCTTCTTTTTCGGCCTTCTTTTCCGACGCCTTGTAGCGTGCCGGGACTAGCATCTCCGTTAAGAGAGAGTCCGCTGGACCTTCTGGCAGCGGAGCCGGACAATCAATCTGCTCCGCCGTCACCATGTACTCCTGATTAAACACACACAATGACTTAAAATCCTCCCATGAGTACTCTGGGAAAACTACATCTGGTGATGGTCAGAAAACTCACCGGACTGGGGAGCCGCGTGGCATGAAGCCCGCGGTCCTCCGATGTGGGATGAGGTATTCGGAGGCCTTGAACAGCACCTTCCATGCGTCCTTGTGTGTCGTGCCATAGAGCTCTTGAAGTGTTTGGTGTTCGGCCGGAACGAACTCCCACAGAGTAAATGCCCGTCTTTGGCACGGAAGAATGCGGCGGACGAGCATGACCTGGACCACATTGACAAGCTTGATTTTCTTGTCCATCATACTCCTGATGCAGTTCTGAAGTCCTGTCAGCTCCTCAGGTTCGCCCCAGGCCAGGCCCTTCTTTTCCTAGGAGGTGAGCCGCATGGGAATTCCGGATCAGAATTCGGGGGACGCCGCCTAGTTGGCGTCGCGTGGCTCCGTGATGTAGAACCACCCCGATTGCCACCCCTTTACGGTCTTCGCAAAGGAGCCGTCGAGCCAGGTCACGTTGGGCATCCTGCCCACCATGGCGCCTCCACACTCCGCTTGCTGGGCGCTCATGATCTTCGGCTTCACGCAGAAGATTTGTAGCCACAAGCCAAAGTGAGGTTTGATGCGAAGGAAGGCCTCGCACACAACGATAAACGCCGAGATGTTGAGGACGAAATTTGGGGGTAGATCATGGAAATCTAGCCCGTAGTAAAACATGAGCCCGCGGACGAAGGGATGAAGTGGAAATCCCAGTCCATGGACGAAGTGGGCGAGAAACACAACCCTCTCGTGGGGTCCCTGAAAGTGCAACTATCCCTAGGTGGTTTTGGTAATTTCTAACAACATATAGCTCATTGAGCTAATGCTATTTCAAGATAAATATTTCAGGAAAATCTTAATGAATGGCATGGCATGGATGAGAAAAGTGGACCCCTCAAAATACTAAGGATAAAAGGATTGGCTCAAGCTCAAAGCTCAAGACTCTACATTTTATATTTTAGTGATCCAATATCACATTGATTCTATAGGAAAAGCTAATACTATCAAGGAGGGATGAGGTGTTGCTTAATGAGGTTCTTGCTCCAAGTGCTTAGTGATATGCTCCAAAACCATCAACTACTTTCCCACATCTACATATGACCTAAACCAAAAGTCAAACTCAGCCCCACCGATTTTTTCTATCCGGCACCACAGAGTTCAGATGTCATAGCCACTGCCACACACCCTAGGCAAATCGGTCTCACCGATAGGGATCTCAGTCTCACCGAGATGGGATTGTAATCTCTCTATTTCCCTTCGTAACGTTTCGGTACCACCGAGATGAGCGATCGGTCCCACCGAGATTGCAATGTAAACTCCCTATTTCCTTTTCGTAACACTTCGGTCCCACTGGAATGAGCGAACCGGTCCCACCGAGTTTACATGACCAACTCTCTGGTTAGCTTATTACCAAAATCAGTCGCACCGAGTTTGTGTAATCGGTCTCACCGAGATTACGTTATGCCCAAACCCTAACCATATCGGTCCTACAGAGTTGCATGTCGGTCCCACCGAAAATCCTAACGGTCACTAGATTTGCTGAATGGGTCTGACCAAGTTTCTTAATTCGGTCCCACCGACTTTGGCAAGTTGTGTGTAACGGTTAGATTTTGTGTGGAGGCCGTACATACCCCTCCACCTCCTCTTCATTCGTGGAGAGAGCTATCAGAACGAACCTACACTTCCAACTTGCTATTTATGAGAGAGAACCACCTACTCATGTGTTGAGGCCAAGATATTCCATTCCTACCATATGAATCTTGATCTCTAGCCTTCCCCAAGTTGCTTTCCACTCAAATCTTCTCTCCACCAAATCCAAATCCTGTGAGAGAGATTTGAGTGTTGGGGAGGCTATCACTTGAAGAACAAGAGCAAGGAGTTCATCATCAACACACCATTTGTTACTTCTTGGAGAGTGGTGTCTCCTAGATTGGCTAGGTGTCACTTGGGAGCTTCCTACAAGATTGTGGAGTTGAACCAAGGAGTTTGTAAGGGCAAGGAGATTGCCTACTTCGTGAAGATCTACCGCTAGTGAGGCAAGTCCTTCGTGGGTGACAGCCATGGTGGGATAGACAAGGTTGCTTCTTCGTGGACCCTTTGTGGGTGGAGCTCCATCAACATGGATGTACGATAGCACCACCTATCGGAACCATGACAAAAACATCCGTGTCTCCAATTGCATTTGAATTCTCCAAACCCTTCCCTTTACATTCTTGCAAGTTGCATGCTTTACTTTCCGCTGCTCATCTAGATTGTCGGCTTTGGAAGTGAAGAGATGACCGACAAATTCATCATCAAGAAGATCCTAAGAGCTTTGGACGGAAAATATGATACCGTGTGCACATTGATCCAAATGATGCCCAATTACAAAGATCTCAAGCCAACAGAAGTCATTGGAAGAATTGTTGCTCATGAGATGTCACTCAAGGATAAGGTGGAACTTCACAACAAGTCAAGTGGTGCTTACAAAGCCTCATGTGAAGCGCCCACATCATCAAGTGAGAAACAAACCTTCAATGAAGAATTGAGCTTAATGGTGAAGAACTTCAACAAGTTCTACACGAGTAGAAGCAAAGAGAGAAGCTCCAAGTCAAGGTCCTACAATGACAAAAGATCTTCTAGTCGAGAGCGCAATTGCTACAATTGTGGAAGACCCGGACACTATTCCAATGTGTGTACAACACCCTACAAAAGAAGAGAAGAATCACCCAAGAGGAGAAGTAGAAGAGAAGAATTAGCACCAAGATAGAGGAGGAGTAGAGATGATCGTTATGAATGAAGAACATCCCGGAGAAGCAAGGATTTGGAAAGGAAGGACAAATCATCAAGGATCTACACAAAACGAAGACATCAAGCTCATGTTGGGGAATGGGTATCCGGTTCCGACTCCGACAATCACTCCGAGAGAAGCTATCACTCCGACTCCGAATATACTAAAGATGAAGGTGTTGCCGGTCTAGCACTTGTGTCAACCAACTCCTACGACATATTTGATTCACCAAATGAAGGACTTGGAAGATGCTTCATGGTTAAAGGCCCAAAGGTAACACACCCGAGTATGTTGATTTCAATAGTGATGAAAATGACTTGTTAGGTGATGATGATTTACTTGTTGACAACTCTAGTGATGAATACTATGACCAAACGTCAATTAATCATGCTAATCAAGATAAAACAAATGACAATGATAAGGAGAAGATTGAGCTTCTAACTAAAGAACTAAACACTCTTAAGTTAGCTCATGAAACTATCTTAGAAGATCATCGAGAACTTTTAAGGACTCATGAGAAGTTACGCTTTGAAAAGCTCAACCTTGAGCAAGAGCATGAGTTCTTAAAGGCAATCAATGATGATGTTCGTAAGAAAAGTTCTTCTTACTTTGCCAAGCGTTTACTCTTATCTGCTTACATGCCTCAAGTCAAGTCTAGTAACAAGAACAAGAAGGATTCTTCCTCCAGTAGTAACAATAATCATGCTAAATCAAATGATGTTGCTTCTAGTAGTTCTCTTGATTCCACTAATGATTCTCTTAGCCAAGTTACACTTGAGCAAGAAAATAGCTTATTGAAGGGAATTATAGAGAAAGGTGTTTACAAGAGCCTTGCAGGGAGTAAGCAATTTGAGGAAATTGTACGCAAGCAAGGAAGGCACCGGAAGAACCAAGGTGTTGGTTTTGAACGAAAGTTCAATGCCAATGGAGTTGAGTGGGAAGAACATCAATACCCCAAGACGAAGTTTGTTCCTCAACAAGAGAAGTATGATCCTACTTCCTTCAAAGGGACACAAGATCAAGATGATCTTCCACCACAAGACCACAAGCAAAAAGGCAAGGATAAGCTTCAAGAGGAGATTGATGCATTTGAATAAGCTCCTAAGGCCTTGGTCAAGTGGGTTCCCAAGACTACGTGAAGTTCTACTTCATCAAGTATGACTACAACTCCAAGGATTCCCATCAAGATGGTGTGGATCCCGAAGAAGAAGAACTAGAGAGTTCTTGAGGGTGGCTCACTCATATCATTTTGGCAAAAAGAAGTGCAATCAACTTCCACACCTTGCACTAGTTCAAGGAGTCACAAACCCTCTTGTTGGTAAGACAAGGGACAAGGTAACCTAATGCTCTCATAGACATCATCTTGTGTGTGCATCACTCTGTGTCTATGGATATCCTTGTTTGTTCCTAGTGGGACTAACCCGTGTAGGTATTGTAAGTGCAACTCACTCCAAAGGATTGCTCCAAATGATCTACATCAACATTGAGCATCCACATCTTCAACACCTACATGAAGTCATCATCGACAAAACCCAAGGTTAGTTGATCCCTCTTAGGGGGGATCTCACATATAGGGGGAGCTTTACTCTAAGAATTGAGTCAAAGAAACTCTAATGGTTTGAACACATCAATGCATTATGTAAAAGTGGTAACCCCACTTGAGCTTAAACGATGAGTATGACCTATGATCAAATGTTCTCATTTGACTTCTAAGTCAATATACTCAGATATAGATGACCTAGTCATCGCCATATGCTTGATAGATGCTAGAATGGTTGTGCATTTTTTGCCACATATTTCATTTGCTATTTTATTGTGTGAGCATGTTGGTTGCATATTTTACTCATTTGAGGACATCCACTTGTTGTTTTGATTGATTGGTTTCTTTTTCCTTTTGCCAAGTGGATGGACAACAATGCCTAAGAACCTCCTCTAGCTATCTATGCTTTTCTTGTCTCAAACTCTATTCATGCTACATCACAAAATTTGATCAAGTCAGATTCGAACCACTCTGTGTGAGGAGCACTCAGAGTCCCCGATTCGTCATAGACTTAAACTTCCAAAACTTCTTTGTGCATTTTGGTCTGACCGATTCTTCCATTTTGGTCATACCGAGATCACTAAGTAGATCTAGGTTTTCAATCTCGGTGCAACCGATTTGAACTTTTCGGTCACACCGAGTTGTTCTAACTGTCAGCAGTTATGCATCTCGGTGCCACCGAGTTGTTCCACTCGGTCACACCGACAGGGCCGGGCTATATATACCCATGGGCAAAACTTTGAAAATTTTCTCCGAACTCTTTCGCATGCGCTTAGCCCGCTCTTCCTCCAGGGTCTCCAGATCGTCCTCCTCGTCGCCAGCTGCCTCCAGTCGCTGGCTCTGCCGCTGTCAACGGAAATCATCCCCGCTGTTGCTGCCATATTGAGTTCATCGCCGAACTAGGGTATGGACTCGATCACTGTGCTATCCCCGTCCGATTCCTAGCACATTGTGTTCGCCATGAATCTTGCCACAATTGAAACTATCCTATCTAGTCAAAGCACTACATAGATTAGAGATGAATTGAAAATTTAGGGCTAGGTTTCCGCCGAAACCATCTCGGACCCACCGAGTCGTAGAACTCGGTTCCATCGATTCGGCTAAGGCCATTGCACATGTGATTCTCGGTCTGACCGAGAATTGCAAATCGGTGTGACCGAGTTCAGGACTTTGTGAAACCCTAGCAATCTCGGTGCCACTGAACTGTGACTCGGTCTGACCGAGTTCACTAGTTAGGTTCCAAAATCTGCTTTGGTATCACCGAGTTTACAAATCGGTAGATCCGAAATGCTTTCTGTGGAAAACTAAAACTAAGTTTTTGACTCTTTTTTTTGCAAAAACCTCTGTATCTTGTGATGCTCATCCACTCTATCTCATCTATATCTATTCACAGGGTCTGCTGTCAGTGTTTGCAATATGTCTGATCAGAGTGACAGCCAGAACAAGTTAGAGGAGCAGGTTCAAGTGAGTGAGGGCACTAGTCCCTCTAGTAGCTATGATTAGGGTAGTAGGAGCACCCCAAGCAACTTACCGAAAGCTGCCACCAGTGCAAGAAAGAAGAGAACCTCAGAATCTGAGGATAAAGACTATGTGGCTGATGAGGATGAGGCCACTTCCAAGAAGAAGGTGCTCAAGAAGGAGTATGGCTCAGCTGCAGCCACTAAGCCTGGCATGAAGACCAAAGAACCTGCAAAGAGAACTCCCATGTCTAAAGCCAGAGCCTCCACTCAAGTACCTTTGGAATCTGAACCCAAAGAGGCACCTGCAAGAAGGATTCCGACTTCCAAACCTAGGAAGGTTGCCACTGGGGAAACCATGAAGTTTACCATTGAGTCAGATGATGAAGCCGTTGGCCAAGACAAGAAGAAAAAGAGAGTCAGAACCACTACTGCTAAGGTTCTTGGAAATCCCTTTATGAGGAGAGACTCTAGAGAGGAAGAAGAGGAAGAGGTTGCTGCACCAGCACCCAAAGCTCAGAAGCTTATGGGTGATGCTATCAGGTCAGGGGCTACTTCATCAAAGCCCAAGGAAGCACCCAAGACTGCTTCCAAGCCCAAGACTGCACCTAAAGGGAATACCGGGAACATATCTGCTGCTGAGAAGAACAAGGCCCCGGTGCCTGAAACACTTGTTGAAGAAGAAGATGATGAAGAGCATGTCTTGAGAAAATTGAAGCCAAAAATTCCAGATCATAATGACGCCCATCCTGTGGCTGAGAACATGAAGCTGAGAAAGGATGCAGGACTCAGACAATGGAGCTTGACTGATCCTTATGCAGTCAGGAGGAGAACTGTTGTTGACTACAGAATCCATACAAAGGAACAACATGATTTCTATGAGACAGTGTTGCTGGACAAAAATCCAATAGTGTGTGACATGAGGTGGGTTGACTGGACCTACATGAAGGAGAATGAAGAACACTATACTGGTGTGTATGACAGCTTTAGTGCTTGTGGAGTAGCAGACTTTGTTGGGCAGAAGCTCACAAAGTGGAATCATGAGCTCATAATGCAATTCTACTCCACATTACACTTCTATCCAGATGGCAGGATAGTATGGATGTCTGAAGGTACTAGGTACCAATCAACAATTGAAGAATGGGCTAATTTGATCAATGCACCTAAGGAGAAAGAGGATGACTTGGATGTCTATGCCAAGAAGAAGATGGATCACAACACTATGGCACATATGTACAAGGAGATCCCAGATGCTGCTGCTGAGACACACAAGTTTGGATCAGTACATTACCTTCTGTCAGGACTGCCAACCATCAACTGGATCCTCAGGCACACTCTATTACCCAAGTCAGGTGATCACAACATGATCAGAGGCCATGCGATAAATCTGCTACACTTATTTGATGTGCCACAAAAGTTCAAGGTCATGAGCCTTATAGTTGAAACTACCAAGAGGACAGCTGCTGACCAAAAGAGAAGTTGTGGGTATGCCCCACAGATCCAGGAGCTGATTAACTCCAAGATGGACACTGGCACATACTTGTTGGACAAGGATCACATGCCTATCTATCCAGACTTTGAGGGCAACCAAGTGGTTATGGATGAGGATGAACCATCTTCTGTGCATGCTCAAGCAAAGAAGGAGAAGGCAAGGACAGAGAAGGCTACCAAGATGCCAACAATGGAAGAGGCATCTCAGTACTTTTTGAAGAGCAATCAGGATCAACTTGGCTACTTGATTACATCCACTCTGAGGATTGAGAAGGGGCTGGCCACCTTGACTCAAAACCAGGAGAGCCTGGAGAGGATCATGGAGCAGAAGTTCTATGACTTGGATGTGAAGGTAACTGAGATCCAGTCTGTTGTTGAGCAACTTCAGGATGATATGCAGGAGAGGAAGGGCAAGACAACCACTGAGGCATTTGCTAGAGTGCCTAGAGCTCAGAGATCAGCTGCAGTGCCAGTGACAGACACCAGAGCCACTTCATCTGCACCAGCTACAGCCCCAGTGCAACCAGCTCCAGCACCTACTCCACCAGCTCCATCCACATCTACTGAAGTCTTCATCCAAGGAGCCATCTCTACACCACCACCAATAGATCAAGCCTGATAGACGATTTAGTGCTATGCATTTTCTATGAACTTTTTGGTAACTTGTTGCCAAAGGGGGAGAAAAATGTATAGATCATAGGCTTCAAGAGAGAGCATTGCTTTTTATTCTCTATTGCTGTGGTGGTTGAACTTTATTTGCTTGTTTTGAGATACTTTATGTTTGTGTCATACTTGGATGATCATGTGTTTGATCATATGCTACATTAATGCTTGTTGGATGACATTATCCTTTTATCTCTATATGATCATTCACTTTGCTTGGTGATGAGTGCATGTATTCAATTATTATCATTTTGAGCGCTCCACCAAGATGCATGTGACTTGGAAGAGTAACCCATGAGCCTAACTCTTTGTGCATTTGCAGTCCAAAGCAAATCTTAAACTATGCACAAATTTAGGGGGAGCTCTTGCTTATCATATGCTTCTTAAAGCGACAATGTTTTCACTCTTATTATCACTTGTCGAAGCTTTGATCTATATGTTGTCATCAATTACCAAAAAGGGGGAGATTGAAAGTGCAACTATCCCTAGGTGGTTTTGGTAATTCCGAACAACATATAGCTCATTGAGCTAATGCTATTTCAAGATAAATATTTCAGGAAAAGCTCAATGAATGGCATGTCATGGATGAGAAAAGTGGACCCCTCAAAATACTAAGGATAAAAGGATTGGCTCAAGCTCAAAGCTCAAGACTCTACATTTTATATTTTAGTGATCCAAGATCACATTGAGTCTATAGGAAAAGCCAATACTATCAAGGAGGGATGAGGTGTTGCTTAATGAGGTTCTTGCTCCAAGTGCTTAGTGATATGCTCCAAAACCATCAACTACTTTCCCACATCCACATATGACCTAAACCAAACGTCAAACTCGGCCCCACCGATTCTTTCTATCCGGCGCCACCGAGTTCAAATGTCATAGCCACTGCCACAAACCCAAGGCAAATCGGTCTCACCGATAAGGATCTCGGTCTCACCAAGATGGGATTGTAATATCTTTGTTTCCCTTCGTAACATTTCGGTACCACCGAGATGAGCGATCGGTCCCACCGAGATTGCAATGTAAACTCCCTATTTCCTTTTCATAACATTTCGGTCCCATCGAAATGAGCGAACTGGTCCCACCGAGTTTACCAGACCAACTCCATGGTTAGCTTATTACCAAAATTGGTCCCACCGAGTTTGTGTAATTGGTCTCAACGAGATTACGTTATGGCCTAACCGTAACCATATCGTCCTACCGAGTTGCATGTTGGTCCCACCAAAAATCCTAACGGTCACTAGATTTGTTGAATCGGTCTGACTGAGTTTCTCAATTCGGTCCCACCGAGTTTGGCAAGTTGTGTGTAACGTCTAGATTTTGTGTGGAGGCTATATATACCCCTCCACCTCCTCTTCATTCATGGAGAGAGCCATGAGAATGAACCTACACTTCCAACTTGCTATTTCTGAGAGAGAACCACCTACTCATGTGTTGAGGCCAAGATATTCCATTCCTACCATATGAATCTTGATCTCTAGCCTACCCCAAGTTTCTTTCCACTCAAATCTTCTCTCCACCAAATCCAAATCCTGTGAGAGAGAGTTGAGTGTTGGGGAGACTATCATTTGAAGCACAAGAGAAAGGAGTTCATCATCAACACACCATTTGTTACTTCTTGGAGAGTGGTGTCTTCTAGATTGGCTAGGTGTCACTTGGGATCCTCCCACAAGATTGTGGAGTTGAACCAAGGAGTTTGTAAGGGCAAGGAGATCGCCTACTTCATGAAGATCTACCGCTAGTGAGGCAAGTCCTTCGTGGGCGACGGCCATGGTGGGATAGACAAGGTTGCTTCTTCGTTGACCCTTCGTGGGTGGAGCCATCCGTGGACTCGCGCAACCGTTACCCTTCGTGGGTTGAAGTCTCAATCAACCTGGATGTACGATAGCACCACCTATCGAAACCACGACAAAAACATCCGTGTCTCCAATTGCGTTTGAATTCTCCAAACCCTTCCCTTTACATTCTTGCAAGTTGCATGCTTTACTTTCTGCTGCTCATATACTCTTTGCATGCTTGCTTGAATTGTGTTGAGATTGCTTGACTTGTGCTAAGATAGCTAAAATCTGCCAAAGACTAAAATTGGGAAAAGGATAAGTTTTTATTTGGTCAAGTAGTCTAATAACCCCCCCTCTAGACATACTTTCGATCCAACAGTCCCAGAGTTGGAATGATCTGCCCAGCGTTCGGTAGCCTGTGCACGATATCTGCGGCCAAGTATCCGGTCGCCCGGAGCTTCGTAATATGCTCCTCCTTCACGGTTGAGGCCACGCACTTGCCTCCTGCTCCGTACATGTTTGGCTGTGCGGAGAAGGCGTGAACTAGGGTGCTGGAGCTCGAGGGTGTGAGAATGGATAAGCAGAGGAGGAAGAAGGCTTTGGTAAAAAGGAGGAATACTTATCCCTTTATAGGGGCGGTGAAAAAGGTACGCCTCCCCACTCGCCTGTTGAAAATCGCTTATTTCCCAAGCGCCACGATTGATGGCACGGTTGGGTTACCCTGTAATGCCCCGGATTCGATGTGCCAGGTGTCATCCAGTTGTTCGCCGTTGTTGCCATGTCATTTTCTTGCGTGTTGCATTTTGCCATGTCATCATCTGCATTTCATCTGCATGTTTTTCAAAACTTGCATCCGTTCGGGTTTCCCCGATTCTCTCTGTTGTCCGTTCTGAGCCCAACCACACTCGCTCATGCCCCGTCGCCTCTCTCAGACTTTGTTTTGTGAGCGGGTTAAAAACGTTCTCGCAATGGACCGAGATTTGGCAAGTGGCCTTGGTATAGCATCGGCAGACCGCCTGCCAAATTTTGTTCCATTTGGAGGTCGTTTGATGCCCCAACGGTTAACCGCTTAGCCCGAAACCCCCTTTATCTATGCAGCCCAACACCTTTTCCCACAGCCCGCCTAGCCCAGCTAACTCCCCTCCATGCTCTCGGTCGTTCGATCATGATCGTGTGGGCGAAAACTGCACCTCATTTGGACACTCCTAGCCCCCTCTACCTATAAATATGTGCTCCTCGTCCAAATCCGGGTCCAAACCCTAAAAATTCCCCTCCGTCGCGAGCTGGCGCCGCCTGCAGCCGGCCCTGCCCCGGCGCCCGTCCGCCGCCTCCGCCGCTCGCCGAACGCTGCCGCCCTCGCCGGATTCCTTGCCGGTCGGATCTGGTCAGGTGGACCAGATTCACCAGTTCGGCGAACCAAACGCCGGCCCCTTCCGAGGTTCCCTCCATCCCGGGTCCTCCCCATCCACGTTTTCGCGAGGTGAAAATCTGCAAAGTCCCCAGATTGTCAATATTACATGTGCTTCTTTGAACTGCCATAAATGTGTGCATGTTGCTCCGATTTGCTTGTATGATATATCAAAATGTTCATTGTGAGATGCCCTACATTTTGTTATATTGTTTCATGCTTGTTTGAGTCCATCTTGATGCCCTAATCATCGTTGAAAGAGTGCTATATGATGTTAACTACTATTTGTTATCAGAACTTGGAGATTTGTCTTTTTTATTGCATTTTGTGTGTGTGCATCTTATGAGCTTGATGTCTACATGAGTTTTGAGCTACATCATGTCATCTTTACAGTGGTGCAATCCATATATTTTTGGGATTCTTGTAGTGAGTGCATCGAGCTCGTGAAGTAGGGTACTTGATGTTACTGTTTTGCTAGGCAGAATCATCCATATCATGATGCTATGTAAACCTGCTGCTACAAGTCATTCTGTGCACAATCTGGAGATGTTCACTAAGGATGTTTTGTCTTAAATGTCATGCTCTATCCATCCATGCCCCTGGTTGCATTTATAGCCTGTTGTATCTTGCTGTAATCTTGCTCTCAAATTGCTAAATAATGTTGCTATCAGCCTGTTAACATTAAGTTCAGTTTTGCCATGTGTTTCGCTAGTGGTCCATGCACCCTATGAACTTGTTCTTGCCATGCTTAGATTCTTAAACCTGTCTTATTACTATTGGTCACATTGCCATGCCATGTATTACTCTGTGGTGAGTGGTACAAGCTCACCAACATGCCTACTTATCGTTGTTCCTGCCATGTCTGAATCTGTCATATCACTTGCCATGTTTGCATGGATGCTACCATCTTTTCTGTGGATCTTTGGATTTAGTTCAGTAAGGAAGTTCTGTTCTTTTTCTTTTTGTATTAACATTCCATGCCTTTGTTTTCCATGATAAGTTCCTGTAACATGTTGTTTGATAGCTCTAAACATTGCAACCTAATGTTATTTCTGCCAAGTTTGTAAACTGTTATTATTTGCATTCTTGCCATGACCTTTTAAGCATGTTCTAGTGATTTATGGAGATAGCTCAGTGTTCATGTTTTGTCATGTTTTACCTGTATTTAATTCCCATGTCTTTCATTCTTATGTTGAGATGCTGTAGCATATTGTTTTGACGCTTGCTAGATGCCTAGTTGCTGTTTTGGACAGCTTGTCCTTTAAACTTGTATGGTGTGTATGTGTTGAACCGTTGCTCCGTTTTGAGTGTTCTCTATATGAAACTTGCTTGATTTTGCATGTAGTTTCATCTTATCATGTTCCATCCATGTTTGAGAGTGTTTGCTTGATGTTTGCATACCTTTTGCATCAATGCCATGGTTAACTTGTTTTGCTCATATCTTCTAGTCCGTAGCTCCGAACTAAATGAACTTTATGTGTAACTTGACTAGAATTTCATGTAGATCATCTTGGTGCATTTTAACTTGATGTTTAACAACTTGAACATAAGGATTATTCAGATCTGGACCAATTTCGAAATTTGCATATTGAGGACCTACCAGATTTATTACATGTTGTTTCCGGCCTCATTTAAACTTGCTTTGATGTGTTGTTCTTGTATGAATCATCTATTGCCATGAGTAGCCTCATCAAGCTTTGTCATGCATCATGCTTGGTTGTGCATCATGTCATGTTTATGTGTTGTGTGTTTACCTTGTTGTTTTCTTATTTCTGGTTGTGCTCCTTCTCGTTAGTTTCTGTTTTGTTGCGATCGTGAGGATTCGTTCGTCTACGCTTGGTTCGTCTACGTGGCTTCATCTTCTTCATGGACTCGTTCTTCTTCCTTGCGGCATTTCAGGCAAGATGAACGTCACCTTGGATCTCATTATTATCATTGCTATGCTAGTTGCTTCGTTCTATCGCTTTGCCGCTTTACCTACCACTTGCTTATCAAGCCTCCCAAATTGCCATGAACCTCTAAACTTTGTCACCCTTCCTAGCAAACCGTTGTTTGGCTATGTTAACGCTTTTGCTCAGCCCCTCTTATAGTGTTGCTAGTTGTAGGTGAAGATGAAGATTGCTCCATGTTGGATTATGTTTATGTTGGGACATCACAATATCTCTTATATTAATGCATATATATACTTGGTAAAGGGTGGAAGGCTCGGCCTTATGCCTGGTGTTTTGTTCCACTCTTGCCGCCCTAGTTTCCATCATATCGGTATTATGTTCCCGAAGTTTGCGTCCCTAACGCGGTTGGCTAATTTAGGGGAACCCCTTGACAGTTCGCCTTGAATAAAACTCCTCCAGCAAGGCCCAACATTGGTTTTACCATTTGCCTACCACCTATACCTTTCCCTTGGGAGTAATTAACCCGAGGGTCATCTTTATTTTAGCCCCCCGGGCCAATGCTTGTCTAAGTGTTGGTCCAAACTAGAGCACCGCGCGTGACCATCCCTTGGCAACTTGGGTTACGTTGGTACCTGTACACTTTGCTTATCCGGTGTGTCCTGAGAATGAGATACGTGCGACTCCGATAGGGATTGTCGACACATCGGGCGGCTTTGCTGGTCTTGTTTTACCATTGTCAAAATGTCTTGTAAACCGGGATTCCGAGATTGATCGGGTCTTCCTGGGAGAAGGAATATCCTTCGTTGACAATGCGAGCTTGTGATGGGCTAATTTGGGACACCCCTGCAGGGTATAAACTTTCGAGAGCCGTGCCCGCGGTTATGTGGCAGATGTGAATTTGTTAATGTCCGGTTGTAGATAACTTGACACCAGATTCGAACTAAAACGCATCAACCATGTGTGTAGCTGTGATGGTCTCTTCTCGGCGGAGTCCGGGAAGTGAACACGGTTTTGGGTTATGTTTGACGTAAGTAGGAGTTCAGGATCACTTCTTGAGCATTGCTAGTTTCACGACCGTTCCGTTGTTTCTCTTCCCGTTCTCATTTGCGTAAGTTAGCCACCATACTTGCTTAGTCACTGCTGCAACCTCACCACTTATCCTTTCCATACCCATTAAGCTTTGCTAGTCTTGATACCCATGGTAATGGGATTGCTGAGTCCTCGTGGCTCATAGATTACTACAACAACAGTTGCAGGTACAGGTTATGCGATGATCATGACGTGAGAACGATGTTTGCTTGTTTTGGAGTTCCTCTTCTGTTTCTTCTTCGATTAGGGGATAGGTTCCAGGTCGGCAGTCTGGGCTAGCAGGGTAGATGTCGTTTGAGCTTCTGTTTGTGTTTCATCCGTAGTCGGATGGTACTCTTATGTAAGATGATGTTGTATTCGTGTGGAATTGTATGCCTTTTGTATGTATCCCCATCTATTATGTAATGTTGATGTAATGATATCCACCTTGCAAAAGCGTATCAATACGCGGTTCTATCCTTGGTGGGACCTTCAAGTCTCTTTAGGATAGTATCGCATATTGGGCGTGACATACCCATACCCGTATTGATGAGAATCCCGTAATAAGGGGACATGATCTCTACTTCGACAAGACGTGCCGAGGAAACCGCCTCGATATGTGCGGTAGCTGGCTGTAGGAAGACGATTCAATAATGACTCGACCATTTTTGTCGTGTCACTTCATCTAAAGTTGTCAGCAGATTATATTTGTGAAATATCATTCTCTCTACGTTGGTATGTGAAAGTCGCCTTGCAGATCCGGACATGATTTAAGTGTTCGGTAATTACTTTGGAGTATTCGGAGATGGAACCCGCCTTGCAATGCCGAAGACAAACTGCGCGCCGGACTCATCGTCATTGAAGCCTGGTTTAGGGGCTACTGAGGGAATCCTGGATTAGGTTGTATCCGGACAGCCGGACTATATACTTTGGCCGGACTGTTAGACCGTGAAGATGCAAGACTCAAGACTTCGTCCCGTGTCCGGATGGGACTCTCCTTTGCGTGGAAGACAAGCTTGGCGATCCAGATGATAGATTTCCTTCTTTGTAACTGACTCTGTGTAAACCCTAGCCCTCTCCGGTGTTTATATAAACCAGAGGGTTTAGTCCTTAGAGACGGAATCATAATCATCACAGTCTAGCTTCTAGGGTTTAGCCTCTATGATCTCGTGGTAGATCAACTCTTGTAATACTCATATCATCAATATCAATCAAGTAGGAAGTAGGGTTTTACCTCCATCAAGAGGGCCCGAACCTGGGTAAAACATCGTGTCCCTTGCCTCTTGTTACCATTAGCCTTAGACGCACAGATCGGGACCCCCTACCCGAGATCCGCCGGTTTTGACAATGACACCCGCCTTGTGGCGGATGAATGTGCTAAGGATGTGATGTTAGAATGAATGTACTCATGTCATCCTGTATTATGAAAACTAGTTCATGTGCGCTATATAGCGCTTGTTAATTTAAAATATTACCTTCTGTGCGGCCGTTTTAAAAAATCTTGAGAGTTGGCCAGTCGTCGGCTTCTGCCCCCATGTAACTAGTAGTCGGGTGTTCGGGATAAATATAAACACTCTTTATCCAAATTTTTGGTCCTTTTAAGGAGGTGTGTAGCCCCGCGAATGAGGCAATCGGACTATACGACTTTATCGCTCTCACTTAGCCATAGAAGTCTACAATTTTAACTTTTGGTGAAGCCCCTAGTATCTGGAAAGCCGGACTTGGGGCGCTATACACGCCTAAATGGGACGAGGCTGATTCCTCGCCTAAAGCAGAAAAAATCTTTAAGGATTTGAGACCTCTCAAACAGCGACCAGCTCTCTCCTTATCATGACAGTCAGTTTTTGGCTTTCTCTACTGAGGTGCTCATCCGGAAGAACCGGGACACAATCGCAGTAGTTCTCCCTGTGCTACCTTAGCCGATATAGAGGAACGTAAGGTACCAAAACATAGGAGCCAGGCAAACCCAACTATTGACTCAAGACATGATTCGGAGCTGATGCATGTAGTGCTATAAGTTCGGGGTGCCGCACTGTTGAAAGCGTTCGGACTTGTCTTGCCAGGTTATGGGCTACTGAAGCCCCTGGCAAACTAGTTGTGCCAAAATGCACGGGTGTAATAAATAAGCAGTAAAGGAAAGAGGTAAATAAACGTAATAGCAAGCTGACATTGTATACTATTTTCCCTTGTTATTCAAATGATACTTCAAAGCGTACATATACAAGTAGTGCGATAAGAAAAATAGGACTGTTTGACACATCCTGACCAGGAGCGGGCGGTATGCGGGTATGTAAAACAGGTATAACGATCATTATCAGAGACCACCTGAGGATTCCCTTGTATGCCAAAGCTTCTTGTCCTCCTGGTGTGTCCATCCCGCTATGTGTTCGATAGCCGGTCATTCGGAAGAGCCTCCTGAAGATAGGGACCTGAAAGAAAAAGGGGGTGCAAAGATGCGTGGGTCCCGAGGCGGTCAATCCGCATTATGTACCGTGTCATGGCTGTGCCTCCGCCTATGCCCAGGGTATTTTAAGTGCGTAGTTGTGTACGCACGGCACAAATTTTGCCGCTTGACTAGGACTAGGGCGGAGGCCGGATTGTTAGTCGAGCTCTGGACGTGCCGGATGATCCTGTTACGGAGTACTCCGTACTCGCTTGACGGTATCCGGGTTCTTTATCGCCGAATTGGCTGTTTGCCTAAGAAGGTTGTTTTGTACTTCCGCCGCGAGGGCCGCAGTGTGCTCCTCCGTGCGGAGCGAGCGCTTTGTGTTTCCATTAAAAGTAATAACCCCGCGAGGTCCTAGCATTTTGAGCTTGAGATATGCATAATGCGGTACCGCATTGAATTTGGCGAATGTGGTTCGTCCGAGCAGTGCATGATAGCCACTGCGGAAGGGGACGATGTCAAAGATTAACTCCTTGCTTCGGAAATTGTCCGGAGATCCGAAGACCACTTCCAGTGTGATTGAACCCGTACAGCAGGCCTCCACACCGGGGATGACACCCTTGAAGGTGGTTTTTGTGGGCTTGATCCTTGAGGGGTCGATGCCCATTTTGTGCACTGTATCCTGATAGAGCAGGTTCAGGCTGCTGCCACCGTCCATGAGGAATTGTGTGAGATGGAATCCGTCGATGATGGGGTCAAGGACCAATGCGGCCGAACCGCCATGATGGATACTGGTAGATTGTCCGTGCGATCGAAGGTGATCGGACAAGAGGACCATGGTTTGAACTTTGGGGCGACTGGCTCCATCGAATAGACGTCCCTTAGTGCACGCTTCCGTTCCCGCTTGGGAATATGGGTTGCGTATATCATTTACTGTTTTCACCTGGGGAGGGAATTTCTTCTGTCCTCCTGTGTTCGGCGGCCAGGGCTCCTCGTCGTCATTGCTTGCAGCCCCTTTTCCTTGTTTTCGGCATTCAACTAGCCAGCCTGTTTAAACACCCAGCATTCCCTACTGGTGTGGTTGGCTGGTTTATCGGGGGTGCCATGAATTTGACATGAGCGATCAAGTATGCGGTCCAAACTGGACGAGCCCGGACTGTTTCTTTTGAATGGCTTTTTCCGCTGTCCGGATTTAAAGCCTCTGAATCCGGCATTGACTGTCGTGTCTTCGGCGTTGTCGCCATTGTTGCGACGCTTGTGTCTATTTCCTCGTGGCTTGCCGTTGCTGTCCCTGGCGTCTGAATCGCCTGAGTTTTTGGGTGTGATGTTGCTACGAGCCAGCCAGCTGTCCTCGCCTGTGCAAAAGCAGGTCATGAGTGTCATGAGGGCTGGCATGGATTTTGGCTTCTCTTGGCCGAGATGTCGGGAGAGCCATTCGTCACGGATGTTATGCTTGAAGGCTTCTAAGGCTTCGGCATCCGGACAGTCAACAATTTGGTTCTTTTTGGTTAGGAACTGAGTACGGAATTTTCTGGCTGACTCTTCGGGCTGTTGGGTTATGTGACTTAAGTCATCAGCATCCGGTGGTCGCACGTAAGTGCCGTGGAAGTTATCAAGGAACGCGTCTTCCACATCCTCCCAACTACCAATGGAGCTTGCTGGCAGGCTATTCAGCCAATGCCGAGCCGGTCCTTTGAGCTTAAGTGGTAGGTACTTTATGGCATGTAAGTCATCGCCACGGGCCATGTGAATGTGTAGGAGAAAATCTTCAATCCATACTGTGGGGTCTGTTGTGCCATCATATGAGTCAATGTTTACGGGTTTAAACCCTTCTGGGAATTCATGATCCATAACTTCATCAATGAAGCATAGGGGGTGTGCGGCGCCTCTATGCCGGGCTACATCCCGACGTAGTTCAAATGAATCCGGTCTATTGTATCCGGCCCGGCCGGACTATGGTTTATTGTATCCGGTGTGACGGTCATCGTCATGTCTTGTGGCACGCCCCTGTGATCCGTAGATCGATCTTGACTGTTCCTCTTTGTTTTCCAATACATCTCGCAGGTCCTTCGTGTAGCCCCAGGCCTTAGTATTATCGTTTGATTGGCAACGGGGTGCGGTCTGGACTTCGGGCAGGTATGTCGTTTTGTCGCGGCCACGGGGTGGCCGGTCAGCCGCATCATGCGCTGGTAGCATGGGTTTTAAAGCCTCCTCCTCGAGTTGAGGTAGCAGCCTGCGCTTTGGGTAGCTTTTGCTAGGGCGCTCGAGTCCGTATTCCTCAGAAGCAAGGACCTTGCTCCATCTGTCAGTTAGCAGATCTTGATCAGCTTGAAGTTGTTGCTGCTTTTTCTTCAGGGTTTTGCAGTGGCTATAAGCCGACGTTTGAAGCGCTCCTGCTCGACGGGATCCTCAGGCACGATGAATTCTTTGTCTCCAAGGCTCACTTCGTCTTCGGAGAGAGGCATGTAATTATCATCCTCTGATTCTCCATCTGTTGCCTGTTCTTTAGGGCTAGCTAACCCATCCTCTTGCTCGGCCTGCTCAAAGCCTGGCTGGGCAGGATTGTTTTCGTCTTTGGCACCATCCGGATTGTTATCTCTTGTGCCGGTATCGCTATTTTTGCTATGGCAGGGCTTGGAGCGGTGCCTATGACGCCGGTGCTTAGATTGCTTCACCAAGGGGTTATCGTCTGTTGCCTCATTGCCATTGGTTTCTTTGGGGGTGTCCACCATATATATATCGTATGATGAGGTGGTTGTTCAGCGCCCTATAGGCGGTGGTTCCTGTTCTTCTCCTGCATCATCGTCCATACCGTCGATGTCTTCGGAGTTGAAGTCAAGCACGTCGGTTAAGTCATCGACAGTGGCTATTAAGTGGGTGGTGAGTGGGGAACGAATTTCTTCGTCATCCGTCCCACTCGAGCCGGACATAGTTCGGCCAAGAATCTCTCGACAAGGAAAGAGACCTTAATGAGTTCAGCACGTGACCCAAGGGCGAGTGCTGAAAAATATCCGCGGCGGTGAACTCCATGACCGGTGCCCAATCAGATTCGATAGGCACGGAGGCACGCGGTTCGGATCCTGTAGCCGGAGACGAGTCCGATGGTCCGATGACACCACCCTCACAGGAGGTGGGATCAGTGTTCGGCTCTAGTGCTGATGAGTGCGCGGCCTCTGTGGCGGGGTCCATCCACCCGTCCTCGGAGGGCACGATCTGCTCCGGATTGATTCCCGACAGTGCCGCAGGTGCGATCTCCCGAATAGTGTCTGATGGCAGATCAAAGTCATGCCTGTCGTGACCGTCCAGCGCGCCTGACTTGGGCTCGAATCCATCAAAGATCAAGTCTCCGCGGATGTCGGCAGTATAGTTCAAGCTTCCAAACCTGACCTGATGGCCAGGGGCGTAGCTATTGATCTCCTCTAGATGGCCAAGCGAGTTGGCCCGCAGTACAAAGCCGCCGAATACGAAGATCTATCCGGGAAGGAAAACCTCCCCCTGGACCGCATCGTTAAAGATGATTGAGCGAGCCATCAAGCCTTACCGCGACAACACAATGGAACTCTTAATGAAAACACCAATGTCGGTGTCAAAACCGGCGGATCTTGGGTAGGGGTCCTGTCATGGAATTAACACGTCAGATGTCCTAACAAGAGGACTTAGTCGTGGAGCCATCACAACGAGATTAGCAAAAAGGGGTTAAACCGGACAAAGGACGCGGGGAGTTTATACTGGTTCGGCCCCTTGCGGTGAAGGTAAAAGCCTACGATCCAGTTATGGTGGAATTGATGGGGTCTCGATGAGCAGGGAGCGAATCCGCTTTACCTATCTCTCGAGTTGTTGTTTCTTGTCCCTGAACCGCCGCCGGGTCGTCCCTTTATATACACAGGTTGACGCCCGAGGGTTTACAGAAAACCGAGGCCGGCTCATACACGTGTCCGGCTTGGTTTCTTCCTTTCCTAACTTACAACACAAGTTTACACATCTCATACCGGTTTACGTTTATGGGCTCTAAACCGCCTTTGGGCCCTGGGCCTCTAAGCTTCAATGGTAGAGCGCCATACTCCTTGTCTTCATGGGCTTCAGTACGGATGAGCGTAAACTGGCCCCTTGATAACCAACAAGTGTAGGGGATCGCAACAGCTTTCGAGGGTAAAGTATTCAACCCAAATTTATTGATTCGACACAAGGGGAGCCAAAGAATATTCTTGAGTATTAGCAGTTGAGTTGTCAATTCAACCACACCTGGATAACTTAGTATCTGCAGCAAAGTATTTAGTAGCAAAGTAGTATGATAATAAAGGTAACGGTAGCAAAAGTAATGTTTTTGGGTTTTGTAGTAGTTGTAACTATAGCAACGGAAAAGTAAATAAGCGAAGAACAATATATGAAAAGCTCGTAGGCCATGGATCAGTGATGGATAATTATGCCGGATGCGGTTCCTCATATAATAGCTTAACATAGGGTGACATAGAACTAGCTCCAGTTCATCAATATAATGTAGGCATGTATTCCGTAAATAGTCATACGTGCTTATGGAAAAGAACTTGCATGACATCTTCTGTCCTACCCTCCCGTGGCAGCGGGGCACTACTAGGGAAAAGGCTAGAAGCAGCGTGGGTTTTAGGTGTATCAGTAGCACGGGGAGGGGCGCTACTAATAAGGCGCTACAGCTAACATATAGCAGTAGCGCGTGGTCACCGGCGCTACTGCTACACAAGTGTAGCAGCAGCGCAGTTACTGGGAGCTCGCTACTGCTAGTAGCTCTAGCGCCCTTTGCAACGACGCGCTACTACTATCGCGGCGCTGCTGCTAACTTTTATACACTAGCTACTGCTAATTTAACAGGTTTTTTGTTTTTTTGGGCATATTTGTTTTGTATTTGAACAGGCTTTATAGAAGAATCTTTAGCACATAGAAATGTCATCATGATACACATACAAATGCCTGCGAGACCACGAATGTAATCATAGCATATACATACAAATAGTCTCATCATAATCATCATCCAACACAAAGTGGTCTCTCGTCATCATCTCGAAAATAGCGATACAAGTCCTTGATTACTTGCAAATACATCGTCATCCATCTAAACAATGGTATACGCGAGAAGAGCTATCACTTTGAGTACATGAGTTCGTATCCCTCTCTCGCATTAGCGTGAACCTAAACTAACTACTGCCTGTCGCTCGGAAACCGGAAACCGGCAACACCTGGGCCTGACACTCCGGCCACTCATCGTATATATACTCCTGGCGTAGCACTTCTTCGCCATCGATGATCTATGCACCTGCATTGTCACATGAGTCGATGATATGCAACATATATAGTTGAGCAACAGAAAGAGACAGACTTGACAAAAATAGAAACAACATATCATAAGCATAAATAACAAAGTTCATCGTACCCAAAATGCCCTAACTAGAGTGATCTTCGCTAGTCGAGGAGGAGGACGGTTTAATTACATCACAAATAAAGTTTCACTGTGCATAACTCAAAGTTTTGTCATACAGAAAGTATGGACTAAACAGACACATTGTCATATATCGACAATCACTCCAACATGCCGTGCCATCCATCGAGGTCAGGGAGATAGTCCCCGAGCTTAGTGAAAGGCTTCATGTCGAGACGCTGAGAGGCTATCCATGTTCGGACGTCTTCCCGCGACATTTGTCCTTCTCCGTAGAACATCCCTGTTTTTCCGACGACCTCTTTCATGATGATTTGGGCAAGTTCGCGCTGGATGTTATAGAACTCAGCTCGAAGTCGATGATCCTCGATATCTCCTATGTCCTTTGCCCATTGCAGAATATGGGCATCGCCAGATCTAGGTGACATGTGAAGGTTCTGGTGATCCCGTCTGTACTCCAGCATGTGGTGTAGGACATAGAATCCATCATTAAGAGAATCGTTCGGTTGCTGGATGCAGCAGAAGTCGGTCTTATGGCTGAAGGCGGCCCTGCCGCCCCTTCTCTTCTTGTCCCTAACCTCTCCACCCCTTGCTTGGTAGTAAAACATAGCACTGTCGAGAACATCTTTGATGTGGGTGTAATCCTTTTTGTGAATGTTCTTCGACGAGTCCAAGTAAAGAGCGTGGGAGAATCGGGGGTAGAGGATGATGAGGACGGCGCGCCCGCCGCTGCGCAAAATAAGTACACCTCAAATTAATTAGCCTCCACCGTGCAAATGAATTATTGAAATCGAAGGAAGGATAGCAGCGCGGATGACTTACACGGGATGATAAGGCACGAGAATCGCCTCCTTGTCCTTATTGGCGAGCATGAAACTGACGATGTAATCCCTCGCGTATTCACGCTGCTCTGCACAGACTCCCAAGAAGCTCTCGTGCATGTAGTACGGGTCAGCGACACAGATATGACGTATCTGCTCAACCCCAATGATGTAGTTCATGTGCAAGGCATAAAGGCGGACAAACGTAAAATCCAGCTTCTTCACGTGAAACATGTCGAATATGTAATCGAATCGGAGGAAGAACTTATCCGCAGGGAAGCTGTCGACGTACGACATTTGCCGCGGAACGTTAACCACGTAGAGTGGGTATCCTGGATCTTTCGAGGCGATGAGGCCTTTCTCTACCCGCAGCACATCGTCATGAAGTCTCCTTAGATCGCCGAATCTGGCCCGTAGCGCTGTTGCAGGTAGGATTGGTTGACCGGGGATATGCCATTTATCCGCATCGGGGATATCTATACGGTCCTGAAGCCGAGGCTGCTGAGGCGGCTGGATCATAGAATCAGCTTTTTTGCCTTTCCTCGCTCTCTTCCTAGACTTCTTTACTACCGGAAGGTCGTCAATAATACGTTGAGATGGTAATTCAGGCACCGACTCATGACGCTCAAACCCTGAGGAGGCGCCAGTATAGACATACTGTTCAGCGCCATCGTCATCCTCATCCTCATCCATGGCGACGTCATCAGCGACTAATGGAGCGTCCTCCTTACCCCGTCCGCTATCACCCAACCCGACACCCGACGCTAATTGGGTAGGTGGGGTGTTGATGTTCATACCTTGCTGAGGCTGTGTGCTTGTGGGTGTGCTCCTGTTCGCCTCTAGACGAAGCAGACTCTTTGGCCACAACAGGACCCACCCATCGCAACAATCACCAAGCCGCCGCGGGGTCTCATCGTCATTCCCCACTGGTATTAGAGGAGGCAAATTCTCGTGGCCCGGTTTGACACTGGCCACGGAAACCTTGAAGATGTTCGGGGGGATTGGCCGGCTGTGGAACAATGGTTCCTTCGGCTCCATTATCGTCGCCTTCCCCACGTCCACCTTCTGTTCACCGATGGTGTACAATATGGTGCATGGGGTTTCGTCGGCCTGCAAAGAAAAGTCTGCGATGTCAGACATCCGAAAGGAAACGAAAACGGGAGATTATACATTTATATTGAAGGGGGCCGGTGTGACAGGTACCGTGAGGGCGTCGAGCTCAACCAAAGAGGAGGCACCACCGAGCACATCCGGTGCGGGAGCCGGTGCGGGAGCCGGTGCAGGAGCCGGTGCAGGAGCAGGTGCGGGAGCCGGTGCGGGAGTAGGTGCGGGAGCAGGTGCTCCCAAGAAGTCAGCAAGGGGAAAGTCCTCTGCATTTTTTTCTGGATTTTGCCTTGTCCAAGTGAAAACGCCCGTCACCAAGGAAGTAGATATATCTGCAATCGCCTGTTTTGCGGCAGCTACCGCTGTTGCGACTGTCTGAGATGATTTCTTCTCAACCACAATCTCAACCTTCTTGTCGATGTTTTCTTCAGTTAACCTCTGTCTTTCCTTTCTCTCCTCCGTGGTCTCACGATAGTACTTCTTCCACGTGGCGCCGTCTCCGACACCGTGTACGCGTCCATACGACGGTCGAGTATCCACCTGTTGTCGTTTCAATATGTTCAACGCCCGGTTGAATGGAGTGTCCCACTTGGGCCTCGCCAATGCCTCAGACGGCGAGTCGCTTTCGGCCGCAATCCGGTGCTGCTCTCTCTGCAAAAGGCACAAGGATCGTTTACAAATATGACTAACATGTGCAGTCGAATTGATCAGAAACTAAAATTACCAGCAGTCTCATGAACTCCGTAATGACCGGTGTTGTCTCGTAAACCTTCTTCACTGGGTCCCAACGGTGTCGGGCCCTCAGGACGTCACGCTCCTGCGGGACGGTGAAATCCGCCAAGGGGTCTGGGATGCCCAGACTCGCGGCTTCCGTGTCCTCCTTGGCCCATTTGGACCTCTTTCCGCCGTAACCACGGCTTCCGAGGTGGTGGCTCCCAATGTTCCTCTTTTGAAGCCCCTTCATGTAGTTAGACTTTTTTTGGCAGCTTCGGCCTCGCAAGCCTCCTTGAATATTTGAAACTGCTCTTCCGTGATTGTCGGATTATCCTTTACAATATCGGAGTAGGGTTCCCCGTCGTTGATCTTTGCTTTCACTCGATTTTTCCAGGC
Source organism: Triticum aestivum (assembly GCF_018294505.1). Lineage (NCBI taxonomy): Eukaryota > Viridiplantae > Streptophyta > Magnoliopsida > Poales > Poaceae > Triticum > Triticum aestivum. Next base: position 435,940,890 of record NC_057798.1, read on the forward strand.
GGCCAACGCGTCGCTAAACTTGGTCATGTCATGTTTGTTTATCTTCTTCATTGCCGGGTCCTCATCTGGATCTTCATAATCCTTCTCATTCCGGCCCGGGAACAAGAATATCTGGTGAAACTTCTTTAGGAGGGAGCTCCTCATATTTTCTATCTTCTGTAGTTTCTCATCGTTGATGGTGGCGGTTGTCCGTACGATGCAGCCTATTTGATTGCCGTAGCACGCGCGCGCTTCCTCGGGCGCCTTTGGCTCAAAATTGCCGTCGTCCACCTCCGTGACCACCAGTCTAGTAGTCCTGAGTTTGTTAGGAACCCGTTGCCTCTTTGCTTTCGGTTCTACACCGGCTCCGCTCCCCGAGGCAGCACCGGTCTCAGCGCCGGTCTCGATGCCGGTCTGAATCTCAGCGCCGGTCTCAGTCTCAGCACCGGTCTGCGTGTCGGTCTCAGTCCCCGATGCCACCGGTGGGCCCAGCAACAACATCGGTTGATCGTCGGTAAGGCTAAAATATTCGTCTGCCGCCCGGTAGACGTCGTCGCAATCACCAGAACCCTGTCCTTCATCGTTGCTAGCCATGTTTCCTATGATTAAATCTAGTCAATTAATTCTAGACCTAATAAAATGAATAATGACATAAAAAGGACTATTGTTTTGCAGGAATGTTGACTCCTTCCTGGTGCGGCAAATCCCGGGCACTCGATATGTCCTAGTTTGTAGCACAAGTCATGCCGAAATTCACGGAAAATTTCGGCATGACCTTTGCTAAAAAGTGGACAAATCGAGAACCTGAAATTTGCCGGAACAGAAATGAATCAACATTCCGGCAAAACATAGGCCACTCAGCATCATTCCCTGGAAACAACAAAGCCACTTGGGCACAATCGAACAACTTCAATGAAAAGATATAACATGAGCAAACACTATTGAGGAATTTGCATATAACATGGCCACTTCAATGAAAAGATATAATCAACAATAATGGAATATGCAAATGAACATCAATGACATATATCTAAATCCATAGCTACTGTTCTGTTTGACCAAGTTTTTGAAAAGAAAAACAATTCTGTTTTTTGTTTATAGCTAAATGCCATAGCTACTGTTTTTTATTTATAGCTAAATACTTTTGTTTTTTGTCTAAAGCTAAAAGTCTAGGAACTACATTTTCTCTAACCCTTTTGACCTCACCAGAATTTCCACAGCCAGACCTTAGTACCTACACCCAATTTCTTCAAAAATATTTAGGTCCATAGTCTAAATAATTCAAATTTCATTTGAATGAAATTTGGAACAAATTCAGGTCCGTAGTCAAAATATTTTTTTATAGCTAAGTGTTTTTTGTTTATACCCTCTGTTAATTTAAATCTAAATGCTACTATTATTTATATACCCTCTATTAGTTTAAAGCTAAATGGAATTACTGTTTAGGAATTTTCATAAAAATTGCCCTAGCTAATTTCCTAAAAAAATTGCTAATCATTTTTCCTAAATGCTTTAAAATGCCTACTGCCCTAAAAAAATCTAGGGTTCATATGAACACCTAGGGTTCATATGAACATCAACACAGTATCAACATATATATAATTGCCCTAGCAGAGAGAAATAGGAGGGTAGGGACAGGAGAGGCATAGCCTTACGGTCGGCGGCAAGGGCAGGCTCTGGCTCGGGCAGCGGCGGTGAGGTCAAGGGCGGCGGCGACGAGCTCGAGGGAGGCGACAGTGAGGTCGACAACGGCCTCGGGCGGCGGCTGTGAGGTCGAAGGGGCGGCCTCGGGCGGCGGCGGTGTGGTCGAAGGCGGCGGGCGGCGGCGGCATGGTCGAAGGCGGCCTCGGGCGATGGCGGTGTGGTCGAAGGCGGCAGGGCAACGGCGGTGATGGAGCAGTTGGGGGACAGGGGGGAGTAGAGAGAGGGGGGGGAACGGACTTAGCAAAATTTTGAGCCCGGCCGGGCTGCCGGGATTTGAGTCAAACTAGCAGTAGCGCGTTTTGCCGAAACGCGCTATAACTAAGATATCAATAGCATGTTCCAGAGAAACGTGCTACAACTAACCCTTTCTGTTTTCTTTTTCTTTTTCTTTTGTTTTCTTTACATTTTCTTTTTTATATTTGTCCTTTTTCTATTTCCTTCATTGTTCATTTACTTTTCTACTTATTTTTCTATTTATTTTCTTTTACATAGCAGTAGCGCTCTACAGCAGAAATGCGCTGCTACAATGTTTTTAGCAGTAGTGTGCTTCCGGGAGAACCGCTGCTACTATTCCTAGCCTACCGGCACTAGTGAGGGAATTTTAGTAGTAGCGCTTTTATGTGAAGACGCGCTACTGCTAAAATAATGGTTGTAGCGTGGTTTTGCAACAAGCGCTACTACTAAGTAGCGCTAGCGTCGAGTTTTGACCAACGCTACTGCTATACCTCTGAGTATAGCGTTTTCCCTAGTTGTGGGGTCCTAGCGGAAACTAAGGGATATTAAGGCCTCCTTTTAATAGAGAACCGGAACAAAGAATTAGCACATAGTGAATACATGAACTCCTCAAACTACGGTCATCACCGAGAAGTATCCCGATTATTGTCACTTCGGGGTTGTCGGATCATAACACATAATAGGTGACTATAGACTTGCAAGATAGGATCAAGAGCACACATATATTCATGAAAACATAATAGGTTCAGATCTGAAATCATGACACTCGGGCCCTAGTGACAAGCATTAAGCATAGCAAAGTCATAGCAACATCAATCTCAGAACATAGTGGATACTAGGGATCAAACCCTAACAAAACTAACTTGATTACATGGTAAATCTCATCCAACCCATCACCGTCCAGCAAGCCTATGATGGAATTACTCAGGCCCAGCGGTGAGCATCATGAAATTGGTGATGGAGGATGGTTGATGATGAGGACGACGACTAATCCCCCTCTCCGAAGCCCCGAACGGACTCCAAATCAGCCCTCCCGAGAGAGATTAGGGCTTGGCGGCGGCTCCGTGTCGTAAAACACAATGGAACTCTCTCTCTGATTTTTTTCTCCCCGAACATGGATATATGGAGTTGGAGTTGAGGTCGGTGGAGGTCCAGCGGGCCCACGAGATAGGGGGCGCGCCCAGGGGGACGGGGCGCGCCCCCCACCCTCGTGGACAGGGTGTGGGCCCCCTGGTCTTGATTCTTTCGCCAGTATTTTTTATATTTTCCAAAAAGTCCCTCCGTGGATTTTCAGGACATTCCGAGAACTTTTCTTTTCTACACATAAAACAACATCATGGCAGTTCTGCTGAAAACAACGTCAGTCCGGGTTAGTTTCATTCAAATCATGCAAGTTAGAGTCCAAAACAAGGGCAAAAGTGTTTGGAAAAGTAGATACGTTGGAGACGTATCAACTCCCCCAAGCTTAAACCTTTGCTTGTCCTCAAGCAATTCCGTTGATAAACTAAAAGTGATAAAGAAAAAATTTACAAACTCTGTTTGCTCTTGTTGTTGTAACCATGAAAAGCTAGCATTCAAGTTTTAGCAAATATTATGAACTAACCATAGTCACAATAACACTTAGGTCTCACAATTACTCATATCAATAGCACAATCAGCTAGCGAGCCATAATAATAAAACTCGGATGACAACACTTTCTCAAAATAATCATAACATGATATAACAAAATGGTATCTCGCTAGCCCTTTCTGAGACCGCAAAACATAAATGCAGAGCACCTTTAAAGATCAAGCACTGACTAAACATTGTAATTCATGGTAAAAGAGATCCAGTCAAGTCATACCCAATATAAACTAATAGTAATGAATGCAAATGACAGTGTGCTCTCCAGTGGGTGCTTTTAAATAAGAAGGGTGATGACTCAACATAAAAGTAAATAGATAGGCCCTTCGCAGAGGGAAGCAGGGATTTGTAGAGGTGCCAGAGCTCGATTTTAAAATAGAGATTGAATAACATTTTGAGCGGCATACTTTTGCTGTCAACGCAACAACTATGAGATGGCTGTATCTTCCATACTACATGCATTATAGGCAGTTCCCAAACAGAATGGTAAAGGTTTATACTCCCCCAACCACCAACAAGCATCAATACATGGCTTGCTCGAAACAACAAGTGCCTCCAACTAACAACAACCCTGGGGGAGTTTTGTTTAATTATTTTGATTTGCTTTGATCTTTTTGGATCATGGGACTGGGCATCCCGGTTACCGGCCCTTTCTCGTGAATGAGGAGCGGAGTCCACTCCTCTTGAGAATAACCCACCTAGCATGTAAGATATAGGCAGCCCTAGTTGAAACATGAGCTGCTCGAGAATACAAAACATAATTTCATTTGAAGGTTTGGAGTTTGGCACATACAAATTTACTTGGAACGGCAGGTAAATACCGCATATAGGAAGGTATAGTGGATTCATATGGAACAACTTTGGGGTTTACGGAGTCTGGATGCACAAGCAGTATTCTCGCTTAGTACAGGTGAAGGCTAGCAAAAGACTGGGAAGCGACCAACTGAGAGAGCGACAACAGTCATAAACATGCATTAAAATTAATTCACGCCGAGTATAAGCATGAGTAGGATATAATCTACCATGAACATAAATATCATCAAGGCTATGTTGATTTGTTTCAACTACATGCGTGAACATGTGCCAAGTCGAGTCATTCAATTCATTCAAAGGAGGATACCATCCCATCATACCGCATCATAATCATTCTAGTAGCATGTTGGCAAGCGAGGTAAACCATTATAACTCATAGCTAATCAAGCATGGCACAAGCAACTATAATCTCTAAATGTCATTGCAAATATGTTTAGTTCATAATAAACTGAATCAGAAACGATGAACTCATCATATTTACAAAAACAAGAGAGGTCGAGTTCATACCAGCTTTTCTCATCTCAATAAGTCCATCATATATCGTCATTATTGCCTTTCACTTGCACGACCGAACGATGTGTATAATAATAATAGTGCACGTGCATTGGACTAAGCTGGAATCTGCAAGCATTCAACTCAAGAGAGAAGACAAGTAATATGGGCTCTAAGTTAAATAAACAATCATGCATATGAGAGCCACTAAACATTTTCAATAAGGTCTTCTCGACCCTCAAAGGAAAGAAAAGAAAATAAAACTATTTACACGGGAAAGCTCCCAACAAGTAAGAAGAAGAACTAGAAATCTTTTTGGGTTTTCATTTTAATTTCTACTACAAGCATGGAAATTAAACTAACTATTTTTTTTTGGTTTTTCTTAAAGTTTATCAAACACAGAAGAAGAAAGCAAGAAGAAGAAAATTAAACTAACATGGATAATAGAATGAAAGAGTATGAGCACCGACGACTAGTGTGTGAACATGAATGTAAAGTCGGTGAGAAATACGTACTCCCCCAAGCTTAGGCTTTTGGCCTAAGTTGGTCTAATACCAAGGACCGCTGCTACTCTCCCCAGTGTTCAGCTGCTTCCTCCCTGGTGACAACATATCTTCCTTTTGCTTGATAATCAAAAAGGTGGGGAGCAGGAAGAGTAACATGGACGATGTTGCGTCTGTCATAGATTAGTCGATATTGGAGGAATTGTTCATTCCTCCTTATAAATTGATGATTGACCATAGCTTCATAATCCAAATAAACAGGAGGTATCAACATATCTCCCTCTCGTGGGGCTATACCAAGATAATTAGCCACACGGGTTGCATAAATTCCTCCAAATAAATCTCCCTTTCAACTATTATTCTGCAACCTACGTGCAACTATTGCCCCCAAGTTATAACCTTTATAACCTAACACAGCACTCTTGAGGATACACAGATCAGGGACACACATATGACATGCTTCGTCTTTACCGTTAATGCATCTACCAATGAAGAGAGAAAAGTAATGTATAGCAGGAAAATGAATGCTCCCTATGGTAGCTTGTGCAATATCCCTGGATTCTCCCATAGTAATACTAGCAAGGAAATCTCTAAATTCAGATTTGTGAGGATCATTAATATTACCCCACTGCGGGAGTTTGCGGGCAGTTGTAAAATCCTCTAGGTCCATGGTATAAGATGTATCATAAATATCAAATATGACACTAGGAGAATTACACGCACAGTTTTATTTAAACCTCCGCACAAAGGGATCAGTCAATTGATAGTACTGAGGACACTTATCTTGTAAGAAGTCCTCCAGCTCGGCATTATGCACAAATGCGTCAAATTCCTCCTTAAAGCCTGCTTCGGGCATAAAATTATCGGATGGCCACTCACAAGCTCGTACATCCGCGTCCCTCGGCAATTCAACATCTTGCTCCCGTATAGCAATCCTGGGCCCTTTCTTCACCGAGGAACCACCTTGGGTACATTCTTCTAAGCATAATTCTTTTTCTGAAATTTTAGTAACTTCAAAATAAAAGTGAATAAAACTAAACAAGATTGATAGCAACTACTCCTACAAGTGCCTAGAGCCTATATCATGCATTGGAATTGCTTGGGACCTCATAAATTTAACATGCAAGCTCAAGAACATGGTCACCTATGCAACAAAAATTTGCAATGAATAAAGCACTAGAACAAAAACTAATTGGACCAATGGAGGAGTCACATACCAAGCAACAATCTCCCAAAGCAGTTTTGTGGATGGAGCTTTGCGCAAGGAGATCGAAAATCGCAGCAAATTGAGCTAGAACTCGTGCTTGAGCTGGATGGGGATTTTTTGGGTAGAAGATGAAGTGTGTGGATGCTGGCATAAGTGGAGGGGGGCCACCAGGGTCCCACGAGACAGGGGGCGCGCCCAGGTGGGGTGGGCGCGCCCTCCACTCTCGTGGCCTGGTGCTTGCCCCTCCTGCAATGATTTCAGTGCCTAAAATCCTCAAATATTCCATAAAAAATAATACTAAGTTTGTAGGGCATTTGGAGCACTTTTATTTTCGGGATATTTTTTTAATGCACGGAAAATTCAGAAAACAGACGGATAATACTATTTTTGCTTTATTTAATCTAAATAACAGAAAGTAAAAAGAGGGTACAGAAGGTTGTGCCTTCTAGTTTCATCCATCTCAATGTCATCAAAATGAATCCACTAACAAGGTTGATCAAGTCTTGTTAACGAACTCATTCCGAATAACACGGAACCGGAGAAATTTCGAATAGCACTATGTTACCTCAACGGGGATATGAAAATCCCCAACAATAAGAATATCATACTTTTTCTTGAAAGTAGGGAGAGGAAATTCAAAACCTCCAATAATGATAGTTGGAACTTTTCCAATAGAATTGATGCTACGAACTTGAGATTGTTTCCTCGGAAAGTGTACCGTATGCTCATTACCATTAACATGAAAAGTGACATTGCCTTTGTTGCGATCAATAACAGCCCCTGCAGTATTCAAAAAGGGTCTACCAAGGATAATCGACATACTATCATCCTCGGGAATATCAAGAATGACAAAGTCCGTTAAGATAGTGACATTTGCAACCACAACAGGCACATCCTCACAAATACCGACAGGTATAGCAGTTGATTTATCATCCATTTGTAAAGATATTTCAGTAGGTGTCAACTTATTCAATTCAAGTCTACGATATAAAGAGAGAGGCATAACACTAACACCGGCTCCAAGATCACATAAAGCAGTTCTAACATAATTTCTTTTAATGGAGCATGGTATGGTTGGTACACCCGGATCTCCAAGTTTCTTTGGTATTCCAGCCTTAAAAGTGTAATTAGCAAGCATGGTGGAAATTTCAGCTTCCGGTATATTTCTTTTATTTGTGATGATATCCTTCGTATTCTTAGCATAAGGATTTACTTTGAGCATATCAGTTAAGCGCATACGTAAGAAAATAGGTCTAATCATTTCAGCAAAGCGCTCAAAATCATTATCATCCTTTGTCTTGGATGGTTTAGGAGGAAAGGGCATGGGTTTCTGAACCCATGCTTCTCTTTCTCTACCGTGCTTCCTATCTATCTTATCATAACGTTGATTCTTTGATTGTGGGTTATCAAGATCAATAGCAAGTTCAATCTCTACATCATTGTTTTTGCTAGGTTGAGCCTCAACATGAACATTATCATTAACATTATCACTAGGTTCATGTTCATCACCTGATTGTGTTTCAGCATCAGAAATAGAAATATCATTAGGATTCTCAGGTGTGTCTACAGCAGGTTCACTAGCAGCATGCAAAGTCCTATCGTTTTTCTTCTTCTTCTTTTTAGAAGAACTAGGGGCCTCTAAATTATTTCTCTGAGAATCTTGCTCGATTCTCTTAGGGTGGCCTTCAGGATACAAAGGTTCCTGAGTCATTCTACCAGTTCTAGTAGCCACTCTAACAGCAAAGTCATTTTTATTATTTAATTCATCAAGCAAATCATTTTGAGCTTTGAGTACTTGCTCGGCTTGAGTAGCAACCATAGAAGTATATTTGCTAATGAGTTTGAGTTCACCTTTAACTCTAACCATATTATCGCTCACACGTCCTACCTCGAAAGCATTATTCTTTAACTCTCTACCAACATAAGCATTAAAACTTTCTTGTCTAGACATAAAGTCATCAAATTCATCTAAGCATGGGCTATGAAATTTCGTAGAGGGGATTTCAACTTTATCATATCTATAGAGAGAATTTACCTTCACTACCTGTGTCGGGTTATCAAGACAATTTGGTTCTTCAATAGGCGGTATATTAAGACCATGTATTTCTTCAATAGGAGGTAAATTCTGAACATCTTCAGCTTTAACACCCTTTTCTTTCATTGATTTCTTTGCCTCTTGCATATCTTCAGGACAGAGAAATAGAACACCTCTCTTTTTCGGAGTGGGTTTAGGAATAGGCTCAGGAGTTGGCTCAACTGGTTCAGGAATTGCTTTAGGAATTTTCTCAGGAAGAGTCCAATTATTTTCATTAGTCAACATATTATTCAATAATAATTCAGCTTCGTCGACTGTTCTTTCCCTGAAAACACAACCAGCACAACTATCCAAGTAGTCCTTGGAAGCATCGGTTAGTCCAATATAAAAGATATCAAGTATTTCATTTTTCTTGAGAGGATGATCAGGGAAAGCATTAAGTAATTGGAGAAGCCTCCCCCAAGCTTGTGGGAGACTCTCTTCTTTGATTTGCACAAAATTATATATTTCCCGTAAGGCAGCTTGTTTCTTATGAGCAGGGAAATATTTAGCAGAGAAGTAATAAATCATGTCCTCGGGACTACGCACACAACCAGGAGCAAGAGAATTATACCAAGTCTTAGCATCAACCTTTAATGAGAACGGAAATATCTTAAGGATATAAAAATAGTATAGTGAGATTTGTCATCATGAGTAAACATGGTAGCTATATCATTCAACTTGGTAAGATGTGCCACAACAATTTTAGATTCAAGGCCATAAAAAGGATCAGATTCAACTAAAGTAATAATCTCAGGATCAACAAAGAATTCATAATCCTTATCAGTAACACACATAGGTGAAGTAGCAAAAGTAGGGTCGGGTTTCATTGTAGCATTAAGAGACTGCTGCTTCCATTTAGCTAATAATTTCTTAAGATCATATCTATCATTGCAAGCAAAGATAGCTCTAGCAACATCTTCATTCATAACATAACCCTCAGGAACAACAGGCACTTCATAATCATTGGGAGAATTTTCATCATCACTATCATCAATAATAGTATCTTCAATAATTTCATTCCCCCTAAATCTAGCAAGTTGTTCATCAAGAAATTCACCTAATGGCAAAGTAGTATCACGCACAGAAGTAGTTTCATCATAAGTATCATGCATGCAGAAGTGGCATCATCAATAACATGCGACATATCAGAATTCATAGCAGTAGCAGGTTTAGGTGTCGCAAGCTTACTCAAAACAGAAGGAGAATCTAGTGCAGAGCTAGATGGAAGTTCCTTAGCTCCCCTCATAGTTGAGGGAAAAATCATAGTTCTGTCGTCTTTCAAGTTCTTCATAGTGATCAACAGATATAAATCCCAAGTGACTCAGAGAATAGAGTTATGCTCCCCGGCAACGGCGCCAGAAATTAGTCTTGATAACCCACAAGTGTAGGGGATCACAACAGCTTTCGAGGGTAAAGTATTCAACCCAAATTTATTGATTCGACACAAGGGGAGCCAAAGAATATTCTTGGGTATTAGCAGTTGAGTTGTCAATTCAACCACATCTGGATAACTTAGTATCTGTAGCAAAGTATTTAGTAGCAAAGTAGTATGATAATAAAGGTAACGGTAGAAAAAGTAATGTTTTTGGGTTTTGTAGTAGTTGTAACTATAGCAACGAAAAAGTAAATAAGTGAAGAACAATATATGAAAAGCTCGTAGGCCATGGATCAGTGATGGATAATTATGCCGGATGTGATTCCTCATGTAATAGCTATAACATAGGGTGACACAGAACTAGCTCCAGTTCATCAATATAATGTAGGCATGTATTCTGAAAATAATCATATGTGCTTATGGAAAAGAACTTGCACGACATCTTATGTCCTACCCTCTTGTGGCAGCGGGGTCCTAGCGGAAACTAAGGGATATTAAGGCCTCCTTTGAATAGAGAACCAGAACAAAGCATTAGCACATAGTGAATACATGAACTCCTCAAACTACAGTCATCACCGAGAAGTATCCCGATTATTGTCACTTCGGGGTTGTCGAATCATAACACATAATAGCACTACAAAGAAAAGACACATCCGTGGCATTTTGGGCCGAACGAAATTTGTTCTGTCATACATATGACACTTCTATGATGATAATTGTGACAAAACTCGGTATCATCATAGATGTGGTGGGCTCCTACTTCTATAACAAAAAATCATGATAGAAAATGGGCTTTTTGTCCTGGGCGGGCCGGAGACGCAGCTGCATAACATTCTTTGGGCCGTCCATGACGGAAAAAACCATGGTAGAAGCGAGGGGGAGGAAAATTTCAGGGAGTTGCCGGTTACGATGGGAGGTCGGGGGCCGAGCAATGTGCGTTTCTCTCGTACAGGTACGCGCGTGTATGCGAGGCGTTGGCTCTAACTGAACCCGAGTGAGGTGTTGGGCCCTAACTGAACCCGGGCGATTGCACTGCAGGCTACGCGTTACTGAACCCGAGGGATCGATCGATGGCTGTTAACTGAACCCGATGGAGCGATTCCTTCGCTACTGCTGCTAACTGAAGCCGATCGATTGGATGAACAGTGAGCGTTGCCGGGGGGGGGAGGGGGTTGGATGAACAGTGAGCGGTGGTGTTGCCTATGGATGAACCGGAACCCGTGGTGTGGAGGGTTGGATGAACAGTAGACGATGGAGGGATGGCCGTGGAGGGGTGGTTTAACAGGACCCCGTGGTGTGGAGGGCTGGATGAATAGTAGATGGTGGAGGGGTACCCGTGGAGGGGTGGTTGAACAGTAGTCGGTGGCGTAGCGCGTGGTGGAGGCTGGATGAACAGGATCCCGTGGAGGCTGGAGGAGGTCGACGGTAGCCCATGGAGGCTGGAGGAGGGCAATGGTGGAGATGAACAGTATCCCGTGGAGTCTCGTTTTGCGGTACGCCACACCCCTCCCGATTAACAGGACCCCCGTTTCGACTGTGGCGCTCCAACACAAGTCTGTTTCGTCCGTTTTGCGGTACGCCACACCCCTCCCGATCAACAGGACCCCCGTTTCCACCGTAGGAAGTCCGTTTCGTCCGTTTTACGGTACGCCACACCCCTCCCGATCAACATGACCCTCGTTTCGACCGTAGGAGGTCCGTTTCCTCCGTTTTGCGGTACGCCACACCCCTCCCGATCAACAGGACCCCGTTCCGAACGTAGGAGGTCCGTTTCCTCCGTTGTGCGGTACGCCAGACCTCGTTTCCATCGCCTGTTCCGTCCAAGCCCTCCCGATGAACACGACCACGCATTCCGTTTCGACCCAGCCGGTTGGCTCCCACGCGTTCCGTTGCCTCCCGATGAACACGACGCATTCCGTTGCCTCCCCATGAACACGACTCATTCCGTTGCCTCCCCATGAACACGACGCATTCCGTTGCCTCCCCATGAACATGATGACAACTCTGTTTCTCCCTTCCGACCCAGCCATGTACGTATGCGCGAGTACGCGTTCGAGACCCCGCCCGTATGTACGTACGTGGCCATATTTTCTTTCTTGCACCCTGGCCGCTGTACATACGTGTACATGCTACGTGCGCGCCTCTACTACGACACGTACCGCCTCTACTATGACACGTGCGCGCCTCTACATCGACCAGTATATATGTACGTACACGTTCGCGACCAGAATGACAACGCTACGTACGCTTCGACCAGGTGGGTCCCGACTGTCAGGCAGTTCCTTGCGTGCGAAAATGTAGCTGGTGGGTCCTAGCAGTCAGAGGGGCAAATCGTTTTTTTTGCCCGGACGCACTTACTTTGCATGCAAAGATGTAGCTGGTGGGTCCCAGCAGTCAGGGGGGGCGAATCGTTTTTTTACCCGGACGCACTTCCTTGCATCCGAAGGTGTAGCTGCTGGGTCCCAGCAGTCAGGGGGGCGAATTGTTTTTTTTTTTTGCCCGGACGCACTTCCTTGCGTGCGAAGGTGTAGCTGGTGGGTTCTAGCAGTCGGGGAGCGAATCATTTTTTTCGGACGCACCTCCTTGCGTGCGAAGATGTAGCTGGTGGGTCCTAGTAGTCAGGGGGGCAAATCATTTTTTTCCCGGATGCACTTCCTTGCGTGCGAAGATGTAGCTCATGGGTCCCAGCAGTCAGGGGGCGAATCATTTCTTTCATGAAATACGGTGGCCCGTCCGGTGGGTCCCCACTGTCAGGTGGAGGAATAATTATTTTGCACGTAATAAGGAGGCACTTCCTTGCGGCTGCCGTGGACCCAGCTGTCAGCCTCTCCACGTACAGTCCACGTCCGATGGAAGTCATTCCTTGACCACGTTGACCACACCGTGCCGAGAGCACCACGGAGGTGGACGACGGCGAGGCCTAGGAAGGGGACGATGCGAAGCCGGGAAAGATGCGGCAGTGGATGCACACGCAGAGAGGAGTACGAGGTTTCACTGGTTCGGCTGCGCTGCCGTCGCCGCAGAATAACAGGGGGTGCGGGTGAGTGGAGGGATGGCCTGGCCAGCGGTGGGCGTAGTAGGGGGCGGTGAGGCCTCCGCGGCAGCACAGCCGACCACGGGAGGCAGGAGCAGGCGGCACGACCAGCGCTGCTTTGGGTGGCTGGAGCAAGAAGACCATAGGTTGAAGAAGCACGACGGCCGTTGGATGGACATCGTACGGTCACTGCAGCTAGAATCGTTTATATTGACTAAGTTGACAAAGCCCTTGGTACGTCAACTTAGTAGGCCCACAGGTAAGCTTCCGAAACGGTGCGCCGCAGATGTCAGGGGAGGAATCATTTTTTGGGCGGGTGAAGCTAGAATATCCGAGATTCAAGAAGAAGCACGGCATCCGTTGGATGGACATCCAACAGACACTGCTGCTAGAACCGTGTGTTGACTATAAGTTGACAAAGCCTTGCATACGTGTCAACTCTGTTTTTTGTAGGGGACGTGTCAACTTAGTAAGGCCAGAAGTGTGTGGCAGAGAACTTATAGCCCATCTAAGATTTGTAAAAATGTGTAGCCCATTTTTGAATTCTAATGGAATTTACTACAGACCATTTACAGTTTGTTGAAAGTACATCACATTTCAACCAACCGTTCAAAACAGAATTCAATAAAATTTCCCACATTTTTATGGGATCCGAATATTTTTATCCTAAAATTTCTAGTCAGATTAAATACAATTTCAGGATAAAAATCCAACAAAACATTGCGCTCGCAACAATTAATGAAATTAAAATTTTCAATATTCCAAAAATAATATTTTATAAATAATCACTGTTTGGTGCATTTTTTTATAGTTACTACCTAGTTTTTATAATTACATCCCATTTATTATTTCTTAAAACCCATTTTCTTGTTAAGCCTAATGCATCCCTCCTAGGAAAGATTTGCAGCCCAGCGGGGCGAAGAATAACAACTTGACCTTGCCTGGGTATTCCTAAAAAATAGTATAGCCGGGCTAGCCATTTTCAGCTTGAAAAAAATTAATATTTGGGCTGGATATCTGGCCTGGGCTAGACGGGCCACAGCCCGACCAGTTAATACCTGCAGCGATGTTTTCGTTGTTGTTTGGAGGAGAAAAATTAATATCTAGGGTAAACATCGAAAAACTCTGCAGTGCTCACACCTCAAAAACACAAATACTGCTCGAGCTGCTTGCTCCCAGCTGTCGGCCGCTTCTTGTGCAATTCTCTCGTTTATTGACTACTCCCTCCTTTCCGGTTTATAATGCTAAATTCAAAAATCTCACCCATCAAGGTAGATGGAGAGTGGTGGAATACTTTTTGTAGTTTTGCAAAAGCACCTAGTTAATGCTCTTGTTATCCTCAAAAAATTATGTTTATCAATGCATTAATTGCAATGCATGCATGCATAAAGTACATGCATTGGTCAATTTTCTCTTAATACTTGCATGCAATGATTTAATGCACCTTGGAATCTGAACATGTGATGGAAAACAACCAAATTGAGCCTTATAAAATGGAAAAACTAAAATTTTGAGATAAGCCCTATAAACCGGAAAGGAGGGAGTAAATAGGTTGACAATGGTGTGGGACCGTGATGTCAGGAAACTAGGAGGAAGCAAAATAAATTATAGTTATATATATATAATAAGGAGGCACTTGCGTACGTGAGGCTATGGACCTGGTGGGTCCCCATTGTCATCCTTTCCAACTAAAGTCATCTCCTCGCCCGCGCGCGCTTTCCGCCCGAAACAGTCAGCGTCGGCCGCCCTGCTTCCCGGTGGAGGCGATTGCTCCGCCTACAAACGACACAAGTGCCGTCCATCCATCCATCTGCTGCACACATTAATGATACGCGGTTGCCGAGGAGGCTACTCCGGCGCCACACATCCGTCCCTCCGCCCGCCCACCATTGCTATATAAACTGCCACGCCGGCCATAGCCGCAGTCATCCGCATCCCTTCCCTTTCTCTTGTCCACACCACTACTGCCCACCATGGCTTCCTCGCGCTCCAACACTCTTCGGGATGGGCGGACCATAGACCACAAGGAGAGGGCAGCCATTGCTGCCGACCGGCTAGCCAGCAGGCAGCCAGAGGATGACGACGTCCCAATGGAGAACATCGTAGTCGACGATCCGGCGCCAACCCCCTCCTCAGCACCATCCTCGCCGGTGCATTGCACCATGACCATCGGCGAGGCATGTGCCCAATATATGGACAGGGTGACGCATATGCGTGAGGAGCAGTTTCGGGAGGCGCAGGCCGACACCGCCTACGGAGCGGGCGGAGGAGCAGATCGATGCGGAGCGGGCGGAGCAGGAGGCGCTGCTCGACTCGTACTACTCCGCCCGCAAGGTCCTCCTCGAGCGCTGGCGGTACCGCATGCGGGTGGCGGAGGCTGCGGCCGCCTACAAAGAGGCTAGCAAAGAGGGCGATGAAGCGGGCGAGGCGCTGTTTGGCGAGACCGAGGACGAGGGAGAGGACAATCCTGGCTCCGATGAGTCCCCGCTCTGCTGGCGTTCGACTATGCCCTGCTCCGCCGAGGCCCCGCGGCGCCAACAACGAGGCAGAGGACACCGCCGGCTCCGCCGAGGCCCTGCCCCACCAAGAACGAGGCAGAGGATATCGCTGGCTCAGCCGAGGCCCCACCCTGCCGGCAACGCGGGGGAGGATTTCCACCGCTCCGCTGAGGCGCCGCCCGCCAGCAATGAGACAGAGGACATTGCCCGCTCCGCCGAGGCCCCGCCCCGCTGCCAACGAGGCTGCGCCACACAGAAAACAAGGAAGAGTAGAACACGGTAGGTCGCCCCCGCTCGGGTCCAAGTAAGGCCACCGCTGCTACCCTCCGGTTGAAGCCAAGCTAGGCGGGTTGACGATTGACGGCCGGTTAGCTTCTTGGCGGCGACGTGGAGTCAGAGAGCTGCGCTGGAGGAGAACACTGCTTCTACTTAACTGCTGGTGCAGTTGGCTAACTGACACTTGGGCCCAACAGGCCACATGTCAGTTACGCAACTGCACCTGCAGTTAAGTCACTGAAGCTTCTGTTCGGCTCAGCGGGACACAGGTGGGTAGCTTCGGTTAATTAATTATACCTCCAGTGCACCCCTTTTTAGTTTTTCTCGAAAAGGAGGATGACCCCCGGCCTCTGCATCTGGGAGATGCATGCAGCCACAAACACCCCCTTTTAGTTGAAGAATGTATGAAATGTAATGAAATCTGGCATGTTTATATGAAATCCGACAATGTATGAATGAATTTATTTCGATTAGTTTGAATTCCTGTATCACTAGCATTGGATGAACATGCAAAACAATACGTACTAGCATTATTCCCAGGGTGATCACCACGTTTGCAGCAGTTTCACATGTACTCCCTCCGGTCCTTTCTAGTCTGCATACAAGTTTTGTCTGCAGTCAAAGTATCTCTACTTTGACCAATGTTATACAAAAAAGTATGCACTTTCACATTGTGCGAAGTAAAAAGGAACAAAAGGAGTACAAAGAGTTTGAGCAGCCTTTTAGCGTTTCTGTACATTGCAATCAAACACACAGGCCTGGCAATTCATAGAGAACATTCAAAACAATCAATCATTATGCATGTTAGCGACTCACATGTTAGAGGCAATATTTACTTCACAACTAAAGAATAAAGAAAAAATTGATCGCCACTGCTGACAGCAAAGGGTGTCCCATTCGAAAATATCAAACGCATATCTTGCTAAAATCAGTGAGTAAAATTTGACAAGGTTGTCCCATTCCAAAATATCAAATGCCTACGATTGTGGAATGGGCAGGGTTTGCCATTAGTTCGAACATTGACATGACACCTCGTGCTAAATAAACCAGCTATTCTTTTTGTGCAGTTCCACCAAAATGGTGAAATCTACACTTAAAATGCATCTATATACATCCGCATGTGGTTAATGGTGAAATCTCTACAAAGACTTATATTTAGGAATGGAGGAAGTACTAGTATAGTACTAGTACGTACTGTAATTTATCAGCGAGATAAATTTGTACAATGCGATGAAGCTTCCAGCTCCTGTTACATGTATCTTGCGTCCAAGGTTGCCCGTTGCAACATTTCATCAAATACAAAGGAGACTAACATGCATGCTATTGCATCTCAATGATTGACAGATCATAGCAAATATGTACTCCCTCCGTTCCAAAATAAGTGTCTCAACTTTGTGCAAACTTTAGTAAAAAGTTGTACTACTACTAAAGTTGACACTTATTTTGGAACAGAGGCAGCTAAAGAAAAAAAACGATCCATGCAGTACCTAGCCCTTGAACCGTGAACCCTGACCAGGCTTCACTTTGCTGGCAACGTTCGAGCTTCCTAATAAATGAAGTTTGCAACCTTTTGACCATCGGATCACTTTGTGCAGTTTCACCAAAATCAAGATGAGCATCCCTGTGGCAAAGAAATTGAAGAAGCGTGATTAGAATAAGATTACTAGGACTAGTTGATGAGACATAAACTCATCACAAATACAGTACGTAGAAGCCAGTAGAGGTATCAGGTATGTGCGGGGCAAAGAAGTAGAGAAATATCCACAGGGAGTGATGTGGGCAGCTGGAGCAGTGGTGCAAGCCGGCTGTAAAGGGAGTTGTACCTGAGGGACGTAGGTCAACCTTGAGGAGGGCGGCGGGAGGCGGCAAGTGCCCACGTCGCGGTAGTGAGAAAGGGACGAAGGCAACCTCACCGGCTTTGTGAGAGAGAACGGCGGGGACCCCTGATCGGGACGTGCCGACAGTGGGTTTTCGCCGTCGGCGATGGCCACCGCATCTACACTAAGCATCCATCCCTTCCCCAAGTGGACGTGATCCGCCGGGATGTTAGAGATGTGGCCACAGTCGTTTTGTGCGAGAGAGTGTGAAGAGAGCAACCCCAGCAAGCAACCGTGTAGGATGGCCCGTCCTGACTATGTATATAGTGGAGCGGTTTCCTTTTCTCTCCATATGAACCTATCATATTGCGTACGTGCCACTGAAGAAAAATAATAATTTATAAATGACGCGACACCTACTACTCGTTCTCCTATAACCTTGCGCTTGGCATCTCCAAAATATTAACCTTGTGATTGGCTCTTCGCCTCTTCGGGAAGTCGAGCAATAATGGTAGTGCAGTATATATCGTTCTGGCTATATGAGACCGAATGAATTGCTGCACTTCCACCACATGGGCGAGGGTCGAGGGGCGAGGGAGAGTGCTACTACATACGGAGCAAAATGAGTGAATGTACACTCTAAAATACATCTATATACATCAAGGTTGTACTAAAGGACATATATTGAAATCTACTAGTACTATGTACATCAAGGTTTTGGACTATGTACTAGTAGTTCATATTGAAATCTACTAAAGGACATATATATTCCAAACAATATGATATAATCTCTATAGCCAAGGTAGTAGGAACAAGGAGTAAACACAGGGAGTAGTAATTTTTTCTCCTCGTCCTGCGAGCCACCGCGCGCATGGGCGAGGGAGGAGCAAGCTTCACCTCATCCTGCGAGCCACCGCACCTGTGGGCCGGGGAGACGGCGTACTAAGCAAGCTTCTCCTTGTTCTGCGAGTTGATGGGACACATCAAAAGTACTCCAGTGTATAGAGCGTTGCCTCTAAGGTAGGCCCCACATGGTTTGCCTCTTTTTTAAATTTAACATAACACGTCACATCGCAATTTGTTTGTTCACATGTGGTAGACGATCCTCCCTCCACCAAGTGGACAACCAGTACACGTGCCAAATTACCACATGGGCTGCCTTTTTCGTACAGAAATGAGCTCCACCGTGTAACCACGCGGGTGTGGTTTGGAAAGAGACGGGAGTACATGCACCGTGCATGCACCTCTTGTCTTCGTGCACGTCCCCCACCTACGTGGGTGTGTGAGAGAGATACA
Organism: Triticum aestivum; assembly: GCF_018294505.1. Taxonomy (NCBI): domain Eukaryota; kingdom Viridiplantae; phylum Streptophyta; class Magnoliopsida; order Poales; family Poaceae; genus Triticum; species Triticum aestivum. Next base: position 435,959,819 of record NC_057798.1, read on the forward strand.
AACCGCGTTCGTGAGTGTTTTTTGTTTTGTGGTGGGGGTGGGGGTGTGGTGGGGGGTTGATTTCGTGAATTATTTGTGGGAATATGTGTCGATGACATCTCAAACAAAATTTTGCATGGAATGTGTGTGAAATGGAGGCCTATCCATATCATATATAGAGGGTCGGGCAATCCACGAGAAGAGAGGGAGGGGTCATATCTATCGATAGAGTCGAAGAGAGGATCAAGTGGGTGGGTGCGAGATCGATGAAGAGAGCCATCGAAATTGTGTGTGTGTGTGTGTGTGAGCAAGTCAAAGATATAGGGCGACTGGCCTACCGGAACGTTAGAGGGCACATGTCAAGTTTGTGTTGTTGGAAATATGCCCTAGAGGCAATAATAAATTAGTTATTATTATATTTCCTTGTTCATGATAATCGTTTATTATCCATGCTATAATTGTATTGATAGGAAACTCAGATACATGTGTGGATACATAGACAACACCATGTCCCTAGCAAGCCTCTATTGACTAGCTCGTTGATCAATAGATGGTTATGATTTCCTAACCATGTACATTGGATGTCGTTGATAACGGGATCACATCATTAGAAGAATGATGTGATGGACGAGACCCAATCCTAAGCCTAGCACAAAGATCGTAGTTCGTATGCTAAAGCTTTTCTAATGTCAAGTATCTTTTCCTTAGACCATGAGATTGTGCAACTCCCGGATACCGTAGGAATTCTTTGGGCGTACCAAACGTCACAACGTAACTGGGTGGCTATAAAGGTGCACTACAGGTATCTCCGAAAGTGTCTGTTGGGTTGGCATGAATCAAGACTGGGATTTCTCACTCCGTGTAAACGAAGAGGTATCTCTGGGACCACTCGATAGGACATCATCATAATGTGCACAATGTGACCAAGGGGTTGATCACGGGATGATGTGTTACGGAACGAGTAAAGAGACTTGCCAGTAACGAGATTGAACAAGGTATCGGTATATCGACAATCGAATCTCGGGCAAGTACCATACCGCTAGACAAAGGGAATTGTATACGGGATCGATTGAGTCCTTGACATCGTGGTTCATCCGATGAGATCATCGTGGAACATGTGGGAGCCAACATGGGTATCCAGATCCCGCTGTTGGTTATTGACCGGAGAACGTCTCGGTCATGTCTACATGTCTCCCGAACCCGTAGGGTCTACACACTTAAGGTTCGATGACGCTAGGGTTATAAAGGAAGTTTGTATGTGGTTACCGAATGTTGTTCGGAGTGCCGGATGAGATCCCGGACGTCACGAGGAGTTTCAGAATGGTCCGGAGGTAAAGATTTATATATGGGAAGTCCTGTTTTGGTTACCGGAAAAGTTTTGGGTTTTATCGGTAACGTACCGGGACCACCAGGAGGGTCCCGGTGGTCCACCAAGTGGGGCCACCGGCCCCGGAGGGCTGCATGGGCCAAGTGTGGGAGGGTACCAGCCCCAGGTGGGCTGGTGCGCCCCCCACAAGGGCCCAAGGCGCCTAGGGTTTGGGGAGGGGGTGCTTCCACCTAACTTGGGGGGCAAGTTTCCCCCCTCTCCCCCCTTGGCCGCCACCCTTAGATGGGATTGGGGCTGCCGCACCCCTTGGGGTGGAAACCCTAGAGGGGGCGCACCCCCCTCGCTCTCCCCTATATATACTTGAGGGTTTTGGGGCTGCCATCACAGGAGTTTCTCCCTCTATGGGCGCATCCCTACCTCTCTTACTCCTCCTCTCCCGCGGTGCTTGGTGAAGCCCTGCAGGATTGCCACGCTCCTCCATCACCACCACGCCGTTGTGCTGCTGCTGGATGGAGTCTTCCGCAACCTCTCCCTCTCACCTTGCTGGATCAAGGCATGGGAGACGTCACCGGGCTGTACGTGTGTTGAACGCGGAGGTGCCGTCCGTTCGGCACTAGGATCTCCGGTGATTTGGATCACGACGAGTACGACTCCTTCAACCCCGTTCTCTTGAACGCTTCTGCTTAGCGATCTACAAGGGTATGTAGGTGCACTCCCCTCTCTCTCGTTGCTAGTATCTCCATAGATTGTTCTTGGTGATGCGTAGAAATTTTTTGAATTTCTGCTACGTTACCCAACAGTGGTATCAGAGCCAGGTTTATTGCGTAGATTCTTTGCACGAGTAGAACACAAAGTAGTTGTGGGTGTTGATTTTGTTCAATATGCTTACCGTTACTAGTCCAATCTTGTTTCGACGGTATTGTGGGATGAAGCGGCCTGGACCGACCTTACACGTACATTTACGTGAGACAGGTTCCACCGACTGACGTGCACTTGGTGCATAAGGTGGCTAGCGGGTGTCAGTCTCTCCCACTTTAGTCGGAACAGATTCGATGAAAAGGGTCCTTATGAAGGGTAAATAGCAATTGACATATCACGTTGTGGTTTTTGCGTAGGTAAGAAATGTTCTTGCTAGAAACCCATAGCAGCCACGTAAAACATGCAAACAACAATTAGAGGACGTCTAACTTGTTTTTGCAGGGTATGTTATGTGATGTGATATGGCCAAGAAGAATGTGATGAATGATATGTGATGTATGAGATTGATCATGTTCTTGTAATAGGAATCACGACTTGCATGTCGATGAGAATGATAACCGGCAGGAGCCATAGGAGTTGTCTTTATTTATTGTATGACCTGCGTGTCATTGAACAACGCCATGTAATTACTTTACTTTATTGCTAACTGGTAGCCATAGTAGTAGAAGTAATAGTTGGCGAGACAACTTCATGAAGACACGATGACGGAGATCATGATGATGGAGATCATGGTGTCATGCCGGTGACGATGATGATCATGGAGCCCCGAAGATGGAGATCAAAAGGAGCAAAATGATATTGGCCATATCATGTCACTATTTGATTGCATGTGATGTTTATCATGTTTATGCATCTTATTTGCTTAGAACGACGGTAGTAAATAAGATGATCCCTCATTAAAATTTCAAGAAAGTGTTCCCCCTAACTATGCACCGTTGCGAAAGTTCGTCGTTTCTAAGCACCACGTGATGATCGGGTGTGATGGATTCTTACCTTCACATACAACGGGTGTAAGCCAGATTTACACACGCAAAACACTTAGGTTAACTTGACGAGCCTAGCATGTATAGACATGGCCTCGGAACACAAGAGACCGAAAGGTCGAGCATGAGTCATATAGTAGATATGATCAACATGAAGATGTTCACCGATGATGACTAGTCCGTCTCACGTGATGATCGGACACGGCCTAGTTGACTCAGATCATGTAATCACTTAGATGACTAGAGGGATGTCTATCTGAGTGGGAGTTCATTAGATGAACTTAATTATCCTGAACATAGTCAAAAGATCTTTGCAAATTATGTCCTAAGCTCGCGCTTTAGTTCCACTATTTAGATATGTTCCTCGAGAAAATATAGTTGAAAGTTGAAAGTAGCGATTATGCGATCAGTAGAAAGCTTATGTCCTTAATGCACCGCTCAGTGTGCTGAACCCCAAACGTTGTTTGTGGATGTTGCGAACATCAGACATACACGTTTTGATAACTACGTGATAGTTCAGATAAACGATTTAGAGTTGAGGCACCAAAGATGTTTTTGAAATGTCACGGAACATATGAGTTGTTTCGAGGGCTGAAATTGGGATTTCAGGCTCGTGCCCACGTCAAGAGGTATAAGACCTCCGACGATTTTCTTAGCCGGCAAAACTAAGGGAGAAAAGCTCAATCGTTGAGCTTGTGCTCAGATTGTCTCAGTGCAACAATCACTTGAATCGAGTGGGAGTTGATCTTCCAGATGAGATAGTGATGTTTCTCCAAAGTCATTGCCACCAAGCTGCTAGAGCTTCGTGATGAACTATAACATATCAGGGATAGATATGATGATCCTTGAGGTATTCACGATGTTTGACACCGCGAAAGTAGAAATCAAGAAGGAGCATCAATTGTTGATGGTTGGTGAAACCACTAGTTTCAAGAAGGGCAAGGGCAAGAAGGGATACTTCATGAAACGGCAAATCAGCTGCTGCTCCAGTGAAGAAACCCAACATTGAACCCAAACCCGAGACTAAGTGCTTCTGTAATAAGGGGAACAGCCACTGGAGCAGAATTATCCTAGATACTTGGTAGATGAGAAGCCTGGCAAGGTCAATAGAAGTATATTGGATATACATTAAGTTAATGTGTACTTTACTAGTACTCCTAGTAGCACCAGGGTATTAAGATACCGGTTCGGTTGCTAAGTGTTAGTAACTCGAAATAAAAGAGCTACGGAATAAACGGAGACTAGCTAAAGGTGAGCTGACGATATGTGTTGGAAGTTTTTCCAAGCTTGATGTGATCAAGCATCGCACGCTCCCTGTACCAATGAGATTGGTGTTAAACCTAAATAATTATTATTTGGTGTTTGCGTTGAGCATAGACATGATTGGATTATGTCTATCGCAATACGGTTATTCATTTAAGGAGAATAATGGTTACTCTGTTTATTTGAATAATACCTTCAATGGTCTTGCACCTAAATGAATGGTTTATTGAATCTCGATCGTAGTGATACACATTTTCATGCCAAAAGATATAAGATAGCAATGATAGTACCACTTACTTGTGGCACTGCCGTGTAAGTCATATTGGTGTAAAACGCATGAAGAAGCTCCATGTTGATGGATCTTTGGACTCACTCGTTTTTGAAAAGTTTGAGACATGCGAACCATGTCTATTGGTGTATACGCATGAAGAAACTCCATGCAGATGGATCGTTTGGACTCACTTGATTTTGAATCACTTGAGATATGCAAATCATACCACATGGGCAAGATGACTGAAAAGCCTCGTTTTCAGTAAGATGGAACGAGATAGCAACTTGTTGGAAGTAACACATTTTGATGTGTGCAGTCCAATGAGTGCTGAGGCATGCAGTGAATATCGTTATGTTCTTACTTCACAGATGATTCGATTAGATGTTGAGTATATTTACTTGATTAAACACAAGTCTGAATTATTGAATGGTTCAAGTAATTTCAGAGTGAAGTAGAAGATCATTGTGACAAGAGGATAAAATGTCTATGATATGATCATAGAGATGAATATCTGAGTTACGAGTTTTGGCACGCAATTAAGACATTGTGGAAATTGTTTCACAATTAATACCGCCTGGAACACCATAGTGTGATGGTGTGTCCGAACATCATAGTTGCACCCTATTGGATATGGTGCATACCATGATGTCTCTTATCGAATTACCACTATCGTTCATGGTTTAGGCATTAGAGACAACCGCATTCACTTTAAAATAGGGCACCATGTAATTCCGTTGAGACGACACCGTTTGAACTATGGTTTGGAGAAACCTAAGTTGTTGTTTCTTAAAAGTTTGGGGCTGTGACGCTTATGTGAAAAAGTTTTAGGTTGATAAGCTCGAACCCAAAGCGGATAAAATGCATCTTCATAGGACACCCAAAACAGTTGGGTGTACCTCCTAATTCAGATCCGAAAGCAATAGGGATTGTTTCTTGAATCAGGTCCTTTCTCGAGGAAAGGTTTGTCTCGAGAATTGAGTGGGAGGATAGTGGAGACTTGATGAGGTTATTGAACCGTCACTTCAACAAGTGTGTAGCAGGGCACAGGAAGTTGTTCCTGTGGGACCTACACCAATTGAAGTGGAAGCTTATGATAGTGATCATGAAGCTTCAGATCAAGTCACTACCGTACCTCGTAGGGCGACAAGGACGCGTACTGCTTTAGAGTGGTACGGTGATCCTGTCTTGAAGGTCATGTTGCTAGACAACAATGAACCTACGAGCTATGGATAAGCGATGGTGGGCCCATATTCCGACAAATGGTTAGAAGCCATGAAATCCGAGATAGGATCCATGTATCATAACAAAGCATGGACTTTGGTGGACTTGCCCAATGATCGGCAAGCCATTGAGATAAATGGATCTTTAAGAAGAAGATGGACGTGGACGGTAACGTCACCGTCTATGAAGCTCGACTTGTGGCGAAGAGTTTTTCAAAAGTTCAAGGAGTTGGCTACGATGAGATTTTCTCATCTGTAGCGATGCTTGAAGTCCGTCGGAATCATGTTAGCACAAGATGCATTTATGAAATCTGGTAGATGGATGTCAAAACAAGTTTCCTTACCAGTTTTCGTAAGGAAAGGTTGTATGTGATACAATCAAAAAGGTTTTGTCGATCCTAAGGATGCTAAAAGGTATGCTAGCTCCAGCGATCCTTCTAAGGACTGGAGTAAGCATCTCGGAGTTGGAATATGTACTTTGATAAGATGATCAAAGATTTTGGGTTTATACAAAGTTTATGAGAAACTTGTATTTGCAAAGAAGTGAGTGGGAGCACTATAGAATTTCTGATGAGTATATGTTGTAAACATATTGTTGATCAGAAATGATGTTGAATTTCTAGAAAGCATATAGGGTTATTTGAAAAGTGTTTTTCAAGGGAAAACCTGGATTAAGCTACTTGAACATTGAGCATCAAGATCTATAAGGATAGATCAAAAACGCTTAATGGTGCTTTCAAATGAGCATATACCTTGACATGATCTTGAAGGTGTTCAAGATGGATCAGTCAAAGATGGAGTTCTTGGCTGAGTTGTAAGGTATGAAGTTAAGACTTAAAGCTCGACCACGGCAGAAGAGAGAGAAAGGACGAAGGTCGTCCCCTATGCTTCAGACGTAGGCTCTATAGTATGCTATGCTATGTACTGCACCGGAAGTGTGCCTTGCCATGAGTCAGTCAAGGGGTACAAGAATGATCCAGGAATGGATCATTGGACAGCAGTCAAAAATTGTCCTTGGAGTAAATAAGGATATGTTTCTCGATTATGGAGGTGATAAAGAGTTCGACGTAAAGGGTTACGTCGATGCAAGCTTTAACACCTATCCGAGTGACTCTGAGTAGCAAACCGGATACGTATAGTGGAACAACCATTTGGAATAGCTCCAAGTGGAGCGTGGAAGTAGCATTTACAATATGACATAGAGAATTGCGAAGTACATACGGATCTGAATGTTGCAGACCGGTTGACTAAAACCTCTCTCACAAGCAAAACATGATCAAACCCCAGAACTCATTGAGTCTTAATCACATGATGATGTGAACTAGTTTAATGACACTAGTAAACTCTTTGGATGTTGGTCACATGGCGATGTGACCTGTGAGTGTTAATCACATGGCGATGTGAACTAGATTATTGACTCTAGTGCAAGTGGGAGAATGTTGGAAATATGCCCTAGAGGCAATAATAAATTAGTTATTATTATATTTCCTTGTTCATGATAATCGTTTATTATCCATGCTATAATTGTATTGATAGGAAACTCAGATACATGTGTGGATACATAGACAACACCATGTCCCTAGCAAGCCTCTATTGACTAGCTCGTTGATCAATAGATGGTTACGGTTTCGTAACCATGGACATTGGATGTCGTTGATAACGGGATCACATCATTAGAAGAATGATGTGATGGACGAGACCCAATCCTAAGCCTAGCACAAAGATCGTAGTTCGCCTGCTAAAGCTTTTCTAATGTCAAGTATCTTTTCCTTAGACCATGAGATTGTGCAACTCCCGGATATCGTAGGAATGCTTTGGGTGTACCAAACGTCACAACGTAACTGGGTGGCTATAAAGGTGCACTACAGGTATCTCCGAAAGTGTTTGTTGGGTTGGCACGAATCGAGACTGGGATTTGTCACTCCGTGTAAACAGAGAGGTATCTCTGGGCCCACTCGGTAGGACATCATCATAATGTGCACAATGTGACCAAGGGGTTGATCACGGGATGATGTGTTACGGAACGAGTAAAGAGACTTGCCGATAATGAGATTGAACAAGGTATCGGTATACCGATGATCGAATCTCGGGCAAGTACCATACCGCTAGACAAAGGGAATTGTATACGGGATCGATTGAGTCCTTGACATCGTGGTTCATCCGATGAGATCATCGTGGAACATGTGGGAGCCAACATGGGTATCCAGATCCTGTTGTTGGTTATTGACCGGAGAATGTCTCGGTCATGTCTACATGTCTCCCGAACCCGTAGGGTCTACACACTTAAGGTTCGATGACGCTAGGGTTATAAAGGAAGTTTGTATGTGGTTACCGAATGTTGTTCGGAGTCCCGGATGAGATCCCGGACATCACGAGGAGTTACGGAATGGTCCCGAGGTAAAGATTTATATATGGGAAGTCCTGTTTTGGTCACAAGAAAAGTTTCGGGTTTTATCGGTAACGTACTGGGACCACCGGGAGGGTCCCGGGGGTCCACCAAGTGGGGCCACCGGCCCCAGAGGGCTGCATGGGCCAAGTGTGGGAGGGGACCAGCCCCAGGTGGGCTGGTGCGCCCCCCCACAAGGGCCCAAGGCGCCTAGGGTTTGGGGAGGGGGTGCTTCCACCTAACATGGGGGCAAGTTTCCCCCCTCTCCCCCCTTGGCCGCCACCCTTAGATGGGATTGGGGCTGCCGCACCCCTTGGGGTGGAAACCCTAGAGGGGGCGCACCCCCTCCCTCTCCCCTATATATACTTGAGGGTTTTGGGGCTGCCATCACAGGAGTTTCTCCCTCTATTGGCGCAGCCCTACCTCTCTTACTCCTCCTCTCCCGCGGTGCTTGGCGAAGCCCTGCAAGATTGCCACGCTCCTCCATCACCACCACGCCGTTGTGCTGCTACTGGATGGAGTCTTCCTCAACCTCTCCCTCTCACCTTGCTAGATCAAGGCATGGGAGACGTCACCGGGCTGTACGTGTGTTGAATGCGGAGGTGCCGTCCGTTCGGCACTAGGATCTCCGGTGATTTGGATCACGACGAGTACGACTCCTTCAACCCCGTTCTCTTGAACGCTTCCGCTTAGTGATCTACAAGGGTATGTAGGTGCACTCCCCTCTCTCTCGTTGCTAGTATCTCCATAGATTGATCTTGGTGATGCGTAGAAGTTTTTTGAATTTCTGCTACGTTACCCAACATGTGTGTGGCAGGGAGACATGACTGGAGCACTTGATGTATCGGTGTGTGTGGGGGGGTGGGGGTGGGGAGAGGGGTAGGCATAGGCCTAACTGTAGAGGTAGACTCGTATATGTTTTGAGAAGGAGAGACCCAGCTTTGTCTTGAGGGAGATCGGTCGACATCCATACATAACTGAAGGACGAGAAATATGATGGGACAGAGAGAGAGAGGAGAGAGTGAGAATGAGGGAGAGGGAGGGAGAGGGGTAGAGTGCTGGATGGGTGATGGAGTTGCTTATCAGAGATGTTGGGAGAGGCCTACTACACAAACTGACGGTGGAACTGCAATGTTATCAATAAGAGTGGGGATGTGTTTCTGTGTGTGTCTGTGCGTGATAGATCTGTCGGGACGCATCCATGGATGATGAAGGGGAACCATGTGTTTGGTAAGCAAACCTAACTAGATCGGTAGATCAATTGTTGTTTGTCGAAGGAAGGGAGAGACACAACTATGAGGTAGATCGATCGATTTGTGGGTAAAAACGAGTTATAAAGACCTAGCTGGCTATATGTATAGCGAGAGATCGGTCGGTGTACGTCCATTTGTTAGAGGAAAATAAGGCCCAGCGAGATGGATAGACAGAGAGAATGGAGCTAGGAGGTGGTGCGAGAGGCCCAACTACTAGCTACATAGGGGGAGGAGTGTGCGGTTGTGAGATTGATGAAAAGAGGGGTGAGAGTTTACACGTGTGTCTGACCATATAAGAGACACGAGGCAAGGACACATAAAGGAGGATATTGAAGGTGTGTGTGTATGCTGTAGGCAGGCATCGCTGGAGAGGTTTATCGATCAGTGTGTGTGGGAAAGGAGTTGTGGGTACTTTGGGAGAACAACCTAAGGAAAAAAATGAATGTGCCCGGTGGATAGAATGCCGAGGGAGGGGGAGGGCGAGGAGGGTGTGTGCATGCACGAGAGAAAGTTAGTGGTAGCTACAAAGGTTAGAGGATTGTGTGGGTGTAAGAGACTAACAAAGATCATAATTTGATATGAAAGCAGATTCATATATTTGAATAGGAGATCATAGTGTTTTAAACATTGCATGCATGAATATAGCGATGATACACGTGCTGTGCACATGTTATACCATAATGTGACAATGCATGGCGTTTGCAACTCACAGCTAAATGCTGAACAATCTAAACCATACTATACATCAAACAATCTCACATTTTATTTGAATTTGTGATAATGTGCGGTGTTTGCAGCTTACAACTAAATATCGAGCAATCTAAACAATACTATATATCGAACATTCTCACATTTTATTTGAATTTGTGGTAATTTGTGGTGTTTGCAACTCACATCTAAATACTTGTAGGCGTAGGGGGCGGGGCACCATACATAATGTGATAAAAACATTATACATATGAGACATGGTTTAGATTCTGAAGATCTAGCTAGAGCTAGAAATGTAATGTGATTTGAAATCAAAATAAAGTGGATTCAAAAAATCTAGTTCGAGTTTATATAGTACACATAGTTCATATGTAACTCGAGACCGATCATGTGGTGTGCTGTGAAGATAATACACAAACGATGGTTTAACTTGACAATAATGATGATTGTAGATCTTATTAAAACAGAGAAACGAATTCAAATGCTTTGACTTCACAACAATCATTGCTGTAGATCTTATTCAAATTTAGTTCATATTGAAGAGGTAGTATATACGTTTGGAATGCACTAAAACGTTAATTTGATTAGTAGGTTGCATGCATTATACACGTAGCGAAATATTTTAATTGAACATAACATGAATTCAAAGTTTTGAATGACATTTGTAGTGCACATTGATTTGGTACAGTACACGTTAGGCTTGTCCGGAAATTTCAACCCGCCCCTTGTTAGCCCGAAATATTAAAGATATATCTTTGTCTCGTTGTGCTCCGATAACTACCAACATCTCAACCCGCGCCTTGCTATTCCGAAATTACAACGCGCGCAAAAACTGCCACCTCCTGTGAAATCCCGACTCGTGAAATGCCCATGGTACCCCTGAACCGAAAGAACCGTCTCAAATCGGTGGGGGGTACTTTCGTAACTTACCCCACATTTCGGACAAGCGCGTCTCTAAGCCATGGTTCCCCACCGCCATCCCATCCGCCCACCCATTCGTACATCGAGGCCGCGAAAACCCACGACGAATCCCCACACCCTGCTCCGTCCGCCACCCAGCCGGAGCCTCTTCCTCGACGACGTCGTCCACAGCAACACCTCAACGTCCCTCATCCACCGTACCGGATGAGGATCCGTTGTCGATCTCATCGTCCTGCCGGTTCAGCCACCCCGACCTCCACCTCCAAGGAGCTGACCCGATGTTCCCCTCATCTTTCGCGCCACCTCCATTCCCACACCGCCGTCTTCACCTGCACCACCGGAAGAGCATCAGCATCACCGTTTCCTCGGATGAAGCTGCGGCTTAATCGGCGCCACCAAAGAGGTTGTACACTAATCGCCGCATTTTCTTCTTGATTCGATCTCACGGTGCTACCAACGCTCGGTCCCGAGCCGACACGACACGACTCCATCCACGGCGGCGTCGCCGGCCACTTCCTCCACGGCGTCGCTCCCTTGGTGGCGACGTCCACATCAGTAGGAGCTCCTGCTACTTTAGCTCTCGCTCGCGCTGCTGCTCTGCTCTTACTCTCGGTCCCCTGCCTAGTATGCTCTTGCTATTGCTCTTTCTCGCATTGCTGCTCTCGTTGTTGCTCTTGCTTGCGATGCTGATCCGATTTGGCTACACTTCAGTCGACTGAGTCGACTTTTGGGTCAGTCGATTTTCAAGGGGTGGGCTTGCCGGGGTGAAGGAAGAACCAGCCGCAGCAGGGAGGGGGCTCGCCGGAGAGGTACCCCACTATCTATCTTAGGGTTCAGGATGGGGGCGGTGGTCGCTGGCGGTGGCGGGGCGTTGGCGGGTTGGTGGCGTGGGGATCGCCGGAGAAAAAGCTCGGTGGGGGGGGGGCTAGAGGGATGGCCGGGGTGGTGGCGGACCGGCGGTGGGGAGTGTTTTCGGGGCGGGCGGGCGGTGCACCGCCGGCCGCAGGCGGCGGGGGGCTGCTGTTTGGCCGGTGCTGGCTGGTGGCTGAGGGGGTGGAGGTTGAAGATGAACCGCAGGCCCTTGATTTCGTATCCAACGGCTGCAAAATCGACTGACCAGAGATGGAAAAGTCAGTCGACCGACGTGTAGCCTCACCTTGCTAGTGCGTTCATCTTCGACAGCAAAATTTAGTTTCGACAGCAAAATTCAGTTTGGACAGTTAGGTTCAGTTTCGACAGTTAAGTTCAGTTTTGACAGTTAAGTTCAGAGATGAGCGGCTGATGTATTTTACATCTAGCACTTTGTGGTTATGTATTTTACATCATGTATTGGAGATGCTATTAGAATTCCACTCAGGTTAACGTTGTTCGTTGTCTCTATTGTCTTGCTTCATCCTCGGTGTCATACAACTCACCGGAGCTGCTCCAATGACGAAACCCTCCATCACAGCGGAGCAGTACCTCGGGCTTCATCTCCAGATGCCTAAGATCTTCTTCCCCTCCTCCGACAGCAAAGTCAGCCGGAGCATCCTCACCGGCCAACCCAATCACGCTGAGATCGACATGGCTTCGCCAAAGAGGTTGTACACTTGTTGCATCTCTTTTTTACTCTACATGTTATATATATTGTCCACTGAGCACACGGCTTTGTTCCTTTAGTGTCTCCTTGAAAGAAAAAATGTAGGAATTTTAATTTTCACTTGTCCTCCTTTTCAAATTCCTATTCATGAAGCACAAGACTAAGAGATAGTAGCATAATAGCATTATAACCGTACATTTTCTTGTGGTTTGACTTAATCTCACCATGGTTCTTTGCATCCTGTGATCTTCCAATTGTTGTGAATCAAACACCCAGATTGGCAGAAATCCTGTGTTTTTAAATTCTCTGTCTTGCACGTGCATTCCTACCCTATTCCTATCTGTTTCCTATCCATGCATTGTTGGAATCCTCCAATTCAAACGAGCCCTTACAAAATTACTTCTCTTACAGATAGTTGTCAAAGAAAACCTTGCGTTGTTTGTCCCGCTCCTGCTGCGCCGTCGTCCACCCCAGCTCAGCTGCTCCAACGACAGAAGGGTCTAGCACAGCAGGGATCCGGCTTCCAGACTGTCTTTCGCCGCCTCAGATCTTCTTCTCCGCCGCTGGCAGCCATGAAAACTGCATTACCATCATCAACCGAGCAGATGACCTCGAGGACTACACGGGTCCGCAAGAGAGGTCGCACTCTTTCGTGTCTTCTTATGTTATGCATCACTTAATATTACATGCTACTTTATTGTCATGTTCACCGATTAGACTCCGAGTCAGCTCCAAACTAAAACTTGAGTTTTTAAATGGTTGTGGGGTACATATCGGGGCCGCTATCAATAGTATCTATCTACTATCTGGTTAATCTCCGGTGTCTACTATGAGTTTCTTGCTGGGTGGGAAACAAACAGTAAAGAAGCAATTATCTGTATTTATTAACTGAAGCCATTATCTGCCTGCTATTATTGGTTCTGGGTCTATCCACAAGTTGCTACCATCACTCTGGATTTCTGCATGCACTCCTTACATAATCTCACTATGTTTTATTCCTATGCATGACAGTTATTGTAAACAATGGAACTACACATGTAGAGCAAAAGAGACGAGCCTTGCATGGCAATATAATTTCATGGAGACGTCACTCCATGGTAGGCGCAAAGGCAGCCCCCCTCCACGCATTTCGAATTGTAATCGAGAGGAATATATCTGTTCTGAGGGGGATTCAGAAGGAGAAGATAGCTCCTATTTACCCCCTAAGGTCTTCGCTCTAACTTGGCATGCTGATGTTGGTTATATCATGCATATGGTGTCTTGCATTGCTTACTTTATACATCAAATATGTCATCTGCTTAGTTTAGACATCCTTTGTGCGAATGCCATCTGTTTATTTTTTTCATCGTTTATGTGAATTATGCAATGCCACCTTGGTTAGCCAGGCATCATATATGTGAATTTTGCAATGCCATCCTGCTTAGCCAGTCATCTTATATGTCAATTATATCAGGCCATCCTTTTTTTCGTTACATATTACATTCGTCAACAATGTTAGTACATTCAACTGCTCTTCATGTGCATCAGCCATTTGACACGGTGATGGCAAATTCTGGAGTGAAAAAAGGTCTTCTGAGCAGACTATGCTATCTGACGAAGCGCATATCTCGCTGGTTATGGATAGCTCCTCAGAGGAGGATTCAGACACAGATGACCATTCCTATTCCCCCCCCCCCCCGAGGTGTATGCTCTAACTTGGCAGGGTTATGTTGCTCATATCACGCGTATGGTGTCTCGCATTGCTATGCCATTTGATTAGTTTAGACATGCTTTGTGTGAATGCCACCTATTCAGTGTCTAATTACCATATATGTGAATTATGCATTGCCATCTTGTTGCAAGACATTATATATGTGAATTATACAATGCTATCTTGTTGCAAAGGAATTATATATGTGAATTATGCAATGCCATGCTGTTTAGCCAATCATCATGTATGTGAATTATATCATGCTATCATTTTTTTGTATTACGTGTTCCATTTGTCGACAACGTTTGTATATTTAACTACTCTTCCTGTGCATCAGCCATTTGAAGCGGTGATGGAAGTATCTGGAGTGAAAACAAGGTATTCAAAGCAGATAATGCTACCTGCTGAAGCAGACATCTTGCTGGCTACAGAGAGATCATCAGAGGAGGATTCAGAGACTGATGACCAGTCCTATTTTCCCCCTGAGGTGTATGCTCAAACTTGGCAGGGTTATATTACCCATGTCATGCATGTTGTCTTGCATTGCTTAGTTTTTACATCATATATAGATTGCCATCTGCTTACTTGCTTACTATATAAATCATATATTTGAATTATATCATGCCATCATGTTTACATAGTACATACACATCATCTATCTGAATTATGGAATGGCAACCCATTTAATAAAGACATCATATAGTTATATCATCTCATCCTGTTTAGTGTTTACAGTCATCATATTTAGAATTATGGCATTCTATCCATGAATATATGTGAATTATGGCATGCCAACCTATTTAACAAACACATTATATAGTTATGTCATGTCATCCTGTTTACATAGTCTCATATTTTGAACTATGTCTTACCACCTTTTTTAGTTAGCCATCATAATGTGAAATTGTGTCATGCTATCCTGTTTAGTTAGCCATCATATATGTGAAATTGTGTCATGCCACCTTTTGACCAAGTCAAACGGGCCGGCCTTTTCACAGGAATGGGCCTCTGTTGGGCCGTGCCACGTGTAGACGTATCATAGGCGCCTTCCCGTCCAATGAGTGGATGACATCTGTCCAAACGGTGAGCCGACACGTGTTTCCTCCAGCCAATGATGATTTTACACATGGAAAATCCCCATTGGTCGGGGCTGTTAACGGGTTATCAGATCCAAAACCCGACCCGATAGCTTAACGGCGTTCCGTTACGGTGGATGGCACGTGTCGGTCACCCTTGACGAAAGCACTTCTGTGACGCGCGATTTATCGTCATGGAAGTGGACACTTCCATGATGATAATTTTGGTAATGTCATGGAACATTTCTACGACAACACAGGTATGACTATCTTGATTCTGTCATAAATTTGTCATGGATGTACATGAATGACAAAAAACGCGACCTACTGTGACAAACACGTATCATCACGGAAGTGTATTTTTTTGTAGTGTAGGTGACTATAGACTTGCAAGATAGGATCAAGAACACACATATATTCATGAAAACATAATAGGTTCAAATCTGAAATCATGGCACTCGGGCCCTAGTGACAAGCATTAAGCATAGCAAAGTCATAGCAACATCAATCTCAGAACATAGTGGATACTAGGGATCAAACCCTAACAAAAATAACTTGATTACGTGGTAAATCTCATCCAAACCATCACCGTCCAGCAAGCCTACGATGGAATTACTCACGCACGGCGGTGAGCATCACGAAATTGGTGATGGAGGATGGTTGATGATGACGACAGCGACGAATCCCCCTCTCCGGAGCCCCGAATAGACTCCAGATCAGCCCTCCCGAGAGAGATTAGGGCTTGGCGGCGGCTCCGTGTCGTAAAATGCAATGAAACTTTCTCTCTAATTTTTTCCCCGAACGTGAATATATGGAGTTGGAATTGAGGTCGGTGGAGCTTTAGGGGGCCCACGAGATAGGGGGCGCGCCCAGGGGGAGGGGGCGCGCCCCCCACCCTCGTGGACAGGGTGTGGGCCCCCTGGTCTTGATTCTTTCACCAGTATTTTTTATATTTTCCAAAAAGTCCCTCTATGGATTTTCAGGACATTTCGAGAACTTTTCTTTTCTACACATAAAACAACATCATGGCAATTCTGCTGAAAACAACGTCAGTCTGGGTAAGTTTCATTCAAATCACGCAAGTTAGAGTCCAAAACAAGGGCAAAAGTGTTTGGAAAAGTAGATATGTTGGAGACGTATCACCCCTCCTGGGCGGTTTACACTCAGTAGTTATATCCCCAACATTAGGCCCCAGATTGATTTGAACCTGTTCATGTCAATCTTCAATACTTAGAAAAATTCCTTGTACATCCTCCTATAATCCTTGTAAACCGCCATGACATCTCCTCCATATGAGCTTGGTAAACCGCCATGACGTCATCTTTCAAAATTGCAGCAAATCATCATGATGTCATCCCTGTATAAAAACCTGTAAATATTTCTTTTATTAATTAAATCCCGAAGATCGAGGCGGCAGCTGTATCAGATATCGGATTTTCGGCTCCTCGATTCTCGTCCCTGTCATTTATCCCTTTGCCCTTATAAATAATCCCGGGGGTCCTTTCCATTCTCTCCCTTGCCTCTTCCTCTCTTCTTCTTCCTCGCGACCCCGAAGAGCCGGAGCTCCGCCGCTGTCGTCGTCCTTCGATCACTGCATCAACAAGGCTGCTGCATCAACCTGTTCTCGATCAGATAGACTGCGACGCCCTTCCGCTGCTCCGCAGCATCAGTATGTACTCCTCTTTCCAAATATTAGATCTGCATTAGGGTTCTGTTGTTCATCGGTGTTCTTCATCGTTCTTCCTTTTTCTCCCCTAGATCTCATAAATAGATCTGAAACTGATAGCAAAGGTGTGCGGTAGTAGTTCAGTGCCCCTAGTCACCCTTAGAAACCACTTTTTATTGCATGAGATCCTGCCCAAGCATATGCGCTCTTCTGCTGTCGCGACCTTTAGTTATAAAATTTCTCCCCTTTTGTAGAACTGCGGTAGATCCAAAATTATTACATCAACTTGTAAAACCTGTTTGTGCAACACTTAAGAAAATTTCAGATCTGTTCCTTCCGCACCATTGTCGGCGGTTTAACTGTTAGAAATTGATAATCCGCCAGGTACCATTAGCCCTCTCTTAAACCGCCACTTCTACCCGAGCATCAGTATCTGGTTTAACATGTATATTTTCCTTATTTGATCCCTTCCCCGCCCTGATGCAGGTTTATACTTAGTAATCTTGGACCTGATAACCCTTGAAGTAACCAGTAATGATGTCCACCTCCCGGCGATAAGCCGCCATGAGTGGATCCTTCGAATCCCACGTACCGGACACTTGCTGAGCCACTAAATTGGAGTCACCAAAGCAACGTACCCGGATTAAGTTCATCTCCTTCGCCATCTGCAGTCCGTGGAGTAACGCCTCATATTCAGCTGCATTATTAGTACAGGGAAACATTAAGCGGAGAACATGGAAAAATTTATCACCTCGAGGGGAAGTAAGAACAACTCCAGCCCCCGAGCCCTCCAATTGTCTGGATCCATCAAAGTGAATAGTCCAGTATGTGTTATCCGGTTTATCCTCAGGTGCCTGCAACTCCGTCCAGTCGTTGATGAAGTGTACGAGTGCTTGGGACTCGATAGCAGTTCGAGGCATGTATTTCAACCCGTGAGGCCCAAGCTCAATAGCCCACTTAGCAACCCGGCTAGTTGCCTCCTTTTTTTGAATGATGTCTCCCAATGGAGCAGAACTGACCACAATGATGGTATGGCCTTGAAAGTATTGCTTGAGATTCCGGCTCGCCATAAACACTCCATACACCAGCTTCTGCCAATGGGGGTATCTCTGTTTGGACTCGATAAGCACCTCACTGATATAGTAAACCGGTTGTTCAACCGGATATTCCTTACCAGCCTCCTTGCGCTCCACCACAATAGCCACGCTGACAGCTCGGGCATTAGCGGCCACATATAACAGCAATGGTTCCTTATCAATGGGGGTAGCAAGGACGGGCGGCTCGGCCAACTACTTCTTCAAATCCTCAAATGCCGCATCAGCAACATCACTCCAAACAAAGTTGTCTGTTTTCTTCATCATCTGATAAAGCGGGATTGCCTTCTCTCCCAACCGGCTGATAAACCGGCTCAGTGCTACAATCCAACCTGCCAGTCTTTGAACGTCACTGATACACGCCGGTTTAGCCAGGGACGTGATAGCCTTGATATTTTCCGGATTAGCCTCAATGCCCCTATTGGACACCAGAAAACCCAAGAGCTTGCCAGCCGGTACACCAAAAACACACTTAGCCGGATTAAGCATCATTTTATAAACCCTCAGATTTATCAAAAGTTTCCTGCAAATCAGTTATGTGTGTCTCTGCTTTCCTGGATTTCACCATGATATCATCCACATAAGCATGAACATTACACCCAATCTGATTATGGAGGCAATTCTGCACACACCGCTGATAAGTCACCTGAGCACTCTTGAGCCCAAAAGGCATAGATACATAACAGAAGGCTCCAAAAGGAGTTATTAAAGTTGTTTTCTCCTAGTCCTTAACTGCCATTTTGATCTGATGGTAACCCGAATAAGCATCCAAGAAACTCAAACGCTCACAACCCACCGTAGCATCAATGATTTGATCAATACGAGGGAGGGCAAAGGGGTCAGCCGGGCAAGCTTTGCTCAGATCTATGTAATCCACACACATACGCCAAGTACCATTTTTCTTAAATACCAGCACCGGTTTAGCCAACCGCTCAGGGTGAAACACCTCCACAATAAACCTTGCCACCAATAGCCGGGCTACCTCTTCACCAATGGCCTTGCGTCTCTCTTCATTAAAGCAGCGAAGAAACTGTTTGACCGGTTTGAACTTCGGATCAATATTAAGAGTGTGCTCAGCGAGTTCCCTCGGTACACCTGGCATGTCAGAAGGTTTCCATGCAAAGATGTCCCGGTTCTCACGGATGAACTCGATTAGCGCGCCTTCCTATTTCAGATCCTAGTTAACACTGATGCTGAACTGCTTGGATGAATCGCCAGGAACAAAATCAACCAACTTAGTCTCATCAGCCGATTTAAACTTCAAAGACGGATCATGCTCTATAGTGGGCTTCTTTAGAGAAGTCATATCTGCCGGATAAACATTGTCCTTATAAAATTTCAACTCTTCCGTCGCACAAACCGACTCAGCATAAGCCGCATCACCTTCCTAACACTCTAGAGCAATCTTGTGGCTACCATGAACCGTGATGGTCCCCTTATGACCCGGCATCTTGAGCTGCAGATAAACATAACACGGCCTTGCCATGAATTTAGCATAAACCGCCCGTCCCAACAGGGCATGGTACGGAGTTCTGATTTTTACTACTTTAAAGGTCAGTGTCTCGGACCTTGAATCATGCTCATCTCCAAAAACCACCTCCAGAGCTATCTTACCAACCAGGTAAGCCAATTTACCAGGTACCACACCGTGAAAAACGGTGTTTGACGATTTAAGATTCTTATCTGTCAACCCGATACACTGGAAGGTTTCATAATACAAGATATTGATACTGCTCCCTCCATCCTTGAGCACTTTGGTTAACTTATAACCCCCAACTTGCGGCGCAACCACCAATGCTAGATGAACAGGATTATCAATCAGGGGCGGATGATCCTCCCGACTCCACGCAATAGGTTGTTCAGACCAGCGCGGATAATGGGGCACTGCCAGTTCAATAGAGTCTACTGCCCTTTTATGGAGCTTCTGATCGCGCTTGCACAAACTAGTAGTGAAGACATATGATATTGTCCACCATTTAATTGCTTCGGGTTGCTCTGATAACCCGACTGCTGCTGTTGCTGATTCCCCTGCTGATTATAACCACCTTGGTTGCTTTGATTGCCTTGATTGCCCTATCCACCTTGGTTACCCTGAAAACCTGAACCGGAATTACCTCCACCATAACCCGGTCCGTGAAACCCGGGTCCTGATTAGCTGGATGGTCCATGATCATACCGGAAGTGGTCTGAATTTTTGAACTCTCGCATAATGAAGCAATCTTTCCATAAATGTGTAGCTGGTTTTTCTTGCGTCCCGTGCTTTGGGCAAGGCTGGTTCAATAGACGCTCCAGATTCATCCCTGATCCTCCACCCCGCGGGGGCGGTTTACCCTTACGGCGCTGATTATTTCCCTGAACATTGGTGTTAGCCATAAAATCACAATTGTTGTCTGCCTTGCAATTACCTTATTCCCATAGCCAGTCTGGTTATGCTGTCCTTTTGCGTCGGCATTCTTCTTTCCCTTCTCCGGCTTCTCTTTGTCAGACTCGGGATCCTTGGTATTATCAGAATCGGCATACTTAACCAGAGCTGCCATGAGCGTTCCCATATCATTGCAATGATGCTTGAGCCGTCCCAGTTTCATCTTCCGCGACTTAAACCGGCAATTGCCCTCCAACGTTATAATCGCCGAATCAGCCTTGATGCGGTCCAATGATGCAGGATTTCCGAAACCCGGCGCACCCAATGAGTTGTTGACTCGTTCTCTCCTTGGACACAAGCAGCCACATCCACAATGGACATGGGCTGTTTGCACGTATCCTTGAAATTCGCTATGAACCGGGCATTCAACTCGTCCCATGAACTGATCGAGTTAACGGGCAGACTCTTTAGCCAGGTGCGAGCTATTCCTTCTAACATCATGGTGAAGTATTTTGCACATGCCGCTTCATCCACATCCAGCATCTCCATTGCCATCTCATAACTTTCAACCCACGCCTCAGTGGGTTGATCGGCAGTATAACTAGGCACCTTACGCGGACCCTTGAAATCTTTGGGTAGCCGCACATTACGCAGAGTCGGGGTGAGGCACGACACTCCCAAAGAGCTAAAAGCCAATCCACGTTCAATTGATCCGCTGGTTGAACCAGAGCGGGTTGATGATTCGGGTACTGTGCTGCCAACTGCACCGCTAACTCTGCCTCTCGTCGTGCTCTGCCATTGTTTACCACATCCTGAGTATTCATACCACCACGCGCCGGATTAGGCCCTCTAGGGGCATCACAGTGCTGCGCACCGCTTGACACAGCCGGTTCGTCAATGTGCCTGCTGTAACTCTTGCTCGGACGGGGGCGTTGAATGTATCCTGCGGTTTGAAGAATATCCCTGGCCCGTCGCGTTTCAACCGCCACCAATGATTCGCCCTCCATCGGAATAGCTGCCAAACGAGACGCGGCAGCAATCATGTTATCCAAAGGGCTAGAGAAGTGACCTGGCGGCGTTGGAACGTATTGCGGCGGGTTATCCGTCCGTCGAGGTGGGTCCATCACCCGTGGCTGACCCAGAGCTCCGGTCCCTGGTGCCTCGGTCTGGTTCACTGCTGCTGGATCACTTGGCCTAGCCCCCGGCGTATTGAAGAGATTCATTCCTTCGTAAACTGGCGGCAGACGAGATCAGTGCCTCCTCCTCAACACTTTGTTTGGCGCGTTCTGATCCAACATAAGCCGGTAATTCTGCACCTGGATCTGGTGTGACTCGGCATCTAAAGCGGCCCGTTCTTCAGTCATCCTAGCTTCCTCAGCCGCTAAGTCCTCCTTGGCCTGAGTTATCTGATCCCTTAGCTTTGTAACCTCCACGTTATGATGATCCTAAGTCTCCGGGGTAACCATCGCAGTCAACAATGTCGTCCAAGCATCCAACAAACCGGAAAGAACTTGAGCCAGCCGGCGCGCAGGGCCTCCTGCCCAGCTGCTGATCCGAAAATCATTGCTACCGCAGATGAAGATTGCAACGTGGGTTGTGTACCGGCCATGAAGATTGCAACCCGGTCCGACGGTTTAAAGGGGTCCGGAATACTGTCGCCACCGGAACAGCCCCCAATCCGGCCGTCTTGCAGTTGGTACAACGACTCGGTTTCGCCAGTGGATGATTTGCCATCTGAGTAGATGGCCATCTCACTGTCGGACACCGGTTCAGATCCTGCACCATGGATGAATGCTACAAACACATGCTTCACAACAGGCTGAACCCGGGCAGGACTCGCACGCTGAGCCATTTCGATGAGGTCGGTGGAGATGTCCGGCTCAGGGCCCGGTTCGCCGATCTTGCCAATGAAAACGTGAATTCCGCCAAAGGGGACCCGGTACCCATACTCAATTGACCCGGCCTCGGGACCCCATCCTGCGTCGTCGAGGTAGAGCTTGCCGCGAGGACTCTTGGTCATCTGGCCAACCGCGTATCCCTTGAGTCCTTCAAAGTTGCCCTTTAAGAACTCGAAACCATCGTGCGATAGCCCCACGGTGGACGCCAACTGTCATGGAATTAACATGTCAGATCTCCTAGCAAGAGGACTTAGTCGTGGAGCCATCGCAACGAGATTAGCAAAAATGGGTTAAACCGGACAAAGGACACGGGGAGTTTATACTAGTTCGGCCCCTTGCGATGAAGGTAAAAGCCTACGATCCAGTTGTGGTGGAATTGATGGGGTCTCGGTGAGCAGGGAGCGAACCCGCTTTACTTATCTCTCGAGTTGTTGTTTCTTGTCCCTGAACCGCCGCCGGATCGTCGCTTTATATACATAGGTTAACGCATGGCGGTTTACAGAACACCGAGGCCGGCTCATACAACGTGTCCAGCTCGGTTTCTTCCTTTCCTAACTTACAACCCAAGTTTACACATCTCATACCGGTTTACGTTTATGGGCTCTAAACCGCCTTTGGGCCCTGGGCCTCTAAGCTTCAATGGTAGAGCGCCATACTCCTGTTGTCTTCATGGGCTTCAGTATGGATGAGCGTAAACCAGCCCCTCCTGGGCGGTTTACACTCAGTAGTTATATCCCCAACAGGTCCCGAACTGTGCGTCTAAGGCTAATGGTAACAGGAGGCAGCGGACACGATGTTTTACCCAGGTTCAGGCCCTATTGATGGAGGTAATACCCTACTTCCTGCTTGATTTATCTTGATGATATGAGTATTACAAGAGTTGATCTACCACGAGATCGTAAAGGCTAAACCCTAGAAGCTAGCCTATGATTATGATTGTTGTTATCCTACGGACTAAACCCTCCGGTTTATATAGACACCGGAGGTGGCTAGGGTTACACAGAGTCGGTTACAGAGAAGGAGATCTACATATCTAAATTGCCAAGCTTGCCTTCCACGCAAAGGAGAGTCTCACCCGGACACGGGACGAAGTCTTCAATCTTGTATCTTCATAGTCCAACAGTCCGGCTGTCCGAGGACCCCTTAATTCAGGACTCCCTCAGGGTGCCTCTTGCCTCACTATATAAAGGAGGAGAGGAGTGGAGGGGTTGGCCCTCTCTATGGCGCGCCCTAGGGAGTCCTACTCCCACCGGGAGTAGGATTCCCCCCTTCCATGTAGTAGGAGTAGGAGCCAAGGAAAGGGAAAAGAGATGAGAAGGAAGGGGGGGGCGAGAAGCCTCTCCTCTCTCTTGCCCCTAAAGCCCAATAAGGCCCTTATACTCCTCGGCGAATTCCCGTAACTCTCCGGTACTCCGATAAATACCCGAATCACTCGGAACATTTCCGATGTCTGAATATAGTCATCCAATATATCGATCTTTACGTCTCGACCATTTTGAGACTCCTCGTCATGTCCCCGATCTCATCCGGGACTCCGAACTACCTTTGGTACATCAAAACACATAAACTCATATTATAAATCGTCACTGAATGTTAAGCGTGCGGACCCTACGGGTTCGAGAACTATGTAGACATGACCAAGACTCATTTCCGGTCAATAACCAATAGCAGAACCTGGATGCTCATATTGGCTCTCACATATTCTACGAAGATCTTTATCGGTCAAACCGCATAACAACATACGTTGTTCCCTTTGTCATCGGTATGTTACTTGCCCGAGATTCGATCGTCGGTATCTCAATACCTAGTTCAATCTCGTTACCGGCAAGTCTCTTTACTCGTTCCGTAATGCATCATCCTACAACTAACTCATTACTCACATTGCTTGCAAGGCTTATAATGATGTGCATTATCGAGAGGGCCCAGAGATACCTCTCCGACAATCGGAGTGACAAATCTTAATCTTGATCTATGCCAACTCAACAAGTACCATCGGAGACACCTGTAGAGCACCTTTATAATCACCCAGTTACAATGTGACATTTGGTAGCACACAAAGGGTTCCTCCGGTATTCGGGAGTTACATAATCTCATAATCATAGGAACATGTATAAGTCATGAAGAAAGCAATAGCAACATACTAAACGATCAAGTTCTAAGCTAACGGAATGAGTCAAGTCAATCACATCATTCTCTAATGATGTGATCCCGTTAATCAAATGACAACTCATGTCTATGGCTAGAACTTAACCATCTTTGATTCAACGAGCTAGCCAAGTAGAGGCATACTAGTGACATTTTGTTTTTCTATGTATTCACACATGTATTAAGTTTCCGTTTAATACAATTCTAGCACGAATAATAAACATTTATCATGAAATAAGGAAATAAATAATAACTTTATTATTGCCTCTAGGGCATATTTCCTTCACTCGCTACCCCGTGGATAGTATCACGGAGGCTGAAAATTGCGAGCTAATGACGAAATGCCAGAACCTGTCTTTGAAGGTGGCTGTCTTCTTTGTCGTACCTCCTGAAGCTGAGGGAACTTTTCATTATCGTCTCATTCCACATGGCTATGCTGTTGTGACGGTGGATGAAATAATGGAGGGATTTGAGGAGCTGGAGCTTGACTACCCAACAGGTGATGTGGAGAATCGTATGGTTTATGCTTTAAGGAGTACCTGTCTATGGAGGAAGGAGTACATCAAGCTTCCAAACTGGACGCCTCCTCCTCCTCCTCCTCCAGCAAGTCAGGGCACTCCTCCTCCTCCTTCTCCGGCGAGTCAGGGCACTCCGCATCTCCCTCCGCCTCCTCCGGCGCGTGACGGCACTCGGCCGCCTCCTCCTCCGCCTCCTCTGGCGCGTTGGAGCACTCCGCCTCCTCCGGTGTGTCAGTGGACTCCGCCGTGTTAGTAACAGCACAAGAGAGACGTCGCCGCTTTGGCGGCTAACAGTACAAGCAGAGGCGGGAAGAAATTCAAATGTGTTCCATGTCTCAAGGCTCTGGAAAATTTACCACATGAGAGGACCGACGAGGAAAACGCGGACATCTGTGCTGCCAAAGTGAGGGACCATTTTGCACATAAACCTCCACCTCCGAAGGAAACGGTAGATCCTGTGAAAGTGAAGCGCACTCTTGATGCCCTGAAGCGACCACCACCGCCTCCGCCCGATTCCAACTATGTCCGCTGTATTAAACAAACATATAAAAATGTCCAGCGGTTAGGAAGTACTTCTAGTGATGCAAGATTAGCACAATGAAGTGGGAAAACGAGCCCCCAGCTTGGCGAACAGGCGAAGCAATCGTGCCCCCCGCTCAGGGTGTCTAGCGATGTCGTCGCTAATAATCCGGGGCTATTGCCCGGTACCAATTCTGGTGATTACCTGAGCGACGATGTAGAGTTTGAAATGTTAGAGTCAGTAGAGATCTTTAGATATGAGCACGGGAAGCCTCTCGTCAAACCTAATCATCCTCCTCTAACAATGATGATGTGAAGATTGCATGAATGGTACATGCATAGCTGCAGGAAGTCTAGGAAGGATAGTTTGATGTTGGGAATTAAATAGGAGCACGACCTCGTTGGAATTGAGGTGATGCATGTTCAATTTATGGAGTTATTCCAGTTGTACAATCAAGACACCCTCGACAAACAACTCATGACTTGCTACTGTCCGTAAGTATTACTTCTGTAATTAAGTCTCTATAGCTCAGCTCTTTCATTGCATGTATACATAATTATCCTCACTATATTATGCAGATTAAAAATCATTGAAGGCACAAATCTATGACATTGGGTTCATTAACCCAATTTCAATAAATGAATGGTCGGTTAAAAACAGAGCCAAAGATACTGAGGACAACTTGCTACAATTGTTACTTCGAAATCAAAACAAAGGGAAAATACTCTTTCCTTACAACTTCAAGTGAGTGTTACTGTCTTGTGCATATTCGGTTTCGCTTACTCGAGGTTAATTATAGTAATGTAATTGATGAGTTATGCATGCATGCGTAGCTTCCACTTTATTTTGCTAGATATTAAGCTTGAACGGGGAGTAGTAACTGTCTTAAACTCAAGACGAAAAGATCCCCAGGACTATGTGGACATGACTGCAATGCTCCAGAAGTAAGTTCAATTGATCATTATTGCACCATATCGGCAACTTTCTTCATTTCCTGATATCAAGTAATTATTTTCTTTACATGGCAGGGTTTGGAATGATTTCTCCGGAATAGCTCCAGGACTGCCGAGGGAGCCGCGATTTACACACCTGAAAGTAAGTAGTAATAGCTAGTTCCCCGCATCTCCCATTGATTCTAGTTTCATCAATACCATTTATCATGCTTGATTATCAGTTTGATTGAATTCTATTTCTCGTAAAGTGCTTGTGGCAGGAAGGCGGGAATAATTTATGTGGATACTATGTTTACGAGTTCATCTACAACGCGACCGTCTCTCAGTGGGGCTACTCTGACGAACAATATGAAGTACGTAAACAATAATATTCACAATTTTAGTTTATTACCATCATTTGTGTTGAGTTTCATTCATATATATGTATTGACCCCCTTCTCTAAATTAGATGTGGCAGATGTGGGATGAACTCCTACCACATGATCGCATACGAGCAATTCAAGAGGAATTGGCGGGATTCTTTCTTGATCATGTCATAAATGAGAAGGAAGAATACCATCTGGAAATTGAAATGGATTTTAGATGTTAGGGATTGTAAGAGATGTTATATTGTATATATGTAGTAGCGTTGGATCGATATAGAAAAACTTGTTGTTCGACCAATCTCTCGGAGAAAGAGAGGTCACTTCTCTCTGTATATGTTTATGACGATCTTGTGTAATTGATGGTTCCTTCATTTGCTTACTCTAGCGTGTCGAGTTCCCTCTATATGTATTGTACCTAGTGTCGACCAAGCACGGAGAAAGAGAGGTCACTTCTCTCTATTAGCTGCTAACACAATATGATCAAACCCCTAAATTAACCCTCCAAAACCCCTAACCCCCCCCCCCTTCAAAAAAACAAAAACCCCAGCCGCCATTTGGTCCTAGTTGGTGTTACCAACAGGGACTAAAGATCCTCCTGCCTGGGCGCCCCGCAGCGGCCACATGGATCCCCTTCTTTCCCAGTTCGTGAGCGAACCGAGACTAAAGGTTTTGGGCTTTAGTCCTGACCCTTTAGTGCCGGTTCCAGAACCAGGGCTAAAGGCCCTCTGGAACCGGGACTGATACCCTGTTTTCAACTAGTGTCAAACTCCCAGCTGACTGGTACACCTCATATCCAACCCAAATCTTGGACGGATATGGGGAAGCCTGGGCACGACTGGGTGTGTCCACCACATAGGACTGACGCTGGTGTCCCACACGAAAACACTCCGAGATGGCGAGACTCGGCAGTCCAAAGCTCGTCTCTTCCATCGGACTGATGTCACCATGTGGCGCTGCTTCGGCGGGCCGTGTAGTGCCCTAACTCATCTATTTAAGCCGGCCGCCGGCATCAAAACCCTACCCGTCCACATTCCCCACCTCCCGTCGGCTACTGCCGCCGCCACTTTACAATGGCCGTCCGCAGCCACTAGTATCCATACCCCGACGCCGTTGGGTAACGAGCTACCTATATGTAGTGTCAGAGCCCCGGCTGCAGCTCCTTGAGGAGATACAGGCAAAACGTGAAGCCCAGATCGCCGCGAGGCTACCACTACTGCAGGATGCTGCTAACCCGACACTACGATCAGAGACCCTTCGACAAAACTGTGTGCGATACAATAATCGCAAATGGTGGCATCAAAAACCGTTAAAAAATGTGTAAAACATTTGCGATGGCGGACACATCAAATACGGTTCAGATTTTACATGCATGTGCGATGCTGGGCATACGGTTGATCCAGCAGAACTGTTTGCGATGAGGAATGACAACAGAAATGGGCAGCCATATCAATGTGTGTGCAATATATGGCATAAAGTTCGCTCCGATGAACTATGTCCTATTAGGGAATGCAACAGAAATGGTCAGCCAGATCAAGGTGTGTGTGATATAAAGCATATGGTTCACTCAGACAAACTGTTTTCGATTAGGCAAGAGAACGGAAACGGTTCATCTTAGCAAGATGTGTGTG
Source organism: Triticum aestivum (assembly GCF_018294505.1). Classification (NCBI taxonomy): domain Eukaryota; kingdom Viridiplantae; phylum Streptophyta; class Magnoliopsida; order Poales; family Poaceae; genus Triticum; species Triticum aestivum. The sequence goes on from NC_057798.1 coordinate 435,988,383, forward strand.
ATATGTGGCATTTGCAATCAGCCAAAAGAAAAAAAAGATTCATGTAAACCAGATGTGTGTGATACGCAGCAAACAGCCCACTCGGATGAACTGTTTGCGATGAGAAATTATAACACAGACGGTTACTATAGTAAGTTCGTGTGCGATTCTATTCGTACAAAAAACTTTGAAAAATGCAAACTAGTTGCTTGCGTATAAACAATTATCAAGAAGTAACGAGATATGCCTTCTTCATGCCAATCAACATGTGTTCAAAAAACAAGAAATGTCAAAAATTACAAAACAAAGACCTTGATAGACCTTGCTGCTGTAGATCCCTTTTTGCAGCCTTTATTGCGTAACACAATGGAAACGGTTCAACAAAACAATATGTGTGTGATACGCGGCAAACAGTTCCGTGATCAGAATTGTGTGTGAAGACCAATAATAACATAAATGATTGCTGCTAATAAGCCGTGTGATTTTCTCTGTCTACAGAAGAATAACATGTATATATATATATATAACTAGAATAATCAACCAATACATAAGTGACTATATAGATCATTCGCACGCACCTCAATAAACAATTGCATGCATTCTAAAGTAGGAGAAACGATTGTCTAGTCATCTACTTCTTGTGACGCTCCCGCCACTGCTCCATGGCTCGATTCGTCTGCTCTGGCATGAAGAAGACACTTCCTCATGTCAACGATCCGCTTGTACATCTCGTAGCTTGTGTACGCATACTTGTTCGCGTACTTGACGTGTTGTTCATCTAGTCTCTCATGCCAAACATTGTGCCAGGCGTCCTTATCCTTCTTGCTCTCATCCTTCATCTTCATGTAGTAGGGATCAATGATGGCTGAGGCGAGGTCAACCAGGGAGTTCAGTTGTTCTTGTCGCTGCCCCAGACCTTGTAGTAGTCCTGGATGTTGACAAGATTCCGGCATTTCAAGCCCGAAACCTTGAGCGCTTTTAGATCGTTGGTGGTGTCCACCGCAGTGAAATTGTAGTCGGAGCTATTGATAAACCTGGAGAAATGCTCGCAAGGCCTTGTGGCCAGGTGGTAGTGGTAGATGAGGATGTCATGTGGCATGCACAACTAGGTGACGGCAACCTTCTGATCATGCCTGGCACAACCGATGGTGTACTCGAGGTCGAAGCCGACCACTTGGTACTTGTCCTCGGCAAGGAACTGCTCCATAGTTTGGATGGAGCTCTCCATCGATGCCAGATCATTCGTGTACACCACCAAGAGGGCCTTCCCCCTCACATGGTGTCCACTACATGATGCATGGTGAACTGCCAGCTGTTGTCGTTGTTGGCCGTTGGGAGTGCAATTTGGAGCCATGGGGATTGCCGTTCGAACCGCTGGATGTCCTCTCTGTATGTGTCGTCGTGGAGGTGCTTATTGTGTCATGTGATGCGAGAGATGAAGGTAAATGGCCATAGGAATAAAAGGGGGCCGGGCGGCCTAGATTCTCGGCGTGTCCGCATGGCAGTTTTTGCATCGGGTAACTGCATTGTCGAGCCGCGCCCAGCACAACCGCAAGCACACGAACGTGCGTGATCATGTGACGGCCCCAAACACTGGCAGCATGCATGGAGGGACGCGGGCAGAGCACCCGGAGGGATGCGAGAGCAGAGCGCGCGCGGCGGGACATGAGCAGAGCACACTGCGGCCGCCTCAACCGCAAGAAACCACACACATAGAGCAATTGAATACGCAAGAAATGGTCGCCTACAAGTCGGCGGACACTTGCGTTGCTGCATAGAGAGGGGCCGTGTGCTACTACCTTCGTCTTGGTCTATAGTCCCCTTTATAATATGTGCCATACTTTGCCCTCAAATTTAACCAACAAAATGTTGATGCATGTTATGAAAATTATATAATTGGAAACTATGTTCAAATAGAAATCCAACTATATAATCTTTGGCGACATGCATTCGTATTTTATTAGTTAAATCCTACTTATAAACCAGGACGGGTGTATAGTAGGTAATTCAATCGCAAACTTTTTTTTATTAAACGGATGTGTACGTGGCCTTTCGTCCTCCTCTCACACGTCTTGTCACCCCGCTGCCGCAGATGGCTTACAACGCAAGCTTGTGCAGCATGCGGGAGCGTTCTTTTGGCCAAACGGTGGCGCCAATGAATCTTCGGTGAGCCCATTCCTACGCAACCTCATAGGTTCCCGCGCAAGCTTCCCACCCGACTGGGTGAAATCCCCCAAAATCCCAATGCTTACCGGCCTGCTATAAAAACCCTCAAGGCTGGCGAGTCCTGCGTCGCATTTCCCCTCCCTCCCTATAGCTTATCTCGCATGCTTCTCCCACAATCGGAAATGGCATCGGTCCATCATGGTCGCTTAGCCACTCCATTGTCATCATACGACAGTTCCAGCTGGAAGGCTACACCGCGGCGACGGCGCGGTCCCCGGCGTAGTGTAGTGCGTGTGGCGTCCCTGTTGGGTTTGCACGGAACACCCACCGCATGCTCCGCCACCGGTGCCCGTCAGAAGCTGTTGCCGGCTGCCGTTGCCGCCACACCACTGTCGAAAGCTAGGTCCATGGTCCGCTCCTCCGCCGCGGCCCGAAGGTGGGAGGTGGCCATCATGGCCGCCAACCCACTGCCGGCCACCGTGGTCATCACCCGCTCCGCCACCGCGCCCGAAGGCGGGAGGTGGTGGTCGTTGCTGCCACCCCATCGTCAGCCGTCATGGCCGCCAGCCCACCATCGACCACTAGGGTCATCACCCACTCTGCCACCGCCACCCGAAGGCGGGACGCGGAGATGGATGCCCGCACGTGCGTCAGCGACCTTGCGCGCTACACCAAGTTCCTGCGGGAGGAGGAGGAGCGTCTCGTCGAGCATGCAAAGAGCCTTACTGCCGCCGTGGCCACGACACACACTGCCTCAGAGGCGAGGAATCAGGAGATCTACAAGGAGAACCACCGCTTCGAGAGGGGTCATGTGGAGCGGCAGAGGGCGTTTGAGGTGAGCATCGTTGAAGTTCCAGCAGTGGCATCCACTGTATTGAAGTTGTCTAGCTCGTCGGCAGGCTCCTCCTCCTCTGCCTCTTACTGAGCGCTCTCGATAGAGGAGAGGCTGCCGGAAGTAGTACAAAGCCCCTCCATAGTAGTATTTAGGGGCTATTTTGTTCAGTTCATCTGACTATAGATGTGGTGGAACTGTACAACATACTTAAAATTAGCTAGTATATAAAGTAGAACTAGCTATTTTTAGTATGTGGTTGGCAACAATTGGAGAAAAGTTTGGCCGGTTCAGCTGTCGAGTTGAGCTGTTTGTATAAATTAAGCACGACTGCTTAATCTATGAATGAAGAATCTATGCTTAATTACTGAATTTTAGTTGCAAAAATTAGATAGCGCTAGTTATTTTTAGCTGCATATTTTGACAAATCGCAGTGTTACAAGGTTGACAAATGGCAATGTTACTAGATGAACAAATGTCAATCTTTCAAGTTTGACAAATGGCAACATACCCAATATGACAGATGCAAATCATACCAAATTGTTGTAAGTGGTTGCACATGGGTCATCCAAAACAACCGTTTGCGTTGAAGAGATGCACAAATCCCGCTCTCGCTTTGCATACGGGTGTTCTATCTAAAACATATGCGATCAAGAGCTGCACAAATCCTGCTCGGCACATTTTCCCTTGGCTTCCTGGGGAAGCTGTCGGTTTGCATACAGGTGTTCTAACTAAAACATTTGCGATCGAGATACAATATTAAACCCAAGAAAAAAAACTATTTCCGACGGCGGCGGAGGCGGCGTGCCGCGCCGTCATTGTCGTTGTCGTCCTCTGGGACACCATTGGTGAAGTCTTGAAGGCATCACAGAATGTTCTTCACCTGTAAATCAAACATCATGTAGTTGCACGACCGATGGGCGGGGCACGGGAGGATGGAAGCTGGCAGCACTGAGAGGTAGCGGTTGACGGCGGCATCCCATGCCGGCACAGGCGCGGTGGGTGCAGCCAAATGCACGGGGTCAGGCGCCGCAGTGGGTGGAGGGGCGCGCACGGGCATGGGCACGAGCACGGGCGCTGGTGCTGGAATGTACACGAGCTCGCACGGGTCTGCGGAGACCTCGATAATGCCCACGGCTTCCAGCTCTTCGATAGTGCTCGGTGACCAGCCCTTCAATGCTACGGGGATGCTCGCTGGTGCGGGCGTGAGGATGGGAGCTGGGACGGGAGTGAGGGCACCAACAGTCGTGGCCAGCTCGTTCTGGGCCATGTCCATGAGGCCCCATTCCTCCTTATTTTCTATCTCCTCCGGCTCGGAGTCGACTTCACCAAACTTGAAGACTAGTGGTAGACAATCCTTCTATGCCATGGCGTTGGTGGAGGTCTGCGGGAGGGAGGGGAATGGGAGGTGAATAGTAAGGCCGCCCGTATTAAGCAATGGCTCGGGCGCCATTAATGGAGAGGAAGGCGGGCGGCCATGGAAGTCAAAGGATTCGATTGCCAGTGAGCTTGCGCAGCGTACAGCTCGCACGCTTCCCAGTGAGCCTGCGCATTGGAGGAAAGCTTGCATGCCTCTCGGTCAGCCTGCGCATTGGACTGCGCTCACATGCCTCCCGTTCAGTCAAGCAGCTGCCTCACGACACCTCCTATAGCCTTAAAACCAAGACACATGGCGTCATGTGAATGGTTAACATAACGCATACGATTTGAATTATATAGACATTTGCGATGTTAGAGTGGCAGCTATTTGTTTGAAAATGCCTTTGTTGGCTATTATTCGAGTGCTTCTTCTCTCAAAATGGACACGAAAAATACCACAGCATGTCGGGTGCCATTCCATGATAGCATGCAAGTTTCATGAATTTCAGACAAGTTTTGGATTTGCTAGAATTTAAAAACAAAGTATCTCAATGTTTTTCCGGCAATCAACAGTGCCTTGGTGTTTGAAATTCATTCCCATTTCTTGCATGGGATAAGCATGCACCCAAGGACAAAGATTTCATTTTTGAACCAGTTTATATGCACTGGAGCATGTGCATGTAGTTCAAATTTGAATTATGCACATAAAATGCCTAGAAAACCCAGTTAATGTATAAAAATGTCCAAACGAACCCCAAAAAATTGCAAGATTTAACACAACACTCATGTTGTTCTATGTTGACACTAGAAATTTTTTGAAAGCAATAAGAGGTACCAGATATCATTTCTTCCCCGAAGGTGGGACGTTCCCTACCGAAACCATCAGGCTTGTTGTGAGAAGCTCTGGTTTGTGAGAAGCTTATACCGGAACCTGCCCCACCACGACCTGTTGATGCCGCTCCATGATAGCATGCCAAGTTTCTTGAATTTCAGACGAGTTTTGGATTTACCAGAATTTCAAAACCAGGAATCTCAATGTTTGCGGCCGAGTGACGGTGGCAGGGTGCTTGTCACTCATTCCCATTTCTTGCATGGGACCTAAGCATGCAACCAAGGACACATATTTGAATTTTCAACCAATTTATATGCATTAGAGCATGTGCTTGTAGCTCAAATTTGAATTATGCACATAAATGCACCAAAAACTCAATTAATGCATATAAATGTGCAAACGAACCCCGAAAAATCCCAAAAATTGACACAACACTCCTGTTGTTTTATGCTAATAGTAGAAATTTTCTGAAAGCAATAAGAGGCAGCTGATATCATTTCATCCCCAAAGGTGGGGCGTTCCCTACCGAAACCATCGGGCTTGTTGTGAGAAGCTCCGGTTTGTGAGAAGCCTATACCCAAACCTGCCCCAAATGGGACAAAAAATTTACTACGGCATGTTGATGCCGCTCCATGATAGCATGCCAAGTTTCATGAATTTCGGATGAGTTTTGGATTATCGAGAATTTAAAAACCAGGAATCTCAATGTTTGCGGCCGAGTGACGGTGGCAGGGTGTTTGACATTCATTCCCATTTCTTGCATGGGACCTAAGCATGAAACCAAGGACACATATTTGAATTTTCAACCAATTCATATGCATTAGAGCATGTGCATGTAGTTCAAATTTGAATTGTGCACATAAATGCATTGAAAACTCAATTAATTCATAAAAATGTCCAAACGAACCCCGAAAATTCCCAAAAATTGACACAACACTCATGTTGTTCTATGTAGACACAAGAAATTTTTTGAAAGCAATAAGAGGCGGCGAATATTGTTTCATCCCCAAAGATGGGACGTTCCCTACCGAAACCATGAGGCTTGTTGTGAGAACCTTTGGTTTGTGAGAAGCATATACCCAAACCTGCCCCAAATGGTAAAAAAAATTACCATGGCATGTTGATGCCGCTCCATGATAGCATGCAAAGTTTCATGAATTTCAGATGAGTTTTGGATTTACTAGAATAGTGACGGTGGCAGGGTGTTTGACATTCATTCACATTTCTTGCATGAGACCTAAGCATGCAACAAAGGACACAGATTTGAATTTTTAACTAATTTATATGCATTAGGGCATGTGCCTGTAGTTCAAATTTGAATTATGCACATGAATGCGTAGAAAACTCAGTTAATGCATAAAAATGTACAAGCGAACCCCGAAAAATCCCAAAAACTGACAGACCACTCGTGTTGTTCTATGTTGACATGAGAAACATTTTGAAAGTAAGAAGAGGCAACATATATCGTTTCGTCCCCCAAGGTGGCACATACCCTATTGAAACCATCAGCTTGTTGTGAGAGAATCTCTGGTTTGCGAGAAGCTTATACCCACACCTGCCCCAAATGGGACAATATTTGTGCCACGGCATGTCGCTGCCGTTCCATGATATCATGTCAAGTTTCATGAATTTTAGATGAGTTTTCGATTTACTAGAATGTTAAAAGCATGTATCTCAATGTTAGTGGCTGAGCGACAGTGTCAAGGTGTTTGACATTCATTCTCATTTCTTGCATGTGACCTAAGCTTGCAACCAAGGACAAACATTTGATTTTGCAACCTGTTTTTATGGAATGGAGCATGTGCTTCAATTTTGAATTGTGCACCTGAAATGTCTAGAAAACCAATTTAATGTATAAAATTTCCATATGAACCCTGAATAATTCCATTTTTTCTACAACACACATATAGTTGCATGTTCACTGCAGATAAAAGGTCTAGCAATTCAAACACCGTCCATTGCCGCTGTGACCCCATTACGTAATTCAAATCAAAATTAAAAATCAAGTAGATCCTACACAGTTTATTATCACCAACCGTGTGAGATGTAGTACAAAAATATCCTGGAGCACCGCCGGTGTATAGTACTCCTATGGCTTACGCGAGAAGGTGCATCGGCTACAGTCCACAGCCGGCGTGTCAAGCACACTAGCTTGCTCCCCAAATATCATTTCACTGTTCAATCCTCGCTGGTGAAAGATGGGAAGGTGGACCCGCGTCGTGAGGGAAACTTTGGCGGCCCACTCCCGCGAGAGCGCGGCCGCAGCCGCCATGCGCGTGCTAACAAGGTGCATGAGCGCGGCCGCAATCTGTGACTGGGTGGCCAAGGCAGCCCAAACGGCCGTAGTTGCTTCTCAGGTGGCGGCAGCAACATCTACCTCGGGGATAGCAGCTGGCGAGAGTGTCATTGTAGCTATTCGTTCCACACCAGTGGCCTTAGCCCTGATGGAGGCCGCCCACAACCATGTCGAGGCCGCCCATGCCCAGCTCGTGGCGGTCACCGCACAAATCAAAACGAAGCTTCTCCGATAACGGCCGGCAACCCACGGCCAAAGAGTTGGCAATCGCCGAGAATGTTCGAGCACCTGTCCATTCCTCCACCGCATACCTTGCGACGACGGAGCCCGTCCAAGACCAGATCGCGGACTCCCATGCCCAGCTCGTGGCGGCCTTTTCCAAAGAGATGCCGGACATGGATGGCGAGATGCTTGCCGAATATGGTGTGATGGATACCATGGAGCTCCTTCCCAAGGAGACCGTCGGGCGCGAGCTGGACATGGAGGAGGCGGCGGAGATCGAGGAGCACCAGCCGTAGTAGTACTCTTTGTTTTCTTTAATTAATAGCGCCAGTCTTTAATTTGTTAGAGTATTTTTTAGGCTAGATACCAATGTTTAATTGCTAAACTTGCTCGATTAAGAAGTGTGGGTGTGTTGTAGTCTCCTTTGTGTACCCAAATTATGCAATGACGTGGAAGAGCACTGTAACCAGGGAAATTGGAACCAAAATTATTGACGTTCAAACTCATCACACACGGGTTAAGCTATCTGAATCGTTTGTGATGTTCACATGTCGTACACAGTTCTGAATAAGAGGCCGTGTCTGATGACACTTTGCGCGCCAGTTTTTTCGCTGAAGCGATTCCAAATTTTCGGCTTCCGTGGTTTCTACCTCCCCGCCCCCTCCCCCTTACCAAAGCCACATTTCCCCTGTTTCTGCCTTCCTTTCCATGTTGAAACCTTCACTCCTTGCTTCCAGTGCCGCCCACCTCGCCAGCGACCCTCCTTCACGCTGCTCGGCCTCGTCTATCCAGGCAGGTAATCCACACCAGACCCCCACCTCCTCCTTCCACATCCCACATGCCCAGACAACCGGCGCGACACCTTCCACCCAAATCACTGACCCCTCCACCAAATAAGTGCCGCCCTAAGCCATGGTGCACGTAGTATAGCCAGGAGCTCAAGGAGAATTTGGCAGTGGAGAAGCAAATTGTGGCCGCACACGCGGATGAGGTCGCGATGACTACCATTCGTGCTGACCCCTAGATCTTGGAGGAGCACCTTGCCATTTGCTAGCTACGTTGCTTAAGCATGCTCGGTTTACCCATTGCGTGTGCTACACCTGCCTTTCCTTAACAAATTATAGTGAATTGTGCTATCTAATTTTACCATGCAATCTGTTGCTCCTGTGTATATGTTCTATATGTCGTGCAGTGTGGTGCTCACTTATTAACTGTTTGGTTAATTAGTTGTCGTCTTTAGGTCACTGTTTGGTTCAATTCTGCAAATGTGATGTCCAATTCTTCAGGCTGCAATTTTGTATTGTCTTCCATGTGAGAAATAAATCGAATTTATCTTTACAAAATACATGAGAAACGAATACAATTGCTATATTTCCAAGTTGTCAAGCATGATTGGTTTGGTTATACATTGTGCAATGTGGTGCTCAGTTAACTTTTGGTTCAATTGGGTTGTATTGTTTAGTTAACTGTTTGGTTCAATTCTGCAAAGCGATGTTCAATAGTTGTGGGTGCATTATGTTATTGTATACCATGTGAGAAGTAAATTGAATTTGGTTGTACTAAAAATACATGAGAACCAAATACAATTGCTATATTCCTAAGTTATTAAGCATGCTTGGATTGGTTAACTGTCTGATCTTCTATTGGGAGTATGTTATATTGTGCAATGTGGTGCTCAGTTAATGTTTGGTTCATTTGTTGTGGTGTTTAGTTAACTGCTTGGTTCAATTCTGCAATACGATGTCCAATTGTCGTGGGTGGAATTTTCTATTGTTGTGCATGTGAGGAATAAATCGAATTTGGCTGCACTAAATACATGAGTAACATATACAAGTGCTATATTTCCTAGTTCTTAATCATGCTTGGTTTGGATAAATGGGTTTTCCATGTGGCTTGAATTAATCTGATGAATCTGCAATGTGCTTATTTTTCATCAACATATTTTACTGATAGCATGCGAACCCTTACTTAACCTGATGACTAACTACCTTATATGTGTTGCTGGGAAACAATGGGAAGCACTGAGGTTTACAATCGAGGTTAGCATGTGCATGGTCCGTTGTCTAATAGCACATTATTTTGCAATTGCAGGAACCATTCTAATATTTAGGTTTTTAACAATTTGGTCTTGCACATGTAGGTCCTACTGTCAGAGGTTTTAACCCACTATTTGACCCTTTTTGCATATGGGGAAATGAGTTGTCCATGAATATCAATCAAGTCAAGAAACTCAGAAAGATTGTTAGGATAAAGAAATTAGCGACAAAAAACAACAAGATCTTTGTCTGCACAATGAAGAAGACATCAGTTCACTACAAGATGGTACTAACTATTATACCTTGCCTTTTTTATTCCTTTGCCCCATTTCCAATATAGATAAGATATTTATGCACATCCTTGTTTTTAGGCCTTTTCAAAGCAGTTCACTGATGATTACCTCTCAAACCACCTCTATGGTCAGGAGGCGAGGAAGGTTTTCATACAACACCCATGGTTCAATATTGAAGTGTTCCTGAAGAAGACGAAGGATGGACGGTTAATCATCCATAGGCACTGGCCTAAAGTTGCAAAGAACTTCAACATCAATGAAGGCTCAATATTCGCCTTCCGCTCAGCAGTTTTCCCGATGAGATGCATCTATCTATGTACCGTCTATGATGCTAATTTCGAAAGGTTCTAGATGTTGCATGTGAAACTTGGCGTTGGTGCAGTTGTGTAATTTTGTAGCTGAGTGCGGAAGCTATATCATGTTGTACTCTGATGTATTTCAATTATGAAATCTGGCTACCTTAATATGGGAATAAAATAAATTATGTGTTTAATATGAATGTCAATTAGATTAATAAATGGATTATTAATAATAGGGAAATTAGCCTGCTAATGGTGAATTAGCATGCTAATTGGTTTTTGCTATTGCAAATGATTATTAAAAAATACCGTGGGCGATGACCTAAGGCAACACATAGAGTTTCTAGGAATAAACCGTGTTGGATCGATGAACAACCACACACGAGATTCTCTTCAAAGCTGTTTGCGTTAGGCCACCTTGCGCAAACGTTTACCTCATAAAAACTGTGTGTGAGGGACAACCTTTGCCACACAGTTTCTTCTACGCACCGTGTGTGATGCATTCAATAATGCAAATGATAAAACTGTTAATATTGTGTGCGATGAGAACGCTATCACAAACGATTTAATGAGGAAAATAGCTAGATGGACGGTCGCATGCCGGATCAATGGCAGGAAAGTGAATGTGTCCATTACCGTGCAGGGATGGGTAGTAGTAGAAACATGGATGAGCATGCATCCAGACCTCATTATAGCGTAACTCATCGAGAACCTCAAATGCAGCAAATTGAACAACCTGAGCGGGTGTAGAAGCGAAACCACCCCTAGAAAAACGAGTGTAAGTGCCAACTGCAGAACTGTTACGCAAGGTAACCACCGCGCGGTACTCATACACTGAGGTTGTTGGTCGCTCCCGGTACACCTGTACACCGGGTCATCGCCATGAGGGTAGAGTCGCCGCCACACATTCCGAATAAGATGCGAAGAAGTGTAAAGTGCCAGCTCGAACTGGTACATTTAAGGTGTAGGAGCCATCTACACTCACAAACATTAGTCTGTTAGCGATAAAAATAAACTATATGCATGCAATGCAACAATCAGAGGCAAACATACACTACCCACACTTAGGGCTACCGACTACTATTTACGAGTGCGTTAGCGGTCTAGGGCATCCTATAGTCAGCGCGGCTCTAATATCAAGCATTGTGGCACCCCGACTCAGAGCAATCGGTTTACCTTGCATTGCCAGCCCATGGATCATGTCTTCTGGCAATGCACAAAAACTTGGTACAGATGGAGCCACTTTATTGATGCAGAGGTTCGGTATTACATCAGATATCGAGGCCAAGTGGCACACATGGTTCTGCTGCACATATGTACATTATTTAGTGAACATGAGGAGATCCTCGATCACAATGATACCGCTACGCGGCAGCGGAAAGAGACGTAGAAGGACTCCATCTCACAGGGGCGCTGATGTTCACACGATCTAGATTGCGATGCAATGATGCAACTCCAACTCCGGTATAGCTTCTCCCGGAACTGGCATGACATGCCAGGTGATTACTTTGAATGTACTCGCAAGCTTACACAAATAAAGCAACAATGGCAAACAACAACATGACATTTAAGCAGGTTAAATGCAAGAACTAGCAGGCTACCCATGAAGTGACAGTGCTCATAACAGGGTCTTTTAGACCCGCTTACCATCTCGGTTACCTGGTAACCACATTCATCGCCATACCACGGTGATCACCTCTGGATCACAAGCGAAACCACCTCAATGGTCTCAACAACTCCACCAACATAACTAATCCAACAAGTATACATTTAATGTGCAGGTTCAATATTTCTATTGATCCACGATGTGACCTACTACGAACTTGTTTCCGTGCCCAAGGACGCGGCAATCGATAGATTAGACACACTCTACCCACACCACAGAACCCATGGCCTCAAACTCCCATTCAGGTGGATCAACGTCGTTCGGATAGAACCAATTTATTGCCATGACACTCTCCCGGCCACCCCAACCAAATCCCTTTTGGGCTAAGTCGTGGGTGGCCCTGATGTCACCCTGTGACACCCAATGGCCACCATCGTGAAAAAACAAATGGTCCCAAATGGGGACAATGGTTCCAAAAACAACTACGGGCACACAAGGCTATGCCTGCCTGGCGGGCCAGGGTGGAGTAGGCGCATAACCTTCCCTAGTTGTAGGCACCGGCGAGAGGCATAACAACAGATCGAGAAAGGGGCTTCCCATAAAAGGCAAATGTGGTTGCACTTTGGGAAGCTCGATTCGGTGGCACCATGACTTGGTCAACAGCATGTTCAATTTAGATTAAAATCAAGTTTCAACTTGCAAATAAATATTACCGAGTTATAATATGCCACGAAAATGCAATGAATTATATATGCCCCATTTCCACATAATACCAATATGAATTTAACCATTTTCTTCATCATGTTACCCTACTGCTTATTTCATTTCATTCAACTAAAATGCCACTGATAACATTGCAAGCATATCATGAACATGAAACTAGCATCAATTGATATTATATGAATTTTTCTATATGCATTAAAAAGACCATATTCAAGTCAAAATCATGGTTATTGAAATGACACTCTTGCAAATATTTGTGATGGCTTGCCTTAGTGCAGAGGAGGGCCACAATCCTCCTGGCTCTCCTCAACGCAGCAATTTCCTTTTGAAAATATTTGAAATAGCAAAAAGAAGATGTCACGTAACACTGTTTAATGAGCATAAAATGACAACAGCAAGCAAAAATCTCATCTTTTGCTTGCTGATAGAGGATTTCAACATAAAACCAATGCAAAAGGAATCATATCAGTTGTACTTATAGAATAAAAGTTAGAGCAGGCCAAAGTTTAGTCAAATTTCTGAATTAAAAATGATTTTAGAAAAATAACCAGAGGGGGTGACGTCGAAGAAGTATTTCACAAATATGCATCCACTTGTACCGCTTTGACGGGTGCACAATGAGGCTGACGGGTGGGCCCCACTGCCAGGTTTAAGGGGGAGAGGAGGCGCGGTCGCCGGTGGTTCTCCAGTGAGGAGACCTTGACTGCAGCCGGCGAGAGGAGGCAGATCCATTCGCTCCAGCAGTGTTAACCGGGACTAGCAGAGCACCACGAACACGCCTAGGTGGTCGGAGGGCATCGAGGACCACAGGAGGAAGTGATACGTCTCCAACGTATCTATATTTTTTTGATTGTTCCATGCTATTATATTACCCCTTTTTGGATGTTTACGGGCTTTATTTTACACATTTATATCATTTTTTGGACTAACCTACTAACCGGAGGCCCAACCCATATTGTTGTTTTATTGCCTGTTTCAGTATTTCGAGGAAAAGGAATATCAAACGGAGTCCAAATGGAATGAAACCTTTGGCAGTGTGATTTTTTGGAAGAATATGATCCTGGAGACTTGGAGTTCACGTTAGAAGGTCCTCGAGGAGGCCAGGAGAGAGGGGGCGCCCCCCCCTACTGGGCACGCCTTCCTGTCTCGTGGGCCCCTCGAGCACCTCCCGACCGACTTCTTTTGCCTATATAGTCCCACGTACCCTAAAAACATCCACGGAGAAGATAGATCAGGAGTTCCGCCGTCGCAAGCCTCTGTAGCCACCAAAAACCTCTCGGGATCCTATTCCAGCACCCTGCCGAAGGGGGAACCCATCACCGGTGGCCATCTTCATCATCCCGGCGCTCTCCATGACGAGGAGGGAGTAGTACACCCTCGGGGCTGAGGGTATGTACCAGTAGCTATGTGTTTGATCTCTCTCTCTCGTGTTCTCTCTATGGCACAATCTTGATGTATCGCGAGCTTTGCTATTATAGTTGGATCTTATGATGTTTCTCCCCCTCTACTCTCTTGTGATGAATTGAGTTTCCCTCTTGAAGTTATCTTATCGGATTGAGTCTTTGATTTGAGAACACTTGATGTATGTCTTGTCGTGATGATCTGTGGTGACAATGGGATATCATGTGCCACTTGATGTATGTTCTGGTGACCAACTTGCGGGTTCCGCCCATGAACCTATGCATAGGGGTTGACACACGTTTTCTTGACTCTCCGGTAGAAACTTTGGGGCACTCTTTGAAGTACTTTGTGTTGGTTGGATGAATTTGAGATTCTGTGACGCATATCGTATAATCATGCCCACGGATACTTGAGGTTTCAATGGAGTATTGTTCATTTGTGTCTTAAGGTGTTATTCTAGTATGAACTCTATGATGGATCGAGCGGAAAGAATAGCTCTATGTTATTTTACTACGAACTCTTGAATAGATCGATCAAAAAGGATAACTTTGAGGTGGTTTCGTACCCTACCATAATCTCTATGTTTGTTCTCCGCTATTAGTGGCTTTGGAGTGACTCTTCGTTACATGTTGAGGGATTGTTGTATGATCTATCTATGTTATTATTGTTGAGAGAACTTGCACTAGTGATATGAACCCTATGCCTTGTTTCCTATCATTGCAATAGCATTTACGCTCAATTTTATCATTATTTACCTTGCTTTTTTTTATATTTTCAGATTACAAAAACCTTTATATACTATCCATATTGCACTTGTATCACCATCTCTTCGCCGAACTAGTGCACCTATACAATTTACCATTGTATTGGGTGTGTTGGGGACACAAGAGACTCTTTGTTATTTGGTTGCAGGCTTGTTTGAGAGAGACCATCTTCATCCTACGCCTCCCATGGACTGATAAACCTTAGGTCATCCACTTGAGGGAAATTTGCTACTGTCCTACAAACCTGTGCACTTGCAGGCCCAACAACATCTACAAGAAGAAGGTTGTGTTGTAGACATCAAGCTCTTTTCTGGCGCCGTTGCTAGGGAGGTGAGTGCTTAAAGGTATATCTTTAGATCTTGCAATCGAATCTTGTTGTTTCTTGTTTTATCACTAGTTTAGTTTATAAAAGAAAAACTACAAAAAAATGGATTTGAGTTTGTCTCATACGCTTCATCTTTTTAATATCTTTTGTGAGTATGATGGAAAAGAAAATTGTGCTCAAGTGCTAGAAGATGAATGCATTAAAATACTTGGTACTAAATCTTTGAATGATGAGCATGATTGCAATGTTTTTAGGATGAACTCTTTGAATATCCATAGTACTAATGATGATTGCTCTAGTCATGATGAAAATATTTCTTATAAGCATGTCAACTTTTGTGGAGTGCATGTTTGCATGAACTTACCAAATAGAGAATATATATATTGCAAGAGGCATAAGCATTTAGAAACTAAACGGTTGCAAGAAAGTCTAAATGTGAGTGCTGAAAATTTAAATTTCCTTTGCCATACTTGTGAACTTTGCAATGAATGTGGTCATTAACATCTCCGATGCCAATTGTTTCATGATCGAATCGTGTCCAAAAATTGTGATTATTTGATCTCCCTTGCTCATTACAATGAACTTAGTTTGCTTTTGGGTTATGAAGAATTGAAACGTTTAATTAAGGACCTTCCAGAATTTGCCCATAAGAAATTCCTTGATATTGATCTAGAGAAGATTTATTTGTATTGTGCGGTGAATTGCATTGAAAATCCTTATATTGCCAATTACCTAAAGAAAAGAAACCAAATAGAAGATGAAGAGAATACTAATGAAAGGGAAGATACTTCCCAATATCCTCCTATTATTTTTTATGATGAATCAGGTATCGAGGAGGAGCTTTCTATTCAACCAATCTCATCAATAAGGAGCTCAAGAAGAAGGTTGAACCCACACACAATGTGAAAAGAAAAGGAAAAGAAGGAGCAACAAAGGTAGAAAGGTATCCCTCCCAAATGATGTTGCTCCTACTACTTATTGTGATGATGATAATTGCTATACTATTGGTGCTATCCATACTATTAATGATGAGAGTGATTATGCTTATGATATGAAAAGGCCCAAGCTTGGGGAAGCTAAGTTTGATGAGGATGAAATATTTGAGAATATATTTTCTGAAATTAATGTTTGTCCCAAGCTTGGGGATGCTACGTTTTATGAAGATGATATTTTTAGCATCCCAAGTTTTGATATGCAAAGTTGTTATGATGATAGCATGCCTCTTACCTATGATGATTATATTGATGAAAGTGGGTTTGGAAGAGTGTCAACTTTAGGAAGTAGTGATCCCACTATTTTGGAGGATGTTGAATTTTATTGTGATGAATATGAAAGTGAATTTGGAAGAGTGTCAACTTTATTTAGTGATTCCACTATCTTGGGAGAGGTTTCAATCGATTATGATGAGAACGAAGTTCCTACTTATGATGATTATTGTGATGAAACTTATGCTATAAAAAGTAGTGATGATTATAAAACTTGTCATGATTATCATTACCCTTTTCTGAACATTACTATTTTAATGTGGAAACAATTTTTAGTGTTCAAGTCTCTTATGATACTCCCACTATTTCGAATGAGAAGAATTTTGCTTATGTGAAGAGTAGTAAATTTTCTATGCTTGTAGATCATGAAAAGAATGCTTTAGGTGCTGGTTATATTGTTAAATTCATTCATGATGCTACTGAAAATTATTATGAGGGAGGAACATATGCTTGTAGGAATTGCAATAATGTCAAGTTTCCTCTCTATGTGTTGAAAATCTTGAAGTTATGCTTGTTTTGTCTTTCTATGCTAGTTGATTATTGTTCCCATAAGTTGTTTGCTCACAAAATCCCTATGAATAGGAAGTGGGTTAGGCTTAAATATGCTAGTCATATGCTTCATGATGCTCCCGTTATGTTTCAATTCTTATCTTTTATTTGAGCATCATTGTCATCATCATGCCTAGCTAGAAAGGCATTAAAGAAAAGCGCTTGTTGGGAGACAACCCAATATTTACCCTTACAGTTTTTCTGGGTCCACATGATTATCCTACTGTAGTAATCATGTTCTATAGCTTTTGTTTATATAAAGTGCCAAGTAAGACCTTTAGGATAGCTTACGGTGATAGTTGTGTTGATCCTGCTGAGAATCAGAAACTTTTGCACCTAGTAAATTAGTTTTGTTAATTCACAGAAACGTGCTCTTGATCTGATTATTGTTATATGGATTGGTACACAAATTGCTTAGGACTTCCTAATTTGGTATGATTTTTTGAGTTCCAGAAGTATACGTTTGATATAGATTACTACAGACTGTTCTGTTTTGGACAGATTCTGTTTTCTATGTGTTGTTTGCTTATTTTGATGAATCTATGAGTAGTATCGGAGGGTATGAACCATAGATAAGTTGGAGTACAGTATATATTACACCAATATGAATTTAGAATGAGTTCATTACAGTACCTAAGTGGTGGTTTTATTTTCTTATACTAACGGAGCTTACGAGTTTTCTATTGAGTTTTGTGTTGTGAAGTTTTCAAGTTTTGGGTAAAGATTCAATGGACTATAGAATAAGGAGTGGCAAGATCCTAAGATTGGGGATGCCCAAGGCACCCCAAGGTAATATTCAAGGACAACCAAGAGCCTAAGCTTGGGGATGCCCCGGATGGCATCCCCTCTTTCGTCTTTGTTCATCGGTAACTTTACTTGGAGCTATATTTTTATTCACCACATGATATGTGTTTTGCTTGGAGCGTCATTTTATCTTGTTAGTATTTGATTGCTGTTATTTAGAATAATTTTTTGCATCTTTAGTTTCAATAAAAATTTCAAGGATAGCCTTTAGCATGCTTATTTTGCTAGTATACATGTTGTTGTTTGAAAACAGAAAGTTTACCGCTGTTGCAAAAATTCCCTAGAAAAGTCAGAGCATGATATAATGTTGAAACTTTTTGCATAATGAGCTATGATAAATCTTCTACAGCATAGTATTTTTCTCATAATTTTTGGAGTTAGGTAAGTATGATGAATCTTGCATTCTTTACAAACTATACTGTTTTGGAAGATTGCTGTTATGTTTGCATTGTTTGCATATGTTTGCTTGTTTAATGATTCTATTTGAGGATAGGAGTATTAAATATGCATAGGCATTTAGTATGAAATGTTGAATAATAATTTTAGTGATTTGATACAGTAGAAAATGATAAGGTTTTGCATTGGTTTATACTAACCTATCTCACGAGTTCTTGTTGAGTTGGTGTGGATGAAGCTTTTGATAAAAAGAGAAACCATGATATGAGAGGAATTAAGGAGACACAAAATTTCAAGCTTGGGGATGCCCAAGGCACCCCAAGATAATATTTCAAGAAGTCTCAAGCATCTAAGCTTGTGGATGCCCCGGTAGGCATCCCACCTTTCTTCTTCAACCACTATCGGTTAGTATCGGTTGAGCCTAAGTTTTTGCTTCTTCACATGAGTTGTGCTATCCTTGCAATGTCATTTTATTTTTCTTTGCTTGTTGTTTGAATAAAATACCAAGATCTGAAATTCTTTAATTAAAGAGAGTCTCCACATAGTTATATAATTATTTATCTACTCATTGATCTTCACTTGTATCTTTCGGAGTTGTTTGTCATTTGCTCTAGTGCATCACTTATATCTTTTAGAGCACGGCGGTGGTTATATTTTGTAGAAATTGCTAGTCTCTCATGCTTCCCTTATATTATTTTGAGAGTCTTTTAGAACAGCATGGTATTTGCTATGGTTACAAATTAGGTCCTAGAATGATGAGCATCCAAGTTGGGTATAATAAAAACTATCATAGAAAGTGAATTGGATGCTATGATCAATTTGATGCTTGATAATTGTTTCGAGATACGGAGGTAGTAAGTCATGCTAGTTGAGGTGTTTATGAAAAATGCTTGTGTTGAGGTTTGTGATTCCCGTAGCATGCAGGTACGGTGAACCGCTTTGTGATGAAGTTGGAGCACAATTTTATTTATTGATTGTCTTCCTTATGAGTGGCGGTCGGGGACGAGCGATGGTCTTTTCCTACCAATCTATCCCCCTACGAGCATGCGCGTAGTGCTTTGGTTTTTGATGACTTCTAGATTTTTGCAACAACTATATGAGTTCTTTTGACTAATGTTGAGTCCATGGATTATACGCACCTCACCCTTCCACCATTGCTAGCCTCTCTTGTGCCGCGCAACTTTCGCCGGTACCATACACCCACCATATACCTTCCTCAAAACAGCCACCATACCTACCTATTATGGCATTTCCATAGCCATTCCGAGATATATTGCCATGCAACTTTCCACCGTTCTGTTCATATGACACGCATTACTTTTGTCATATTTCTCTTTGCATGATCATGTAGTTGACATCGTATTTGTGGCAAGGCCACCTTCATAATTTTCATACATGTCGCTCTTGATTCATTGCATATCTCGGTACACCGCCCGAGGCATTCATATAGAGTCATATCTTGTTCTAGCTTTGAGTTGTAATTTTTGAGTTGTAAATCCATAAAAGTGTGATGATCTTCATTATTAGAGCATTGTCCTAGTGAGGAAAGGATGATGAAGACTATGTTCCCCCACAAGTCGGGATGAGACTTCGGACTTTACAAAAAGAAAAAAAGGAGAAAAAAAAGAAAAGAGAAAGGCCAAAAAGAAAAAAATGAAGGCCAAAGAAAAAAAGAAAAAAAGAAAAAAGAAAAAAAGAGATAAAAAGAGAGAAGGGACAATGCTACTATCTCTTTTTCCACACTTGTGCTTCAAAATAGCACCATGATCTTCATGATAGAGAGTCTCCTATGTTGTCACTTTCATATACTAGTGGGAATTTTTCATTATAGAACTTGGCTTGTATATTCCAATGATGGGCTTCCTCAAAGTGCCCTAGGTCTTCGTGAGCAAGCAAGTTGGATGCAGACCCACTTAGTTTCTTTTGTTGAGCTTTCATATATTTATAGCTCTAGTGCATCCGTTGCATGGCAATCCCTACTCACTCACATTCATATCTATTAATGTGCATCTCCATAGCCCGTTGATACGCCTAGTTGATGTGAGACTATCTTCTCCTTTTTGTCTTCTCCACAACCACCAATTTATTCCACATATAGTGCTATGTCCATGGCTCACGCTCATGTATTGCGTGAAAGTTGAAGGAGTTTGAGATTATTAAAGTATGAAACAATTGCTTGCCTTGTCATCGGGGTTGTGTATGATTAAATACTTTGTGTGATGAAGATAGAGCAACATGTAGACTATATGATTTTGTAGGGATAACTTTCTTTGGCCATGTTATTTTGAGAAGACATGATTACTTTGATTAGTATGCTTGAAGTATCACCATTTTCATGTTAATATGACTTTTATTTTGTATCATTTGGATCTGAACATTCATGCCCCAATAAAGAAAATTACATTGAGAATTATGCTAGGTAGCATTCCACATCAAAAATTCTGTTTTTATCATTTACCTACTCGAGGACGAGCAGGAATTAAGCTTGGGGATGCTTGATACGTCTCCAACATATCTATAATTTTTGATTGTTCCATGCTATTATATTACCCCTTTTTGGATGTTTATGGGCTTTATTTTACACATTTATATCATTTTTGGGACTAACCTACTAACCGGAGGCCCAGCACATATCGCTGTTTTTTTTGCGTGTTTCAGTATTTCGAGGAAAAGGAATATCAAACGGAGTCCAAACGGAATGAAACCTTCGGCAGCGTGATTTTTGGAAGAATATGATCCTGGAGACATGGAGTTCACGTCAGAAGATCCTCGAGGAGGCCAGGAGATAGGGGGCACTCCCCCTCCTACTGGGCGCGCCCTCCTGTCTCGTGGGCCTCTCGAGCACCTCCCGAACGACTTCCTTCACCTATATAGTCCCACGTACCCTAAAAACATCCACGGAGAAGATAGATCGGGAGTTCCGCCCCCGCAAGCCTCTGTAGCCACCAAAAACCTCTCGGGAGCCCGTTCCAGCACCTTGCCGGAGGGGGAACCCATCACCGGTTTCCATCTTCATCATCCCGGTGCTCTCCATGACGAGGAGGGAGTAGTTCACCCTCGGGCTGAGGGTATGTACCAGTAGCTATGTGTTTGATCTCTCTCTCTCATGTTCTCTCTATGGCACGATCTTGATGTATCGCGAGCTTTGCTATTATGGTTGGATCTTATGATGTTTCTCCCCCTCTACTCTCTTGTGATGAATTGAGTTTCCCTCTTGAAGTTATCTTATCAGATTGAGTCTTTGATTTGAGAACACTTGATATATGCCTTGTCGTGATTATCTGTGGTGACAATGGGATATCATGTGCCACTTGATGTATGTTTTGGTGACCAACTTGCGGGTCCCGCCCATGAACCTATGCATAGGGGTTGGCACACGTTTTCTTGACTCTCTGGTAGAAACTTTTGAGCACTCTTTGAAGTACTTTGTGTTGGTTGGATGAATTTGAGATTGTGTGACGCATATCGTATTATCATGCCCACGGATACTTGAGGTGACAATGGAGTATCTAGGTGACATTAGGGTTTTGGTTGATTTGTGTCTTAAGGTGTCATTCTGTTATGAACTCTATGATGGATCGAGCGAAAAGAATAGCTCTATGTTATTTTACTACGAACTCTTGAATAGATCGATAAAAAAGGATAACTTTGAGGTGGTTTCGTACCCTACCATAATCTCTACATTTGTTCTCCGCTATTAGTGGCTTTTGAGTGACTCTTCGTTACATGTTGAGGGATTGTTGTATGATCTATCTATGTTATTATTGTTGAGAGAACTTGCACTAGTGGAAGTATGAACCCTATGCCTTGTTTCCTATCATTGCAATACCGTTTACGCTCACTTTTATCATTAGTTACCTTGCTGTTTTTATATTTTTAGATTACAAAAACCTTTATCTACTATCCATATTGCACTTTTATCACCGTCTCTTCGCCGAACTAGTGCACCTATACAATTTACCATTGTATTGGGTGTGTTGGGGACACAAGACACTATTTGTTATTTGGTTGAAGGGTTGTTTGAGAGAGACCATCTTCATCCTACGCCTCCCACGGATTGATAAACCTTAGGTCATCCACTTGGCGGAAATTTGCTACTGTCCTACAAACCTGTGCACTTGCAGGCCCAACAACGTCTACAAGAAAAAGGTTGTGTAGTAGACATCAGGAAGTAGGGCATCGAGGCGGGGTCGGCGGTGATCTCCAGTGACGAACGGAGGTCAGAGGCCCGCCTGGCCTGGCCGCGGCTATCTAGGAAGAGTTATGGGGTCAGAGGAGGGGATTGGGGTAGATGAGTGAGCTCAGGAGGTGTCGGATATCGGGTTCCGGCAAAACCCTTAAGGTTCAAACTCTAGGGTGCGCGCGAAGATCTTCTCCCTACCGAAACACGCCCAGAACATCGCCGCTATTCTAAGTTAGCACGATGAACAACACAAGAGACACGAGGTTTATACTGGTTCGGGCCACCGTTGTGGTGTAATACCCTAATCCAGTGTGTGGTGTGGTGGATTGCCTCTTGGGCTGATGATGAACAGCACAGAGGAAGAACAACCTCGCAAGGAGAGGTGTTCTTGCGGTGGAGTGCGGATGAACTTCCCCCCTTTCTATTGTGGTGGCTAGACCTATATATAGAGGCCCTGGTCCTCTTCCCAAATATTGAGCGGGAAGGGAGCCAACAACGGCCATTTTGAGAGGGGATAGCTAGTACAAGCTATCCTGACTAAAGGTGGTCTTCGACTGCCAAAGGCACCGGTGATGACACCGTCTTGGGCTCCACGGTGACCTCCGTCCTGCCGTCCTGCTGGTCTTGGTCTCATTGCACTGATATGGAAACCTTTGCTTGATACCTCGGTACTCCATGCCTGTGCTTGCCCCCTTTGCACCAAAGAGAAAACGAGGACACTGTGCTGGCTGGCCCCCGCCTGGCGCCCGCCTGATCTAGATCATCATGCTTGCGTCATGAGCACCTCACAAGGTACCCCTCGCCTTGATCTCTTCGCCTCCTCGCGAGCCTACCTGGTGAGGCCGCCCCTGAGGAGGCCTTGTGTTATCCGCCCCATGATGCTTGGCCCCTCGCGAGGGTCTTGAGTTCTTGCTGATGAAGACGGGCCGTATTGGGCCACTACTGAGCCATGCTGCAGGCTACAGGCAGGCAAGTCTAGGGACCCCCATTCCCAGGACGCCGACAGTAGCCCCCGGGCCCAAGGCGCGCTCGGACTTGGCTTAGCAGCAAAGCCAAAGGGCAAGTGCGGAGCGCCGCGGGCCCCAACAGTCTGCGGCCATGGTCACCACATGGCGGTTAATTGGACGTGGGAGTCTCCACTTCCCGATGCTGCCTCGGCAACTGCCCGATTTGACGAGTCCCTGCTGCATGCAAAAGAGTCATCATTACCTATGACCGTGGAGGCCGACGGTTAGCCTCCCTTGGGCTATAAATGGGGAGGGGTGAAAGCCCCCATTGCACATCTCCCCTTGCCCCGCCTGCTTCTTCTCCCTCCTTTCTCCGGTTGCTTGCAGCGTCCCATGGCACCTGTGAAGAGGTTCTCGGCCGCGGAGAAGGGGAAGGCTCGCCAGGAAGGGCCTGGCTCTCCTCCGCCAAAGCGTAGCCGCAACCATCCCCGCAAGCATCCCGCGACTACCGTCACGGCTTCTCGTGGTCGCGGTGGTGGCCCTTCACGCGGTGGTGGCCGCCCATATCGAGGTAGCCAAGTCAGTAAAGGAAGGCATGCCATGGCTGCGCGGCCTTGCCGGTCGCGCTTCCATTCGGCAGAGGTGGTGCCGGAGTTTGTTGTGTGGTCGGCCAACCTGGCCGGAAACTGGCTCCACCTCCCTCGCTTCTTCGCCGGTGAACTGTCGGCCGCTGGCCCAGGCGGGCTCTAGCTACAGGCGGACGGCTGCTGCAGCAGGGCCTCCTAGGTTGCGGTGGAGATCTCCGTTGCCGGGAATGTGGCCCTGGCCAGGGGCTGGCAGACGTTTGCCCGCGTGCGTGGACTGGGCCGGTGGTGCACCCTCCACTTCAAGTACGATGGCGACGCGACCCTCTATGTGAGGGTGTTCGGAGAAGATGGCCACCGTGTTGGGTGCTGCCCTAAAGACGACGGCGGCGACGGGGTGCTCGGCCTTGGCGACGGCCGTGATGAGGGCGAAGCTGAACGACCGCAGCTCGTCGAGCTTTGATGGCTCCTCCTCCGGCGATAGCTCCTCCAGCGGTGGCCGTGACCAGCCACCACGCCGCCGCACCCGCTCGTCCCGTCGCCGCGCCCCAGTGAAGCGCGAGGCGGAGTCTGATTGAGCTCAGGAGGATGACGCAGATCCTCTCTCGTGAGCTGCGCACTGTTTTTATTTTGTTTTTATCCTTTTCCTGCGTTGAGAGAGAGAAGTATGGAGCCCCGTGGGGGCGTGCAGCATACTATGATCCCCTAATTATCGTGTTACATTCATTGTCCATGTGTTGTGTTATGGTGTCATGGCTACGTGCCTGTGCGTAGGAACAACTTTGCTCGGGATGTTTGCAGTAGTTTCTGCCTTGCGAGGTGCCTACTTGAGGCCTCGCCGGGTGCCTTAAGAGCTGCAAAAATTAGTTGGGAGAGTCATTTCAGACCCTTGGTCGCGAGGGTTGCTAGCTATGGCCCAGTGCTTTGTGTCATGATGCCCAAGCATGGACCGGGAGGGGTGCTCCCGCTATGAACTCGAACGAGAGGGCCTCGCGAAAATCAGTAAAAGAAGGATCACGAGGGCGCCCGCGCAGCGCCCTCGCGAGGTTTGCGAGAGAAAGAGTGAGGCAGGCAAAATTCGAAAACAGAGAACAGGGGCAGAAGACGGAAAACAACACTAGAAGCAACTTCAATAAAGGTCCAAACAAGGGAGGACAAGCCAACTGCGGAAAGCAAATGAAAAGCCGCGTCCGGCACCTTGTCTAGTCTTCGATGTCTTCTCACCAGCGCGGAGCTAAGTGCTGACACTGGGCGTGGGCGGGAGCCCCCGAGGCCCGAGGGCGGCACTCCAGAGACTCCGGGGTGTGTGCAGCCCCAACTCATTATTATGTGAGAGTGTCACGGGCGGCAAGCTTCACAGGCACTGGGCGTTCTTCACAGGCACTGGGCCTTTCTTTGGGCGACAAGCTTCACAGGCACCGGGCCTTCTTCACAGGCACTGGGACTTTCTTCAAGGGTAGAACTTCCAAAGGTGTTGAATGTTCCAAGCGTTTGGGATGGGCACCCCTTCCCGAGTCTCCAGGCACGTGGCGCCAGGCCTGGAAACATGGACAACCTTGAATGGGCCCTCCCACATGGGCGAGAGCTTATGTAGCCCTTCTCTAGGGGGCATCCACCTGAGTACGAGGTCACCTACCTCGAGAGTCCTGGGGCGGATGTTGCGGCAATGATACCGCCGCCGCGCCTGCTGGTACCTTGCTGCTCGTAGTGTGGCTTCACGGCGGCGCTCCTCCCCCAGCACGAGGTCCATCCCCCGCATGGCGTCCTGTTATGCTTCATCAAACTCTAGGACCCGCACGGAGCGACGCCTGACCTCGTGAGGGAGGACCACCTCTGCTCTGTAGACGAGGAAGAACGGGGTCTCACTAGCTGGCTTGGTGGAGGTAGTGCGGATGGACCACAACACGGACTGGAGCTCGTCGTACGAGCCCCTGCCGCAGGCCTCCAGCTTCTTCTTGAATGTCCTAGTTTTGAAGCCCCTCAGGACCTCTGCGTTGGCACGTTCAGCCTGGCCGTTGCTCCGGGGGTGTGCCACCGAAGCGTAGCATATCGGCGTTCCAAGGTTAGCACAATATGTTTTGAAGAGATTGTTGGTGAACTGCGAACCGTTGTCGGTGATGATGCGGTTAGGGACCCCAAACCGGCTCATGAGGCCCTTGACGAACTTGACTGCAGAACCAGCTGGGATGGTGCGGATGGCTTC
The DNA here is from genome assembly GCF_018294505.1 of Triticum aestivum. Classification (NCBI taxonomy): domain Eukaryota; kingdom Viridiplantae; phylum Streptophyta; class Magnoliopsida; order Poales; family Poaceae; genus Triticum; species Triticum aestivum. The sequence goes on from NC_057798.1 coordinate 436,014,447, forward strand.
CACCTACGCCCACTTGGTGAACTTGTTGATGGCGATGTAGAGGAAGCGGTAGCCCCCAGGCGCTCGAGGAAATGGGCCCAAGATATCCAGCCCCTCGATCGTGAACGGCCATGAGAGTGGGATGGTCTGTAGGCCCTGAGCTGGTTGATGGATCAGCTTGGCATGGAATTGGCAGGCTTCGCAAGCCTTCAGCAGCTCGATTGCGTCGTTGAGTGCCATAGGCCAATAGAACCCGCTGCGAAACGCCTTGCCGACAAGGGTCCGTGATGACGAGTGATGTCCGCAATCTCCACCGTGTATGTCAGCCAGCAATTCCTTCCCCTGTTCCCTGGACATGCAACACAGGGAAACGTCATTTGGCCGCTTCCAGTAGAGCTCTCCCTCTTGGATGCAGTAGGTCGTGGCCTGCCGGGCCACGAGTTCCGCGTCCTCCTCTTTCTCTGGCCCATCCCTTGCATCAGGTAGTCCTTGAATTCCGTGGTCCAGCATCCCTCCAGAGGCTCCAGCGCCAGGAGTAAGCATGCTCCTGAGGTTGGGTCACAGGCCAGGACTCCTTTGACAGGTGGCTGAGGGAGTTCCTACCGAGGTTGCACTGTGCTTGATAGTGACGGCGTTGCCGATGGCTTGAAGAGTCGTTCCTCGAAACCGCCAGGCTCCTGAGGCAGCCGCCTGGATGCCCTCCTGGCGATGTCATCAACCTCTTAGTTGGTTTTGCGGGGCACATGCTGCAACTCCAGCCCCCAAAACTGCTTTTCCATCCTGCGCACCTCCGCAAGATACGCTTCCATGTGCTCGTCCTTTGGCTCGTACACCTTGTTGGAGAAGTTGACGAGGAGCTGTGAATCACCCTTGATGATGAGGCGCTTCACCCCCAGTGTTGCTGCAGCTTTCAAGCCTGCTATGAGGCCCTCATACTCTTCTATGTTGTTGGAGACCTTCTCGCCCTGCTGGAAACAGAGCTGCACGGTGTAATAGAGCTTGTCTTGAGTGGGGATATAAGCACTGCGCCAGCCCCCGCGTCATGTCGCGGGAATGCTCCATCGAAGTACATGACACAGCCATCTAGGGCCTCACTTCCTAGGGAATGTGGCCGATCCTCGCCTGCTTCGAGCCCTGGCGCCTCTGTCCATTCTGCCATAAAATCTGCAAGTGCGGCTCCCATGACAACCCAGGTTGTGCTAAATTCCAACTGAAATACTTGCAGCTTAATGTTCCACTCGACGATCCTTCCAGCGGAGTTGGGACTCCTGAGTACCCTTTCCAATGGGTAGGCCGAGACAACCTTGATGGGGTGACCTTGAAAGTAGTGACGCAACTTACGCGAGGCCACGAGCAGCGCAAGCAAGAGCTTCTGAGGCATGGGGTATCATGCCCTTGCATCCCGCAGCACCGTGCTGACGAAATACACAGGATGCTCGATGAGGGTGGGTGTGCTAACGAGGTTCGTGCCTTCCTGAGGGTTAGACGCCTCCTGAGACGACAGAGCCCCCAGCACCTGGCTGCTTGGTGCGGCCTCTTCAGCCCTAGGGCGTATTCCTGCTAAGGCTGGTATCCATCTGCCGAGGACGTGGTCTTCGCGAGGCCTTCTTGGTCTTGTGCTGCCGTGGCCGGGGCCGTGGACGGTCGTGACGCATCCTTGACCTGGCGCTCTTCCCGAACCGCCAATAGAGCTGCACTGGAGGAGTAGGGTGTGGCGGCGAGGTAGAGCACCAGGGGCTCGAGAGGGCGTGGTGCCACCATCACAGGAGGGCTGGTCAGGTACTTCTTGAGGTCTTGAAATGCTTGGTCGGCCTCCAATGTCCATTCGAACGGGCCCTTCTTCTTCATCAGCTTGAAGAAAGGCAAGGCGCGCTGCCCCAGCTTGGAGATGAAGCGTCCTAATGCACTTACGCGTCCATCGAGCTTTTGCATTTCTCTCAGGGTTTGTGGTGGACTCATGTCTTCGATTGCCTTGACCTTCTTCGGGTTGGCCTCGATCCCTCTGTGGGACACGAGGAAGCTCAGAAGCTTGCTAGAAGGAACGCCAAACACGCACTTCTCCGAGTTGAGTCGCAGGTCTACCTTGTGGAGGCTCGCAAAGGTCTCCTCCAGATCCTGGATCAAGGTCCTTGCCTCCCGAGACTTCACCACAATGTTTTCGAGGTAAGCCTCGGTGTTTTTCCCAAGTTGCTGGCCTAAGGCAATGTGCATCAGCCGCTGGAAGGTTGCGCCTGCGTTGCACAACCCGAACGGCATGCAGGGGTAGCAGTATACCCCACATGGGGTCAGGAAGGCCGTCTTCTCCTCATCTTCTACCGCCATATTGATTTGGTGATAGCCCGAAAACGCATCCAATAAACACAGTAGGTCGCACTCGGCAATGGAGTCGACGATTTCTTCAATGCGGGGGAGCGGGAACGGATCTTGAGGGCAGGCCTTGTTGAGGTTGGTGAAGTCGACGCACATGCGCTTCTCCCCCCCCCCCCCCCCCGTTTTTGGTACAACTACTGGGTTTGCCAGCCATTCATTCGGGTTAGCAAACCTCGTGAATGACACATGCCGCCTCCAACTTGCGGGTTTCTTGGATGATGAAGGTCTGCTTCTCGGTGGACTGCCGCCTTGCTTTCTGGTTCATGGGGCGTACATTGGGGCACACATTCAGGCGATGCTCAATCACCTGCCTTGGGACCCCCGCTAGCTGCTTGGGTTCCCATGCGAACACATCCTTGTTCCAGCGCATGAACTTCACCAGCGCCTCCTCTTGGTCAGGGTCGAGATTGGCACCTATGGTGAAGGTGGCGCCTGAGGACCCGTCCTCCTCAACTGGTACCTTCTTGGTCTCCGCCTTGTCCTGGGTGAACAACTGCTTCTTCTTGGTCGGCGCAGCCTCCTTGGCCTTGGAGGTGTCCGTGCCGGCAGGCTGTGCTGCTGCGGCTGTCTTGAGGGCGAGCTTGAGCGCCAGCAGAGCATCCTTGGTATTTCCAGCTACGGTGAGGACGCCGCTGCTCCCGGGCATCTTCATGAGGTAGTAGGCCGGAAGGATCACCGCCATGAACTGAGCCAAGGCGGGGTATCCGAGGATGGCGTTGTACGGGAGTCCGATGTGTGTGATGCCGAAGTTAACCAGCTCCGTGCGGAAGTTGTCGTGGGTGCCGAAGGTCATAGGAAGGTGGATCTGCCCCAGGGAGCTAGAGGAACCGCCTTCGACGCCCAAGAAGGGCTTGGTGGGTCGGAGCCGTTCTAGCGGTACATGGAGGAGGCTGAAGGCCTCCACCGAGAGCACATCGAGGCCGACGCCGCTGTCGATGAGGATCTTGGTGACGGCCACCTAGCAGATGGTGGGCCTGCAAAGCATTGGGAGCGCACCCGAGCAGGCGGTGTTGACGGTGTGATCGTCCGAGTTGAAGGTCAAGTCGGCTTTGGGTGCCGCCCAACCGGAGGAGCTCCTTGCCGTGCGTGGGAGGCGCCGATCTAGCAGAAGAACAGCTTGCATGGCGGTCTGAGGGTGGCGCCTGTGAGCCGCCAAGGAGAGCTACGACGACCGGGGGCACCGGCGCAGCAGAGGGCATGTGGTAGAGGTTCCGTAGCTCCTCCCAGGAGGCCACAGAAAATGTTGGCAGGTTGAGCAGCCAAACGTGCGGGTCGCCAGTGAGGGCCATAGGAAACCAGTTGGCCATGACCTTGTCGTCGCCTCCGGCCTTGAGGATGGCCTCCTCGTATGCCAGCAGGAAAGCCAGCGGATTCGTCGCGCCGTTGTAGCACGGCGGCATCTCTGGCTTGAACTTGTGCGGCCACTGCACCTGCTGCAAGGCGGGGGCAAAGGCTCGGAGCCCCCTGGCCCCAGCGCTGGCATCGGCCGCCGGAGCCGGAGGCGCGTTGTCCGCAATGAGGGAGAAGCGCGGTGTTGGTGGAGAGCAAGCCGACGGAAGGGAGGGCTCCGGTGCACCCCTACCTGGCACGCCAAATGTCGGATATCGGGTTCCAGCAAAACCCTTAAGGTTTGAACTCTGGGGTGCGCGCGAAGATCTTCTCCCTACCGAAACACGCCCAGAACCTCGTCGCGATTCTAATCTAGCACGATGAACAACACAAGAGACACGAGGTTTATACTCGTTCGGCCCACCGTTGTGGTGTAATACCCTAATCCAGTGTGTGGTGTGGTGGATTGCCTCTTGGGCTGATGATGAACAGTACAGAGGAAGAACAGCCTCGCGAGGAGAGGTGTTCTTGTGGTGGAGTGCGGATGAACTTCCCCCCTTTCTACTATGGTGGCTATCCCTATATATAGAGGCCCTGGTCCTCTTCCCAAATATTGAGTGGAAAGGGAGCCAACAATGACCATTTTGAGAGGGGACAGCTAGTACAAGCTATCCTGACTAAAGGTGGTCTTCGACTGCCAAAGGCACCGGTGATGACGCCGTCTTGGGCTCCACGGTGACCTTCATCCTGCCGTCCTCCTGGTCTTGGTCTCATTGCACTGATATGGAAACCTTTGCTTGATGCCTCGGTACCCCGCACCTGCGCTTGCCCCCTTTGCACCAAATAGGAAGCAAGGACATTGTGTAGGCTGGCGCCCGCCTGGCACCCGCCTAGTCTTGATCGTCATGGCTTGCATCATGAGCACCTCGCGAGGTACCCCTCGCCTTGATCTCTCCGCCCCCTCGCGATCCTGCCTGGTGAGGCCGCCCCTGAGGAGGCCTTGTGTCGTCCGCGCCGTGAAGCTTGGCCCCTCGCGAGGGTCTTGAGTGCTTGCTAATGAAGACGGGCCGTACTGGGCCACTGCTGAGCCATGCTGCTGGTCGCAGGCAGGCAAGTCTGGGGACCCCCGTTCCCAGGACGCCCACAGGAGGGCCTCTATATATAGGCGTGGGCGAGATGGGGATTGGGGTTGCCGGAGATGGCTCTAGAAGCGGTGGGTGGCGACGAACAGGGTCAATGAGGGGGGAGAAAGATCCAAGGCTCACACGACCCCTGTGGAGGCACGCAACCAAGCACAGGGAGGCGGAGGAGGATGAAAAAGGATCACGGGCTCACTGAAGCCTCTGCTTTGTCGTGTCCGTGATCGTTGCGGTTGTCACCGGCGTTGGTGAGCGCTAGAAGGGGCAAGGGCGACGAGTCGAGGTAGAGGGAGCTCATGTACATGCTGGTTTGGGTGGAGGTGGGAGCACGCGCTGAACAGAGCAGTTTTCACGCATAGAGCGCGTCGAACACATGCCTGGCACCATGTCCACACGTGGTCACCGCGTGCACTGGCACTATGTGGTGTGCCAAGAGGTAAAATCGTGTCTGGAGGTTTGTCTCTGTAGAACTTGACCACCCCGTGCTGCTGGATCACTACCAGGCCAACCAGATGAGACTTGAGCTTCTGAGCAAGTTTTTGGACAGAAACATATGAGCTTGTGAGAGAAAGATCCAGAGAGAGTTAGGGGCTGATTCTCGGTGGTTAAGGTTCTCTCGGGAAGTTAATTAGATCAGAAAAATTCAGCTCAAGAGGATTAAGCAAAAAGACACTTCCTTCACAAAGTGCATTTTCTGACCAGAATGGAAAAGATTTTCTACAGCAAAAATAATCCTCATAACCATAGGATATTTTTGCATAAGATGATGAGGCATAGTCCAAAGAATATTTGGGAATGTTTTCAGATTTTTGGGAGTCATAAAAATGAGGGTTGCTTTGGAGCAGAAGTGGAGATAGGGCTTTTTCAGAGAGAAAATGAATATTTTTCATTTAAGGAAAATATTCCCAAGGCAATATTGTGATGTAACAGAAGACAAGAGATGTTTTTGAGGATGAGAGGAGTCACTTGGGTGAAAATCAAAGTAATGCCCAAGTGCTTAAGTCCAAATGAGTTGATTCAAAACTCAAATTCAATTCAAAATGCAATAAAATCCAGAAAAGGAAAAAGAGCCAAAAACCAGGGTGTCACACTGCCTCTGGCGGTACTACCGCTTTGAGGACCCGCGAGGGGGTTAAGTGGTGGGCACTGGTAGTTCTAACTTCCCCATACCGATTCACTTCCTCTCCTCTCATGTTCTCTCTCAGGCAACCAAGAACTGCTCCGGAGACAGATTCTGGCCCTCCGATTCCATGTTGTCTTCTCCGTTTCCGATCGGTGGGATCGATCCCCACCTTCTCTTGTATTCCCTCGTTTTTCTCCTACGGTTCTATTTTTTGAATCGTGGTTCTAGGGCAAAGAATGAGGTGTTTGTAGATTTTGGCTAAATCTAGGCATGAGTAGGATGCGGGATGACTGCTAGATAGGAGTATACTTGTATTTCCCAAAAGTTTGGACTTCTATGTGGCCGGTACTACCGGATTCACGCCGCGGATGTAATCCCGTAGGGTGGGCGGTACTACCGCTTGGAAACAGACGATACTACCGCTTCTAGCAGTACTACCACTTGTGTCCAGCAGTACTACCCACTACAAAAAAATACACTTCCGTGATAGTACGTGTTTGTCACAGTAGGTCACGTTTTCTATCATGCATGTACATCCATGGTGATTTTATGATAGAATCAAGATAGTCATACATGTGATGTCGTAGAAGTGCTCCATGACATTACCAAAATTATCATCACGAAAGTGTCCACTTCCATGACAATAAATGTCGTGGCATGGAAGTGATTTCGTCAAGGGTGACCGACACGTGGCATCCACTGTAAGGGGTCACCGTTAAGCTACCGGGTCCAGTTTTAGATCCGATAACCCGCTAACAGCAATGACCAATGCGGATTTTCCACGTGTAAAATTCTCATTGGCCGACGGAACCACGTGTCAGCTCCGTGTTGGCACAGGCGTCACTCATCCAATGGGCGAGATGTGCCTATGATATGTTGACATGTGGACAGGCCCAAAAGTGGCCCATAAAGATTAAATGGGCCAGCCCAACTAAAGGCCCACAAGATTTTGCAGACCATAATGGTCTAGCCTAGCTAAAGGCCCACAAGATTTTGCAAACCATAATGGGCCGGTCCAGCTAAAGGCCCACAAGATTTTGAGGGCACTTGTGGGCCGGCCCGTTAACAGGCTGCCATGTTTTGGCCAAATGCCGGCCCATATTTGATCTGGTCCATTAACAGCCTGCCATGTTCTGGGCCTAATAAAGGCCCATATGAGATTCGACCCGTTAATAGCCTACCATGTTCTGGGCCATATTACGGCCCAGGTAAGATCCGACCCTTTAAGAGCCTTTGGGCTAAATTATGGCCCATATCAGATTCGGGCCATCAACTAGACGCTGTGTTTTTGGGCCCACTTGAGGCCCGATCAGGATTTCTGTTTGCTAAAGGCCCATTTAGTACTACGTCCTGATATTTGTTTCGGCCTATTAAAGGCCCGTTTAACATTTCGGCCTGTTAAAAGCCTGTCATATACTTGGGCCTAACTATGACCCGCTTTGCATCCGGCCTGCTCACAACTAATAATATGATTGGGCCAAACAAGGACTGAGACAATTTTGGCCTATTAATGGCCCGTGATGTGATTGGCACAATCATGGGCCGAGGTCTATTTGGGCCTGCTGTCAGCCGATGAGTTGTTCGGCACGTTTCAAGCCCAACCTACTTTTCAGCCTACTAAAAGCCCATTAAATTTTCTTGCGAAAATAGGGCCGGCGGTTTACTCGGCCTATTAAAGGCTTCAAACTACTAGTGGGCCACTTTAAATTTAGGCCTATTAATGAACGAAGATGACTGGGCCCTTGATGCAGATCATACATAGTGATTTGCATGACGGCCCGATTATGTATCGTAATTTTACAATTTGGCTGGTTTACTGCGAAGACAGGATATATATACAGTAAAATAACTGCAGCATCGTGAATAAGAAAAAACCTAGACTATATAATAAAGAAATTATGGCATATTACATCTACTGGGCATCCAAGTTTGCCACTATGATAATAAAGCAGAAGCAGACAACAAATTACATACACTGGGCATCAAAGATCGCCACTAGTGCAAATAAACATGCCGATAAAATAAGATACAAAACTGACATCACTTCAATAGAGTTCAATAAAGGTTAGCCCTGCTCGGGAGCTGCAGCGCAAGCAGCTGAGCAAGCTGATGAGACTGCGCTTGTTTGATGCTTATATCCTCCTCACTCTGAAAGAGAAACAAGCAAACAGATGACAGATTTTGCACATATAAGTACCAGTGCTTACAATTCATCACATTTCTTATTGACGAATAAAGTGACACAATTTAAAATAGCATTAACACAATATGGTATTGTTTAGGTTAAGACATGGCCAGAAATGACATTGTGAAGGAGTTGGCAGCTTCACGACACCACTGGATTACAGATCAAGAACTCATAAGTATCAATGGTTAGTGTGCTGTCAATTTATCCCATTTTAGATTGGAAATAAAGAGACGGTTTAAATAATAGTAGAATGATATGACATTGTTCATACTTAAGACATCGTAGAATATGACATTGTGCTGTAGTGGGTACGTTCACCACACCATTCGATTATGGATCAAGAACAAAAGCATACATGTAGTGCAAAAGAAGATCACTTGCTCTATATAGATTAATTTACATGGTATGAAAAAGGAACTTGGTTGTACAACTGAAAACCTAAATTGATAAGGACAAACTTTTGTTTATGAACAACATAATAAACTTTAAACATGCAATTTGATGCAAACACCAAAAATAAACAGCTGTTGCAGTCATGCCTAACCAAATATACACAACGAAGTTTGAAGGCTTGACAAGGACAAACTTACATTAGTGGTGAAGATAGGCTCTATAAATCCCTTGTCCATGCTGATGGGTGGGGGGAATTCAAGAAGTTGACCACATAATCTTCTTCATAAGCATTGCCTTTATTATACATTTTGTTAAGAGTAAATATAGATGTGATAAAGAAAAAATGGAGAATATTCAAGATAAGATGAAGAGTCATGCTACATAAACAAGTAGCTTTAAATGTAAGTACAACAATATAGGCAAAAGGTACAACCAAGAGTAATACAGAGCTAAACTTCTTCAGTACCATCGGTGTTATCCAGCCTTATGGTAAGAGTAAATATAGATCTGATGTGGAGAAAATGGAGGGCAAGGGAAAATAAGCTGTAGAGTGATAGTACATGAACAACTAGCTATCAATATAAATACACTAATTAAGGACAGCTGGTACTTATAAGAACAATGCAGAGATAAACAAATTCATTAGCATTGGATATATTCTACACTAATGTAACCATTCATACAAATCAGATAATTTGGAGCGAACAATTAATAAGCAAGCTATCATGCATACTGCTGTCACATAATGAACCAGGTATGAATGCAAGTACATTGATACAGGACAACAGGTACTAACAAGAGCAAAGCAGCGGGCAGCATATTTGCGATATCCTGCCATCCTTTTCAAATTGGAATTCTTCTTCGAGAAGATTTCCTGCAAAAGAGATATGTAAGGCACATGCGAAAAAGTTGAAGTTCAAATTGTCATGTCATATCATATACAGTACCTCATCCTAGGAACGAGACCAGTGCATAACAAGGTTTTTTCATTCAATGTCTTCTAAATTTAGCACAGGAGACTTCACCAGAAATTCGTTTATAGACTTGCCATCAAAGTGTGATTTCCTCAGGTAACACCGATACTTCTGCAATGCTTCCTTGAAAAGCGCAAGCAAGCTCTACTCGTCATGACTATCCGATTTACCCTCGCCTACTTATGACAAGACAATGTAAATCATTGATGTGTTCAATCAGCAGAAAATGGGAAAATAATCACCATGAATAATAGCACTTACACGTAAGTGGGACAGGAAGATGTGAAAATGGTGTTTGTCTTTACTATAATCTTCCAATGATGGGAATATATGCACGTAGTCCCTAACAACATTGAAAGCATTATCTTCTAAACTGGGAATGACTGGAATGGGGTTCCAATCTGCAGGAATTGGCCGTCTTTGCAGTTGGGATAGGTCTTCGGCCGGTGGACTTGCTGTACTTTTTGCTGGAGTGTGATTTTTCTGTGGTACGGCTGGTGCTATGGCAACTGAAATCGACATATCTTTTGCTGGAGTGCGGGTCCTATTTGGTGGGGCTAGTGGCGTGGCCAGTGAAGTACGGGTACAGTCTGCTGGAGTCGGTCTGACATTTTGTGTCACTGGATGTAGAGCCAATATAAGTGGGTGATGTATGATTTCTCTGGCACCACCATGTTTTTCAAGGACTTTGCTGGTGCTCCTTCAGGTTCGGCAATCACCCTCTTCCTTTTTGATGTCTGATGCACAAGAACAACATTTGAGTAGAAAAACGTGGTATGAGGACAGATGGAATATATATTGATAATGGATGGGCATGGCATCTTGACATATATGATGAGTAAACTAAGCAGATGGCGGCGCAACAAAGTAGAAGAAATGCAAGACACCTTATGCAAGATACGCGCAATCAATAAAACCTTGCCAAATTAGAGTAGGCACCTTGATGGGTGAATAGGACAGGCCATCTGCCTTTGACTCCTCGAGGTCAGAGTAGTCATTAGGATCAATATTCTGAACAAGAATCTATAGGTGGGGAGTGTATGAGTTTCATTGCATCCAGAATGGAACTCAATGCCTTGGTGCCAATTTTGTAAGTCTTTGTAGTGTTCCATAATTTTCTTCTAATGCACGGATTCTGATATTCACTGTGATTACGTATAATATCTGAGAAGCATGAAAACATAAATAGTAGTGAGATATTCTTTGTAATGCAGAGGATATTCTAATATAGGGGCGCCATGTAAACCCTTGTGTGATATCATTGGATTCTGATGAGAGAGCCCATGTGTGGTGTAATATGGTGCATGCATTAATATAATCTGGCATGCTTACACAAAAAATAGGCTCCATAAGTAAGGATAGTTGGTAGGTGATAGGTTCATAATATACTATATACAGAGTTTGTCGGGGAGAACTGATCCACGAACACCTATGGGGCCGGCGGACCGGGCCCCTTTCGGTTCGGCGGGGGGCGGAGGTCGCACAAAGAGCAGATCGAGGCGAGGCACACGAGCGGTTTACCCAGCTTCGGAGCTCTCCGGAGAGATAACACTCCTACTGCTGCTTGTCTGGTTGTATTATCTGGTGTTCTTGCTCTCCAAAGCGAGAGTGAGATGTTCTCTGGGCTATGAATGAATCGAAGCCGACTGTCCGAACCTACCAGCCGACCCCCCCCTACGTTGCGCATGGGCCTCCTTTTATACGCTAAAGGGATCACCGACAGGTGGTAATGCAGAGGAGGGTAAAAACGTAAAAAGCGAGGTAGTTGATACAGTTGCTTGTACAGTGCACCCTACCTAACCCTGACGGCAGGGGACAAGGGCATTAAATGCCCGTCTGAGTCGCCCGAACAGTGCAGAAAAGGACCGTTAGGGGCGCCACCGTTCGCCACGATGGTGATCTTGTCAGCTTCGCATGCCACTGCGCACTGCTGGCTGCACAGCCTCCCGCCACGCGCACCCAGAGAGGCCCCCAGAGCGACACGTTGGTGGATGCGCTGGAGCGTGGACGCAGAGTGGCCGCCTGCCGCGGCAAGCACCTTGCCGCTGTTGTTATGTTCGCTGGGCCCAGAAGCTCGTCGCTCACCGGGCCTTGGTGTACCTTGTTTAGTCTTCCCGGCAAGCTCCTCTTGCCGGGGCCTTGCTGCCTTGCCGGAGCGCGTGGCGCGTCACGGCAAGTTCCTTGGAGCGCCTTGGGTGGCCTTCCCGGCAAGCTCCTCTTGTCGGGGTCTTGTCTCCTTAGCTTAAATACTTTGTTCTTGGATGGCTCCAAGGGAACCTTGGGGGATCTTGGCGTTCGCTCGGCAAGCCTTTGCAGCGGGGTGCTGCAACTGCCCGTGCACAAGTTCGGGGTACTAGGGTACCCCTATTCTAGTACACCGACAGGAGCCCTCGGGCCTGGGCCAGACACGGTGCCGAGCGCTGTTGGGCCAGGCCCGAGACAGGGCACGGGCACACGCGGGCTGGGCCATGCCAAATCTTGTTCCGTATCCACTGCACTCTCCCATAACGGCACGCGTTGAATGCGGCATCGTGGGAGAGATCGTGGGTGGTTGTTTATTAGGAAGGCCGAAACTTCCGCCCCGTCCCTCTTTATAAGCAGAGGAAACGGGGGCAGTTCGTTCCCCCTCGCTGGTTACTACTACTCCTTCTTCACAAACTCCGCCGCTCCCCCCTTCTTCTCGAAGCCGAGAGAGCAGTGTTCCGCCCCCCCCCCATTGCCACCAGCATCACCACGCCGTCGACCTTCCCCACCACCTCCGCCATGGCCCCGAAAGCCGACAAGGGAAAGGGCGTGAAGTCGGCCGAGGCGCAGTGGCTCGCGGCGCTGCGGAAGGAGCGGGTGATCTTCGCCCCCCAGCTCGGCGTGCAGGAGCTGAGGGAGTACTTCTACCTCTTTTGGGTGACGGAGACGCGTGCACATCCGCGCACGAGGGTACTCCCGGCCGCTGCCTCGGAGTCGGACTCCAAATGGGTACCCGTTTCTTCCCGCTATTCTTCTATTGCGGCTCTGCCTGCCCTTCTCAGAGTTCTTTTGTGACATTATGAACAGATATGGCTTCCGCCTCCTTGACTTCACCCCCAATGCTGTCCTGACCCATGCAGTTTTCGCACACTTGTGCGAAAACTTTGTCGGAGTCCACCCTAGTGTAGCCCTTTCCGCATTACTTCATGCCTCGGGTAGAGAGAGGAGAGACGCTTGCTGGAGGGATTGCTTGGATCTCGAGAGTCGCAAGAAGATGCGTACTTGGAGGGTGAGCTCCACAGCAAGTGGGAGGAGTGGAGAGCGGGAGTGGTGTTGGATCGTCGAGGAGGATCCGCAGCCGTTCACCGCCATGCGCCAAACTCCAATAGTGCGCGGCAATGACTGGAGCAACGTGGCCCCGGAAGACGAGAGGCTGAAGATCGCCATCACTAGGATTCTTCGCCTCAGGCTTGCCGGGCTCACCGTAGGTGCTGTCGGGGCAGATTTCCTCCGCCGCCGCATTGCCCCCCTGCAGGAGAGGGGGAGGCCCGCCTGGGAATTCAAGAATTCGGTGGACATCATGAGGCTGCGGCCGGGCCTCAACTACAACTTCACCGTCTTGGAGTTGGATGCAATGCTCTTGGAATTATTCAAACGCGACCCCCAGCACCCATTCACACTGCCGAGGGGCGTAGTTCCTTTGTCCAATAACTCTTCTCTTGACCGGATCCGCGCCATGATGCCGTTGTGCGATTCACACGGCATCGTCCCAACTTGGCAAGAGCCCGCGGATGACGTTGTGCGAGCGTTCTTCGACACCTTGGAGGAAGTGCCGGTCCGCGCCGATGAGCAGAAGAGCCTCACCCGTGACACCACCGACGAGGAGCTGCAACTCATCGCTACTAGGGCGGAAGAGGCTGCGGCCGCAGCTGCTGCGGGTGTGTTTGGGTTTACTATGGAGGAGGCGGAGGCTGCAGAGGCGGCAAACCTTGCCGAACGCGCGGAGTTCATGGGCGAGGAGGAGCCTGCTGGTTCCGAAGCCGAGTCGAGCAAGGCCGGCGAGGAGGAGGCTGAGCCTTCAGAGAGCTTGCCATAGGTGGAGCCCCCGGCCCCGCCAAGGAGGCGCCTTCGCAGGGCCAGGGACGCAGCGAGGCGGCAGCTGGCTCCACAGCCACCGAGCCGCATGAAGCGCTCTACCGCGGCAAGCAATGTTGCCGCAGGAGCGCCTCACGCAACAGCGGCAACTGGAACGCCAAAGATGTCAGGGAGAACTGATCCACGAACACCTATGGGGGAGGGGCGGAGCGCTGCTCTCTCGGCTTCGAGAAGAAGGGGGGAGCGGCGGAGGTTGTGAAGAAGGAGTAGCAGCAACCAACAAGGGGGAACGAACTGCCCCTGTTTCCTCTGCTTATAAAGAGGGACGTGGCAGACGTTTCGGCCTTCCGCTTAAACAACCACCCACGATCTCTCCCACGATGCCGCATTAACCGTGTGCCGTTATGGGAGAGTGCGGTGGATACGGAACAAGATTTGGCGAGGCCCAGCCCGCGTGTGCCCGTGCCCTGTCTTGGGCCTGGCCCAATAGTGCTCGGCACCGTGTCTGGCCCAGGCCCGGGGGCTCCTATCGGTGTACTAGAATAGGGGTACCCTAGTACCCCGAACTTGTGCACGGGCAGTTGCAGCACCGCGCGGCAATGGCTTGCCGGGTGATCGCCAAGATCCCCCAAGGTTCCCTTGGAGCCATCCAAGAACAAAGTATTTAAGCTAAGGAGACAAGATCCCGGCAAGAGGAGCTTGCCGGGAAGGCCAACCAAGGCACTCCAAGGAACTTGCCGCGATGCGCCACGCGCTCCGGCAAGGCAACAAGGCCCCGCCAAGAGGAGCTTGCCGGGAAGACAAACCAAGGTACCTCGAGGCCCGGTGAGTGACAAGCTTCCGGACCCAACAAGATAACGACAGCGGCAAGGCGCTTGCCGCGGCAGGCGGCCACTCTGTGTCCACGCTCCAGCGCATCCACCAACGTGTCGCTCTGGGGGCCTCTCCGGGCGCGTGTGGCGGGAGGCTATGCAGCCAGCGGTGCGCAGTGGCATGCGAAGCTGACAAGATCACCATCGTGGCGAACGGTGGCGCCCCTAACGGTCCTTTTCTGCACTGTTCGGGCGACTCAGACGGGCATTTAATGCCCTTGTCCCCTGCTGTCAGGGTTAGGTAGGGTGCATTGTACAAGCAACTATATCAACTACCTTGCTTTTTACGTTTTTACCCCCCTCTGCGTTGCCACCTGTCGGTGACCCCTTTAGCGTATAAAAGGAGGCCCATGCGCAACGTACAGGGGGTTCAGCTCAGCGGTTCGGAGCCTCGGACAATTTGCTTCGATTCATTCGTAGCCCAGAAAACATCCCACTCTCTCGCTCGAGAGCAAGAACACCAGATAATACAATCAGACAAGCAGCAGTAGGAGTGCTATCTCTCCGGAGAGCTCCGAAGCTGGGTAAACCGCTCGTGTGCCTCGCCTCGATCTGCTCTTTGTGCGACCTCCGACCCCGCGGAACCGAAAGGGGCCCGGTCCGCCGGCCCCATAGGTATTAGTGGATCAGTTCTCCCCGACGCCAAAGATGTCGGGGTGTACTGATCCTCGAACACCTATGGGGCCGGCGGATCGGGCCCCTTTCGGTTCGGCGGGGAGCGGAGATCGCACGAAGAGCAGATCGAGGCGAGGCACACGAGCAGTTTACCCAGCTTCGGAGCTCTCCGGAGAGATAACACTCCTACTGCTGCTTGTCTGGTTGTATTATCTGGTGTTCTTGCTCTCCAAGGCGAGAGTGAGATGTTCTCTGGGCTACGAATGAATCGAAGCCGACTGTCCAAACCTACCAGCCGAACCCCCCCTATGTTGCGCATGGGCCTCCTTTTATACGCTAAAGGGGTCACCGACAGGTGGCAATGTAGAGGAGGGTAAAAACGTAAAAAGCGAGGTAGTTGATACAGTTGCTTGTACAGTGCACCCTACCTAACCCTGATGGCAGGGGACAAGGGCATTAAATGCCCGTCTGAGTCGCCCGAACAGTGGAGAAAAGGACCGTTAGGGGCACCACCGTTCGCCACGATGTTGATCTTGTCAGCTTCACATGCCACTGCGCACTGCTGGCTGCACAGCCTCCCGCCACGCGCACCCGGAGAGGCCCCCAGAGCGACACGTTGGTGGATGTGCTGGAGCATGGACGCAAAGTGGCCGCCTTCCGCGGCAAGCACCTTGCCGCTGTTGTTATCTTCGCTGGGCCCAGAAGCTCGTCGCTCACCGGGCCTTGGTGTACCTTGTTTAGTCTTCCCGGCAAGCTCCTCTTGCCGGGGCCTTGCTGCCTTGCCGGAGCGCGTGGTGCGTCATGGCAAGTTCCTTGGAGCGCCTTGGTTGGCCTTCCCGGCAAGCTCCTCTTGCCGGGGTCTTGTCTCCTTAGCTTAAATACTTTGTTCTTGGATGGCTCCAAGGGAACCTTGGGGGATCTTGGCGTTCACCCGGCAAGCCTTTGCCGCGGGGTGCTGCAACTCCCCGTGCACAAGTTCGGGGTACTAGGGTACCCCTATTCTAGTACACCGACAGGAGCCCCCGGGCCTGGGCCAGACACGGTGCCGAGCGCTGTTGGGCCAGGCCCAAGACAGGGCACGGGCACACGCGGGCTGGGCCACGCCAAATCTTGTTCTGTATCCACCGCACTCTCCTATAATGGCACGCGTTGAATGTGACATCGTGGGAGAGATCGTGGGTGGTTGTTTATTTGGAAGGCCGAAACGTCCGCCCCGTCCCTCTTTATAAGCAGAGGAAACAGGGGCAGTCCGTTCCCCCTCGCTGGTTGCTGTTACTCCTTCTTCACAAACTCCGCCGCTCCCCCCTCTTCTCGAAGCCGAGAGAGCAGCGTTCCGCCCCCCCATTGCCACCAGCATCACCACGCCGTCGACCTTCCCCACCACCTCCGCCATGGCCCCGAAAGCCGACAAGGGAAAGGGCGTGAAGTCGGCCGAGGCATAGCGGCTCGCGGCGCTGCGGAAGGAGCGGGCGATCTTCGCCCCCCAGGTCGGCGTGCAGGAGCTGAGGGAGTACTTCTACCTCTTTTGGGCGACGGAGACGCATGCGCATCCGCGCACGAGGATACTCCCGGCCGCTGCCTCGTAGTCGGCTCCAAATGGGTACCCGTTCTTCCCGCTATTCTTCTATTGCGGGCTCTGCCCGCCCTTCTCGGAGTTCTTTTGTGACATTATGAACACATATGGCTTCTGCCTCCTTGACTTCACCCCCAATGCTGTCCTGACCATGGCAGTTTTCGCACACTTGTGCGAAAACTTTGTCGGAGTCCACCCTAGTGTAGCCCTTTTCCGCCATTACTTCATGCCTCGGGTAGAGAGAGGAGAGCCGCTTGCCGGAGGGATTGCTTGGATCTCGAGAGTCGCAAGAAGGATGCGTACTTGGAGGGTGAGCTCCGCAGCAAGTGGGAGGAGTGGAGAGCGGAGTGGTGTTGGATCGTCGAGGAGGATCCGCAACCCTTCACTGCCGTGCGCCAAACTCCAATAGTGTGCGGCAATGACTGGAGAAACGTGGCCCCGGAAGACGAGAGGCTGAAGATCGCCATCACTAGGATTCTTTGCCTCAGGCTTGCCGGGCTCATCGTAGGTGCTGTCGGGGCAGATTTCCTCCGCTGCCGCATTGCCCCCCTGCAGGAGAGGGGGAGGCCCGCCTGGGAATTCAAGAATTCAGCGGACATCATGAGGCTGTGGCCGGGCCTCAACTACAACTTCACCGTCTTAGAGTTGGATGCAATGCTCTTGGAATTATTCAATCGCGACCCCCAGCACCCATTCACACTGCTGAGGGGTGTAGTTCCTTTGTGCAATAAATCTTCGCTTGACCGGATCCGCGCCATGATGCCGTTGTGCGATTCACACGGCATCGTCCCAACTTGGCAAGAGCCTGCGGATGACGTTGTGCGAGCATTCTTCGACACCTTGGAGGAAGTGTCGGTCCGCGCCGATGAGCAGAAGAGGCTCACCCATGACACCACCGACGAGGAGCTGCAACTCATCGCTACTAGGGCAGAAGAGGCTGCGGCCGCAGCTGCTGCAGGTGTGTTTGGGTTTACTGTGGAGGAGGCGGAGGCTGCAGAGGCGGCAAACCTTGCCGAACGCGCGGAGTTCATGGGCGAGGAGGAGCCTGCTGGTTCCGAAGCCGAGTCGAGCGAGGCCGGTGAGGAGGAGGCTGAGCCTTCAGAGAGCTTGCCGCAGGTGGAGCCCCCGGTCCCGCCAAGGAGGCGCCTTCGCAGGGCCGGGGACGCAGCGGGGTGGCAGCCGGCTCCACAGCCACCGAGCCGCATGACGCGCTCTACCGCGGCAAGCAATGTTGCCGCAAGAGCGCCTCACGCAACAGCGGCAACTGGAGCGGGATCTTCCCGGGCCAGCGCCACTGCCCCCGCCAAGCAGGAAAGGGATCATACTCCTCTACCTCGCCGCACCGGAGGAGGGCCGGACTTCGATCTTTCCGCGCTCAGCTTCGACGAGGAGGAAGAAGAGTGAGTTTCTTTGGTGCCCTTATAATCCTTCAATCTTGCTGTTTATATCTTGTATCTGACTTGCTCCAATCTAGACTCTTTTCTTTTCAGAACACTGGCCCAGAGAGCGGCGAAGAGGGCCAAGGCCGCGGTGATCATCATCGAGGATGACCCCATCGCGTCGGCAGGAGGTGGGCCCGAGACCATCTTGACGGACCCGGCAATCACTCATCGGAGCAGCCCCCAGCGCAGCCCCCAGCGTAAGTTCATAGTTTAGCCTTCTGCTGTCGGGCACGCTTGAGTGCTTTTTCCTTTGTTGATATCTTGCTTGTTGACTTGTGCAGGAGCAGAGCAGCCTCATCAGGAGCGCCCGGAGGCCGGTCCCGAAGTGCCACCTGCTTCGACTACGCCGCCAAGGGAGGAGTCCCCGGCAAGGGAGCGCTCTCTGGCAAGGGGGGACTCTCCGGCAAGGGACGACACTGCTGATCCTGCGGCGACCGAGGCCGCAACTGAAGATCTTGGCGCAGGTAATCCACTTGCCCAAAAACTTTCCCTTGGGTTCTGCTTCTTTCGTTTTTCCTTTCTTGGATTTGTTGATTGATTTTCCTCCCCTCTTCGTTCTTCAGACCCATCTTCGGCTGAGCCAGTGGAGACAGAGGGCGCCGGCGAGGAAGGTGCCAGTGCTGATGTGACCGCCTGCGAGGAGGCCATCGGGGCTGCTGCTGCGGAAGTCGGCGAGGGGTCGGGCGATCGCACTGACGACCCTGAGGCCGCAGGAGCGCCGGGCGCTGCACCGACCGCCGAACCCTCTGCCGCTTCTGCGGAGCCGGGCTCCAAGGAGCCCCAGCCCGGCGCCTACTTGCAGGACGGTGAAAATATCTTCATCAAGCTACCCTGGGCGTCGAGCTCTAGGGCGCCAGTCGAGGGGGAGACTTTTGACGGGGAGGTGCTCGCCTCTGCTGGGCTGTCATTGGTTGACGCGCCCGGCAGCAGCAGCGGCGAGCCTCAGGAGGAGCAGCTGCTGCGGAAGCTGCTGTCACTCTACCGCACCCGGCAAGCCAAGCTGGCTTCCCGGGAAGCGCTCATCACGAAGGCGGGAGTTGACATGGAAAATCGCGCAGAAGAGCTCTGGAGCCAAAATCAAGAAGCTCTCCGGTCCCTGGCGCAGGAGCGGGAGCGAGTCGACGAGGAGCGCACGGCCTTTCTTCTCGAGAAGGCCGAGGCTGAGGAGGAACAAAGGCTTGCTGCCGAGAAGCAGTCCGCGCGGGAAGGTGAACTAGTGCAGCGGAAGGCCCACCTCGACAGCTACGAGGAAGAGCTCGCCGAGCGTGAGCGAGCACTTGGCGGGGCGCTCAAGGAGGCAAAGGACGCTGCGGCAACTGCGGAGGCCACCAAGAAAGAGCTAGAGGAGAAAGTGGCGCAGCTAGAGGCCGATATTGGGAAGAGCGGCGAGGAGCTTGCCGCGCTCAAGCGTGAGCGCGAGAAGGATGCTGCCGCCCATGGTGAGCTGCAAGGCCTTCTCGCTGAGAGGGGCAAGGAGCTCAGCGCCGCCAAGGATTCCAAAGCAGACCTGGAGCTGAAGCTGGCCACGCTGACGCAGACGCTGGAGGCCGTCAAGGAGCGAGAGAAGACCTTGTCGGAGAAGGTCAAGGCTGACGCGGCGCTGCTGGAGAGCATTGCAGTTACCCAGAACTCGTTCAGAGACACAGTGGAGCACTGGACCGAGGGTCGGGTGAACACTGCCGCCGTCATCAACGAGGAGCTGGCGCAGCTCAGGATGGAGGACTTTGGGTATCCTTCCGACGAGAGCCTTCAACCCAGCGCCAAGCTCAGCCTATTCTTCAAGGGCGTGGCGACGGCACTCCAGCGGCTCCGGGAGAGGATCCTGAAGCAGCTGGCCGACGAGTCATGCAAAATCTGCGCCGGGGTTCTCCAGAAGGTGCTGATGAAGGTAGTCTTCCGCAATCCAGGCCTCAGCTTCACCAACGTCCTCAGGTCCTTGCCGCCTGACGCCGATCTGGATGCACTCAAGGCCCTTGTCGCACCCATTGTGGACAAGGTGAGCGAGATCAAGAGATTCGAGGGCGGATGCGTAGATTAGTCCGCCCATTTCTTCTTTTCCCTTGTCGCCGCTAGTCATGTTATGAAAACAGTCTGTTAGAGCTGCGACAAGTTACCTTTGTAATATAACTTTATTTCTGTTATCAATTGCAATGTTATTTCCTCTACTAGATTCCTTCCTTTGTATGTTTTCACCCTACGCTTTTAGGGAACTTGTCGGCGCAGGCGCCCGAGCCGCGAGCGCTGAGTGCGGAACTTCAGCAGCCTGCTGGCGGCACTGCTTCCGACAAGAAACCTTGTTGCGACTAGATGCAGCACGCTTAAGCTGTTGAGTGGACTCGAAACAAAGTAAGGGCGCAACTAGCCACGAGTTGGTTCCTCCGCGCATAGGTTTTTCATACAAAGCAGGGTCGTTCGAGGAAGATAACTCAAAAATTAAAAAAAGTGATTGCTCAAATTTGGCAACTTAGCTTTTCTGTCATTTGCTTCCTGGTAAGGCAAGTCTTTGTTTGAACGACGCCTGGCCCATACGACAATCTTCTCTTCCCCCCCGGCAAACTTGTGTGCGAGAGAACCTTCTTTTCCTTTAAAAGAAAAAGAAAGAAGAGAAAATAATAATATGGAGCTCTTCGGCTCGTCATTGCTTACCGGATGTTAGTGCTCCACAAAGTGTTAGATAACCGCATGCAAGAAAGGAACTAACGCATAAAATGGACAAGCTATGCGGAGCACATGGGGTTTTACTTATGCACGGGATCTGCGCCCGGCTTTGTACAAAGGATTACATGCAACAGCGGCAAGAATTGTACAAAAGGTGGTTGCCGGAACGGGTTCCGGCAACCGCGCCTTATGGGAAAAACTTACGAAGATGTTCTATGTTCCAGGAGTTGCTCACCGGAACGCCATCTTCGGTCTCAAGGCGGACAGCGCCAGGCCTTGTGACTCGTCTCACCCGATAAGGGCCTTCCCACTTCGGCGTCAACTTGTTGGAATTCTTGGCGGACTGAACGCGCCGAAGAACAAGGTCGCCTTCCTCGAAGCTTTTGGCTTTAACTTTGCGACTATGATAGCGGTGCAAAGCTTGCTGGTATCGAGCAGCTCATACAGCAGCCTGAAGCCGATCTTCCTCAAGGAGCAGCGCGTCGTCTTGCCGTGGCTGTTCTTGCTCAAGCTCATCATAAGCGAGCACTCGAGGTGATCCGTATACGAGTTCCGTGGGGAGAACTGCCTCTGCTCCATAAACTAGAGCGAAAGGTGTCTGGCCAGTGGCTCGATTTGGCGTCGTTCTGATCGACCAAAGAACCACCGGCAGCTCCTCGATCCAGTTCCTTCCGCACCTGTGCAGCCTATCGAAAGTTCTGGTCTTGAGTCCGAACAGCACTTCAGCATTTGCCCTCTCTGCTTGACCGTTGCTTCTCGGATGAGCAACAGAAGCGAAGCAGACCTTGGCGCCAAGGTCTTAGACGTACTGCATGAAGGTGCGGCTCGTGAATTGCGTGCCATTGTCGGTGATGATCCTGTTAGGGATCCCGAAACGGCAAACAATCGACCTGAAGAACTTGACTGCTGACTGTGCTGTCACCTTCCTCACTGGCTGCACTTCCGGCCACTTTGTGAACTTGTCGATTGCGACGTACAAGTACTCAAAGCCCCCGACAGCTCGGGAGAAGGGGCCGAGAATATCGAGCCCCCAGACCAAAAATGGCCAGGATAAAGGGATTTTCTCGAGAGCTTGAGCTGGCTGGTGTATCTGTTTGGAGTGGAACTGGCACGCTTCACACTTGGTTACTTGTGCAGTTGCACCCTGGAGGGCTGTCAGCCAAAAGAAACCTTGCCGGAAAGCTTTGCCGGCAAGTGCTCTCGCGCCAATGTGGTGGCCACATATGCCTCCATGTATCTCCGCCAACAGCTTTTGTCCATCTTCCCGGCGAATACACTTCAATTTCATACCATTGAGTCTTCTTCTGTACAGTATGCTATCAACAAACTGGTACATACTTGACTGCCGGGCTACTCTTTCCGCTTCTTCTTGCAGTTCGGGAAGTTCTCCTGTCTAAAGGAAATGGACAATCTGCTGTGCCCATGCTGGAGATTGTGGCTCGACAACAAGGGCTAAAGGCACATCTGCTGCTGCGAGAACGTCCGCTTCTACGGCAAGGGCTTGCGACCCTGCCGGAGCTTGATGTTCCCCGGCAAGCTTGCCGGAGCAAAACTTGTCGGGAGCGTCTACTTCAACGGAACAAACCATAAGGCTTGCCGGTGCAGACTGCCCCTCAGCATCCTTGGTGTTGATCATGGGGACTTTCTTGGCAGCGGCTTCGGGGAGCTCTGCCGGAAAGTAGTCACCAGAAACCAACTTCCTCTTCTTGCTTTGTCCAGTTGATAGTGTTACGGATGGTTGAGTCAACTTAAGCACAAAGATCCCTGGTTCCACAGGTGACTTTAGTGCGGGCACTTTGATAGGCCATCAGCAATATTATTCTGAGCTCTTGGGATATGCTCCATTTGTAGGTCGTCAAAGTGCTCTTCTAGCTTCCTCACTTCATTGACATACGCTTCCATCAACGGACTCTGGTATTTCTTGTTCACTTGTCAGACGACAAGCTGTGAGTCACCCCTGACAATGAGCTTCTTAATCCCAAGGTCTGCTGCGATTCTGAGACCGGCAAGCAATCCTTCATACTCTGCAGTATTGTTGGTTGCTTGCTCTTTGGGAAAATGCATCTGGACTACGTACTTGAGGTGCTCTCCGGTGGGTGCGACAAGCAGCACACCTGCACCGGCGCCTTGCAGCGAGAAGGCACCATCAAAGTACATCAGCCACTCTTTGCTTGCCTCTTTGATGGGGATGCACGTTTCTGGAATTTCTTCATCTGGGGTTGGCGTCCACTCTGCTATGAACTCTGCCAATGCTCTGCTTTGGATAGTTGAGGTGCTCTCAAACTTGAGGCCAAAGCTTGACAGTTCCAGCGCCCACTCGACAATCCTGCCTGTTGCTTCTGGATTTTGCAGTATCCTCTTCAACGGAAAGCGAGTGACGATAGTGATCTCATGTGCTTGGAAGTAATGGCGCAGCTTTCTCGAGGCCATGAGGAGGCCGAAAAGCAACTTCTGCACACCAGAGTACCTTAATCTAGCCCCCTGCAAAAGAGAACTGACAAAGTAAACTGGGCGCTGCACCATTCTCCTTGGCATCTCATCATGTTCCTGCGCAAACCCATGTTTGTCGGGACCAGAGCTTGTCGACAAAGCCCCCTGCTTGTCGCTGGATGGATCTGCCGTGGTTGCTGGCTCATCATCCGCCTCCCTCTCCGCCACTAACACAGCACTAACCACTTGATTGGTTGCCGCTATATACAGCAGCAACTTCTCTTGCGGCTTAGGTGCGACAAGAGTTGGAGTGGAGGACAGGTATCTCTTCAAGTCCTGCAGCGCAGCCTCCGCTTCCGGAGTCCATTTCATTGGACCTGCCTTTTTCAAAATTTTGAAAAATGGCAAGGCGCGCTCGGCAGATCTAGAGATAAACCTGCTGAGAGCAGCCACGCAACCGGCAAGCCTTCGTACATCCTTGACGCGCTTTGGTGCTTCGATCTGCTCAATGGCTTTGATCTTGTTGGGATTGGCTTCAATTCCCCGCTGAGACACGAAGAACCCGAGAAGCTTGCCGGAAGGGACTCCAAATACGCACTTCTCGGGGTTAAGCTTGAGGTTGATTTTGCGCAGGTTTGCAAATGTTTCGTCTAAATCTTGAACTAGGGTCGCCTTGTTCTTGCTTTTGACCACTATGTCATCCATGTAAGCTTCCACGTTTCTGTGTATTTGTGGCTCAAAAGCATGGTGGACTACCCTTGCGAATGTTGAACCAGCATTCTTCAAACCGAAAGGCATCCGTAAGAAGCAGTACATGCCACACGGGGTGATAAATGCGGTTTTCTCTTCATCTTCTTCTGCCATGAAGATCTGATGGTATCCTGAGTATGCATCAAGAAATGAAAGCAAATCACATCCGGCTGTGGAGTCGACAATATGGTCAATACGCGGCAAGGGAAATGGGTCTTTGGGACAAGCTTTATTAACATCAGTGAAGTCAATACAAAGTCTCCATTTCCCGTTAGCCTTGCGCACAACAACAGGATTGGCCAACCACGTGGGATGGAGTACTCCTCTGACAAGGCCTGCTGCTTCCAACTTCTTGATTTCTTCTGCGATAAATTCTTGGCGCTCTACTGCCTGCTTCCTAACTCTCTGCTTGATGGGCCGCACATGAGGACAGATGGCAAGGTGGTGCTCAATCACTTTCCTAGGAACACCGGGGATATCAGACGGTTGCCACGCAAACACGTCGACATTCGCCCGCAGGAAAGCAACGAGCGCGCTTTCCTATTTGGGGTCAAGAGTGGCGCTGATGGTGAAGGTACCACCAGTGCCATCCTCCTTGGCGGACACCTTCTTAATCTCAGGTGGAGCTGCCATTGACTTCTTACACTTGCTGGTGGAGCTCGATGGTGCGTCCTCGACGGTAGCGCAGCACTCCGAGGAGGTGCGCTTGCCGGAGTAGGCATCAGAGCTCTTGCCGGACTTGGTCTTCTTCTTCCCCCCGGGAGCTTCAGCGGCAAGTGTCCTCCGTTCTGCTGCAGCTGCTGCTTCCCGGTAGATCTTGTCGGCACAGATAAGAGCATCCTTCTTGTCGCCAGGGACAGAGATGACACTTATTGGGCCTGGCATTTTCAGTACGTTGTACGCATAGTGAGAGGCTGCCATGAACTTGGCGAGTGCCGGACGGCCAAGGATTCCATTATAAGGTAATGGAATGTCGGCAACGTCAAATGTGACCCTCTCAGTCCTGAAGTTCAGCTCACTACCAAATGTTACCGGCAACATGATCTTTCCCTTTGGCTTGCTCCTTCCTGGGTTAATTCCATGAAATGTGCCGGTCTCTTCGAGCTCGCAGTCAGGGATCTGGAGTTTCTGGAGCACCGCGGAGGAGATCAGGTTCAAGCCGGCCCCGCCATCAACTAGCATCTTAGTGACCTTCAGGTTGCGGATTGTTGGTGAGACCAACATCGGCAAGCACCCGACCGCAGTTATGCGATCCGGGTGGTCCTCAATATCGAAGATGATAGGCGTGCCGGACCATTTCAGAGGCTTGCGTGACTCGACAGGTGGTTCTGCTGCATTAACTTCCCGCACCCACTGCTTGAGTTGGCGGTGCGAGGCATGCAGAGAAGCACCACCGTCAATGCACAGGACCTCTGCGGCTTTCTGGAACTCCTGCTCATCAGTCTCCTCATCATCCATATCTTCATCGTCGCCGTCCTCTTCATCCTTGTCGTGGTCGCGAGGAGGTCTGTCTCCTTGCCGCTGCTTGGTTGTGCCACGGCGTCCTCCTCGGCCGGGACGTTTCTTGCCGGATCTACCAGCTCCTTCCTGGGCCTTCTCCTTGTCGCGCCGCTTGTATTCAGCTTTCTGTTGCTCAACAAGCTGCTCGACTCTCTTACAGTTCTGAAGATCATGGCCCTTGGTGCAGTGAATCTTGCAATACTGCTTGTTGGTGCCGTCCTGCTTGTCGGCGACCGCCACCTCCGCGGCAGCCTCCTTGCCGGAGTCACCAGTTTTGGCTTCCTTGGTGCCGCCACCGTTGCCGGACTGCTCAACAACTAGCACTTCTTTGCCTTTCCTCCTTCTGTTGTTCCGCCGCAGGTTTCTCCTTGTCGGGGCAGCATCTTCGCTGTCAGATCCTCCCGCTCCTATATTTTCTCCGGGGAGTCTCCTCCCTTCCTCAGCATGCGCACACTTGTCGGCCAGTGCATATAACTCACTGACGTCCCTGATCTTGCACATCGCCATTTCCTCCCGCATCCTGCGGTTCCGCACGTTCTGATGGAACGCACTAATCACCGCGGCCGGGTGGACGTCTGGGATGTTGTGCTACACACTACTGAATCTCTGAATGTACTTGCGCAAGGGCTCTCCTTCCTTCTGGGCGAGCAGATGAAGATCACTCTCCTGGCCATGAGGCTTGTGTCCGCCGGTAAAGGCGCCGACAAACTGATGGCACAGATCAACCCAAGAGGATATGGAGTTGTCCGGCAAGTGCATGAGCCAGCACCTGACATTGGGCTTGAGCACCAGCGGGAAGTAATTGGCAAGGATCTTGTCATCTCGTCCCCCGGCAGCTTGCACCGCAATAGTGTAAATGCTGAGGAACTCTGACGGATGCGTCTTGCCATCGTACTTCTCCGGTACGTCTGGCTTGAAGTTCTTTGTACTGGGCCACTGGACTTGCCGCAGCTCACGAGTGAATGCAGGACAACCTACCGCGTACGGCAGATCGCCTGGTTCCCCTGGCGCATGCATGTCAACAGAGGGCCCAGCGCGCTTGTCGGATTGACGTCGCGCTTCTCTTCGGTGCTCGATGCGGGTTTGAGCGTCTTCTTGTTGTCGATCATGAAGAACTTGGCGCTGATCGTGACGAGCTCGTGGATCCAACGATGCAGTGGAGTCGCTGTCGAGGTGGATCCGGCGAGTCGGCGATCTTGGCCTTCGGGGCGGTGATTGCATGGTAGATGCACCTCCGCCTGTTTCGTCGCCACCGGCTCGCGTCCGGCGGTCCTGCCGCGGCGGCGACGCGCTCGGCCACCATGGAGTGTCGCTGTTGGCGTAGCCGATGAGACTTTGAATGGTGGCTCTCCATTCGTCGATCTTGTCTGACGTCGGAGGGTAATCTAGGAGAAGTTGAGCTCGTGCCAAAGCTTCCGCTGGAGTGGTGGGTGGCAGTGGTGGACGGCGCGAGGAGCGGGACGTGCTCGAACTTCTAACTATGTTAGAAGGAGCAGTATCTCGTCCAGGCGACCGTGCCCCGCTCGTGCTAGCACGCTGGTGTGCATGCTGGTCTTGAGCGCTCCAAGATCCACCAGCTTGGTCTTGGGCTATCATGTGTATGGCATTACTAGTGCCATGACGTTGTTGATCTTGCGCCTCCTGAGAGTGGCGTGGAATATGTACAGTCGCCGAGGTTTGTGCAGCCTTGTTCTTGGACCTGGCGGCATCATGGGCTTCCTCGTCGACATCCTTTCTTCCGTCGGCGTCCATCCCACCACTCGTTTGCTCCAACGGTGGCGGAAGTGACGTGGATGGAGCGGCTGCCACCGAAGTCTTCTTATTCGGTGGCATGTTGATGAAGGGAATAAGGATCTAGCTCGTGTGAACACCGGATCAGGTTCACGCAATCTCGACGCCCCCTACCTGGCGCGCCAAAGATGTCGGGGTGAACTGATCCTCGAACACCTATGGGGCCGGCGGATCGGGCCCCTTTCGGTTTGGCGGGGAGCGGAGATCGCACAAAGAGCAGATCGAGGCGAGGCACACGAGCAGTTTTCCCAGCTTCGGAGCTCTCCGCAGAGATAACACTCCTACTGCTGCTTGTCTGGTTGTATTATCTGGTGTTCTTGCTCTCCAAAGCGAGAGTGAGATGTTCTCTGGGCTACGAATGAATCGACGCCGACTGTCCGAACCTACCAGCCGAACCCCCCCTACGTTGCGCATGGGCCTCCTTTTATACGCTAAAGGGGTCACCGACAGGTGGCAATGCAGAGGAGGGTAAAAATGTAAAAAGCGAGGTAGTTGATACAGTTGCTTGTACAGTGCACCCTACCTAACCCTGACGGCAGGGGACAAGGGCATTAAATGCCCGTCTGAGTCGCCCGAACAGTGCAGAAAAGGACCGTTAGGGGCGCCACCGTTCGCCACGATGGTGATCTTGTCAGCTTCGCATGCCACTGCGCACTGCTGGCCGCACAGCCTCCCGCCACGCGCACCCGGAGAGGCCCCCAGAGCGACACGTTGGTGGATGCGCTGGAGCGTGGACGCAGAGTGGCCGCCTACCGCGGCAAGCACCTTGCTGCCGTTGTTATCTTCGCTGGGCCCAGAAGCTCGTCGCTCACCGAGCCTTGGTGTACCTTGTTTAGTCTTCCCGGCAAGCTCCTCTTGCCGGGGCCTTGCTGCCTTGCCGGAGCGCGTGGCGCGTCACGGCAAGTTCCTTGGAGCGCCTTGGTTGGCCTTCCCGGCAAGCTCCTCTTGCCGGGGTCTTGTCTCCTTAGCTTAAATACTTTGTTCTTGGATGGCTCCAAGGGAACCTTGGGGGATCTTGGCGTTCGCCCGGCAAGCCTTTGCCGCGGGGTGCTGCAACTGCCTGTGCACAAGTTCGGGGTACTAGGGTACCCCTATTCTAGTACACCGACAGAGTTTATTGCCAAACCATAATAACAAGAGCACACAACAACTAGGCAGATCGTAGTGTACATAAAAGGGGTACACCATAACCAGGATATACAAATCGGGAAAGTGGAACTGGCTAGAAAATACGGTATTGTATTGCCGCTACTAATTGAAAGCCTATCGATCACATACATGCCAGCTCTATCAGCTGTTGACTGCAGATGTCCTTGCTCCCCTTCCTGACAGGGAACATACTATACATACTAAATACAGAATAACAAAAGAGGAACATGTTAAAGAACAGAAGAGCAAGCATATTCTTGAGGTTCCGCTTCTTTGCATACAATATTGGTTGCCCATTCATGATAAACCACAGCGCCCAAAGAAATGCAATTCCATGCTGTCTCTCTATATGTGGCCACGTGCATTTGGAAAATCAAGTGGGAGCATTACCTGACCAATTAAATGTGTGCTTATTAACTAATATCAGTATCATATAACAATTCGTATTTGAAGAAGTAAGCTTTGGACTTATGATTGGTGTGTTGTTTAGCTTGAAGAGTGGACTGCTGCTAGTGCGACACAAAGCAGCTACGCAGATCATAGTGTACATATAACGAGAAAACTCTAAGCATCACAAGTAAAACCAGCAAAGTGGAACTTGCTGGAAAACATAGGCTACTATTGTCGGTACGTCTAGAAAGGCTTCGAATACCAGCTCTCTTCAACTGATGGTGCGGTACTGTTAATATTAGTGTAACTATCAAAGGCAACACAACTCCCCACATTTCCTTGCTAATCTTATAGGAATCAAGTGGGCAGGCCACTACAATTCCTATTCCTATGTTTACAAAATCCTACGAATCAATGAGGCTCGAAGGGTTGAAAGTGTCCATCACAACCGATCAAATAGACCTCTACACTGCAAATGTCCCTGCTCCTCTTCACTACAAGCAACATATTGTACTACTATCATAATCCCTCTGTTCCAAAATATAAGTCTTTGTAGAGATTTCCACTATAGATGGCATACAGATGTATAAAGCTACATTTTACAGTGTAGATTCACTCAGTTTGCTCAATGTGTAGTCCATGGTGGAATCTATACAAAGACTTGTATTTAGGAACAGATAGAGTATTTATGAAAGAAGAACGGAGGAGGAACATGCTAAAGAAGAGCAAGCAGATTTTGGATAATAAAATGTTCGTTGCACAGTGCCCACACATGATGAACCAAAGCGCATTAAGAATGCAACTCCATGTTGTCTCTCTATATGTGGTGCACGTGCTTTTCGAAAGTAAAGTAGGAACATTAGCTGACAAATTTAAGGTTATCTATTTTAGTAATATCAGATTCGTATTTGAGCAACAAGTTTGGAATTATGAGTGGCACGTTGTTTAGCTTGATGGAATAAGGAGCAGTGCTAAGTAGCTACCATGATGGTATTGAATATAAAGGAATGTCTAAATGCAAGTCGTGTGACTTTTGTCATTTGGGTTAGTCGACCATTTCACGCGGTTGGATGAAGATCCTACGTCTCCTAACCCTTGTTCTTCCTTGTCTCTAATTCTTCCCATACAGAACACCGCACGGGCCGCCGGGCGAACCACCGGCCCCGACCCCCCGCCCTCCCCTAAACCGCCCCCACCGCATGTGTTCCTCCGCCACCCCCACCTCCAGCCTCGCCCCCACCCGCGTCGAGTTTTCTTTGTTCGGCAAGGCCCCACCACCGTCAGGCCACCGCCCCCCATAACCACCATCCCCACCCGAGCCCCTTCCTTCACACTGGCGAACTCCGGCGAGCTCTCAAAAATCGACTGACCAAATTTCAAAATTTAGTCTACTGTCATTTAACTAGTGTGGAATATAAAAGGGGAAAACTATAAGCATTGCGAGTATAGTGTTGAGCATGCCATGGCGGATCTGAAGGTGCAAACCGGACAAAGGCAACTTCGCAACCAATGTTTGCTTTCAACTGAAAAGTAAGTGATGGATAAGAAATCAGATTAGCAGTGGCAATCTATTTTCTTGCTGCAATAAATAAGTTGAGAAGATACAAAAGAGTACCGCCTCTGGTATGGTGCCGTGTATGCATCTGTTGAGAATTTGATGGTGTTGCGGTAGCGATGGCTATCGACGGCGTGGAAGCAGATCTAGGAGGGTAGACGATGGCGGTGGGGGAAATATCCCAACGCAGTGGACAAGATGGTTGTAGGAGCAGCGCCGGCAAGGTGGACGACGGCGGGGATGAAGCGAGAGGACGGGATGCAAGGATCCCGGTCCAAAGTCGAGGACGAGAGAGGTCGATCTCTTGTAATGGACGACGGCGTCGGGGTATCAGCCCTGGCATGGTGGAGGAGGATAGTGGTGGATGGGGTGGCGGACGTTGGGGTTGGGGTGGAGAGGGTGTTTTGGCGCCCACGGAGTACGAATGGGGAAATGGAGGGAGAGAGAGGAAGGGGGGAACCATGTCTTCAAGGTGTGCTTGTCTCAAATGCAAGGAAATTTACAAACTTAACCCCCATTTAAAATTTCCTACATCACAACAATATTAGTCGTTTGGGGACATGACGGTAATCTCGCATACATTGAATATTTGTCGACGAAGATTTTGGCCGACAAGAGTTTCTTTTGGAGCCCACCATGTATGAATCGGGGAGGGAGTCGATTTTGGACGAGGAGACACCGTGTTTTGGCGCCCACCATGTATGAATCTGGGTGAGAGGCGGTTATGTCACGTTTGAGTGAAATTACAGACCTACCCCTATCGAAACCTATAGAAACCGAGTCGATAGATTTTGCGTGTCAGCATATGCAGTAATTTCCATCTCACAGATTTTGTTTCGGGCGGTTACTGAGACTTTCCCCGCTTCGTTCAAACTTTTGCAGAGCAAGAGCGCATGTTTACCGTGCCAACTCAATTCGAATCCAGTTTGTATTCTAATTTTGTTCGGGCAGGATCCATTTTCGATTGGAATAAAATTCTATATACATCAGTTTTTATATATAATTTCAAAAGCACAACAAATAATTCTTCTCCTTTTTATATTTATATAATATGATTTACAATACAATGATCTCAAAATCGTAAGGTTGAATTCAAAAAATTTAAACCAAATTATGTTCTACTAAAATGTATGGATCAGTAGTATCTACATATTAAATAACATAGATGCGCGTGAATTCATATGGGTATGCATGTTTGATAGATCAATTTTGGTTCGAGTATGAATTACATGTATCATCATCTTGAATTCAAATATTTGAATCCCTTTTATGTTGACATTTTCTATACACGCAACTGATTATTTGAATCTCCTTTCACGTCCATCTCTCTCGCATGCTCCTTCATGTATCTATCACTTTCTTTTCTCCAGCTCACCCGCACGCTCACTTTATGTTTCTCCTATTTTCGCAAACATGGTATCTCGACGTCTCCCTTGAGAAGTATCACACACTCCCTATTATTATACATTACATGGTTTTCATTATCTCTCGCTTCTCTACTATTCTCTGGTATAACTAGGTACCTAAGCTTTCTTTTTCACCGCCACACACACACACTCTCACTCGTCTTTAACTCTGTATTTCTCTCTATAGGGTTCTCTCACACACCCTATATCTCTCTAGATATGACTCATACCACTAAAATTACTCTCTCCCGCAGACACACCATTTGTTCTGGTCTCCTTTCCATCTCCATCCTAGTTATAAAACTGGCATTATTCATCTGTTTACCGATCAGACAAACTCCTACTTCCACTCCCCTTCCCAACTACCGTCTCTCTCGCACACACACACAAAACTCTCGCTTTCGCACCCCCGACTCGTATTTCTCTCACAAATATTGATCGACTAGCCTCCAGATAGGTTTATAAACACACACACTCATGCTTCCACTATCTCGTACATGTCTCTCTCGCGCTCCTTGTATCTATGTAGATTTTTCGTCCCTTCTTGAGACACGCCCTCTCGATCGTGCACACACACTATCGCCTCATTTTAAGCTGATACCTCTCGCACACACACTCTTTGTGTCTTTGTCACACACACACTCTGTCCTCCTTCTCTCTCCCTCTATCTCACACACACAGTACACACACACATGGGCCTTTTGCAACAACTAGCAAGATGCCCATGTGTTGCAGGAAACATCAAGATGCATTTGGATGAGTAGTTTATCTTGTGGGAGAAAAGGATGAATGAGGGAAGGCCTTATTTGCAAATGTGGAGAGGGGTGTGGGTATATTTTTGCAAAACTACCATAGTTTCCTTCCTATCCATAATATATAAATCGGACGGCCTATATTGTAGGATGGCATGCACACCATCATCACCAACTCTGTTTTTTGTAAGAGTAGATAAAAATTAGAGATATACCACTTCTGGAATCTTGAAACCAACCACATTCCTCCCTTATCTCATCAAAACCGCCAAAGGAATATATTTTGAGTGAAACATAACATATTTTTAGTGATATACGTATTTCAAAACTGGACTCTTTTTTCTATCAAATCGGTGAATATGTATTAATCTACTTTGATCGTGTGGCAACACATTGGCACATTGCTAGTTATTACTACTATATAATTTTTTGGACACCAGAGAAACGGTGGAGTACACATACGAAGAGAGGAGGCGCACGCACTCTGTCGATCTCTCACTGTCTCGCACACATGAGAGTTATGTAAAGGCACCGTAAATAAATAAACCCTAAAACCCTAGGTGCACGATTGTTGCATGCGCGGGTACCGGGTACATGGTGGAGCGCACCTTAGTAGGAATAGTCAGCTCGCGTGATAATTTGATCTGTAGAAGTGGATGGTCGGGACCATAGGTGAACAACCTGGAGGCGGTGGCTCGCCAGTCGCCACTCATCAAGTAGCCACGTTTAAAATATCATTTTTTAGCGGGGTAAGAGTTCTGACTTTCAATGGCGCGTTATAAGTACTAAGTAGGAATAGTTTTTAGAACGGTTGGTATGGAGAAAAAATGGAATTGAGAACTACTACACTCGTCCTGGTTTACTAGTCCCCATCATATTTTGGGTCAAAGTTTGTCCACGAATTTTACTTGTAAAATATCAATGGAAAATGAGATTTTGTTACCCAAACAAAAAAGGACTGGAGGGGGTGATTGCTCTGACACGGACGCGACCTCTCATAGCGCAGGCATTGAACCGGCGCGTCGGCCAAGAGGGGCCCACTCACTGCAAGCCAGGCTGAGCATGCCTCATCGCCGCATGCAACCGGCTTCATACTGCCTGGCCTGCCTCCATTGAATCTGCGTGTGTGCCGGCAACACGTCCTTCCACGAGCCGACAGGCATTTTAGAACACAACGTCGGCTGGCTCCTCTCGTCCGCTTACTATTTAAATGAGGCCAGACGCCTGGAAAGAACCGCACCAAATCGTTGCTCCCCATATCCTGCCCCTGGTGCATCAACTCGACGCTCCAAGCCTGCTCACAGAGGAGTGGCCAGTTGCTGCATGCCGGCACACAGGGGACAATGACGTCCAGTGCATCATGGTTGGCCACGCCATCCGACGCAAATGTTGGCGGAACTGTGGCATGCTGGCAGAGGTGTCCAACACATTTGCGGCCACCACCGACACCGAGGAATAGTAGACCACGGGAGCCGCTGCCACTCTGAACCCACGAATGCTATGACCACCACGTCACCGGCATAGACACCCGGTGTGTTGCCCGGTTTGGCTGAAAACATCATGGACCCCAGCCGCGGCCAGTATTAGAAATTATGCCTACTTCCAAAAGTTATTCACGATTAGTCAAAAAATGACCAAACTATAATTAATTACGCATGTTCTTGACTTGTTGTGTTTGCACTGGTAGTAGGAACTAGAGGTTTTTGTTTATTTATATCTCTCCTCACATTTTTTTGGCTTTGAAGTGAATCATGATTGTGGACATTATGTATGAATGTGCAGATATCTATGAACATGAGTTTGATGTGGAAGTTGAACTTGGAATGTTGGGCTTGCGCGTGAACTATACCATGTCCATTGCTTCATCTGTTATTGTTTGGAAGGTAATTGCTGTTATTACATGACCCAAAAAAATTTATTTTGTGCCATGTTAGTAGATGCACGGACATCACAACAGGCATGCTGACTGGATAAACATTTGAACCTAGCTATTATGAAGATAAATTTGTACTGACAACAATTTTAGATAGCAGGAGACGCCTAGCCTGCTCTGCCCCTGCTAGCTTCTTTCTGGGTTCTTCCATCTCTTCTTTGGCTTGCGTGAAGAGAGCATCTGATTGCTCTTTTCACTTCTTCAGGAACTCAGCTACATTCTCAAGGGCTGCTGCATGCTTTCTTTCAGCCTTTACTAGAGCCACGAGGACACGAACAGTTGATGACTCCACCTGGCTTGTGTGTAATCGAACATCATTTCAGAATTTGCACCTTGTGTCTAATCCAGCATCATTAGGGAACGGGCACCTTGTGTATAATCCAGCCTCATTTTGGAAACATGATCTCGAGGTTGACCATACTTCCCTCCTCGCAGGAACTGCATCCTGACATGAAGTTACTTCTTTTTTAGATCAATACTCGGAGCAACCCAGATCCATTTAGTAGAAGCCAGATAAACAGGACTCGGAGAAGTGAATTCAAAAGGAAAAATATAAAAACAGACTGCAAGGTAAGTACACCCACTTCTTACATCAAGCTAAAATGAAAGCATTAGGACAATTAAGACTCTTCTTATTACACATCGAAGAACACGAGGATAAGAGCAACATAAACTACAACATATACACATCGAAGAACATGAGGCGAAACGAAAGTAATTAAAAGGGTGTTAATTGCCAAAGCTCGTTTTACAGGTTTGGTGCAGCTCATCTTTAACTTGCCACTCTCCTTGAAGATGTACCCAATATCCCGTTCGTCTCCATTGCTCCTCTGCATGTTCGCACTCGTGGTTTTAAAATTTCAACATGGCAAGAAAAATATACTAGTAATACTCATGCATCTTGTGGGCAACATTAAAGCACTCGTCTGGCATGTTAGAGCATCTCCAACAGAAGCGCAATGCACGGCGCCTTAAAAATGCATTTACAGCGCAGGAATAGCCAGTTTTTGCGGGTCCGGAGTGTTGAGGTAGAGAAGTAGAGATAGAGAGTAGAGAGTAGAGACATAGATAGTTTTCAGCATAAATATAGCATAGATAGATAAAAAAATAGATAGTTGAACTACTCCTCGTCATCCGACTCCTCCTCGGTGATGTCCTCCTCCGACATCTCAATGTAGGCATCAAGATACCGATCGTCGTCGGAGTCCTAGGGCGACGCTGGTCCTAGCCTCCCGTTGAATTGAGCGGCCGCTTTCCGCGTACGCTGGGGAAGTTCAATGTTCTATGAGGCCACCGGAGGGGCCACGCCACTGCATCATACGCGTGGGCAGCCTCGTGGACGGTGTCCAAAGTGTCAAGGCCGAGGCGCATCCCGCGGAACCGGATCTCGGCGGAAAAGCCGCCAGAGGGGCGCGCGCGGACGCCGCGGTATCCCCAAGTTTCCCGGCGACGCGGCGGCATGGTGGCACAGAGGCGGCGAGGCGAGAAAGAGCGGGGAGAGAGCGGTGGCGAGGCACAGAGCGGTGGGAGGGCGTTGGATTTTATAAAGCGCGTCGGACGCCGCGCGCCCGACCGCTTTTTCCCGCGCGCGTGATCCTTTCCTGCGTCCCTGCTATCTCTACTCACTTCTCTACTCTTATATCTATTTTAAATTTATATTTATCTCTACTCTTATAGAAAATAGAGTTTGTGATGATGGTGTGCCTGCCATTCTGCAATATAGGCCGTTCGATTTATATCCAACGGATAGGAAGGAAACTATGGCAATTTTGCAAAAAGATACCCACACCCCTCTCCACATTTGCAAATAAGTCCTTCCCTCATTAATCCTTTTCTCCCACAAGATAAACTAGTCATACAAATGCATCTTGATGTTTCGTGCAACGCATGGACATCTTGCTAGTTCTAAAAAAATCCATGATTTGCCACACTACTGGTTGCAGATGAAGAACCTACCCAACCACACCGCGATACAGGAGCGACCCACAATTACATGGTGATATTCTGTTGGACAATGGAGGCTATAACCAATTACTTTTACTGGAACAATAGCAACCAGGAAATTTGAAGGGTGGGTATGAACTAAATTGGAACTGCACATGTACTGCTAGGAGATTCAATACCCACATTACCAATCGAGGAGGAGTACGATGGTCGCGGCGGCCTCTGTGCATCATGGTCGGCAACGGGAGTCAGTTCATTGTCCACTACGGTGGTGCTTCTACACTTGGCATTGGCTTCCGGGAAGCAGATCCGAGACCGTGGAAGACTGTGCCGGGGAAGAGGCTCAGTGTACAACGACGACGGTGGACCGGCTCCAGTGTGGCGTATGACATCGTCGATGAGGCAGATGCACCGCGGTGGACGAGTGTGCTGATGTAGAAGGGGAAGAGCACGAAGGCTGTGGTGCCGTGGAGAAGTCTATTTTGCGGTGGGGATAGAAAATGGGGAGCATTTAGGTGTACTACTCTAGGTGTCGGTGTGGGGTTGGCTTGGTAGGGTGAACCTGAAGTTACCAAAACAGCCCCCTACCAAGCCTCATTTGTAGGCCTGTTCCGAAGGGTATGATGGTAACTTCGCACTGCTCGAATCAGGGTCGCGGGAGATTTTTCCGCCGACCTCAAAATTTTGTGACACTGAACTCCCTGTGTGGCATGTTGGGTGATTGGGGTAAGCAACTAGCGAGTAGTACTCGTAGTTACTGGTACTAGTAACTACTAGTACTCCCTCCATTTTTATTAACTCTGTATATTAGGTTTGGCTGAGGTCAAACTTCCTAAATTTTGACCAAGTTTATAGAAATATATAGTCATTTACCATAACAAATATGTATGATGTGAAAGTACATTCAATAATGAATCTACTGGTATTTATTTGTTATTGTGTATGTTAATATTTTTTGTTATAAAATTTGTGAGAGTTTGCAAAACTTGACTTTGACCAATGCTAATACGCGGACTTAAATAAAAATGGAGGGAGTACACATTTTTTTTCTTAGTTTGTAGTGAATTAATCATTTGATGCAATCGTGAAATAAATATATTAGGCTACTGACTTCGAATGTAATGGTCTATACAATTCAATAGTGATCATTGTTGAATTCCAAGATGTATACGAGGTCTATAGTACTTCACAATATGCTCAAACTCACATAATCCCAGTAAAATGAAAATATAAATCCATTTCATAGTTATTACTTTGTAGGATGCAACAAAACCAACCATAACTCTACATCATCCATTATAAAAGCAACATTTTGAACACATCCCAATGTGTGAATGAAGTGTTTAGAGAGAGCTTGTGAAGATGGAGCAGATAGGGCGGTAAAAGATTGTTTGTATGTGGGCGAGAGAGTAGGAGACAAACCTAACGAGAGAGAAAGAGAGAGGAAGAAGTTAGGTCTGTGAGGAAAATGGAGACATGTAATATACGTGAGACGCGTGTGCATCCGGATTTTGTACACGTGGAAGGAAAAGAGACAACAGGTTTGATGAGAGCACTAGAAAAACATGGACGAGAGGGGAAGGATCTCGTGGGTTGAGGGATAGATAATTTTGTGCGGGAGAGAGAGGGATTGGTAATTTAGTGCGGGATAGAGAGGGGGGAGTCAGTCAGCCATCATCACATCATCCTGCTTCCAAATGGCCCCGCATTCTCTACTGAAGTGTGGTAACCGTCTTCGATCTCCTCGATGCCCTCTTTGAAGATTGAGGTGGTGTGCATGCTGGGGTGCAGAGAAGCACAAACGATAGTGGTCTCCATATAACCTTGGATGGAGATGAATCGTGTGCTCGGGGGAGGGGGTAGTGTGTGTGCAGTGTATGTGTTTGTGTGTGTGTGTGTGTGTGTGTGTCATATATTGAGAGAAATCAAACCTATTGAGAGAATGTGTGTATGTGACGGAAAGCTACATGCTAAATAGGGTTTTCACGAAGAGATTGTGCATCCGAGATAGAGAGTGATGTGCGGGCCTTGAGGTTGGCAGGGGTTGGGTGAGGTTGTCAAAATGTGTGTGTTGATGCATGTGTTACATGTGATCATGCAAGGGAAAGATGAATCGAGAGAGATGGTTGTTCTATTACGGATGCTCCTCTCTCTCTCTCTCTCGCACACACACAAGTACAAATAGAACACCGTTCTCTCATGTATACACGATCTTGATGTATCGCGAGCTTTGCTATTATAGTTGGATCTTATGATGTTTCTCCCCCTCTACTCTCTTGTGATGAATTGAGTTTCCCTCTTGAAGTTATCTTATCGGATTGAGTCTTTGATTTGAGAACACTTGATATATGCCTTGTCATGATTATCTGTGGTGACAATGGGATATCGTGTGCCACTTGATGTATGTTTTGGTGACCAACTTGCGGGTCCCGCCCATGAACCTATGCATAGGGGTTGGCACACGTTTTCTTGACTCTCTGGTAGAAACTTTTGGGCACTCTTTGAAGTACTTTGTGTTGGTTGGATGAATTTGAGATTATGTGACGCACATCGTATTATCATGCCCACGGATACTTGAGGTGATAATGGAGTATCTAGGTGACATTAGGGTTTTGGTTGATTTGTGTCTTAAGGTGTCATTCTGTTATGAACTCTATGATGGATCGAGCGAAAAGAATAGCTCTGTGTTATTTTACTACGAACTCTTGAATAGATCGATAAAAAAGGATAACTTTGAGGTGGTTTCGTACCCTACCATAATCTCTACATTTGTTCTCCGCTATTAGTGGCTTTTGAGTGACTCTTCGTTACATGTTGAGGGATTGTTGTATGATCTATCTATGTTATTATTGTTGAGAGAACTTGCACTAGTGGAAGTATGAACCCTATGCCTTGTTTCCTATCATTGCAATACCGTTTACGCTCACTTTTATCATTAGTTACCTTGCTGTTTTTATATTTTAAGATTACAAAAACCTTTATCTACTATCCATATTGCACTTCTATCACCATCTCTTCGCCGAACTAGTGCACCTATACAATTTACCATTGTATTGGGTGTGTTGGGGACACAAGACACTCTTTGTTATTTGGTTGAAGGGTTGTTTGAGAGAGACCATCTTCATCCTACGCCTCCCACGTATTGATAAACCTTAGGTCATCCACTTGACGGAAATTTGCTACTGTCCTACAAACATGTGCACTTGCAGGCCCAACAACGTCTACAAGAAAAAGGTTGTGTAGTAGACATCAGGAAGTAGGGCATCGAGGCGGGGTCGGCGGTGATCTCCGGTGACGAACGGAGGTCAGAGGCCCGCCTGGCCTGGCCGCGGCTATCTAGGAGGAGTTATGGGGTCAGAGGAGGGGATTGGGGTAGATGAGTGGGCTCGGGAGGTGTCGGATATCGGGTTCCGGCAAAACCCTTAAGGTTCAAACTCTGGGGTGCGCGCAAAGATCTTCTTCCTACCGAAACACGCCCAGAACATCGCCGCTATTTTAAGTTAGCATGATGAACAACACAAGAGACACGAGGTTTATACTGGTTCAGGCCACCGTTGTGGTGTAATACCCTAATCCAATGTGTGGTGTGGTGGATTGCGTCTTGGGCTGATGATGAACAGCACAGAGAAAGAACAACCTCGCGAGGAGAGGTGTTCTTGTGGTGGAGTGCGGATGAACTTCCCCCCTTTCTATTGTGGTGGCTAGACCTATATATAGAGGCCCTGGTCCTCTTCCCAAATATTGAGCGGGAAGGGAGCCAACAACGGCCATTTTGAGAGGGGATAGCTAGTACAAGCTATCCTGACTAAAGGTGGTCTTCGACTGCAAAAGGCACCGGTGATGACACCGTCTTGGGCTCCACGGTGACCTTCGTCCTGCCGTCCTGCTAGTCTTGGTCTCATTGCACTGATATGGACACCTTTGCTTGATGCCTCAGTACTCCATGCCTGCGCTTGCCCCCTTTGCACCAAAGAGAAAACGAGGACACTGTGCAGGCTGGCCCCCGCCTGGCACCCGCCTGATCTAGATCGTCATGCTTGCGTCATGAGCACCTCGCGAGGTATCCCTCGCCTTGATCTCTCCGCCTCCTCGCGAGCCTACCTGGTGAGGCCGCCCCTGAGGAGGCCTTGTGTTGTCCGCCCCATGATGCTTGGCCCCTCGCGAGGGTCTTGAGTTCTTGCTGATGAAGACGGGCCGTACTGGGCCACTACTGAGCCATGCTGCAGGCTACAAGCAGGCAAGTCTGGGGACCCCCATTCCCAGGACGCCGACAGTAGCCCCCGGGCCCAAGGCGCACTCGGACTTGGCTTAGCAGCAAAGCCAAAGGGCAAGAGTGGAGCGCCGCGGGCCCCAACAGTCTGCGGCCTTGGTCACCACATGGCGGTTGATTGGACGTGGGCGTCTCCACTTCCCGATGCTGCCTCGGCAACTGCCCGATTTGACGAGTCCCTGCTGCATGCAAAAGAGTCATCATTACCTATGACCGTGGAGGCCGACGGTTAGCCTCCCTTGGGCTATAAATGGGGAGGGGCGAAAGCCCCCATTGCACATCTCCCCTTGCCCCGCCTGCTTCTTCTCCCTCCTTTCTCCGGTTGCTTGCAGCGTCCCATGGCGCCTGTGAAGAGGTTCTCGGCCGCGGAGAAGGGGAAGGCTCGCCAGGAAGGGCCTGGCTCTCCTCCGCCAAAGCGCAGCCGCAGCCATCCCCGCAAGCATCCCGCGACTACCGTCACGGCTTCTCATGGTCGCAGTGGTGGCCCTTCACGCGGTGGTGGCCGCCCATATCGAGGTAGCCAAGTTAGTAAAGGAAGGCATGCCATGGCTGCACGGCCTTGCCGGCCGCGCTTCCATTCGGTAGAGGTGGTGCCGGAGTTTGTTGTGTGGTCGGCCAACCTGGCCGGAAACTGGATCCAGCTTCCTCGCTTCTTCGCTGGTGAACTGTCGGCCGCTGGCCCAGGCGGGCTCTAGCTACAGGCGGACGGCTGCTGCAGCAGGGCCTCCTGGGTTGCGGTGGAGATCTCCGTTGCCGGGAACGTGGCCCTGGCCAGGGGCTGGCAGACGTTTGCCCGCGTGCGTGGACTGGGCCGGTGGTGCACCCTCCACTTCAAGTACGATGGCGACGCGACCCTCTATGTGAGGGTGTTCGGAGAAGATGGCCACCGTGTTGGGTGCTGCCCTAAAGACGATGGCGGCGACGGGGTGCTCGGCCTTGGCGACGGCCGTGATGAGGGCGAAGCTGAACCCGCCCGCGGCGGCGACCGCAGCTCGTCGAGCTTCGACGGCTCCTCCTCCGGCGACAGCTCCTCCAGCGGTGGCCGCGACCAGCCACCACGCCGTCGCACCCGCTTCGAGGGTGGTAGCGGGTCGTCCTGTCGCCGCGCCCTAGTGAAGCGCGAGGCGGAGTCTGATTCAGCTCAGGAGGATGACGCAGATCCTCTCTCGCGAGCTGTGCACTATTTTTATTTTGTTTTTATCCTTTTCCTGCATTGAGAGAGAGAAGTATGGAGCCCCGTGGGGGCGTGCAACATACTATGATCCCCTAATTATCGTGCTACATTCATTGTCCCTGTGTTGTGTTATGGTGTCATGGCTACGTGCCTGTGCATAGGAACAACTTTGCTCGGGATGTTTGCAGTAGTTTCCGCATTGCGAGGTGCCTACTTGAGGCCTCGCCGGGTGCCTTAAGAGCTGCAAAAATCAGTTGGGAGAGTCATTTCTGACCCTTGGTCGCGAGGGTTGCTAGCTATGGCCCAGTGCTTTGTGTCATGATGCCCGAGCATGGACCGGGAGGGGTGCTCCCGCTATGAACTCGAACGAGAGGGCCTCGCAAAAATCAGTAGAAGAAGGATCACGAGGGGGCCCGCGCAGCGCCCTCGCGAGGTTTGCGAGAGAAAGAGCGAGGCAGGCAAAAGTCGAAAACAGAGAACAGGGGCAGAAGACGGAAAACAACACTGGAAGCAACTTCAATAAAGGTCTAAACAAGGGAGGACAAGCCAACTGCGGAAAGCAAATGAATAGCCACGTCCGGCACCTAGTCTAGTCTTCGACGTCTTCTCACCAGCGCGGAGCTACGTGCTGACACTGGACGTGGGCGGGAGCCCCAGAGGCCCGAGGGCGGCACTCCAGAGACGCCGGGGTGTGTGTAGCCCCAACTCATTATTACGTGAGAGTGTCACGGGCGGCAAGCTTCACAGGTACTGGGCGTTCTTCATAGCCACTAGGCCTTTCTTTGGGCGACAAGCTTCACAGGCACCGGGCCTTCTTCACAGGAACTTGGACTTTCTTCAAGGGTAGAACTTCCAAAGGTGCTGAATGTTCCAAGCATTTGGGATGGGCACCCCTTCCCGAGTCTCCAGGCACGTGGCGCCAGGCCTGGAAACATGGACAACCTTAAACGGGCCCTCCCACATGGGCGAGAGCTTATGTAGCCCTTCCCTGGGGGGCATCCACCTGAGTACGAGGTCACCTACCTTGAGAGTCCTGGGGCGGATGTTGCGGCAATGATACCGCCGCCGCGCCTGCTGGTACCTTGCTACTCGTAGTGTGGCTTCACGGCGGCGCTCCTCCCCCAGCACGAGGTCCATCCCCCGCATG
Source organism: Triticum aestivum (assembly GCF_018294505.1). Taxonomy (NCBI): domain Eukaryota; kingdom Viridiplantae; phylum Streptophyta; class Magnoliopsida; order Poales; family Poaceae; genus Triticum; species Triticum aestivum. Next base: position 436,057,352 of record NC_057798.1, read on the forward strand.
GTGTCCTGTTATGCTTCATCAAACTCCAGGACCCGCACGAAGCGACGCCTGACCTCGTGAGGGAGGACCACCTCTGCTCTGTAGACGAGGAAGAACGGGGTCTCACTAGTTGGCTTGGTGGCGGTAGTGCGGATGGACCACAACACGGACTGGAGCTCGTCGTACCAGCCCCTGCCGCAGGCCTCCAGCTTCTTCTTGAATGTCCTAGTTTTGAAGCCCCTCAAGACCTCTGCGTTGGCACGTTCGGCCTGGCCGTTGCTCCGGGGGTGTGCCACCGAAGCGTAGCATATCGGCGTTCCAAGGTTAGCACAATATGTTTTGAAGAGATTGTTGGTGAACTGCGAACCGTTGTCGGTGATGATGCGGTTAGATACCCCAAACCGGCTCATGAGGCCCTTGATGAACTTGACTACAGAATCAGCTGGGATGGTGCGGATGGCTTCCACCTACGCCCACTTGGTGAACTTGTTGATGGCGACGTAGCGGAAGCGGTAGCCCCCAGGCGCTCGAGGAAATGGGCCCAAGATATCCAGCCCCTCGATCGCGAACGTCCATGAGAGTGGGATGGTCTGTAGGCCCTGAGCTGGTTGATGGATCAGCTTGGCATGGAATTGGCAGGCTTCGCAAGCCTTCAGCAGCTCGATTGCATCGTTGAGTGCCATAGGCCAATAGAACCGCTGCGAAACGCCTTGCCGACAAGGGTCCGTGATGACGAGTGATGTCTGCAATCTCCACCGTGTATGTCAGCCAGCAATTCCTTCCCCTGTTCCCCGGACATGCAACGCAGGGAAACGTCATTTGGCCGCTTCTGGTAGAGCTCTCCCTCTTGGATGCAGTAGGCCGTGGCCTGCCGGGCCACGAGTTCCGCGTCCTCCTCTTTCTCTGGCAGCATCCCTTACATCAGGTAGTCCTTGAATTCCGTGGTCCAGCATCCCTCCAGAGGCTCCAGCGCCAGGAGTAAGCATGCTCCTGAGGTTGGGTCACAGGCCAGGACTCGTTTGACAGGTGGCTGAGGGAGTTCCTCCCGAGGTTGCACTGTGCTTGATAGTGACGGCGCTGCCGATGGCTTGAAGAGCCGTTCCTCGAAACCGCCAGGCTCCTGAGGCAGCTGCCTGGATGCCCTCCTGGCGATGTCATCAACCTCTTAGTTGGTTTTGCAGGGCACATGCTGCAACTCCAGCCCCCAAAACTGCTTTTCCATCCTGCGCACCTCCGCAAGATACGCTTCCATGTGCTCGTCCTTTGGCTCGTACACCTTGTTGGAGAAGTTGACGAGGAGCTGTGAATCACCCTTGATGATGATGCGCTTCACCCCCAGTGTTGCTGCAGCTTTCAAGCCTGCAATGAGGCCCTCATACTCTGCTATGTTGTTGGAGACCTTCTCGCCCTGCTGGAAACAGAGTTGCACAGCGTAATAGAGCTTGTCTTGAGTGGGGATATAAGCACTGCGCCAGCCCCCGCGTCATGTCGCAGGAATGCTCCATCGAAGTACATGACCCAGCCATCTAGGGCCTCACTTCCTAGGGAAAGTGACCGATCCTCGCCTGCTTCGAGCCCTGGCGCCTCTGTCCATTCTGCCATAAAATCTGCAAGTGCGGCTCCCATGACAACCCAGGTTGTGCTAAATTCCAACTGAAATACTTGCAGCTCAATGTTCCACTCGGCGATCCTTCCAGCGGAGTTGGGACTCCTGAGTACCCTTTCCAATGGGTAGGCCGAGACAACCTTGATGGGGTGACCTTGAAAGTAGTGACGCAGCTTACGCGAGACCACGAGCAGCGCAAGCAAGAGCTTCTGAGGCATGGGGTATCGTGCCCTTGCATCCCGCAGCACCATGCTGACGAAATACACAGGATGCTCGATGAGGGTGGGTGTGCTAACGAGGTTCGTGCCTTCCTGAGGGTTAGACGCCTCCTGAGACGACAGAGCCCCCAGCACCTGGCTGCTTGGTGCAGCCTCTTCAGCCCTAGGGCGTATTCCTGCTAAGGCTGGTATCCATCTGCCGAGGCCGTGGTCTTCGCGAGGCCTTCTTGGTCTTGTGCTGCCGTGGCCGGGGCCGTGGACGGTCGTGACGCATCCTTGACCTGGCGCTCTTCCCGAACCGCCACTAGAGCTGCACTGGAGGAGTAGGGTGTGGCGGCGAGGTAGAGCACCAGGGGCTCGAGAGGGCGTGGTGCCACCATCACAGGAGGGTTGGTTAGGTACTTCTTGAGGTCTTGAAATGCTTGGTCAGCCTCCAATGTCCATTCAAACGGGCCCTTCTTCTTCATCAGCTTGAAGAAAGGCAAGGCGCGCTGCCCCAGCTTGGAGATGAAGCGTCCTAATGCAGTTACGCGTCCATCGAGCTTTTGCATTTCTCTGAGGGTTTGTGGTGGACTCATGTCTTCGATTGCCTTGACCTTCTTCGGGTTGGCCTCGATCCCTCTGTGGGACACGAGGAAGCTCAGAAGCTTGCCAGAAGGAACGCCAAACACGCACTTCTCCGGGTTGAGTCGCAGGTCTACCTTGTGGAGGCTCGCAAAGGTCTCCTCCAGATCCTGGATCAAGGTCCTCGCCTCCCGAGACTTCACCACAATGTTGTCGACATAAGCCTCGGTGTTTTTCCCAAGCTGCTGGCCTAAGGCAATGTGCATCAGCCGCTGGAAGGTTGTGCCTACGTTGCACAACCCGAACGGCATGCAGGGGTAGCAGTATAGCCCACATGGGGTCAAGAAGGCCGTCTTCTCCACATCTTCTACCGCCATATTGATTTGGTGATAGCCCGAAAACGCATCCAAGAAACACAGTAGGTCGCACTCGGCAATGGAGTCGACGATTTCTTCAATGCGGGGGAGAGGGAACGGATCTTGAGGGAAGGCCTTGTTGAGGTTGGTGAAGTCGACGCACATGCGCTTCTTCCCCCCCGTTTTTGGCACAACAACTGGGTTTGCCAGCCATTCGGGTTAGCGAACCTCGCGAATGACACATGCCGCCTCCAACTTGCGGGTTTCTTGGATGATGAAGGTCTGCTTCTCGGTGGACTGCCGCCTTGCTTTCTGGTTCATGGGGCGTACATTGGGGCACACATTCAGGCGATGCTCAGTCACCTGCCTTGGGACCCCCGCTAGCTGCTTGGGTTCCCATGCGAACACATCCTTGTTCGAGCGCATGAACTTCACCAGCGCCTCCTCTTGGTCGGGGTCGAGATTGGCACCTATGGTGAAGGTGGCGCCTGAGGACCCGTCCTCTTCAACTGGTACCTTCTTGGTCTCCGCCTTGTCCTGGGTGAACAGCTGCTTCTTCTTGGTCGGCGCAGCCTCCTTGGCCTTGGAGGTGTCCGTGCCGGCAGGCTGTGCTGCTGTGGCTGTCTTGAGGGCGAGCTTGAGCGCCAGCAGAGCATCCTTGGTATTTCCAGCTACGGTGAGGACACCGCTGCTCCCGGGCATCTTCATGAGGTAGTAGGCCAGAAGGATCACCGCCATGAACTGAGCCAAGGCGGGGTATCCGAGGATGGCGTTGTACGGGAGTCCGATGTGTGTGATGCCGAAGTTAACCAGCTCCGTGCGGAAGTTGTCGTGGGTGCCGAAGGTCACAGGAAGGCGGATCTGCCCCAGGGAGCTAGAGGAACCGCCTCCGACGCCCAAGAAGGGCTTGGTGGGTCGGAGCCGTTCTAGCGGTACATGGAGGAGGCTGAAGGCCTCCACCGAGAGCACATCAAGGCCGACGCCGCTGTCGATGAGGTTCTTGGTGACGGCCACCTAGCAGATGGTGGGCCTGCAAAGCATTGGGAGCGCACCCGAGCAGGCGGTGTTGATGGTGTGATCGTCCGAGTTGAAGGTCAGGTCGGCTTTGGGTGCCGCCCAACCAGAGGAGCTCCTTGCCGTGCGTGGGAGGCACCGATCTGGCAGAAGAACGGCTTGCATGGCGGTCTGAGGGTGGTGCCTGTGAGCCGCCCAGGAGAGCTACGACGACCGGGGGCACCGGCGCAGCATAGGGCGTGTGGTAGAGGTTCCGTAGCTCCTCCCAGGAGGCCACAGAAAATGTTGGCAGGTTGAGCAGCCAAACGCGCGGGTCGCCAGTGAGGGCCATAGGAAACCAGTTGGCCTCCGGCCTTGAGGATGGCCTCCTCGTATGCCAGCAGGAAAGCCAGCGGATCCGTCGCACCGTTGTAGCACGGTGGCATCTTTGGCTTGAACTTGTGCGGCCACTGCACCTGCCGCAAGGCGGGGGCAAAGGCTCGGAGCCCCCTGGCCCCAGCGCTGGCATCGGCCGCCGGAGGCGGAGGCGCGTTGTCCGCCATGAGGGAGAAGCGCGGTGTTGGTGGAGAGCAAGCCGACGGAAGGGAGGGCTCCGGTGCACCCCTACCTGGCATGCCAAATGTCGGATATCGGGTTCCAGCAAAACCCTTAAGGTTTGAACTCTGGGGTGCGCGCGAAGATCTTCTCCCTACCGAAACACGCCCAGAACCTCGTCGCGATTCTAATCTAGCACGATGAACAACACAAGAGACACGAGGTTTATACTGGTTCGGCCCACCGTTGTGGTGTAATACCCTAATCCAGTGTGTGGTGTGGTGGATTGCCTCTTGGGCTGATGATGAACAGTACAGAGGAAGAACAGCCTCGCGAGGAGAGGTGTTCTTGTGGTGGAGTGCGGATGAACTTCCCCCCTTTCTACTATGGTGGCTAGCCCTATATATAGAGGCCCGGTCCTCTTTCCAAATATTGAGCGGAAAGGGAGCCAACAATGACCATTTTGAGAGGGGACAGCTAGTACAAGCTATCCTGACTAAAGGTGGTCTTCGACTGCCAAAGGCACCGGTGATGACGCCGTCTTGGGCTCCACGGTGACCTTCGTCCTGCCGTCCTCCTGGTCTTGGTCTCATTGCACTGATATGGAAACCTTTGCTTGATGCCTCGGTACCCCGCGCCTGCGCTTGCCCCCTTTGCACCAAATAGGAAGCAAGGACACTGTGTAGGCTGGCGCCCGCCTGGCACCCGCCTGGTCTTGATCGTCATGGCTTGCGTCATGAGCACCTCGCGAGGTACCCCTCGCCTTGATCTCTCCGCCCCCTCGCGATCCTGCCTGGTGAGGCCGCCCCTGAGGAGGCCTTGTGTCGTCCGTGCCGTGAAGCTTGGCCCCTCGCTAGGGTCTTGAGTGCTTGCTAATGAAGACGGGCCGTACTGGGCCACTGCTGAGCCATGCTGCAGGTCGCAGGCAGGCAAGTCTGGGGACCCCCATTCCCAGGACGCCCATAGGAGGGCCTCTATATATAGGCGTGGGCGAGATGGGGATTGGGGTTGCCGGAGATGGCTCTGGAAGCGGTGGGTGGCGACGAACAGGGTCAATGAGGGGGGAGAAAGATCCAAGGCTCACGCGACCCCTGTGGAGGCACGCAACCAAGCACAGGGAGCCGGAGGAGGATGAAAAAAGAATCACGGGCTCACTGAAGCCTCTGCTTCGTCGTGTCTGTGATCGTTGCGGTTGTCACCGGCGTTGGTGAGCGCTAGGGAGGGGGCAAGGGCGACGAGTCGACGTAGAGGGAGCTCATGTACATGCTGGTTTGGGCGAAGGTGGGAGCACGCGCTGAACAGAGCAGCTTTCACGCACAGAGCGCATCGAACACATGCCTGGCACCATGTCCACACGTGGTCACCGCGTGCACTGGCACTATGTGGCGTGCCAAGAGGTAAAATCGTGTCTGGAGGTTTGTCTCTGTAGAACTTGACCACCCCGTGCTACTGGATCACTACCAGGCCAACCAGATGAGACTTGAGCTTCTGAGCAAGTTTTTGGACAGAAACATATGAGCTTGTGAGAGAAAGATCCAGAGAGAGTTAGGGGCTGATTCTCGGTGGTTAAGGTTCTCTTGGGAAGTTAATTAGATCAGAAAAAATCAGCTCAAGAGGATTAAGCAAAAAGACACTTCCTTCACAAAGTGCATTTTCTGACCAGAATGGAAAAGATTTTCTACAGAAAAAATAATCCTCATAACCATAGGATATTTTTGATTAAGATGATGAGGCATAGTCCAAAGAATATTTGGGAACGTTTTCAGATTTTTGGGAGTCATAAAAATGAGGGTTGCTTTGGAGCAGAAGTGGAGATAGGGCTTTTTCAGAGAGAAAATGAATATTTTTCATTTAAGGAAAATATTCCCAAGGCAATATTGTGATGTAACAGAAGACAAGAGATGTTTTTGAGGATGAGAGGAGTCACTTGGGTGAAAATCAAAGTAATGCCCAAGTGCTTAAGTCCAAATGAGTTGATTCAAAACTCAAATTCAATTCAAAATGCAATAAAATCCAGAAAAGGAAAAAGAGCCAAAAACAGGGTGTCACACTGCCTCTGGCGGTACTACCGCTTTGAGGACCCACGAGGGGGTTAAGTGGTGGGCACTGGGAGTTCTAACTTCCCCATACCGATTCACTTCCTCTCCTCTCATGTTCTCTCTCAGGCAACCAAGAACTGCTCCGGAGACCGGTTCTGGCCCTCCGATTCCATGTTGTCTTCTCCGTTTCCGATCGGTGGGATCGATCCCCACCTTCTCTGGTATTCCCTCTTTTTCTCCTACGGTTCTATTTTTTGAATCGTGGTTCTAGGGCAAAGCATGAGGTGTTCGTAGATTTTGGCTAAATCTAGGCATGAGTAGGATGCGGGATGACTGCTAGATAGGAGTATACTTGTCTTTCCCAAAAGTTTGGACTTCGATGTGGCCGGTACTACCGGATTCACGCCGCGGATGTAATCCCATAGGGTGGGCGGTACTACCGCTTGGAAACAGACGATACTACCGCTTCTAGCAGTACTACCACTTGTGTCCAGCGGTACTACCCACTACAAAAAAATACACTTCCGTGATAGTACGTGTTTGTCACAGTAGGTCACGTTTTCTATCATGCATGTACATCCATGGTGATTTTATGATAGAATCAAGATAGTCATACATGTGATGTCGTAGAAGTGCTCCATGACATTACCAAAATTATCATCACGAAAGTGTCCACTTCCATGACAATAAATGTCACGGCATGGAAGTGATTTCGTCAAGGGTGACCGACATGTGGCATCCATCGTAAGGGGTCGCCGTTAAGCTACCGGGTCCAGTTTTAGATCCGATAACCCGCTAACAGCAATGACCAATGCGGATTTTCCACGTGTAAAATTCTCATTGGCCAACGGAACCACGTGTCAGCTCCGTGTTGGCACAGGCGTCACTCATCCAATGGGAGAGATGTGCCTATGATATGTTGACATGTGGACATGCCCAAAAGTGGCCCATAAAGATTAAATGGGCCAGCCCAACTAAAGGCCTACAAGATTTTGCAGACCATAATGGTCCAGCCTAGCTAAAGGCCCACAAGATTTTGCAAACCATAATGGGCCGGTCCAGCTAAAGGCCCACAAGATTTTGAGGACACTAGTGGGCCGGCCCGTTAACAGGCTGCCATGTTTTGGCCAAATGCCGGCCCATATTTGATCTGGTCCATTAACAGCCTGCCATGTTCTGGGCCTAATAAAGGCCCATATGAGATACGACCCGTTAATAGCCTACCCCGTTCTGGGCCATATTACGGCCCAGATAAGATCCGACCCTTTAAGAGCCTTTGGGCTAAATTATGGCCCATATCAGATTCGGGCCATCAACTAGACGCTGTGTTTTTGGGCCCACTTGAGGCCCGATCAGGATTTCTGTTTGCTAAAGGCCCATTTAGTACTACGTCCTGATATTTGTTTCGGCCTATTAAAGGCTCGTTTAACATTTCGGCCTGTTAAAAGCCTGTCATATACTTGGGCCTAACTATGGCCCGCTTTGCATCCGGCCTGCTCACAACTAATAATATGATTGGGCCAAACAAGGACCGAGACAATTTTGGCCTATTAATGGCCCATGATGTGATTGGCACAATCATGGGCCGAGGTCTATTTGGGCCTGCTGTCAGCCGATGAGCTGTTCGGCACATTTCAAGCCCAACCTACTTTTCAGCCTACTAAAAGCCCATTAAATTTTCTTGCGAAAATAGGGCCGGCGGTTTACTCGGCCTATTAAAGGCTTCAAACTATTAGTGGGCCAGTTTACATTTAGGCCTATTAATGGACGAAGATGACTGGGCCCTTGATGCAGATCATACATAGTGATTTGCATGACGGCCCGATTATGTATCGTAATTTTACAGTTTGGCCGGTTTACTACGAAGACAGGATATATATACAGTAAGATAACTGCAACATCGTGAATAAGAAAAAACCTAGACTATATAATAAAGAAATTATGGCATATTACATCTACTGGGCATCCAAGTTTGCCACTATGATAATAAAGCACAAGCAGACAGCAGATTACATACACTGGGCATCAAAGATCGCCACTAATGCAAATAAACATGCCGATAAAATAAGATACAAAACCGACATCACTTCAATAGAGTTCAATAATGGTTAGCCCTGCTCGGGAGCTGCAGCGCAAGCAGCTGAGCAAGCTGATGAGACTGCGCTTGTTTGATGCTTATATCCTCCTCACTCTGAAAGAGAAACAAGCAAACAGATGACAGATTTTGCACATATAAGTATCAGTGCTTACAATTCATCACAATTCTTATTGACGAATAAAGTGACACAATTTAAAATAGCATTAACACAATATGGTATTGTTTAGGTTAAGACATAGCCAGAAATGACATTGTGAAGGAGTTGGCAGCTTCACGACACCACTGGATTACAGATCAAGAACTCATAAGTATCAATGGTTAGTGTGCTGTCAATTTATCCCATTTTAGATTGGAAATAAAGAGATGGTTTAAATAATAGTAGAATGATATGACATTGTTCATAGTTAAGACATCGTAGAATATGACATTGTGCTATAGTGGGTAGGTTCACCACACCATTCGATTATGGATCAAGAACAAAAGCATACATGTAGTGCAAAAGAAGATCACTTGCTCTATATAGATTAAATTACATGGTGTGAAAAAGGAACTTGGTTGTACAACTGAAAACTTAAATTGATAAGGACAAACTTTTGTTTATGAACAACATAATAAACTTTAAACATGCAATTTGATGCAAACACCAAAAATAAACAGCTGTTGCAGTCATGCCTAACCAAATATACACAATGTAGTTTGAAGGCTTGAGAAGGACAAACTTACATTAGTGGTGAAGATAGGCTCTATAAATCCCTTGTCCATGCTAATGGGTGGGGGGAATTCAAGAAGTTGACCACATAATCTTCTTCATAAGCATTGCCTTTATTATACATTTTGTTAAGAGTAAATATAGATGTGATAAAGAAAAAATGGAGAATATTTAAGATAAGATGAAGAGTCATGCTACATAAACAAGTAGCTTTAAATGTAAGTACAACGATATAGGCAAAAGGTACAACCAAGAGTAATACAGAGCTAAACTTCTTCAGTACCATCGGTGTTATCCAGCCTTATGGTAAGAGTAAATATAGATCTGATGTGGAGAAAATGGAGGGCAAAGGAAAACAAGCTGTAGAGTGATGGTACATGAACAACTAGCTATCAATATAAATACACTAATTAAGGACAGCTGGTACTTACAAGAACAATGCAGAGCTAAAAAAATTCATTAGCATTGGATATATTCTACACTAATGTAACCATTCATACAAATCAGATAATTTGGAGCGAACAATTAATAAGCAAGCTATCATGCATACTGCTGTCACATAATGAACCAGGTATGAATGCAAGTACATTGATACAGGACAACAGGTACTAACAAGAGCAAAGCAGCGGGCAGCATATTTGCGATATCCTGCCATCCTTTTCAAATCGGAATTCTTCTTCGAGAAGATTTCCTACAAAAGAGATATGTAAGGCACATGCGGAAAAGTTGAAGTTCAAATTGTCATGTCATATCATATACAGTACCTCATCCTAGGAACGAGACCAGTGCATAACAAGGTTTTTTCATTCAATGTCTTCTAAATTTAGCACAGGAGACTTCACCAGAAATTCGTTTATAGACTTGCCATCAAAGTGTGATTTCCTCAGGTAACTCCGATACTTCTGCAATGCTTCCTTGAAAAGCGCAAGCAAGCTCTACTCGTCATGACTATCCGATTGACCCTCGCCTACATATGACAATGTAATGTAAATCATTGATGTGTTCAATCAGCAGAAAATGGGAAAATAATCACCATGAATAATAGCACTTACACGTAAGTGGGACAGGAAGATGTGAAAATGGTGTTTGTCTTTACTATAATCTTCCAATGATGGGAATATATGCACGTAGTCCCTAACAACATTGAAAGCATTATCTTTTAAACTGGGAATGACTGGAATGGGGTTCCAATCTGCAGGAATTGGCCGTCTCTGCAGTTGGGACAGGTCTTCGGCCGGTGGACTTGTTGTACTTTTTGCTGGAGTGTGATTTTTCTGTGGTACGACTGGTGCTATGGCAACTGAAATCAACATATCTTTTGCTGGAGTGCGGGTCCTATTTGGTGGGGCTAGTGGCGTGGCCAGTGAAGTACGGGTACAGTCTGCTGGAGTCGGTCTAACATTTTGTGTCACTGGATGTAGAGCCAATATAAGTGGGTGATGTATGATTTCTCTGGCACCACCATGTTTTTCAAGGACTTTGCTGGTGCTCCTTCAGGTTCGGCAATCACCCTCTTCCTTTTTGATGTCTGATGCACAAGAACAACATTTGAGTAGAAAAACGTGGTATGAGGACAGATGGAATATATATTGATAATGGATGGGCATGGCATCTTGACATATATGATGAGTAAACTAAGAAGATGGCGGCGCAACAAAGTAGAAGAAATGCAAGACACCTTATGCAAGATACACGCAATCAATAAAACCTTGCCAAATTAGAGCAGGCACCTTGATGGGTGAATAGGACAGGCCATCTGCCTTTGACTCCTCGAGGTCAGAGTAGTCATTAGGATCAATATTCTGAACAAGAATCTACAGGTGGGGAGTGTATGAGTTTCATTGCATCCAGAATGGAACTCAATGCCTTGGTGCCAATTTTGTAAGTCTTTGTAGTGTTCCACAATTTTCTTCTAATGCACGGATTCTGATATTCACTGTGATTATGTATAATATCTGAGAAGAATGAAAACATAAATAGTAGTGAGATATTCTTTGTAATGCAGAGGATATTCTAATATAGGGGCGCCATGTAAACCCTTGTGTGATATCACTGGATTCTGATGAGAGAGCCCATGTGTGCTGTAATATGGTGCGTGCATTAATATAATCTAGCATGCTTACACAAAAAAATAGGCTCCATAAGTAAGGATAGTTGGTAGATGATAGGTTCATAATATACTATATAGAGAGTTTATTGCCAAACCATAATAACAAGAGCACACAACAACTAGGCAGATCGTAGTGTACATAAAAGGGGTACACCATAACCAGGATATACAAATCGGGAAAGTGGAACTGGCTAGAAAATACGGTATTGTATTGCCGCTACTAATTGAAAGCCTATCGATCACATACATGCCAGCTCTATCAGCTGTTGACTGCAGATGTCCCTGCTCCCCTTCCTAACAAGGAACATACTATACATACTAAATACAAAATAACAAAAGAGGAACATGTTAAAGAACAGAAGATCAAGCATATTCTTGAGGTTCCGCTTCTTTGCATACAATATTGGTTGCCCACTCATGATAAATCACAGCGCCCAAAGAAATGCAATTCCATGCTGTCTCTCTATATGTGGCCACGTGCATTTGGAAAATCAAGTGGGAGCATTACCTGACCAATTAAATGTGTGCTTGTTAACTAGTATCAGTATCATATCACAATTCATATTTGAAGAAGTAAGCTTTGGACTTATGATTGGTGTGTTGTTTAGCTTGAAGAGTGGACTGCTGCTAGTGCGACACAAAGCAGCTACACAGATCATAGTGTACATATAACGAGAAAACTCTAAGCATCACAAGTAAAACCAGCAAAGTGGAACTTGCTGGAAAACATAGGCTACTATTGTCGGTACGTCTAGAAAGGCTTCGAATACCAGCTCTCTTCAACTGGAGGTGCGGTATTGTTAATATTAGTGTAACTATCAAAGGCAGCACAACTCCCCACATTTCCTTGCTAATCTTATAGGATTCAAGTGGGCAGGCCACTACAATTCCTATTCCTATGTTTACAAAATCCTACGAATCAATGAGGCTCGAAGGGTTGAAAGTGTCCATCACAACCGATCGAATAGACCTCTACACTGCAAATGTCCCTGCTCCTCTTCACTACAAGCAACATATTGTACTACTATCATAATCCCTCTGTTCCAAAATATAAGTCTTTGTAGAGATTTCCACTATAGATGGCATACAGATGTATAAAGCTACATTTTACAGTGTAGATTCACTCAGTTTTCTCAATATGTAGTCCATGGTGGAATCTATACAAAGACTTGTATTTAGGAACAGAGAGAGTATTTATGAAAGAAGAACGGAGGAGGAACATGCTAAAGAAGAGCAAGCAGATTTTGGATAATAAAATGTTCGTTGCGTAGTGCCCACACATGATGAACCAAAGCGCATTAAGAATGCAACTCCATGTTGTCTCTCTATATGTGGTGCACGTGCTTTTCGAAAGTAAAGTAGGAACATTAGCTGACCAATTTAGGGTTATCTGTTTTAGTAATATCAGATTCGTATTTGAGCAACAAGTTAGGAATTATGAGTGGCACGTTGTTTAGCTTGATGGAATAAGGAGCAGTGCTAAGTAGCTACGATGATGGTATTGAACATAAAGGAATGTCTAAATGCAAGTCGTGTGACTATTGTCATTTGGGTTAGTCGACCATTTCACGCGGTTGGATGAAGATCCTACGTCTCCTAACCCTTGTTCTTCCTTGTCTCTGATTCTTCCCATACAGAACACCGCACGGGCCGCTGGGCGAACCACCGGCCCCGACCCCCCGCCCTCCCCTAAACCGCCCCCACCGCATGTGTTCCTCCGCCACCCCCACCTCCACCCTCGCCCCCACCCGCGTCGAGTTTTCTTCGTTCGGCAAGGCCCCACCACCGTCAGGCCACCGCCCCCCATAACCACCATCCCCACCCGAGCCCCTTCCTTCACACCGATGAACTCCGGCGAGCTCTCAAAAATCGACTGACCCAATTTCAAAATTTAGTCTACTGTCATTTAACTAGTGTGGAATATAAAAGGGGAAAACTATAAGCATTGCGAGTATAGTGTTGAGCATGCCATGGCGGATCTGAAGGTGCAAACCGGACAAAGGGAACTTCGCAACCAATGTTTGCTTTCAACTGAAAAGTAAGTGATGGATAAGAAATCAGATTAGCAGTGGCAATCTATTTTCTTGCTGCAATAAATAAGTTGAGAAGATACAAAAAGAGTACTGCCTCTGGTATGGTGCCGTGTATGCATCTGTTAAGAATTTGACGGTGTTGCAGTAGCGATGGCTATCGACGGCGTGGAAGCAGATCTAGGAGGGTAGACGATGGCGGTGGGGGAAATATCCCAACACAGTGGACAACATGGTTGTAGGAGCAGCTCCGGCAAGGTGGACGACGGCGGGGATGAAGCGAGAGGACGGGATGCAAGGATCCCGGTCCAAAGTCGAGGATGAGAGAGGTCGATCTCTTGTAATGGACGACGGCGTCGGGGTATCAGCCCTGGCATGGTGGAGGAGGATAGTGGTGGATGTGGTGGCAGACGTTGGGGGTTGGGGTGGAGAGGGTGTTTTGGCGCCCACGGAGTACGAATGGAGAAATGGAGGGAGAGAGAGGAAGGGGGGAACCATGTCTTCAAGGTGTGCTTGTCTCAAATGCAAGGAAATTTACAAACTTAACCCCCATTTAAAATTTCCTACATCACAACAATATTAGTCGTTTGGGGACATGACGGTAATCTCGCATACATTGAATATTTGTCGACGAAGATTTCGGCCGACGAGAGTTTCTTTTGGAGCCCACCGTGTATGAATCGGGGAGGGAGTCGATTTTGGACGAGGAGACACTGTGTTTTGGCGCCCACCATGTATGAATCTGGGTGAGAGGCGGTTATGTCACGTTTGAGTGAAATTACAGACCTACCCCTATCGAAACCTATAAAAACCGAGTCGATAGATTTTGCGTGTCAGGCATATGCAGTAATTTCCATCTCACAGATTTTGTTTTGGGCAGTTACTGAGACTTTCCCCGCTTCATTCAAACTTTTGCAGAGCAAGAGCGCATGTTTACCGTGCCAACTCAATTCGAATCCAGTTTGTATTCTAATTTTGTTCGGGCAGGATCCATTTTCGATTGAAATAAAATTCTATATACATCAGTTTTTATATATAATTTCAAAAGCACAACAAATAATTCTTCTCCTTTTTATATTTATATAATATGATTTACAATACAATGATCTCAAAATCGTAAGGTTGAATTCAAAAAATTTAAACCAAATTATGTTCTACTAAAATGTATGGATCAGTAGTATCTACATATTAAATAACATAGATGCGCGTGAATTCATATGGGTATGCATGTTTGATAGATCAATTTTGGTTCGAGTATGAATTACATGTATCATCATCTTGAATTCAAATATTTGAATCCCTTTTATGTTGACATTTTCTATACATGCAACTGATTATTTGAATCTCCTTTCACGTCCATCTCTCTCGCATGCTCCTTCATGTATCTATCACTTTCTTTTCTCCAGCTCACCCGCACGCTCACTTTATGTTTCTCCTATTTTCGCAAACATGGTCTCTCAACGTCTCCCTTGAGAAGTGTCACACACTCCCTATTATTATACATTACATGGTTTTCATTATCTCTCGCTTCTCTACTGTTCTCTGGTATAACTAGGTACCTAAGCTTTCTTTTTCACCGCCACACACACACACTCTCACTCGTCTTTAACTCTGTATTTCTCTCTATAGGGTTCTCTCACACACCCTATATCTCTCTAGATATGACTCATACCACTAAAATTACTCTCTCCCGCAGACACACCATTTGTTCTGGTCTCCTTTCCATCTCCATCCTAGTTATAAAACTGGCATTATTCATCTGTTTACCGATCAGACAAACTCCTACTTCCACTCCCCTTCCCAACTACCGTCTCTCTCGCACACACACACAAAACTCTCGCTTTCGCACCCCCGACTCGTATTTCTCTCACAAATATTGATCGACTAGCCTCTAGATAGGTTTATAAACACACACACTCATGCTTCCACTATCTCGTACATGTCTCTCTCGCGCTCCTTGTATCTATGTAGATTTTTCGTCCCTTCTTGAGACACGCCCTCTCGATCGTGCACACACACTATCACCTCATTTTAAGCTGATACCTCTCGCACACACACTCTTTGTGTCTTTGTCACACACGCACTCCGTCCTCCTTCTCTCTCCCTCTATCTCACACACACAGTACACACACACACATGGGCCTTTTGCAACAACTAGCAAGATGCCCATGTGTTGCACGAAACATCAAGATGCATTTGGATGAGTAGTTTATCTTGTGGGAGAAAAGGATGAACGAGGGAAGGCCTTATTTGCAAATGTGGAGAGGGGTGTGGGTTTATTTTTGCAAAACTGCCATTGTTTCCTTCCTATCCATAATATATAAATCGGATGGCCTATATTGCAGGATGGCATACACACCATCATCACCGACTCTGTTTTTTGTAAGAGTAGATAGAAATTAGATATATGCCACTTCTGGAATCTTGAAACCAACCACATTCCTCCCTTATCTCATCAAAACCGCCAAAGGAATATATTTTGAGTGAAACATAACATATTTTTAGTGATATACGTATTTCAAAACTAGACTCTTTTTTCTATCAAATCGGTGAATATGTATTAATCTACTTTGATCGTGTGGCAACACATTGGCACATTGCTAGTTATTACTACTATATAATTTTTTGGACACCAGAGAAACGGTGGAGTACACATACGAAGAGAGGAGGCGCACGCACTCAGTCGATCTCTCACTGTCTCGCACACATGAGATTTATGTAAAGGCACCGTAAACAAATAAACCCTAAAACCCTAGGTGCACGATTGTTGCATGCGCGGGTACCGGGTACATGGTGGAGCGCACCTTAGTAGGAATAGTCAGCTCGCGTGATAATTTGATCTGTAGAAGTGGATGGTCGGGACCATAGGTGAACAACCTGGAGGCGGTGGCTCGCCAGTCGCCACTGATCAAGTAGCCACGTTTAAAATATCATTTTTTAGCGGGGTAAGAGTTGTGACTTTCAATGGCGCGTTATAAGTACTAAGTAGGAATAGTTTTTAGAACAGTTGGTATGGAGCAAAAATGGAATTGAGAACTACTACACTCGTCCTGGTTTACTAGTCCCCATCATATTTTGGGTCGAAGTTTGTCCACGAATTTTACTTGTAAAATATCAATGGAAAATGAGATTTTGTTACCCAAACAAAAAAGGACTGGAGGGGGTGATTGCTCTGACACAGACGCGACCTCTCATAGCGCAGGCATTGAACCGGCGCGTCGGCCAAGAGGGGCCCACTCACTGCAAGCCAGGCTGAGCATGCCTCATCGCCGCATGCAACCGGCTTCATACTGCCTGGCCTGCCTCCATTGAATCTGCGTGTGTGCCGGCAACACGTCCTTCCACGAGCCGACAGGCATTTTAGAACACAACGTCGGCTGGCTCCTCTCGTCCGCTTACTATTTAAATGAGGCCAGACGCCTGGAAAGAACCGCACCAAATCGTTGCTCCCCATATCCTGCCCCTGGTGCATCAACTCGACGCTCCAAGCCTGCTCACAGAGGAGTGGCCAGTTGCTGCATGCCGGCACACGGGGGACAATGACGTCCAGTGCATCATGGTTGGCCACGCCATCCGACGCAAATGTTGGCGGAACTGTGGCATGCTGGCAGAGGTGTCCAACACATTTGCGGCCACCACCGACACCGAGGAATAGTAGACCACGGGAGCCGCTGCCACTCTGAACCCACGAATGCTATGACCACCACGTCACCGGCATAGACACCCGGTGTGTTGCCCGGTTTGGCTGAAAACATCATGGACCCCAGCCGCGGCCAGTATTAGAAATTATGCCTACTTCCAAAAGTTATTCACGATTAGTCAAAAAATGACCAAACTATAATTAATTACGCATGTTCTTGACTTGTTGTGTTTGCACTGGTAGTAGGAACTAGAGGTTTTTGTTTATTTATATCTCTCCTCACATTTTTTTGGCTTTGAAGTGAATCATGATTGTGGACATTATGTATGAATGTGCAGATATCTATGAACATGAGTTTGATGTGGAAGTTGAACTTGGAATGTTGGGCTTGCGCGTGAACTATACCATGTCCATTGCTTCATCTGTTATTGTTTGGAAGGTAATTGCTGTTATTACATGACCCAAAAAAATTTATTTTGTGCCATGTTAGTAGATGCACGGACATCACAACAGGAATGCTGACTGGATAAACATTTGAACCTAGCTATTATGAAGATAAATTTGTACTGACAACAATTTTAGATAGCAGGAGACGCCTAGCCTGCTCTGCCCCTGCTAGCTTCTTTCTGGGTTCTTCCATCTCTTCTTTGGCTTGCGTGAAGAGAGCATCTGATTGCTCTTTTCACTTCTTCAGGAACTCAGCTACATTCTCAAGGGCTGCTGCATGCTTTCTTTCAGCCTTTACTAGAGCCACGAGGACACGAACAGTTGATGACTCCACCTGGCTTGTGTGTAATCGAACATCATTTCAGAATTTGCACCTTGTGTCTAATCCAGCATCATTAGGGAACGGGCACCTTGTGTATAATCCAGCCTCATTTTGGAAACATGATCTCGAGGTTGACCATACTTCCCTCCTCGCAGGAACTGCATCCTGACATGAAGTTACTTCTTTTTTAGATCAATACTCGGAGCAACCCAGATCCATTTAGTAGAAGCCAGATAAACAGGACTCGGAGAAGTGAATTCAAAAGGAAAAATATAAAAACAGACTGCAAGGTAAGTACACCCACTTCTTACATCAAGCTAAAAATGAATGCATTAGGACAATTAAGACTCTTCTTATTACACATCGAAGAACACGAGGATAAGAGCAACATAAACTACAACATATACACATCGAAGAACACGAGGCGAAACAAAAGTAATTAAAAGGGTGTTAATTACCAAAGCTCGTTTAACAGGTTCGGTGCAGCTCATCTTTAACTTGCCACTCTCCTTGAAGATGTACCCAATATCCCGTTCGTCTCCATTGCTCCTCTGCATGTTCGCACTCGTGGTTTTAAAATTTCAACATGGCAAGAAAAATATACTAGTAATACTCATGCATCTTGTGGGAAACATCAAAGCACTCGTCTGGCATGTTAGAGCATCTCCAACAGAAGCGCAATGCACGGCGCCTTAAAAATGCATTTACAGCACAGGAATAGCCAGTTTTTGCGGGTCCGTAGTGCTGAGATAGAGAAGTAGAGATAGAGAGTAGAGAGTAGAGACATAGATAGTTTTCAGCATAAATATAGCATAGATAGATAAAAAAATAGATAGTTGAACTACTCCTCATCATCCGACTCCTCCTCGGTGATGTCCTCCTCCGACATCTCAATGTAGGCATCAAGATACAGATCGTCGTCGGAGTCCTAGGGCGACGCTGGTCCTAGCCTCCCGTTGAATTGAGCAGCCGCTTTCCGCGTACGCTGGGGAAGTTCAATGTTCTATGAGGCCACCGGAGGGGCCACGCCACTGCATCATACGCGTGGGCGGCCTCGTGGGCGGTGTCCAAAGTGTCAAGGCCGAGGCGCATCCCGCGGAACCGGATCTCGGCGAAGAAGCCGCCAGAGGGGCGCGCGCGGATGCCGCGGTATCCCCAAGTTTCCCGGCGACGCGGCGGCATGGTGGCACAGAGGCGGCGAGGCGAGAAAGAGCGGGGAGAGAGCGGTGGCGAGGCACAGAGCGGTGGGAGGGCGTTGGATTTTATAAAGCGCGTCGGACGTCGCGCACCCGACCGCTTTTTCCCGCGCGCGTGATACTTTCTTGCGTCCCTGCTATCTCTACTCACTTCTCTACTCTTATATCTATTTTAAATTTATATTTATCTCTACTCTTATAGAAAATAGAGTTTGTGATGATGGTGTGCCTGCCATTCTGCAATATAGGCCGTTCGATTTATATCCGACGGATAGGAAGGAAATTATGGCAATTTTGCAAAAAGATACCCATACCCCTCTCCACATTTGCAAATAAGTCCTTCCCTCATTAATCCTTTTCTCCCACAAGATAAACTACTCATACAAATGCATCTTGATGTTTCGTGCAACGCATGGACATCTTGCTAGTTCTAAAAAAAATACATGATTTGCCACACTACTGGTTGCAAATGAAGAACCTACCCAACCACACCGCGATACAGGAGCGACCCACAATTACAAGGTGATATTCTGTTGGACAATGGACGCTATAACCAATTACTTTTACTGGAACAATAGAAACCAGGAAATTTGAAGGGTGGGTATGAACAAAATTGGAACTGCACATGTATTGCTAGGAGATTCAATACCCACATTACCAATCGAGGAGGAGTACGATGGTCGCGGCGGCCTCTGTGCATCATGGTCGGCAACGGGAGTCAGTTCATTGTCCACTACGGTGGTGCTTCTACACTTGGCATCGGCTTCCGAGAAGCAGATCCGAGACCGTGGAAGACTGTGCCGGGGAAGAGGCTCCGTGTACAACGACGACGGTGGACCGGCTCCAGTGTGGCGTATGACGTCGTCGATGAGGCAGATGCACCGCGGTGGACGAGTGTGCTGATGTAGAAGGGGAAGAGCACGAAGGCTGCGGTGCCGTGGAGAAGTCTATTTTGCGATGGGGATAGAAAATGGGGAGCATTTAGGTGTACTACTCTAGGTGTCGGTGTGGGGTTGGCTGGGTAGGGTGAACCTGAAGTTATGAAAACAGCCCCCTACCAAGCGTCATTTGTAGGCCTGTTCCGAAGGGTATGATGGTAACTTCGCACTGCTCGAATCAGGGTCGCGGGAGATTTTTCCGCTGACCTCAAAATTTTGTGACACTGAACTCCCTGTGTGGCATGTTGGGTGATTGGGGTAAGCAACTAGCGAGTAGTACTCGTAGTTACTGGTACTAGTAACTACTAGTACTCCCTCCGTTTTTATTAACTCTGTATATTAGGTTTGGCTGAGGTCAAACTTCCTAAAGTTTGACCAAGTTTATAGAAATATATAGTCATTTACCATAACAAATATGTATGATGTGAAAGTACATTCAATAATGAATCTACTGGTATTTATTTGTTATTGTGTATGTTAATATTTTTTGTTATAAAATTTGTGAGAGTTTGCAAAACTTGACTTTGACCAATGCTAATACGCGGACTTAAAGAAAAATGGAGGGAATACACATTTGTTTTCTTAGTTTGTAGTGAATTAATCATTTGTTGCAATCGTGAAATAAATATATTAGGCTACTGACTTCGAATGTAATGGTCTATACAATTCAATAGTGATCATTGTTGAATTCCAAGATGTATACGAGGTCTATAGTACTTCACAATATGCTCAAACTCACATAATCCCAGTAAAATGAAAATATAAATCCATTTCATAGTTATTACTTTGTAGGATGCAACAAAACCAACCATAACTCTACATCATCCATTATAAAAGCAACATTTTGAACACATCCCAATGTGTGAATGAAGTGTTTAGAGAGGGCTTGTGAAGATGGAGCAGATAGGGTGGTAAAAGATTGTATGTATGTGGGCGAGAGAGTAGGAGACAAACCTAACGAGAGAGAAAGAGAGTGGAAGAAGTTAGGTCTGTGAGGAAAATGGAGACATGTAATATACGTGAGACGCGTGTGCATCCAGATTTTGTACACGTGGAAGGAAAAGAGACAACAGGTTTGATGAGAGCACTAGAAAAACATGGACGAGAGGGGAAGGATCTCGTGGGTTGAGGGATAGATAATTTTGTGCGGGAGAGAGAGGGATTGGTAATTTAGTGCGGGATAGAGAGGGGGGAGTCAGTCAGCCATCATCACATCATCCTGCTTCCAAATGGCCCCGCATTCTCTAGTGAAGTGTGGTAACCATCTTTGATCTCCTCGATGCCCTCTT
Source organism: Triticum aestivum (assembly GCF_018294505.1). Taxonomy (NCBI): domain Eukaryota; kingdom Viridiplantae; phylum Streptophyta; class Magnoliopsida; order Poales; family Poaceae; genus Triticum; species Triticum aestivum. The sequence continues at coordinate 436,078,441 of NC_057798.1, forward strand.
TGAAGATTGAGGTGGTGTGCATGCTGGGGTGCAGAGAAGCACAAGCGATAGTGGTCGCCATATAACCTTGGATGGAGATGAATTGTGTGCTCGGGGAGGGGGGAGTGTGTGTGCAGTGTATGTGTTTGTGTGTGTGTGTGTGTGTGTCAGATATTGAGAGAAATCAAACCTATGGAGAGAATGTGTGGATGTGACGGAAAGCTACATGCTAAATAGGGTTTTCACGAAGAGATTGTGCATCCGAGATAGAGAGTGATGTGCGGGCCTTGAGGTTGGCAGGGGTTGGGTGAGGTTGTCAAAATGTGTGTGTTGATGCATGTGTTACATGTGACATGCAAGGGAAAGATGAATCGAGAGAGATGGTTGTTCTATTACGGATGCTCCTCTCTCTCTCTCTCTCTCTCGCACACACACAAGTACAAATAGAACACCGTTCTCTCATGTATACACAACATATCGGCATCTCTCTATGTCTCACTCATGCATGATCATTTGCACATTCACACCAATCTATGTCTCTATCACATGCACACTGTCTCCACATTGCCCTTCCACCACAACACACATATGGAGACATACACACATTCTCTCTCAGTCACACACACACAAAATTGGTATTAGAAAAACTAGGGCGCACCTAAAACGTCCAAATCCAAATAAACACGAACAGAAGCCAAATTCAAATATATGGTAATATTGGAGCGTGAAGAACTTTTCGAGGAAAAAAAGTTGAGTAATATTCGGGGATTTTTTTCACACACACGAAAAGGTTCGGTGGATGTCCTTCGAGCGCGACACGGTGACGCACCGTTCGATCGACCGCACGGCCACGGTGCACGCGCTTGCACATGATTCCGTATCATTGTTGTGGTAACTAATATAAGCGCTGCCTCAGATTAATGTTTACGTGTACTAGTACGGTGTTCTTTTAAGTTTGACCAACCCTATATAAAACTAAACTAAGCTCCCATACACGCACTCATCAATATGCCACCGTTACTGCGCATGCCGGCGCCCACCTGCTCCGACCAACCATTTCTCGCCCATCACCGCTGTGTCGCCGCCACCCCCGTGCCATGAAGCTGAAGGCTCGCTCGCTCACGTCGTCTGCAGTCCCTCCTCGCAATGTCGCCGCGCTGCCAAGCAGGCGAGTAGCTGGTGCGGCCGCGTCTATGCACGCAACGTACGAAGAGGAGGACGACTGCGTGCTCCAGCACGCCGACGAGGAGGAGCTAGCGTGTCATTGTCGTCTCCGCACGCGCGGAGGAGGCGCGCGTGGTGGCTGTTGCGGCGGAAGCCAGTGGCGCCCGCCCCGAGCCCGCAAACCAGGTGCGAACTCGGAATCTACCTTCGACGCCTTAAATGCCGTGTGGATCCTACAATCTGAACGACCAATTTGGGTTAGTTGACTCTTGTGAGCCATTGGATGCAACATGGATGGCCAGAAGGGCTTCTTCAACCTCCAAAATTGATACACTATTCATTTTCTGTCTCAGGCATCAAGCCACCAGCCCGCCACACGCCTAACCGCCTGCCGCCGCTGCCCCGCCCTCCCCTGAACCGCCTGCGACCGCCATGCTCCCCCCACCCCTGCCATCCGTTTAACCCCGGGCACGACCCATTTTTCTTGGCAAACTGCATTCCACACCCAACACTCATAAGATAGATCATGGGCACCCTGCCACCCTAATATAGATACTGGGGTAGCTTCTCTGTCGTCTTCTTCCTTCGCTCCGTCAAACTTCTTTCACAAATCCACTGACCCAAATTATACTACTAGTATGTACATATTAAGTATAGTAGGAACACGAAGATACGAGCAGTAGTACCAACTACAAGAGGAATAGTAGTAAGACATACTAGTACTACTATACATACTAAAGAGTTAAAATAACGAGAAAGAACATAAACATAGTTTTGCTAGGGGCTCAGCACAACACAGCCCTAAAATAAAACTAAGCAACTAGCCCGCTTGACACTCCAGTAAAACCAGCATGAGCGACGACACTACCACCTTACTCGGAGTCTGAGTCCATGTCCTCGACTTTGTCCTCGTCCCTCTTCCTCTTCACCAACGCTTCTTTGCCTGAACCGGACACTAAGCTCTGCTTCTTCATCCAACCCTTGTAGATATTTAAACAAAGGTAGGCATCCATTGCTGCGTACAGGATGTGATCTTCATCTATTGTCTTCGACTCCCATGCATGATGAAACTCGTGGTGATGTTTCTTTAGTTGAGCGTACAAAGGATCAATCATGGCTGCTGCCAGGGGCAACATTGAAGGCTGAGAGGAGGGCACCAGGCTTGCCTTCTAGAGATTGAAGGGCTGGGCTACAATGAAGCCTATCTGACCCAGGACACTCTTGTTGTTCCTAAAGTCTACAGTAACGAATTTCACTCTTTCGTACTTGAGGAAGTTCTTAAAATCCTGGCACTCAATGTCGGCATGGCATATGTGGTAGACCAAGCACACATTATGTACACAAACCTGGATCATGACCGGCTTCTTCTTGTATGCCTCCTTTAGAATCTTCTCGCTTTCCAGGAATGTGGTGTACTCAACATCTAGCCCAGTGACCCACTCATCCTTTGAACTTTTGAACATGCGTAGGAAGCGAGCAAGGCATGCTTCTGATAACCCACAAATATAGGGGATCGCAACAGTTTCCGAGGGTAGAGTATTCAACCCAAATTTATTGATTCGACACAAGGGGGCCAAAGAATATTCTCAAGTATTAGCAGTTGAGTTGTCAATTCAACCACACATGGACAACTTAGTATCTGCAGCAAAGTATTTAGTAGCAAAGTAGTATGATAGTAATGGTAAATAGTGGCAAAAGTAAAGATAATGGTTTTGTAGTAGTTGTAACAGTAGCAACGGTAAACTAAATAAGCAAAGCATAGTATGTGAAAAACTCGTAGGCATTGGATCAGTGATGGATAATTATGCCGGATGCGATTCCTCATGTAATATCTATAACATAGGGTGACACAGAACTAGCTCCATTTCATCAAGTTAATGTAGGCATGTATTCCGAATATAGTCATACGTGCTTATGGAAAAGAACTTGCATGACATCTTTTGTCCTACCCTCCCGTGGTAGCGGGGTCCTAGTAGAAACTAAGGGATATTAAGGCCTCCTTTTAATAGAGTACCGGACCAAAGCATTAACACATAGTGAATACATGAACTCCTCAAACTATGGTCATCACCGAGAAGTATCCCGATTATTGTCACTTTGGGGTTGTCGGATCGTAACACATAATAGGTGACTATAGACTTGCAAGATAGGATCAAGAACTCACATATATTCATAAAAACATAATAGGTTCAGATCTAAAATCATGGCACTCGGGCCCTAGTGACAAGCATTAAGCATAGCAAAGTCATAGCAATATCAATCTCAGAACATAGTGGATACTAGGGATCAAACCATAACAAAACTAACTTGATTACGTGGTAAATCTCATCCAACCCATCATAGTCCAGCAAGCCTACGATGGAATTACTCACGCACGGCGGGGAGCATCATGAAATTGGTGATGGAGGATGGTTGATGATGATGACAGCGACGAATCCCCCTCTCCGGAGCCCCGAACGGACTCCAGATCAGCCCTCTCGAGAGAGATTAGGGCTTGGCGGTGGCTCCGTATCGTAAAACACGATGACACTTCTTTTCTGTTTTTTTTCTCCGCGAAACGGAATATATAGAGTTGGAGTTGAGGTCAGTGGAGCATCAGGGGGCCCACGAGATAGGGGGGCTCCCAGGGGGAGCGAGCGTGCCCCCACCCTCGTGAACAGGGTGTGGGCCCCTAGCCTTGATTCTTTCACCAATATTTTTTATATTTTCCAAAAGTTATCTCCGTGGATTTTCAGGTCATTCCGAGAACTTTTGTTTTCTGCACAATAAACAACACCATGGCAGTTCTGCTGAAAACAGCGTCAGTCCGAGTTAGTTTCATTCAAATCACGCAAGTTAGAGTCCAAAACAAGGGCAAAAGTGTTTGGAAAAGTACATACGTTGGAGACGTATCAGCTTCCACCGTCGCGGATCTATGGGTGTAGATGACGATGAACTCATCTCCGGTGATGGCTCTAACCTGGTACTCAACAACGATCATGGAGATGTGGGAGGCCATAGATTTTGGAGGCGGGTTAGGAGAAGTTGAACGGGTGTAATGTGAAAGGACGAGACGACTGGGAGAGAACTGTTGTAAGGTAGAAGACGGGGATGAGTATGGCATGCGAACGGCGTGGGGTTGTTGGCTTGCCCGGTGGATAAACGGCTGCATGCCCCCAAAGAGTTCTCAAGTACTATGTGGGACCCACTGGATGTCATGTCTACTAGACCCATATCATAGGCCTGATGGTATAGCTTCTGCTTGTTCGCACGCCATGCCGGCACGTGTATGTAACTTCACTTAACTCCATCAACCGTCGTGCCTCCCACGACCTTCGCCTCCCTCGCGTGGTCGCGCCCTTTGAGACTTTGGACGGCTATAAATGAGCAATTTCTTTTCCTACTCCACATGCATGATACTCCCTCGGGTCCTTTTTACTCCACGTAAGATTTGTGTCATCAAAGTTTGCAAAGTTTTTGACCAAATTTATACTAAAAATATCAATATCTACAATACCAAATATATATTTTATGAAACTAGATTTTATAATGAGTATAAAAATATTGATTTGACATTGCGAATGTTGATACGTTTTTCTATAAGTTTGGTCAAAGTAGAGGTACATTGACTTCAAACAAAACTTATATGCACAATGCAGACTAGTTCCTCCGTCCAGGTGTGTGCCATGTCCTATCTAGTCATCAAAACAAGGTTAGCTATTAGAGTACTACTACCTCCCTTCTAGTTTAAAGGGCTCGATTCAAAATTTTCACCTACTCTTACCAAGATAGAGGCGGTGGAATAGTTTTTGTAGTCTGCAAAAGTACTCAACTAATGCTCTCGTTCTTCACAAAAAAATGTGTTTACCAATGCATTATTGCATTGCATGCATGCATGAACACTAGTAAATGACAAAGAGTTTTACATGCACTAGCAAGATGCCCGTGCATTGCACGGAACATCAAGATCTTGTGGGAGAAAAGGATGAACGATGGAAGGCCTTATCTGCAAATGTGGAGAGGAGTGCGGGTAAATTGTCATCGTTTCCTTCCTATTCGTTACATATAGATCGGACGGCCTATATAGATTTGTTACTCTAACGCCCCCCTCTATTCTTGAATTCTTTGCCACATCGGCATGTTTGCTATTCCTATGTGCATGATACCAGATACTACCACATTACCACCACTATGGCCAGCCTTAATCATCGCCATGCAATAATTTAGTGCACCTTGAAATCCGAACGCCTGCTTGACTATCCTTCTCCCTCCGGCAGTCCAACCACCCCACCCCGCGCGGAAAAATCTGCATGCATGAATCTCCTCCCCCCGAGCTCGTCAAATCCGTTGTGACCAGCAATATTTCTGTTGGAAATATGCCCTAGAGGCAATAATAAAAGGATTATTATTATATTTCCTTGTTCATGATAATTGTCTTTTATTCATGCTATAATTGTATTATCCGGAAATCGTAATACACGTGTCAATACATAGACCAAAATACGTCCCTAGTAAGCCTCTAGTTGACTAGCTCGTTGGTCAACAGATAGTCATGGTTTCCTGACTATGGGCATTAGATGTCATTGACAACGGGATCACATCATTAGGAGAATGATGTGATGGACAAGACCCAATCCTAAGCATAGCACAAGATCGTGTAGTTCGTTTTGCTAGAGCTTTTCCAATGTCAAGTATCTTTTCCTTAGACCATGAGATCGTGTAACTCCCGGATACCATAGGAGTGCTTTGGGTGTACCAAACGTCACAACGTAACTGGGTGACTATAAAGGTGCACTACAGGTATCTCCGAAAGTGTCTGTTGGGTTGACACGGATCGAGACTGGGATTTGTCACTCCGTATAAGGGAGAGGTATCACTGGGCCCACTCGGTAGTGCATCATCATAATGAGCTCAAAGTGACCAAGTGTCTGGTCAAGGGATCATGCATTACGGTATGAGTAAAGTGACTTGCCGGTAACGAGATTGAACGAGGTATTGGGATACCGACGATCGAATCTCGGGCAAGTAACATACCGTCTGACAAAGGGAATAGTATACGGGGTTGCTTGAATCCTCGACATCGTGGTTCATCCGATGAGATCATCGAGGAGTATGTGGGAGCCAACATGGGTATCCAGATCCCGCTGTTGGATATTGACCGGAGAGCCGTCTCGGTCATGTCTGCATGTCTCCCGAACCCATAGGGTCTACACACTTAAGGTTCGGTGACGCTAGGGTTGTATGAATATGGGTATGCAGCAAATCTAATGTTGTTCGGAGTCCCGGATGAGATCCCGGACGTCACGAGGAGTTCCAGAATGGTCCGGAGGTAAAGAATTATATATAGGAAGTGCTGTTTCGGCCATCGGGAAAGTTTCGGGGTCACCCGGTATTGTACCGGGACCACCGGAAGGGTCCCGGGGGTCCACCGGGTGGGGCCACCTATCCCGGAGGGCCCCATGGGCTGAAGTGGGAGGGGAACCAGCCCCTAGTGGGCTGGTGGGGCCCCCCTGGGCCCCCCTGCGCCTAGGGTTGGAAACCCTAGGTGGGGGGCGCGCCCCACTTGCCTTGGGGGGCACTCCACCCCCCCTGGCCGCCGCCCCCCTTGGGAGATTAGATCTCCCAAGGCCGGTGCCCCCCTGGGGGCCTATATAAAGGAGGGGGAGGTAGGGCAGCCGCACCCTGTGTCTTGGCGCCTCCCTCCCCCTGCTACACCTCTTCCTCCTCCCGCACCAGCTTGGCGAAGCCCTGCCGGAGTCCTGCTGCATCCACCACCACGCCGTTGTGCTGCTGGATCTTCATCAACCTCTCCTTCCCCCTTGCTGGATCAAGAAGGAGGAGACGTCATACGCTCCGTACGTGTGTTGAACGCGGAGGTGCTGTCCATTCGGCACTTAGTCATTGGTGATTTGGATCACAGCGAGTATGACTCCATCATCACCGTTCTCTTGAACGCTTCCGCACGCGATCTACAAGTGGTATGTAGATGCAATCTCTCTCCTATTACTCGTGTATTAGATGAACTCATAGATGGATCTTGCTAAAACCGTAGGAAAAAATTTAATTTTCTGCAATGTTCCCCAACAGTGGCATCATGAGCTAGGTCACAATTTTGTTGTGGGCGTAGATCTTGTCAACTTGCTTGCCACTACTAGTCTTTTCTTGCTTCAGCGGTATTGTGGGATGAAGCGGCCCGGACCGACCTTACACGTATGCTTACGTGAGACAGGTTCCACCGACTGACATGCACTAGTTGCATAAGGTGGCTAGCGGGTGTCTGTCTCTCCCACTTTAGTTGGAGCGGATTCGATGAAAAGGGTCCTTATGAAGGGTAAATAGAAGTTGACAAAATCACGTTGTGGTTATTTGTAGGTAAGAAAACGTTCTTGCCAGAACCCAATTGCAGCCACGTAAAAGATGCAACAACAATTAGAGGACGTCTAACTTGTTTTTGCAGCAATTGTCATGTGATGCGATATGGCCAGAAGTTGGGATGAATGATGAATGATATATTGTGATGTATGAGATCATGTTCTTGTAATACGAATCACGACTTGCATGTCGATGAGTATGACAACCGGCAGGAGCCATAGGAGTTGTCTTTATTTTTTGTATGACCTCCGTGTCATTGAAGAACGTCATGTAAATTACTTTACTTTATTGCTAAACGCGTTAGCCATAGAAGTAGAAGTAGTCATTGGCGTGACAACTTCATGAAGACACGATGATGGAGATCATGGTGTCATGCCGGTGACGAAGATGATCATGGAGCCCCGAAGATGGAGATCAAAGGATCTATATGATATTGGCCATATCATGTCACTATTATATAATTGCATGTGATGTTTATTATGTTTGTGCATCTTGTTTACTTAGAACGACGGTAGTAAATAAGATGATCCCTTATAATAATTTCAAGAAAGTGTTCCCCCTAACTGTGCGCCGTTGCTAAAGTTCGTCGTTTCGAAGCACCACGTGATGATCGGGTGTGATAGATCCTTACATTCACATACAACGGGTTTAAGATAGTTTTACACATGCAGAAACACTTAGGCTTAACTTGACGAGCCTAGCATGTACAGACATGGCCTCGGAACACAAGAGACCGAAAGGTCGAACATGAGTCATATGGAAGATACGATCAACATGGAGATGTTCACCAATGATGACTAGTCCGTCTCACGTGATGATCGGACACGGCCTAGTCGACTCGGATCGTGTAACACTTAGATGACTAGAGGGATGTCAATCTGAGTGGGAGTTCATTAAATAATTTGATTAGATGAACTTAATTATCATGAACTTAGTCTAAAGTCTTTGCAAAATATGTCTTGTAGATCAAATGGCCAACGCTCCTGTCAACATGAACTTCAACGCGTTCCTAGAGAAAACCAAGCTGAAAGATGATGGCAGCAACTATTTGGACTGGGTCCGGAACCTGAGGATCATCCTCATAGCAGCCAAGAAAGATTATTTCCTAGATGCACCACTAGGTGAAGCACCCATCCCAGAGAACCAAGACGTTATGAACACTTGGCAATCACGTGCTGATGATTACTCCCTCGTTTAGTGCGGCATGCTTTATAGCTTAGAACCGGTGCTCCAAAAGCGTTTTGAGCGACACGGAGCATATGAGATGTTCGAGGAGCTGAAAATGGTTTTTCAAGCTCATGCCCGGGTCGAGAGATATGAAGTCTCCGACAAGTTCTATAGTTGTAAGATGGAGGAAAACAGTTCTGTCAGTGAGCACATACTCAAAATGTCTGGGTTGCACAACCGCCTGTCCCAGCTGGAGATCAACCTCCCAGACAAGGCGGTCATTGACAGAATCCTTTAGTCGCTCCCACCGAGCTACAAGAGCTTTGTGTTGAACTACAATATGCAGGGGATGGTGAAGACCATTCCTGAAGTATTTTCAATGCTGAAGTCAGCAAAGGTTGAAATCAAGAAAGAACATCAAGTGTTGATGGTCAATAAGACCACTAAGTTCAAGAATGGCAAGTGTAAGAAGAACTTTAAGAAGGACGGCAAAGATGTTGCCGCGCCCGGTAAGCTAGTTGCCGGGAAGAAGTCAAAGAATGGACCCCAAGCCTGAGACTGAGTGCTTTTATTGCAAAGGGAAGGGTCACTGGAAGCGGAACTACCCGAAATACTTAGCGGACAAGAAGGCCGACAACACTAAAGGTATATTTGATATACATGTAATTGATGTGTACCTTACCAGTACTCGTAGTAACTCTTGGGTATTTGATATCGGTGCCGTTGCTCATATTTGTAACTCACAGCAGGAGCTGCAGAATAAGCGGAGACTGGCGAAGGACGAGGTGACGATGCGCGTCGGGAATGGTTCCAAGGTCGATGTGATCGCCGTCGGCACGCTACCTCTACATTTACCTACGGGATTAGTTTTAAACCTCAATAATTGTTATTTAGTGCCAAGTTTGAGCATGAACATTGTATCTGGATCTCGTTTGATGCCAGATGGCTACTCATTTAAATCCAAGAATAATGGTTGTTCTATTTATATGAGAGATATGTTTTATGGTCATGCCCGATGGTCAATGGTTTATTCTTAATGAATCTCGAACGTAATGTTACACATATTCATAGTGTGAATACCAAAAGATGTAAAGTTGATAACGATAGTCCCACATACTTGTGGCACTGCCGCCTTGGTCACATTGGTGTCAAGCGCATGAAGAAGCTCCATGCTGATGGACTTTTAGAGTCTCTCGATTATGAATCATTTGACACATGCGAACCATGCCTCATGGGCAAAATGACCAAGACCCCGTTCTCCGGAACAATGGAGCGAGCAACCAACTTATTGGAAATCATACATACTGATGTGTGTGGTCCAATGAGCGTTGAGGCTCGCGGAGGATATCGTTATGTTCTCACTCTCACTGATGACTTGAGTAGATATGGGTATGTCTACTTGATGAAACACAAGTCTGAGACCTTTGAAAAGTTCAAGGAATTTCAGAATGAGGTAGAGAATCAACGTGACCGAAAGATAAAGTTCCTACGATCAGATCGTGGAGGAGAATATTTAAGTCACGAATTTGGTACACACTTAAGGAAATGTGGAATCGTTTCACAACTCACGCCGCCTGGAACACCTCAGCGTAACGGTGTGTCCGAATGTCATAATCGCACTCTATTGGATATGGTGCGATCTATGTTGTCTCTTACCGATTTACCGCTATCATTTTGGGGATACGCTCTAGAGACAGCTACATTCACTTTAAATAGGGCACCTTCTAAATCCGTTGAGACGACACCATATGAATTATGGTTTGGGAAGAAACCTAAGATGTTGTTTCTAAAAGTTTGGGGATGCGATGCTTATGTCAAGAAACTTCAACCTGAAAAGCTCGAACCCAAGTCGGAAAAATGTGTCTTCATAGGATACCATAAGGAAACCATTGGGTATACCTTCTACCTTAGATCCGAAGGCAAGATCTTTGTTGCCAAGAACGGATCCGTTCTGGAAAAAGAGTTTCTCTCGAAAGGAGTAAGTGGGAGGAAAGTAGAACTCGATGAAGTACTACCTCTTGAACCGGAAAGTAGTGCAGCTCAGGAAAATGTTCCTGTGGTGCCTACACCGACTGGAGAGGAAATTAATGATGATGATCAAGGTATTTCGGATCAAGTTGCTACTGAACTTCGTAGGTCCACGAGGACACGTTCCACACCAGAGTGGTATGGCAACCCTGTCCTGGAAATCATGTTGTTAGACAACGGTGAACCTTCGAACTATGAAGAAGCGATGGCGGGCCCAGATTCCAACAAATGGCTAGAAGCCATGCAATCCGAGATAGAATCCATGTATGAAAACAAAGTATGGACTTTGACTGACTTGCCCGATGATAGGCGAGCAATAGAAAACAAATGGATCTTTAAGAAGAAGACGGACGCGGATGGTAATGTCACCATCTATAAAGCTCGACTTGTCGCTAAGGGTTATCGACAAGTTCAAGGGGTTGACTACGATGAGACTTTCTCTCCCGTAGCGAAGCTAAAGTCCGTCCGAATCATGTTAGCAATTGCCGCATACTATGATTATGAGATATGGCAGATGGACGTCAAAACGGCATTCCTTAACGGCTATCTTAAGGAAGAGCTGTATATGATGCAGCCGGAAGGTTTTGTTGATCCTAAGAATGCTAACAAAGTATGCAAGCTCCAGCAATCCATTTATGGGCTGGTGCAAGCATCTCGGAGTTGGAACATTTTCTTTGATGAGATGATCAAAGCGTTTGGGTTTATGCAGACTTATGGAGAAGCCTGCGTTTACAATAAAGTGAGTGGGAGCTCTGTAGCATTTCTCATATTATATGTAGATGACATACTTTTGATGGGAAATGATATAGAATTCTTGGACAGCATTAAGGCCTACTTGAATAAGTGTTTTTCAATGAAGGACCTTGGAGAAGCTGCTTACATATTAGGCATCAAGATCTATAGGGATAGATCGAGACGCCTCATAGGTCTTTCACAAACCACATACCTTGATAAGATTTTGAAGAAGTTCAAAATGGATTAGTCCAAGAAAGGGTTCTTGCCTATACTGCAAGGTGTGAGATTGAGCTCGGCTCAATGCCCGACCACGGCAGAAGATAAAGAAGAGATGAGTGTCATCCCCTATGCCTCAGCCATAGGATCTATTATGTATGCCATGTTGTGTACCAGACTAGATGTAAACCTTGCCGTGAGTTTGGTAGGAAGGTACCAAAGTAATCCCGGCAAGGAACACTGGACAGCGGTCAAGAATATCCTGAAGTACCTGAAAAGGACAAAGGACATGTTTCTTGTTTATGGAGGTGACGAAGAGCTCGTCGTAAAGGGTTACGTCGATGCTAGCTTCGACACAGATCTGGATGACTCTAAGTCACAAACCGGATACGTGTATATGTTGAATGGTGGGCCAGTAAGCTGGTGCAGCTGCAAGCAGAGCGTCGTGGCGGGATCTACATGTGAAGCGGAGTACATGGCAGCCTTGGAGGCAGCGCATGAAGCAATTTGGGTGAAGGAGTTCATCACCGACCTAGGAGTCATACCCAATGCGTCGGGGCCGATCAAACTCTTTTGTGACAACACTGGAGCTCTTGCCCTTGCCAAGGAGCCCAGGTTTCACAAGAAGACCAGGCACATCAAGCGTCGTTTGAACTCCATCCGTGAAAATGTTCAAGATGGAGACATAGATATTTGCAAAGTACATACGGATCTGAATGTCGCAGATCCGTTGACTAAACCTCTTCCGCGACCAAAACATGATCAACACCAGAACTCTATGGGTGTTCGATTCATCACAATGTAACTAGATTATTGACTCTAGTGCAAGTGGGAGACTGTTGGAAATATGCCCTAGAAGCAATAATAAAAGGATTATTATTATATTTCCTTGTTCATGATAACTATCTTTTATATATCCGTAATACACGTGTGAGTACATAGACCACAATACGTCCCTAGTAAACCTCTAGTTGACTAGCTCATTGGTCAACAGATAGTCATGGTTTCCTGACTATGGACATTAGATGTCATTGACAATGGGATCACATCATTAGGAGAATGATGTGATGGACAAGACCCAATCCTAAGCATTGCACAAGATCGTGTAGTTCGTTTTGCTAGAGCTTTTCCAATGTCAAGTATCTTTTCCTGAGACCATGAGATCGTGTAACTCCCGGATACCGTAGGAGTGCTTTGGGTGTACCAAACGTCACAACGTAACTGGGTGACCATAAAGGTGCACTATAGGTATCTCTGAAAGTGTCTGTTGGGTTGACACGGATCGAGACTGGGATTTGTCACTCCGTATAACGGAGATGTATCACTGGACCCACTCGGTAGTGGATCATCATAATGAGCTCAAAGTGACCAAGTGTCTGGTCAAGGGATCATGCATTACGGTACGAGTAAAGTGACTTGCCGGTAACGAGATTGAACGAGGTATTGGGATACCGACGATCGAATCTCGGGCAAGTAACATATCGTCTGACAAAGGGAATAGTATACGGGGTTGCTTGAATCCTCGACATCGTGGTTCATCCGATGAGATCATCGAGGAGTATGTGGGAGCCAACATGGGTATCCAGATCCCGCTGTTGGTTATGGACCGGAGAGCCGTCTCGGTCATGTCTGCATGTCTCCCGAACCCGTAGGGTCTACACACTTAAGGTTCGGTGACGCTAGGGTTGTATGAATATGAGTATGCAGCAAACTGAATGTTGTTCGGAGTCCCGGATGAGATACCGGACGTCACAAGGAGTTCCAGAATGGTCCGGAGGTAAAGAATTATATATAGGAAGTGCTGTTTCGGCCATCGTGAAAGTTTCAGGGTCACCCGGTATTGTACCGGGACCACCGGAAGGGTCCCGGGGGTCCACCGGGTGGGGCCACCTATCCCGGAGGGGCCCGTGGGCTGAAGTGGGAGGGGAACCAGCCCCTAGTGGGCTGGTGCACCCACCCTGGGCCCCCCTGCGCCTAGGGTTGGAAACCCTAGGTGGGGGGTGCGCCCCACTTGCCTTGGGGGGCACTCCACCCCCCTGGCCGCCGCCCCCCTTGGGAGATTAGATCTCCCAGGGCCGGCGCCCCCCCTGGGGGCCTATATAAAGGAGGGGGGAGGGAGGGCAGCCACACCCTGTGTCTTGGCGCCTCCCTCCTCCTGCTACACCTCTTCCTCCTCCCGCAGCAGCTTGGCGAAGCCCTGCCGAAGTCCTGCTGCATCCACCACCACGCCGTTGTGCTGCTGGATCTTCATCAACCTCTCCTTCCCCCTTGCTGGATCAAGAAGGAGGAGGTGTCATCCGCTCCGTACGTGTGTTGAACGTGGAGGTGCTGTCCGTTTGGCACTTGGTCATCGGTGATTTGGATCACGGTGAGTACGACTCCATCATCACCGTTCTCTTGAACGCTTCCGCACGCGATCTACAAGTGGTATGTAGATGCAATCTCTCTCCTATTACTCGTTGCTTAGATGAACTCATAGATGGATCTTGGTGAAACCGTAGGAAAATTTTTAATTTTCTGCAACGTTCCCCAACAATTTCCACCCCTTCCCTCCCTTTTAATTTACCCCAACAAATATGCCCATGTAGTTGTTATGTTAATCACGCAACATATCATATGGGATGCTAGTTCAGTTACTCAACTGCAGGTGCATTGGGTCACTGACATATGGGCCCAACAGGCATCTGGGCTACAAGTTAGTGACGCAACTGCACCTGAAGTTAGGTTAGTGAAGCTCAGTCCATATCTTACGTAGGTGTGCCATTGCTCGCTATAAATACAGCGCTTCCCACAGCATTCAGAAGAACGCTTACGTTCATCGCTATTCCTCCCTGTCCCTCTCACGTTGACCACCATGGCATCGCCCCTCCCAAGCCCTAGGCGCCCCTTGCTGCACCGTGCGGACGGTCACGCATCGTTGTTCCATTCCTTGCCGCCACTAGTCGAGGAGGACGCGTCGGTGTTCCGCTCCACACCGCGACGCGTCAAGGTGGACGCGTCGGCATTGCCAGTCTTGCCAGCATGCGCGTCGAAGGACGCGTCAGCTCTCCTCTATGGGGAGAACGCTGCGCCGCCCGCCGAGCCCCCCAGCCTTGAGGAGCTTTGGAAAGAAATGGATGTAGCCTTGTGGGAGGCTTTGCCTATGGTAGAGCGCGCCAAAATAGAGGTGGAAAAGAAGGCCGAGGAAGAGAAGCGTGCCGTGAGGCATGCTGCCTGGCAGGCATATGTCGCGTCCGAGAGAGTCAGGGAATTGGCGCTTTGGAAGAAGGCTCATGCGAGGACCGTGAGGGTGGCGGAGGACGCCCGTGCCAAAGCCCTGAGTGCAGTCGGGCCCAAGTGCCTCATCTACGCTTGGCGGTACGTGCATCGGGTGCACGCTTCCAGCTAGGAGGAGTACCTGTTGGCGCCGAATCACCACACCGGCGAGATCGCACTCGCCCACCAGCAAGCCACCAATCAGCACCTTGCGAGTTGCGAGGCTGAGGAAGAGGCGTTGTGTTGGTGCGCTGGGAAATGGTCGCGCACCAGGGCACTCGTGGTGCGCCGCAAGCGCTCCTGCAAGCGTCGTGGCTTTTATTAGGAATATAATTTAGTTTTGTAAGGCGATCTCATTAGTGTTTGGACGCAAATGATAAAAGCCAAACTTTTGGGAATTATTAGAGTCCTTAATTAAGTATGTAAAAGTAAAAGTTTGGAAACCTTGTGTATCCGTGCGCATTTTATAAGTACGTGCATATAGCACAAACTTTACTATATACTATCGCACTACACGTCTCTCTATATATATGCTTGCAGACTATGCTACTACTATTACTTATGTACATGCAAATGCACGTTATAACATTACAATGCAGTTTTGTAAAAGTAGAAAAACAACACTAGTCAAGCTTGTGAAATGATTCAATGCAAAACAAATGCAAAAATGCTCATTTGATTTTTTTACTTTTAGCTTCCTTCTCTGTGGTTATTTCTCTATCGTACTTTTACGGGGTATCTCACTAGTCGGGAAGGTATGCAAATTCCCAAACCGCTTCCTACACCGTGTATCAATTTTTTTGCCTAACAAGTTGTGTCGTGCATTGGAATTCCAACTTGAGTACAACTACTAAGAGTACCAGGGGGCAGTTCTTTTAGGCTTCTAGATTAGTAATCCCATAACTACTACCTCCGTCCTAGTTTATTGGTCCCCATTGTAATCTATGTCAAATTTTAACCATAAATTTAACTAATGAAATGTTTATGTATGTCATCCAAAATTATATAACTTTTGTTGACATGCACTAACATTTTATCAGTTAAATCTTGAGTCAAAATTTAGCACAAATTACAAAGGTGACTAATAAACCAGGACAGAGGTAGTGGTTTAGAAGCCCAAATAAATGAGTGAGGCGCCTTATGTTACACTCCACTATGACTAGTCTTATGGTAGAAGCTGGGGAAGGGATGGCTTATTTTTTAAGCCGCCAAAAGAACTGGCCCTAGGAGTAGTAGCTAGAGATACTAGCAGTAGTAGCTAGGGATCGAGTGTGCGAGATGAACCAGACAAAGTAAATGCAGAGAGATGAAATGCAAAAAAAAAAGACGGAGGGAGTTGATGGTTGCTTGTCAGTTTATTTTACCAGGCCACTTATTACTAGGAGTGGTGGGGTTATTTGATATAACGGCTTTATTGCCGCACCACGAGTGGGGTGAGACTCACGTGCAGCGCCACCCTCTACACTAGTACTACCTCGGTCGTGGTTTATTAGTCCCCCATTGGATTTGACTGAAGATTTAACTGACAAAATGTTAGTGCATGTCAACAAAAACTATATCGTTGGGTTCCTACTTGAAGATAGTTTTCAATGATATAATTTTTGGCCCTGTTCAAGAATTCATCTGATTAACCAGTTAACTTGCTGATTAATCCCTACTCATAGGGTCACCGAGTAGCCGAAAAACCGATAAATCATCCGATTAATTAATTAAATGGCTGATTAACTTGCCGATTAGCCCATTAATCCCCTACTCGCTAACCAACCGAGCAGCTACCAGTTAACGATTTCCTCAACAATGATTTTTGGTGACATGCATGAGCATTTATCGTAATATATATAATGTTACTTAAATTTAGGGTCGTACTAATATATAGTAAGGTGTCCATGCGTTGCACGGAACAGTGAAATGCATTGATCGGGGAGTTGTTTATTTTGACAAAGTATGTGGGGGTCATCTCATGTGTAATGAGTATTGATAGGTTTCTTCGAATATTATTTCTTCTCTAGAGCTCACTAACATCCTGGTGAAATAGATAAAAAGGTATCTTTTGCAAACAAAACCATTCAACCTGCATCCAAAACTTGTGAAGAAATCACACTTATTGTGCTTTGCAAGAAATGATCTTTAAGAATTAGGTTTTGAGTATTGATTTTGTTTAGTTTTTCTAGACCACCATGAATGTACTCCCTTCGTCTAGGTGAATAAGTCATCTTAAGTTGTGCATCGTGACCAAGAATGAGGGGAAAATGAGAGAACTTAATGTTTACTTGCTAATTAATAGCATTGCATGCAATGAACTAACCACTCCATGTCGTGTTTGGTAGTCTTGAGTCATTGAAAACATGCACACCCCACACCTCTTATTGGTTGATATGCCATGAAAACAAGAAACGAGGTGGGAGTTAATGCACCATGCCTAAGTGTTCTGGGATTATTTGGTTTTCGTAAGGTGACTTAGAGAAAGTACAATAAGGTCTAGTTAGCAGGCTGTAAAGTAGAGGAGAGAGGATAGGAGAGAGAATGTAAGCGGGCTCTCATGCAAGAGCCAGCTGCAGCATGTGCTCCTAGGCACTATGTGAGAGTGGAAAGTGGTCCATGTATTAATAAAGTAGCACATACTTATAGCTAATTCCTATAGAAGTTGGCTACAAATGACATGGCACTTTCTTATAGTCAAAAGTTGGTTATACTATTAAGTATTAACCATGCTCTTATACACCTAGACGAAGGGATTAAATCAAGATGACTTGGAACGGGGCAGAGGAGATGTAAGAAATGGTTCATCATAAGTCTTTCACCAGTAATGTAGTAAAAATTCTCAATTAATCTCATAAATGGCAAGCAAGAACTCTAATGGAGCAAAAACATACATGGAAGATTCTAGACAAAACCATAAATGGATACACTTTTATTCAAGCGCGATACTCTAATAGAGCAAGATCATGCATGGAAGGTTCTATACTATATAAATAAGAAGTCTCCACATGATTAGACAGCGGATTACATTGAGAGAAGACTAATGATCAAAATTTAACTTGGTAATGCATATGTCCAGGTGAAGCACCTTGGAGTCCCCGTGCACCATATTGGGGTGAAAATCATACCATGGATCTTCCATGTCCACTTCACTGGGAATGGAGCAGCTCGGCACAGTCCCAATCAGCATCATCGAGTCAGGGTGTGCGCCCACGTACCTCTAAGGGGCAGTAACTATGAGCATGCACCCGTACACCGGTCTCATGTCAGTGTCAGCGGTGTTGCCCCTGGCGCACTACAGAGACGGGGCGGTTGCTTGCATGGGCCTTGCAAGTGCCCATGACCAAGAGGAAGGCGCTACCGTCCTCCTTCGAGACTAGCAGGCAGCGGTGATCCTCCAGCAACTCCGGCACGGCAAACAGGGAGCATGTCTCGTACTTGATGTGCACCGCCACGGGCCAGTAGTGTTTGATGGACGGTGCCGTGAGGTCATTCATGAGGCTCGCCGGCGTGCCCTCAAACGACGGCGTGCACTCATAGCAGTAGTAGGGCGCGTGCGCACATCTGGAACTATGCTCCGACAGCGAGTGCTGGTCGACGTCCCTCTCGCAGCCGAAACTCTTGTAGACACAGTGCACCTTGGAGGCATCGACCAGGCCATCCATGTAATGGGAGTGGCTATAGGGGACATTGCGCCATGTGAATATATGAGCAAGTTACTACGAGATTTAATCTGAATAAGAACAAAATAAATCATGATGGCTATAACAGAGATTAAACTAATCATGTGGACTAGCATAGTAGATGAACAGATCGAATCTAGGACACAGACTAGAAACATGAATTATACCATGATTTCGAACAGGAAGGACAGAAACACATATGATGCAACGGGAGCAGCACCATTGGCATTGAGGTTGTCGCCCATGTCCTTGAGGAAGAGGTTGCCAAGGTCGGGGAAGATGTAGTCACCGGTGAAGTCGTCGCCGCCAGCAGTCGCGCGAGCGCACTCCCCAAATTCCAACAGCACCCGCCGAATGGAGCGTAGGAGGGCGTGGCTGTAGGGGACGTCGCGGCCGCCGAATGGAGTGCATGAGTAGCACACGAAGCAATAGATGGTGCTCCTCCCTAGTCTCTATCTCTACTCTTATCTCTACTCTTATAAAAAAACGAGTTGGTGATGATGGTGTGCCTGCCATCTTGTAATATAGACCGTCTGATCTATATCGGACGGATAGAAAGCAAACTATGACAATTTTACAAAATATACCCACACATCTCTCCACATTTACTGATAAGGCCTTGCCTCATTCATTCTTATCTCCCACAACCTCATTGCTGAGCAGTTAAAAAAGGAAGTCTCAGGAACAATCTGGCATGGTGGTCGATGCCGGCGTCGTCCATCCCCATGCCTCCGCCCAGTCCGACCACCAGTCACCACCACGGCCCACTCCTCCTCACCTTATCTCTCATCTTTCTCAAGATATCTTTTCTTTGATGAAATTCTTGAGATACCATTTTTCTGATAAAATTCTCGAGATATCATTAGTTTTTACACATGGGATTACTCCTGCATGGGTCAATCACAACAGGTGTTTTGTAAAAATTGCATCTTGATGTTCCGTGCAATGCATGGGCATCTTGCTAGTTTTTGCATATAAATTCCAAACACCACGTAGACACGGTCTTTGACCATTTGAAAACTATGTTAGTATCATTGTTAGTGGTCCGCCGGTGCAAGTTATAGCCTCGGGTGTTTTAACCTTTTTTTATTAATGATATCTGACGATTGTTCGCCACGATCTCAATCCTGGTGAATCCCACGTAACCATCAGATTTCCATCTAACGGTGGTATTTGACAAAACCACCACCCTTAGACACGTACTGTAACTATGTCGCGGGCATTTGCAACTGCCATGTCTCCCAATGAACGTTTGCTGGGGATTGGAGTTAGCACCGATGGCGGTTCGTAGTCGTTCCACGCTCGGGCATTGAAGTTTGTAACTATTTTAGATTAGAATGTACTACTCCTCCGGTGCTAGTAGTAGAGCAGAGTCCTACTCCACTACTCTATATGCAAACTAGGGCATAGTAATAGGTACTGTAGGGAGTACTAGTATTGTGATCACTCAAGCAAGTTGTCTAGCATCGATATGACCCTACGCGGCTGGTATGTGTCTCGTAAGTCAAGCGGCATGGTGTAGTCATCATCACATATCCACTTCTCGTAGCACATATTCGCTTCTTCATCTTTGTCCGGACATAATCGTCCAATCTTCTTCCATCCCTGCTAAGGAGCCTCCCCCCTCTTTCGAAACCCAAGCACTAACAATGGCAGAATTGAGCAGCGTCCACCGAAAGAGTGCTGGAATTCGCTCCCCACAGAGGTAATCAAGCTCATTATTTCACGTGTGGATAATCTCAGTACCATGCCACTCGCCGTGTCCTCGTCAGGGTTGTACCATTTACTCAAAGCCCTCAAGCCGGATCTTTCTA
This sequence comes from Triticum aestivum, assembly GCF_018294505.1. NCBI lineage: Eukaryota > Viridiplantae > Streptophyta > Magnoliopsida > Poales > Poaceae > Triticum > Triticum aestivum. The sequence goes on from NC_057798.1 coordinate 436,098,812, forward strand.
AGCCAGCTGCTTGCTTGCTGACGCCGCCTGATATTCACAAACGGAATGTGATGTAGCATAACGATTGTAGGGTGGTGAGCATTAACCCCCTTGACTGCGATCCAATCCCCGTAACCCTCAACTAAATTAACGGTATGTACTGGGTCGGGATGAACATGTCTTGGATGGTGCTCGTCGACGGTTGCGGCAACTGGATGCTCGTGGAGGTCTACACCGAGCGATTGATCCCCCTTCCTTCGATTAACAATGCACTGCTTATTCGGAATCGTATAGTAGCCAACATGCTACCAAGTTTGATTTGCTCAAGGTTGTAATCTGCCAAGTGCCCGCAAGATCTGCGAATTATAAAGACATCAGGATAATTGCATTCTTCAACCACGGTCTCGCTTATCTGACAGGTCACTACGGTAAGTGGATAAATCTGCACGTCCATCACAGGATCATGCATCATCCATGGTTCTCTAATGCCATTGAACACAAGGGCTTCATTTATGCTGTCGGCTCCTTCTATGGCTAGACGTATTGCTGGCCTACTCCAGTCATTGCTACAAACGACTGTTACAGCAGTATGTTACTTTCCTATGATATCATGATGGTTTGCTTATATTACGGTCAACATTTACTGAAAAAATATTTATACTCATAACATGTTGTTCTTAAGATTGACTACAGTAAGAGCCCTTTTTATTGGATTCCAACTTGATATGATGTTGTAGGCTGCCTGGTGTCCCTACCCTTCCTAATCCTACAAACTTTCAAAGAAAACTGACATGGCAGTTGCAGGTGGTTCCTGGCTCGATCAGACGATGGCGAACAATTGATGATCGTTCGCACGTACCGGACGTGTTGGTTCGTGGAATACAATCACAGACACTACAAGGTCTTTGAGTAGGATCCTAGCTTCTCTGGGCCTTCTGGAATTTTTGACTGGAGGCTGGTAAGTAGCCTTGGTACACGCTCTCTGTTTCTCAGACTGAATTATCCGATTAACGAGGAGATAACCGACGGCAAGGATCATGATGGCAGCGCGGTTTCATTCATCAGGCAAAACTTTGTGTACACAGCGTACCATGCGTCTCTGCATGCACCATACCCTGATATGTGCGGCCACACTCTGCAGCCCAAAATAGGAGAGAGGGTCGCAAGTATAAGACTTCGACCTGCTGGCTGGAGTTTCCCCTGTCAGGCACCCATCTGGTTCAAGCCGTCAGCCAATCTCCACAGCTTAATAGATAGTAAAGTCTAACTGAGCCAGTTAGTTAGATGTGTACACGTGGTGTAGTAGGATCTTTATTTAGTTTAATGCATACACATGTTCTCTTTTGGTAGCCCTTTTTTAATGATGGCTGATGTTTGGTTTGGAAGAGAGAGCTGCGTCTTTACTCTTCTGGCCTGCTTACTGCTTCTGTTGCACCCACAACCCGGGTTGCTGCTGCTCTTGTTCTCAATGTACAATCAGTAGTATATTTCGTTTGTTGGTTGAATAAATGTGTTGTTAGAACGACAAACACAATGTTTTGGAAGCCGTTGCACGGTCTGATCCTTTCGTGCCCCGTACCGTACGTAGCGCATACTATTTTTGGTATAGAACACATTTTCCACTTCTCGATAACATGCAGCCCACTGATGAAGGCCCAATAGAGGAGCCCATAATTAATTGGAAGGGAGGCTCTCACATGAATCCGACCCAGGTACATGCTCATGGTCCCCTAAACATAAATAAGTAAATAAATAAATAAATAAAGCTAAATGCTCATGCACGAGTTCTTTAAATTCATGATTTGAAAAGACAAATTTTAACAGGAGGATATTATTTCCTATGATAGTGTTTTTACATTCAGTTGATGTTATTCTTAAACAAAGATAGTGACCAGTCTTCCTTCTCCCACCATTTTCTTCCTGCAACGAGCGGACCCATGCAAATCATACTCAATGTTGTAAATAGTTTCGGCGCATTTTTATTTTTCGATAAGAATGTCCAACCCAGCCCAACACATTAGCGACATCACTTTATCCTCTGCCTTGGTGTGCTCGCCGCGGTGTCGCCGTCTGACCCTGTCAACATAGTGAATTGGGAGAAGACTATAGTTGTGAGTATGACAGTACAGACCCACCAGGTCCACTCCCAAACACAAGCAAGCGCCTCTTTTACTACTCAGATGCACCCCTCATTTTTTCACTCTAATCCACCCTTCTAATATCTGGGACCCACATCATTGTCAACGTATAGTCAATAAACGGCAGAATTGCACAACTTTTTTTGAGGATTTGTTTGGAGGAGCAGGCTATAAACTGGGTTGTGTAGTCTCTGTGGCCCACCTAACAACATGACTAGCCCAACTGTTTTTTCTTTGGGAAAATAGGTAACCCACTATTTCTTTTTGAAGACTACCCAAGCTAGGCCTATTTGTTTTCTCCAACTTATTGGGCTGCAAATCTTTCAAGACGAGGAGGGATGCATTCAGGCCTGGCCAAAGAGTATGGTCACTATATCTTAAAAGTAATATCAAAGGGGTTACAAATTCCAAAAATATTATAGAAAATGGGAAATTAGTTTTTTTGTTTTTGTTCTTCACTGATATTATATATTTCATTGGATTTCAACATGACATAGTAATAATTTATTTTTAAATTTGTTTTAGTATGGCTACAAATTTTTGGATTAAGAGTATTTTGTTCCCGAGTAAAAACATGAGGATTTTTAAACTTCCGCACATTTTTTAGTTCAATTTTTTAACCCTAGCACTGACCAGAAAATGGGAAGCAATTCTAAAAATTGAAAATGGGCTGCAATAAATTCCATACGAATTAGCAAATGAGTAAAAACTATAAAAATAATAGCAAATGGGTTGTACACGCCACAGGTTTCGAGGCTGACTTGTTTACGCAAGGCTTTGTTAGTCAACACACGATTCTAGCAGCAGTGATTGTTGGATGTTCATCCAACGGCCGACATGCTTCTTCAATCTCTGAACTTCCTACTCCGTCCGCCTAAACCAGCACTGGCGGGACTGCCTGCTCCCTCCTCTTGTGGCCCACTGTGATGCCGCGCAGTCTTCATCGGCCCACCCTACTCCCTCCGCTAGCCTGGCCGCACGCAATCAACTGCCTCCTTATTATGCGAAAAAAATGATTCCTCCCATTGACATCTGGGGCGCACAGGTTCGAAGGCTGACTTGTGGGCCTACTGAGTTGATGCAGACGGAGGGCTTTGTCAACTTAGTCAATATGAATGATTCTAACTCCAGTGACCGTACGATGTCCGTCCAATGGTCATAGTGCTTATTCAACCTCTGGTCTTCTTGCTCCAGGCACCTGCTCCTGCCTCTCGTGGCCGGCTTTGCTGCCGCGGAGGCCTCACCACCCCCTTCTACTTCCACCGCTGCCAGGCCATCCCTCTACTCACCACACCCCTTGTTATTCTGCGGTGATGGCAGCCTCACACCGCAACCGAACTAGTGAACCCTCATACTCCTCTCCGTGTGGGCATCCACTGTCGCGTCTCCCCCGGCTCCATGTCGTCCCCTTCCTAGGCCTCGCTGTTGTCCACCGCCTTGGTGCTCTCGGCGCGGCATGGTCAATCTGGTCAAGGAATGACTTGCATCGAAAGAGGATTGTACGTGGAGATGCTGACAACTGGGTCCACAGCCACAGCAAGGAAGTGACTCCTTATTATGCGCAAAATAATGATTCCTTGATAACCCACAAGTATAGGGGATCGCAACAGTTTTCGAGGGTAGAGTATTCAACGGAAATTAATTGATTTGACACAAGGGGAGCCAAAGAATATTCTCAAGTATTAGTAGTTGAGTTGTCAATTCAACCACACCTGGATAACTTAGTATCTGCAGCAAAGTATTTAGTAGCAAAGTAGTATGGAAGTAGCGGTAACAGTGGCAAAAGTAAAAGTAGTAGTTTTGTAGTAATTGTAACGGCAACAACGGTAAAGTAACTAAGCAAAGAACAATATGCGAAAAGCTAGTAGGCATTGGATCAGTGATGGATAATTATGTCGGATGCGATTCCTCATGTAATAGTTATAACATAGGGTGACATAGAACTAGCTCCAGTTCATCAATGTAATGTAGGCATGTATTCCGAATATAGTCATATGTGCTTATGGAAAAGAACTTGCATGACATCTTTTGTCCTACCCTCCCGTGGCAGCGGGGTCCTAGTGGAAACTAAGGGATATTAAGGCCTCCTTTTAATAGAGTACCGGACCAAAGCATTAACACATAGTGAATACATGAACTCCTCAAACTATGGTCATCACCGAGAAGAATCCCGATTATTGTTACTTCGGGGTTGTCGATCATAACACATACTAGGTGAATATAGACTTGCAAGATAGGATCAAGAACTCACATATATTCATGAAAACATAATAGATTCAGATCTGAAATCATGGCACTCGGGCCCTAGTGACAAGCATTAAGCATAGCAAAGTCATAGCAACATCAATCTCAGAACATAGTGGATACTAGGGATCAAACACTAACAAAACTAACTTGATTACATGGTAAATCTCATCCAACCCATCACCGTCCAGCAAGCCTACGATGGAATTACTCACGCACGGCGGTGAGCATCATGAAATTGGTGATGGAGGATGGTTGATGATGATGACAGCGACGAATCCCCCTCTCCGGAGCCCTGAGCGGAATCCAGATCAGCCCTCCCGAGAGAGATTAGGGCTTGGCGGCGGCTCCATATCATAAAACATGATGAAACTTTCTCTCTAATTTTTCTCTCTGTGAAAGCAAATATATGGAGTTGGAGTTGAGGTCGGTGGACGTCCAGGGGGCCCACGAGGTAGGGGGCGCGCCCAGGGGGAGGGGGCACGCCCCCACCCTCTTGGACACGGTGTGGGCCCCCTGACGCTATTTTTTCGCCTGTTTTTTTATTAATTCTGAAAAGTTGCTCTGTGGATTTTAGGTCATTCCAAGAACTTTTATGTCTGCACAAAAATAACACCATGGCAGTTCTGCTGAAAACAGCATCAGTCCAGGTTAGTTTCATTCAAATCATGCAAGTTAGAGTCCAAAACAAGGGCCAAAGTGTTTGGAAAAGTAGATACGACGGAGACGTATCAACTTCCCCAAGCTTAAACCTTCGCATGTCCTCAAGCAATTCAGTTGACAAACTAAAAGTGATAAAGAAAAACTTTTACAAACTCTGTTTGCTCTTGTTCTTGTAAATATGTAAAGCCAGCATTTAAGATTTCAGCAAATATTATGAACTAACCATATTCACAATAACACTTAGGTCTCATGTTTACTCATATCAATGGCATAATCAACTAGCGAGCAATAATAATAAATCTTGGATGACAAAACTTCCTCAAAACAATCATAATATGATATAACAAGATGGTATCTCGCTAGCCCTTTCTGAGATCGCAAAACATAAATGTAGTGCACCTTTAAAGATCAAGGACTGACTAAACATTGTAATTCATGGTAAGAGAGATCCAGTCAAGTCATACCCAATATAAACTAATAGTAATGCATGCAAATGACAACGGTGCTCTCCAGCGGGTGCTTTTTAATAAGAAGATGATGACTCAACATAAAAGTAAATAGATAGGCCCTTCGTAGAGGGAGGCAGGGATTTATAGAGGTGCGAGAGCTCGATTTTAAAATAGAGATGAATAACATTTTGAGCGGTATACTTTCACTATCAACATAACAACTATGATATCTCGATATCTTCCACGCTACACACATTATAGGCGGTTCCCAAACAGAATGGTAAAGTTTATACTCCGCCAGCGCCAACAAGCATCAATCCATGGCTTGCCCGAAACAACAGGTGCCTCCAACTAGTAACAATCCTATGGGAGTTTTTTTTAATTATTTTGATTTGATTTGAGCATGGGACTGGGCATCCTGGTTACCAGCCATTTTCTCGTGAATGAGTGGAGTCCACTCCTCTTGAGAATAAGCCACCTAGCATGGAAGATACAGACAGCCCCAGTTGATACATGAGCTGCTCAAGCACACGAAACAGAATTTCATTTAAAGGTTTGGAGTTTGGCACATACAAATTTACTTGGAACGGCAGGTAAATACCGCATATAGGAAGGTATGGTGGACTCATATGGAATAACTTTGGGGTTTATGGAGTTTGGATGCACAAGCAGTATTCCCGCTTAGTACAGGTGAAGGCTAGAAAGAGACTGGGAAGCGACCAACTGAAAGAGCGACAACAGTCATGAACATGCATTAAAATTAATCAACACCAGGTGCAAGCATGAGTAGTATATAATCCACCATGAACATAAATATCATGAAGGCTATGTTGATTTTGTTTCAACTACATGCGTGAACATGTGCCAAGTCGAGTCACTCAATTCATTCAAAGGAGGATACCACCCTATCATACCACATCACAACCATTTTAATAGCATGTTGGCACGCAAGGTAAACCATTATAAACCCATAGCTAATTAAGAACGGCATAAGCATCTATAATCTCTAATTGTTATTGCAAACATGTTTATTCATAATAGGCTGAATCAGGAACGGTGAACTAATCATATTTACAAAAACAAGAGAGGTCGAGTTCATACCAGCTTCTCTCATCTCAATCAGTCCATCATATATCGTCATTATTGCCTTTCACTTGCACGACCGAACGGTGTGTATAATAATAATAGTACACGTGGATTGGACTAAGATGGAATCTGCAAGCATTCAATTCAAGGGAGAAGACAAGGTAATATGGGCTCTTGGTTAAATCAACAATCATGCATATAAGTTCCACTAAACATTTTCGTTATGGTCTTCTCCTCTCGACCCCCAAAGGAAAGAAAAGAAATAAAACTATTTACACGGGAAAGCTCCCAACAAGCAAAAGAAGAACGAGAAATCTTTTGGGGTTTTCATTTTAATTACTACTACAAGCATGGAAATTAAACTAACTAACTTTTTTGGTTTTTCTTAAGGTTTATCAAACACACAAGAAGAAAGCTAGAAAAAGGAAATTAAACTAGCATGGATAGTACAATGAAAAAGTATGAGCACTGACAACTAGAATGAGTGTGTAAACATAAATGTAATGTCGGTGATAAATACGTACTCCCCCAAGCTTAGGCTTTTGGCCTAAGTTGGTCTATGGCCATGGGTAGCCTGACTGATATCCGAAGTTGTAACTGGGGTCGTACTGAGATGCAACAGCCAATGCCTCCTGAGCTGCGACATGGCGGCGAGCTGCCTCCGCTCTCCTCTCTTACTCGGTTGCCCCCTCCCTGGTGATAACATATCTTCTTTTTGCCTGATAATCAAAAAGGGTAGGAGTAGGGAGAGTAATATGGACAGCACGACGTCTGTCAAAGATTAGTCGATACTGGAGGAATTGTTCATTCCTCTCAAGAAAATGATGACTAACCATAGCATTGTAATCTTAATAAGCGGGAGGCAACTCCCTATCATCCTCATGTGAAGGTATACCAAGATAATTAGCCACACGGGTCGCATAAATCCCCCCAAACAAATCTCCAACTAATCCATTATTATGTAACCTACGTGGAACAATTTCCCCCAAGTTGTATTGTTTGTCACCTAATACAGCACTCTTGAGAACACAAAGATCGGGAACACACATGTGACATGCTTCATCTTTACCGTTAATGCATCTACCAATGAAGAGAGCAAAATAATGTATAGCAGGAAAATGAATGCTCCCTATGGTGGCTTGCGCTATATCTCTAGATTCTCCCACAGTGATACTAGCAAGAAAGTCTTTATATTCAGATTTATGGGGTTCGTTAACATTGCCCAACTGCGGGAGTTTGCAAGCAGTAGTGAAATCTTCTAAGTCCATGGTATATGATTTATCATAAATATCAAACAGTACAGTTTGAGAATTACGCGAAGATGTAAATTTAAACCTTCTCACGAATGAATCAGTCAAATAGTAGTACTGAGGACACTTATCTTGCATGAAGTCCTCAAGATCGGCATTACGCACATATGCATATTCGTCCTTAATGCCTGCATTAACCATGAACTCTTCTGACGGCCATTCACAAGGCCGCACGTCGGCCTCCCTTGGTTGTTCATCGTCCTGCTCATGCATCACGAGCCTGGGTCCTTTCTTTGTTGAAGAACCACCTTGGTACATTTTCCTAGACATATTTCTTCCTCTGAAAAATTTCTGAAATTTTTAGTAACTTAAAAAAAGTGAATCAAACTCAACAAAACTGATAGCAACTACTCCCACAAGTGCCTAGAGCCTATATCATGCATTAGAATTACTTGGGACCTCATAAATTTGACATGCAAGCTCAAGAACAGGGTCACCTATGCAACAAAAATTTGCAATGAATAAAGCACTATAACAAAAACTAATTGGACCATTGGAGGAGTCACATACCAAGGAACAATCTCCCAAAGCAGTTTTGTGAATGGAGCATTGAGCAAGGATATCGAAAATCGCAGAAAAATGAGCTAGAACTCGTGCTTGAGCTGGATGGTGATTTTTTTGGGAGGGGGTGCGCCCTGTAAGGGTGGGCTCGCCCTGGACCCTCGTGGCCAGGTGCTTTCCCACCCTGCTATGTTCTCAGTGCCAAATATTCTCAAATATTCCAGAAAAAATCATAGTAAATTGGCAGGGCATTTGGAGAACTTTTATTTTCGGGTATTTTTTTAATGCATGGATAATTCAGAAAGCAGACATAAAATACTGTTTTTGCTTTATTTAAACTAAATAACAGAAAGTAAAAGGAGGGTACAGAAGGTTGTGCCTTCTAATTTCATCCATCTCATGATCATCAAAAGGAATCCACTAACAAGGTTGATCAAGTCTTGTTAACAAACTCATTCCGAATAACATGGAATCGGAGAAATTTCGAATAACACTAGGTTACCTCAATGGGGATATGAATATCCCCAATAATAAGAATATCATATTTCTTCTTGATAGTAGGAAGAGGAAATTCAAAACCTCCAATAATAATAGTTGGACTTTTTCCAATAGAATTGATACTATGAACTTGAGGTTGTTTCCTCGGAAAGTGTATCGTATGCTCATTACCATTAACATGAAAAGTGATATTGCCTTTGTTGCAATCAATAACAGCCCCTGCAGTATTCAAAAAGGGTCTACCAAGGATAATCGACATACTATCGTCCTCGGGAATATCAAGAATAACAAAGTCCGTTAAAATAGTAAGGTTGGCAACCACAACAGGCACATCCTCACAAATACCGACAGGTATAGCAGTTGATTTGTTAGCCATTTGCAAAGATATTTCAGTAGGTGTCAACTTATTCAATTCAAGTCTACGATATAAAGAGAGAGGCATAACACTAACACCGGCTCCAAGATCACATAAAGCAGTTTTAACATAGTTTCCTTTAATGGAGCATGGTATAGTTGGTACTCCTGGATCTCCAAGTTTCTTAGGTATTCCACCTTTAAAAGTGTAATTAGCAAGCATGGTGGAAATTTCAGCTTCCGCTATCTTTCTTTTATTCGTAATGATATCCTTCATGTATTTAGCATAAGGGTTTACTTTAAGCATATCAGTTAAGCGCATACGTAAGAAGATGGGTCTAATCATTTCAGCAACACGCTCAAAATCCTCATCATCCTTTTTCTTGGATGGCTTAGGAGGAAAGGGCATGGGTTTCTGAACCCATGGTTCTCTTTCTTTATCGTGCTTCCTAGCAACAAAGTCTCTCTTATCATAACGTGGATTCTTTGATTGTGGGTTATCAAGATCAATAGCAGGTTCAATCTCTACATCATTATTATTGCTAGGTTGGGCATCCACATGAACATTATCATTAACATTATCACTAGGTTCATGTTCATCACCAGATTGTGTTTCAGCATCAGAAATAGAAATATCATTGGGATTCTCAGGTGTGTCTACAGCAGGTTCACTAGAAGCATGCAAAGTCCTATAATTTTTCTTTTTCTTCTTTTTATAGGGACTAGGTGTATCTATATTATTTCTCTGAGAATCTTGCTCAATTCTGTTAGGGTGGCCTTCAGGATACAAAGGTTCCTGATCATTTTACCCATTCTAGTAGCCACTCTAATAGCAAAATCATGTTTATTATTTAATTCATCGAGCAAATCACTTTGAGCTTTAAGTACTTGTTCTGCTTGAGTGGTAACCATAGAATCATATTTAATAATGAGCTTAAGTTCACCTTTAACTCTAGCCATATAATCACTCAAGCGTCCAATCATGTAAGTATTACTCTTTAATTCTCTACCAACATAAGCATTGAAATTTTCTTGTCTAGCCATAAAGTCATCAAATTCATCCAAACATTGGCTAGGAAACTTAGTAGACGGGACTTCAACCTTATCATATCTGTAGAGAGAATTTACCTTTACTACCTGTGTCGGGTCATCAAGACAAAGTGTTTCTTTAATAGGTGGTATATTAAGACCATGTATTTCTTCAACACGAGGTAAATTCTTAACATCTTTAGCTTTAATACATTTTTCTTTCATATATTTCTTTGCCTCTTGCATATCTTCAGGATTGAGAAATAGAACACCCCTCTTCTTCGGAGTTGGTTTGGGAATAGGCTCAGGAGTTGGTTCAGGAATTGGCTCAGGAAGAGTCCAATTATTTTCATTAGTCAACATATTATTCAATAAAAATTCAGCTTGATCGACTGTTCTTTCCCTGAAAACACAACCAGCACAACTATCCAAGTGGTCCTTGGAAGCATTAGTTAGTCCATTATAAAAGATATCAAGTATTTCATTTTTCTTAAGAGGATGATCAGGCAAAGCATTAAGTAGGTGGGGAAGCCTCCCCCAAGCTTGTGGGAGACTCTCTTCTTCAATTTGCACAAAATTATATATTTCCCTGAAGGCAGCTTGTTTCTTATGAGCAGCAAATATTTAGCAGAGAAGTAATAAATCATATCTTGGGGACTATGCACACAACCAGGATCAAGAGAATTAAACCAAGTTTTAGCATCACCCTTTAATGAGAACGGAAATATCTTATGGATATAGTAGTAGCGAGATTTCTCATCATTAGTGAATAGGGTGGCTATATCATTTAACTTAGTAAGATGTGCCACAACAGTTTCATATTCATAGCCATAAAAAGGATCATATTCAACCAAAGTAATTATTCCAGGATCGACAGAGAATTCATAATCCTTATCAGTAACAAAGATAGGTGAAGTAGCAAAAGCGGGGTCATATTTCATTCTAGCATTTAGAGATTTCTGTTTAAGTTTAACTAGTAACTTCTTAAGGTCAGGTCTATCATTGCAGGCAAGAAAATCTCTAGCAGTTTCTTCATCCATAACATAACTCTATGTAACAACTGGCAATTCATACTTAGGGGGAGAACCTTCATTATCACTATCTTCAATAATATCAGTTTCAAGAATTTCATTCTCTCTAGACCTAGCAAGTTGTTCATCAAGAAATTCACCTAATGGCAAAGTAGTATCAAGGACAGAAGTAGTTTCATCATAAGTATCATGCATAGCAGAAGTGGCATCATTAATAACATGCGACATATCAGAATTAATAGCAGAAGTAGGTTTAGGTGTCGCAAGCTTACTCAAAACACAAGGAGAATCAAGTGCACAACTAGATGGCAGTTCCTTACCTCCCCTCGTAGTTGAGGGAAAAATCTTAGTTCTTTCGTCTTTCAAGTTCCTCATAGTGATCAGCAGATATCAAATCCCAAGTGACTCAAAGAATAGAGCTATGCTCCCCGGCAATGGCGCCAGAAAATAGTCTAGATAACCCACAAGTATAGGGGATCGCAACAGTTTTCGAGGGTAGAGTATTCAACCCAAATTTATTGATTCGACACAAGGGGGGCCAAAGAATATTCTCAAGTATTAGCAGTTGAGTTGTCAATTCAACCACACCTGGATAACTTAGTATCTGCAGCAAAGTATTTAGTAGCAAAGTAGTATGGAAGTAACGGTAACGGTGGCAAAAGTGACAGTAGCAGTTTAGTAGTAATTGTAACAGCAGCGACGGTAAAATAACTAAGCAAGGCACAATATGTGAAAAGCTCGTAGGCATTGGATAAGTGATGAATAATTATGTTGGATGCGATTCCTCATGTAATAGTTATAACATAGGGTGACACAGAACTAGCTCCAGTTCATCAATGTAATGTAGGCATGTATTCTGAATATAGTCATACGTGCTTATGGAAAAGAACTTGCATGACATCTTTTGTCCTACCCTCCCGTGGCAGCGGGGTCCTAGTGGGAACTAAGGGATATTAAGGCCTCCTTTTAATAGAGTACCGGACCAAAGCATTAACACATAGTGAATACATGAACTCCTCAAACTACGGTCATCACCGAGAAGTATCCTGATTATTGTAACTTCGGGGTTGTCGGATCATAAGACATACTAGGTGACTATAGACTTGCAAGATAGGATCAAGAACTCACATATATTCATGAAAACATAATAGGTTCAGATCTGAAATCATAGCCCTCGGGCCCTAGTGACAAGCATTAAGCAAAGCAAAGTCATAGCAACATCAATCTCAGAACATAGTGGATACTAGGGATCAAACCCTAACAAAACTAACTTGCTTACATGGTAAATCTCATCCAACCCATCACCGTCCAGCAAGCCTACGATGGAATTACTCACGCACGGCGGTAAGCATCATGAAATTGGTGATGGAGGATGGTTGATGATGACAACAGCGATGAATACCCCTCTCGGGAGCACCGAACAGACTCCAGATTAGCCCTCCCGAGAGATATTAGGGCTTGGCGGTGGCTCCGTATCGTAAAACGTGATGGAACTTTCTCTCTGATTTTTTTCTCCACGAAAGCAAATATATGGAGTTGGAGTTGAGGTCGGTGGACGTCCATGGGGCCCACGAGGCTGGGAGCGCGCCCAGGGGAAGGGGGCGCACCCCCACCCTCATGGACAGGGTGTGGGCCCCCTGACACTATTTCTTTTGCCAGTATTTTTTATTAATTCTGAAAAGTTGCTCCGTGGATTTTTAGGTCATTTCGAGAACTTTTATTTTTGGACAAAAATAACACCATGGCAGTTCTGCTGAAAACAGCGTCAGTCCGGGTTAGTTTCATTCAAATCATGCAAGTTAGAGTCCAAAACAAGGGCAAAAAGTGTTTGGAAAAGTAGATACGACGGAGACGTATCATTCCTCCACCTGACAGTAGGGACCCACCGTACGTGCCAACATATTTCATGAAAAAAATGTTTCCTCGTTGACTGCTGGGACCCACTAGCTACATCTTCGCATGCAAGGAAGTACCGGACAGTCAGGACCCACCTGGTTGAAGCGTACGCAGCGTTGTCATTCTGGTCGCGAACATGTACGTACATTCTGGCTGCAGTGATGAACTGTGGCCGAGTAAGGAAGGGCAAGTGTCGTAGTAGAGGCGCGCACGTAGCATGTACATGTATGTACATGCAGGGTGCAAGAAAGTAAATACAGCCACGTACGTACGTATGGGCGGGGTCTCGAATGCCTACTCGCGCATGCGTATGGCCAGGGCTCGTGTACATGGAGAGGCAGCGACGGCATCCTGCTCATCGGCAGCCAACCGGCTGGGTCGGAATGGAGAAACTGCGTCGTCGTGTTCATCGGGAGGCAACCGGCTTGGACAGAGTAGCCGATTGAAACGAGGCCTGGCGTACCGCAGAACGGAGGAAACGGCCTTGTGTTCGACCGCCTATGGTGAAATCGGGATCCTATTCATCGGGAGGGGTCTGGCATACCGCAAAACATAGGAAATGGACTTGTGTTCGAGTGCCTACGATCAAAACTGTGTCCTGTTGATCGGGAGGGGTGTGGCGTACCGCAAAATGGAGGAAAAGGTCTTGTGTTGGAGCACTACAGTCGAAACGGGGCCTATTCATCGGGAGGGGTGTGGCGTACCACAAAACAGGACTCCATGGGCTACTATTCATCTCCACTGTCGACCTCTCCGGCCTCCATGAGCTACTGTTCATCCACCGTCGACCTCCTCTAGCCTCCACTTGCGAGTGTTCATCCATGGGCTCCTGTTCATCCAGCCTCCATCGCTCCTCCACCAGCTACTGTTCAACCAGCCCTCCATGGGGTCATGTTCATCCAGCCCTCCACGGGGTCCTGTTCATCCACCCCCAACCGGCTCGATTAGGGTCATGTTCATCGAGTGGCAACGGCCTCTACTACCACGGGGTCCTGTTCATCCAACCCCCACCGAGAACTCTTCATCCAACCCCCCCCCCCCAAACAACACTCACTGTTCATCAAGAGGCCGCGGGTTCGATCGGCTTCAGTTAGCAGCAGTAGCGAAGAAATCACTCGATTGGGTTCCGTTAAAAGCCAGATCGATCGATCACTCGGGTTCAGTAACACGTAGCCTGCAGTGCAATCGCTTGGGTTCAGTAGGCGAACGCCTCGCTCGGGTTCAGTTAGAGCCCAACGCCTCGCAGCCACGCATGTACGTGTACGAGAGAAACGCGCATCGCTCAGTCCCCGACCACCCACCGTAACCGGAAACTGCCTGATATTTTCCTCGCCCTCGCTTCTACCAAGGTTTTTTCTGTCATGGACGGCCCAAAGAATGTCAACCAGCTGCATCTCCGGCCCGCCCAGGATGAAAAGCCCATTTTCTGTCATGATTTTTTGTCATAGAAGTAGGAGCCCACCACATCTATGATCATACCAGGTTTTGTCACTATTATCGTCATAGAAGTGTCATAAGCATGACAGAAACAAAATCCAGTCGTCCCAAAATGTCCCGGATGTGTCTTTTTTTGTAGTGACCGCTGATAGGAGCGGTACTACCGCTGTGGCCTAGTTTTTTAGAATTTTTGCACTTACTTCTATTCTCAGTTTGTATCTCTTGGCTTATGCAATGGCTTTACACCTGCTTTCCCTTGCTCTGCGTTTGTGGGTTCCAGGTGATGGTAGCTCCGCTCATCAGGCTCATCGCAAGAACCCGAATCATCATGGTGGTTCCAAGCGCTATCACACCACTGATGAGGCTCCAGCCAGTTCTAGTGGGCCTCCAAAGAAACATGCGAAGAGGACCGCATGCAAGCAGAAGGAGAAGAGCACTGCTCCAGATGAGATGTCTGGAAAGGAATTTGTTGCTTTCCGTATGCGCAACTCATATCGCCGTCCTCAGCACGAGGCTCTTGTTAATTGTCCCTTCTAGACCAAGGAGTAATCTCTGATATATATGGACATTTCGAAGGCTAAGAAGAACATGTTTGTTGTTGTCAAATCTATTTACATCAGTCGCATCGAGAAGGATCCTTCTTACTTTGGAGAAGCTCTTGCACTTTGTCGGCAGTGGGGTCTCATCCCTATCATCACATTCAACAAGGACTATGACGCTGAGATTGTGGCTCAATTCTATGCCATGGTTCATCTTCAAGCAGATAAGGAAAGGAAAATGTCATGGATGACTGCTGGTAGGAGACTGAAGGTCACTTGGAAGACACTCATGGATTGTCTGGTATTCCTATTGAGGGGGAAGACAACCATATTCGTCTCACGCCCCACAAGGATACACCTACTATGCACAAGTCTAAGCTTATTCGTTACTCCAGGTCTGTGACTACTACCAAGGGAGCCACTCACACGGAGCTCATTCCATTCTTGGATATCATGCACCGCATTTTTTGCACCACCATTTTCCCTCACATTGGGAACCTAGATCAGGTACACTCTTATCCAGTGGATCTGCCGTTACTTTACATCAAGGAGAAGGGTAGGACATCTACTTTGGACATATCTCACATCATTAAGTGTGAACTTTGCTCTGTCATGTTGGACCAGAAGGTGCCTATTTATGGCCGTTATCTGTTTAAGTTGATTGAGGAGACTTGCACTATGGAATTTTCAGGAGAGTCCCTTCCTACTGAGCATATGGTATCTCATGGGGTTCCGAATTTGCGCTAGAAGGAGAACTGGGGTACTGCACCCGCTGCCCCCATTGGTACGCGTTGGTGCTATACACATGGTTTTTTTAACCCCCTTCCACGACAGCATTTGGGACGTCACCAAGTGAGTGTGGGCTATAGGGGGGTCCTTCCCACACGACCCAAAAACCGTCGGGGATAGGCCCTCCTGGCACACAGTCTGGAGCAAATGATCTCGTGTGCGATCGAGCGAGGCATTGAACCCAATCATTTTTGTTCGTATGTACATCCCACATGGTGAATCCCAGAAAAACATTTCCGTTCATATGTATATCACACACAGTCAATCCAAGGAATACGTTTCCGTTCTTATGTATATCCCACACAGTCAATCCAAGGAAAACATTTCCATCCATATGTACATCCCACACAGTCAATTCAGGGAAAAAGTTTCCGTTTGTATGTAGATCCCACACAGTCAATCTAGGGAAAATGTTTCCATTCATATGTACATCCCACACAGTCAATCCGTGGAAAACGTTTCCGTTCGTATGTACATCCCACACAGGTTTATGTATAGGCTCGTGTGTGATAGGTCTAACTATCATAACGCTCTGCCTTGGTTAACCGTTTGCTTTTATGAACTGCATCACACACGACTTGATGAAGAAAAATGTGTGGCATTAGGCTATCCATCACAAGCACTTTTACTACTAGAACAGTTTGCAAAGTTCCATGACCCATTTATCAAGTTTATTAGTTTACAATTAATAATTCCAGTATTACGCAAATTCACATTTCATATCGAACATCTATTTGCCAATTTCATATCAGGCACATAGATATATTTTAACATCATAGTACGATAGCTACCTGAGAACAGCACAGTACATCATATAGCTAGTTTAACTTCATAAGAACAATATTAGAACAATATATTCATTTAGCTAATCGAGATCATCCAGGCTCGTCTTATCCACCTCTGTTTTTAGTTAAGTAAGAACATGTTTTGCACTCCCCAACAAGGAAAGTGCCTCCTCCTTCGCCAACACCATCTTAGCAAAGTCTAATTTAAAAAATCCGAGTTCATTCTCCACCTTCCTCTTATTATCCCGCATCTTCAAATATTCTTCAGCGTTGACAACACTTTCTCTAAGACTACCTATGTTCTCTTCCTCATACATGCTCTAGAGCTTTGCTAGGCACATCTTCAAAGACTGTGGCCACTCATGATCAACCAACTCCAAGTAAGAACACTTCCGTTATCCTATAATATTTAAAACTAGGTCAGTAACAATTGTTGGGAAAATGGGTTTATAGCAACATAGAAAATCACCAATACTTATTTTGAAAAACTGAAGAAACAGGTTAATTATGACATATCTTCTCAAAAAGGTCAATGTGCAAATGAATTAATTGTTACTGAGACAACAACCAAATTCTGAAACATCAGAAGCTATAATTAACTACAACAATGCTACAAGTGTTTACTCATGTACTATACATAACAAATTGAACATTTTAAGAGGGAGGTAAATATAACTGCAACATCATAGCAACAGTGTTTGGATGACAGAAAATTGATACTAACAGGTGTGTACATGCACAAATTTAGTAATGTAGAACTAATAGCACTAAGGCCATCCACTATGTATGCCAAAACCGGTGTAAAGACAATTTTTGCTGCATCTCGCACCAGTGCCCTGCACTAGCGAGCCGATGCAGCAGAAAAAATTAGGGACCCGAACTCCAGAGCACCTAGTTGCTCTGATGCCCAGTTCCTTCGTGCCATAAATATTTATTATTTTACTGCTTGGCTGCTCGGATGTGTGGACAAGTTGGCTGCTCAAGCTACTGAAGCGGTGCCAAATAAATTTCTAATGGCACTGCTGCACATGCTAGAAACTTCCTCCCACTGTCCACATATTCAAACGCAAATAGCTTCACGCATGGAGATTGATGGTGACAACAAGCAGACAGATCTTCAGCCACCCCGCTCCATTTGTTGCAACCGATGGTCCTAGGGAACTACAAGAGGAAGAAATGACTCAAATAGACCATCGGGTAAAAGTCCTTCATTCCAAGTCATAGCCCGAGAGAGAGAAGAGAGTCACACTCGGGTGCTGAAGGAGTCGTCGGAGGAGGAGGAACCGCTGGAGAGGTCTTTGAAGAAGACCATGGGGACCCCAGTGGTAGGATGTGAGACGGGGAGAGCAAGGAAGCAAGCGAGGAAGCAGTTATAGCTTATGAAGGAAGGAAGGAAGGAGGAAATAGTGGAAATGTGACTTGTGGTCGGGGATAAAAGGGGGTGCGGAAGGGGGGCAGATATTTTGGCGTGGAGGGAAACTTTGCATGCGGTGCCGCCAGACACCATTCACTTTGAACGATTGTGTGCATCGCAAATGATTCTTCTGCTTTACACGCATGGCATGAGTTTGATAATTCAAATTTTGGTGGAAATTTCCCCGGGTGCTTCATTGCATAATTTAACATCGCTTGCTAATTTGGGCACACAAAAGAGCGTACAGCACACAGACCACACTTACTGAATCGAGCAATTTTAGTAATTAAACAGAGCCAGATGACCTAAACATTGCTCTAACAAAAGACAAAACAAAGCCTAAGTATGCATAATTTTAACAAATCAGCCGATGTGTCGGCCTATATATCGCTGGTGTGAGATGAGATGTCGATCACTTGTCCTGGCAACATGCCGCCATTTGTGGACTCTGCGCCCCCCCTACTGTAGTCTATCGGATCCTCGTCCTCAGTGCCAGCCTCACGGTTGTAGTACTCGTAGTAGTGGTTGTGCCAGAGCTCACGTTGGTACTCCACCGTCAATTCCTCGACTGACAGACTCTTCTCTACCTCGACCTCGGCCACGCACAACTCCTCCTCCCGGCGCTCCTTGATCTCTGCCACCTCCTGCATCTCCAGCTCCCGCTCGGCGATCTCATGAGGAAGCAGGTGCTCCATGGCCACCGCCGCCTTTTCGGATGTGGGTTGCATGCTGGATTCTAAGGTGTCCTGGAATGTCTTGGCGTGGATGACCTTGACCCAGGCTAGGGCGACATCAGCGGCATGGACGGCAGCTCGAGCGCTCTCGGCATTTGCAGCCTCCATCGCAGTAGCAGCTGCAGCCGTCTCGGCTACTGCAGTTGTCCCGTCGGCTGCTGCAGACGCCCTCTCGGCGGAAGCGGCCACGCTCAATGCGGATGTGGCAGCACTCTCGGCGTAGGTGGTGGCACTCCGGGAGGACACGTCCATCGTACGGGCCTTCACGAAGCATTTCCACGGCGTCATCTTTGCAAGAAGGGGTGTGTGAATGGGGTTCGGGATCCATGGATTCGGGGGTTGCCGGCACTGGAGCAGATGAGTCGGCGAAACTTAAGGAGGAAGACTTAAATAGACCCAGAAATTTTCATCACAAACAGTTCCTACAAAACAACTATGTGATGTTGTGGATATTTTTTATAAGATGTGAAAGACGAATTTGGAGTAAAGTGGAAATGGATGGTGTTCTAAATGTATGAGAAAATGTGTAGTACTAATACAACTATCATGTCAAATTTTGGAAAATTTCAGGGGTCATTTGACCTTTTAAGAAATTTAAGTGATTTTCTAGCCATTTAATGACCGTAATTAAAATTTGAACTAGATGTACATGCAATAGCTAACCATAACGGTTCGAAAAGTCATCTTTTGTGTACTTGTGTGCGATTTAATTCCATCTGCAGTAAATTGGAAGGAATTTTCAAACATATTGCTCTAATAGGTATGACACAATTAAGCATGGAGTGCCATGGCATTTAAACTCCAAAAAAATAAAAAAAGATCAGAAACACATGAAACCTTGCTTGATGTAATGTCATGCCACCAAGATGATGTGGTAAATTTTTTGGCATGTTTGACGAAAGTTTGGATACACAAACTGAAGAAACTCACTAGAAGGCTCGTGGTTCCGAGAGGGGACAATGCATGTTTGATGACGAACGGGAGATAGCTTCCCCTTACGGCCTTCAATTTGTTTCTACACTTAACATGCACTAATACAACTTTCATGTGAAAATTTGGAAAATTTGAGGGGTCATTTGACCTTTTAAAGACATTTAAGTGATATTCTAGCCATTTAATGACCGTAATTCAATTTTGAACTACATCTATATGCAACAGCTAACCATAACAGTTTGAAAAATCATATTTGTGTACTTGTGCGAGTTAATTCCATCTGCAGTAAATTAGAAGGAATTTTCAAACATATTGGTCTCATGGCATGGACACATGCATGGAGTGCCATGGCATATTTGATGCAGAGCATCCAAGGTCATCCCCATTGACACTACTTCGACTACATAAGCTCCAATTGGACCCATGACAAGAGCTCGAGCACGTGCTATTCAATCCGAGGTGACATCTCTCCTACTTGGACTTCCCTTACATTCGAGTGAGACATGCATGCTACCTAAGTCAGAGACACTATGTGTGATCAAGTACATCACAAAAGCCATAGAACAAAGAGCTGAAGAAGAAGGAACTAGCGTCAACTCTCTGTCCAGACCAGAACTTCCGGCCCCCTGAGCCTCCGACCACCCTGGAACTTCCGCCTCTGACGATCGAGATAAGCCTGGGCATGCCAACTCTCAGGTTAGCCCAGAACCAGCCCGAAACCTGGCCCGGGCCATCCGGCCGCCGGAACTTCTAGCCTGCCCGGACTTTCTGGGCCCCCGACGTGAGACCAGCCCCGACCGTGCCAACTCTTTGGTTAGGTCGGACCCTCCCTGGAACCTGGCCCGGAACTTCCGGCCCTGCCTACGCGCGGTGACTTGGGCTGAGGCCCGTGTACCCTTTTGCCCCTGAGACTATATACACTCTTCTCCTACCTACGTTTTAGGGTTAGCAAAGTAGTAGCTCATTGAGAAGTTTTGCTCTCCACTTGATCCCCTTCTCCTTAGGAGTTCACGACCTCTACAGAGAAGATCCCCCAAGTGGATTCAAGACCCCAATAGGGAAGACCCTCAAGACCTCCTCTCAGAGAAGAACGTGCCTCTTGTATCGTCCCTTGTTGATTGTGGATCGTGTATCTCTTTGTGTTTCAAGGATCTAGCACATGTGTTATCGAATCTTGTTGTTTGAGTGATTTCCTCTCATGTTTCCCCTCGTTTTCCCCTCGTGTTCTCCGTGGTCATCGCGGGATCCGCTCCAATCATGAAAGATCGGGCATCTCGGGTTCTACCCTACATCATCTTTGTTCCATGAGCCACGTTGATCATGATTTTCGAGCCTCCCTCTTTTTTTCTGGCCTAATTTTGTTGAGATTCGTCCCAATTTCGAAAATCCCCACAAAAATAGCCCTCCCAAAAATTTTGTGATTTGTTGGTGTGATGAAGTTTTGTTGGATTTAATCTATGGATTTCAAGTGTGGCTCTTAGATCTAGCTTCCCGACCCTTCCATCCACCCAATTTTTCTTTTCCCCTTCGGATTTGGGTTTTTCCCGAAGTTTTTCCATCCAAATCCCCGATCCCCAAATTCCCTGTTCTTGGCAGAATCACGACCCCCGGAACTTCTGGCCAAGCCCGAAACTTCTGTCCACCGGACCTTTTGGCTGTCCTGGAACTTCTGGCCTCGGATCTTCTGGCTCCCTAGAACCTCCGGCCTTGACAGAAAATCTGCGCATCTTCAACCACTTCCGCTAGTTCGACAACTCCGACCGTGGTGCAGCGGCATCTTCGCCAATGTACTAGAGACCGTGCACTACATCATCATCCATCCTTGCTTACATGAGACAAACCATTGCCAGTAACCTCGACGACATCTTTGTCTATTCCATGCAATTGCATTGCTAACCCCATAGCCTTCCTTTTGTGTCGCTTACCCATCGAGAATAGCCATTGAGTATTGCCGGCAACGTTACTTGTGCACGTTAGTGATCATTGCATATATCATCATATTGGTATTAATATCTTCATATGATCTCTTGTGTCACAAGGTTGTCATAGCATATACACAATTGCTAGCTTGGTTCGTAAAGTTTTGCATAAGTGGCCATCAAAAGAGCTCAAAAGAGAAAGAGCCAAACAAGCTTTTAAGCAAAAGAGAAAAGATAAGCAAAGAGATTTTAAGCAAGAACCATAGCATCATACAACATTAAGATTGTCATACTCGATCATCTTGGATCGTATCATCGGAATACCATACATATATCATACTTGGGATAGAAGTCGTTGCATTTTTGCTTAGTACGTTGTGCACAAGTTTTGTATCTGCCTACTGTGCAATCGTGCTAGCGTCTCTCTAGTGTTGTGCAACAAGAGCATTTTCCGTGGATTCCACCTTTTGAGCTCATTTTTGGTTGCACGAACACATCTATCTATTTTCCTGTGTGTTTCCGTGTACCACCTCTTGCTATCGGTCTACTTGCTGCATTTGTAAATTTGCAAATCTTTTTCCAACATTATTGAGTCTCACTAACAATTGCATCAATTTTGTGCCACCATCCTAACCGAGCTCCACTATAAGCTTTTACTTGTGTAGGTGTGAGAACCGACAAGAATTGGTACCAATTGTGCTATTTCCTTGTTACCCATTGGAGTGATCATTGATCCATCTTCAACATCGGTCAAGGTACATTTGGTATAAGTTCTTCTCTTTCTCCCACTCACATATTTTCTTGGAATGATGGATAGACCAAGTTCTTCTACCAACCCACTCTTCATCGAGAAAGACGATGACATGTCATCCTACATCACCAAGAGCCACCTCTTCAGTGCACAACGAGTTTTACATCAAAAACAACAAGCAATGAGCAACCGCATCGACAATCTTGCCACCGACTTGCGACTCTATGAGCAATGAACAAGAGACTACTTCGACAACAAGCTCGACGCACACAAACAAGAGAACGATGCAAGAATGGATGAGATTCGTGCCTTGTTGGTAAACCGCTCTTCTACCACTTCGTCCTACTCAAGTCGGAGCCGCTCAAGTCGACACTCCGACGACACCCTCTCCGGCTCAAGTACACCAACATCAAACACTCTACATCGAGCCGTGCACCAAGACCGTCATGCAAGTCGCAATCCTCTACACAGAACCGACTCTCAAGAGCAGTTACAACCGCAAGAACATTGACACCGTCAAAACCAAGCTACATTTGCGCAAGCACAAGAAAGGCAACGCCAACGACAACAAGAAGAGGAAGAGCGAGCGCGACTACACCAAGACGCACAAGATGTCGAGGCACAATGTCAAGAGCAACAACAACGTGTAGCACAAGCACTTGTGGCGTAGCTTGCACTCTACGACGCGAGTTGCACTGTCGCCAAACACAACCTACATACACGCAATCAAGAAGAAGCACTTCACGAAGAAGTCCAAGAGAGGAACTATCAAGCAAGATTACATCGACTAGCTCATCCACAAGCTCGACAAGAGCCACGCCAAGAGCAAAATGAGATTGAAAATCCTCCAAGCCAAGAGCAACATGAGGTTGACAGTCATCCACGTCAAGGGCGTCATCATCATCCCCGACCCCAACACAATGAAGAGAAACGCTACGGTAAGCTCAAGTTCACCATGCCCAAGTTCACCGGAAGCAATGATCCCGAAGAGTACCTTTCATGGGCATTGAAGGTCGACAAGATCTTTTGCTTGCACAACTATGAGGAAGATAAGAAGATTGCCATGGCATCCCTTGAATTCCAAGACTATGTACGCATATGGTGGGAACAAGTCCTTGAGCGCCGAGAAGCAAGAGGTGAAACACCAATCACCACATGGGATCAAATGAAGGATGTCATGCGAGCATGCTTTGTGCCAACATACTACAACCGCGACCTCTTCAAAAAACTCCAACTCCTCAAGCAAGGAACAAAGAGCGTTGAAGAATACTACAAGGAAATGGAGATTGCAATGATCAGAGCCAATGTCATGGAAGATGATGAGAAAACTATGGCCCGTTTCTTGAATAGACTCAACCATCCTATCAATAAGATCACCGACTTCCAACCCTACTCCAACCTCATTGAGCTAGTGCATCAAGCTACCAAAGAGGAATGTCAAGTGCAAGTTGAGTTCAAGTGAGATGAGCGAAGTGTGTGAGAACCCATCAAGTTTTATGCACTATGTCCTTTTTCTGCAAGGATGAGGCACCAAAAACTAACACCTATCACAATCTACCTTTAGTGTTGTCTTCTCTTTTGCAGGAATTTCAAGACGTTTTCCCCGATGAGTTACCTCCAGGGCTACCACCTCTATGAGGAATCAAACACCACATCGACCTCATACCCGGAGCTCCCCTTCCTAACAAGGCACCTAACCACGTCAACCCCGAGGAAACCAAGGAGATCCAACAGCAAGTACAACAACTCATCGACAATGGCCATGTACGTGAGAGCTTGAGCCCATGTGTCGTACCGGTAATCCCTGTCCCTAAGAAAGATGGCAGTTATCGCATGTGTTCCGATTGCCGTCCCATCAATGCTATCACCGTTAAATATTATTACCCTATTCCACACTTAGATGATATGCTAGATGAGCTTAGTGGAGCCACCATTTTCTCTAAGATTGCTCTCAAGAGTTGTTACTATCGAATACGCATCCAAGAACATGATGAATGGAAAACCGCATTTAAGACCAAATTTGGCTTATATGAATGGCTAGTTATGCCAATGGGTTTATCCAAAGCACCCAGTACTTTCATGCGAGTCATGCATTTTGTTCTTCGACCCTGTATTGGTGTATTTGTTTTGGTCTTTTTCCACGACATTCTTGTCTTTAGAAAATCCCTCAAAGATCAGGTCACCCATCTTAGAACCGTGTTGCAACCCTTAGTAAAGAGCGCCTTTATGCTAATATGGACAAAGGCCTTTTTGGTGCTGATAAGCTTGTTTTCTTGGGTTTCGTTGTGTCTTCTAAGGGTGTTCATGTAGATGAATCTAAGATCAATGCTATTAAAACTTGGCCCCAACCCACAAACTTGTAACAAGTGTGTAGTTTTCTTGGTCTAGCCGGTTTCTATCGTAGATTCGTTAAGGACTTCAGCACTATTGCATCTCCTTTACATGCTTTGAGTAAAAAGAATGCACCATTCATTTGGGGACCATCTCAAGACACCACATTTAATGAGCTTAAGAATTTGCTTACTCATGCTCCCATGCTTGCATTACCCAACTTTTACAAACCATTTGAAATTCATTGTGATGCTAGTGGTAATGGCATAGGAGGTGTGTTAACGCAAGAGCAGCACCCCATTGCTTACTTTAGTGAAAAACTTTCTGGAGCGCAACTCAATTATCCCATCTATGATAAAGAGCTATATGCTTTAGTGCGAGTTTTGCATGAATGGGAACATTATCTTCACCCTCATGAATTTGTCATTCATACCGACCATGAAACGCTTAAATACCTTAAGGGTCAAACTAAGTTGAACAAGCGTCATGCTAAGTGGAGTGAGTTCATTGAGTCATTTCCTTATGTCATTAAATATATCAAAGGCAAGGAAAATGTTGTGGCAGATGCTCTTTCCCGCATATGCATGCTTGTCACCAAACTTGAATTGAATGTCATTGGTTTTGAGCACATAAAATACTTGTATGTGCATGATCCTACTTTTTCTATTCCTTATGCTAAATGTTTGATGCAAACGTCTTGGGAACGCTGTTACCTCAAGGATGATTACCTTATGAGAGCTAACAAAATTTGCGTTCCCGAGTCTTCTCTTCGTTAGCTCCTTCTGTAAGAGGCTCGTGGAGGTGGGATAATGGGACACTTTGGATGTGACAAGATATTCGCCACGCTCTCCAAGAACTCCTTTTGGCCCAAGATGTTCTGCGACGTCTCACGCTTCAGCAACCGATGCTCTACATGTCGCAAAGCTAAGTCAAAAGCTCAATCCCAAGGTATTTACATGCCCCTTCAAATTCCATATCACCCATGGGAAGATATTAGCATGGATTTTGTGCTTGGTTTGCCTAGAATTTGAAATGGCAAAGATTTCGTGTTTGTTGTTGTGGAACGATTCTCTAAAATGGATCATTTTATTCCATGCAACAAGATAGACAATGCTTCACATATTGCAAATCTCTTTTGTAGGGAGATCTTGCGCCTCCGTGGAGTGCCAAAGACGATTTTCTCGGACCACGATGTCAAGTTCTTGAGTTACTTTTGGAATACTCTATGCGCCAAGCTCGGAATCAAGATCTTGTTCTCTTCGGCATACCATCCTCAAACTGATAGCCAAATGGAGGTGAAGAACCAAACACTCTCCACTCTACTACGCGTGTTGATCAAGAGGAACATCAAGGAGTGGGAGGAGTTCATACCCATTGCCGAGTACGCCTACAACCATTCAAGACATTCGACTACCGGCAAGTCCCCCTTCATAGTCGTCTATGGTTTCAACCTGTTGTCCCCATTGGACATTCTTCCTCTACCACTACAAGAGCGCATCAACATGGACGCGAGTGCCCAAGTGAACTACCTCAAGAAGATGCATGAAGATACAAGGCACACCATCGAGCGCCAAGTACAATGACTAGCGACCAAGCTCAACATCAACAAGCAACCCATGATATTGGACGTTGGAGATCTCGTGTGGCTAAACCTTCGCAAGGAAAGCTTCCCCAACAAACGCAAGTTCAAGCTTCTACCTCGAGCCGATGGACCCACAACAATGCATACAAGATCGATCTCCCACGCGACAAGTACAACATGAGCGATGTCTTTAATGTCAAGGATCTCTCTCCCTACCATGGTGATGAGGCTTTTGTTCCGAGGTCTTATCTTTACCAATGTCATCCCCATGGACACTACTTCGACTACACAAGCTCCAAGTGGACCCCATGACAAGAGGTCGAGCACGTGCTATTCAATCCGAGGTGACATCTCTCCTACTTGAACTTCCCTTACATTCGAGCCAGACATGGCTGCTACCTAAGTCAGAGGCACTGTGTGTGATTAGGTACATTGCACAGCCATGGAACCGAGAGCTAAAGAAGAAGGAATTGGCGTCAACTCTTTGTCCAGACCGGAACTTCCGGCCATGGCCTGGAACTTCCGGCCCCCGGAACCTTCGGCCGCCCCAGAACTTCCAGCCTCCGACGAACCAGACAGGCCTGGGCGTGCCAACTCTTAGGTTATCCCAGAACCAGCCCGGAACTTGACCCAGACCATCCGGCCCCCGGAACTTCTGGCCTGCCTGGACCTTCCGGACCCCGGACGTCAGACCAGCCCTGACCGTGCCAACTCTCTGGTTAGGCTGGACCCTCACCGGAACCTGGCCCGGAACTTCCGTCCTCTCCCGGAACTTCTGGCCCTGCCTGCGCGCTGTGGCTTGGGCCGAGGCCCGTGTACCCTTTCACCCCCGAGACTATATATACTATTCTCCTACCTAGATTTTAGGGTTAGAAAAGTAGTAGCTCATTGAGAAGCTTTGCTCTCCACTTGATCCCCTTCTCCTTAGGAGTTCACGATCTCTACGGAGAAGATCCCCCAAGTGGATTCAAGACCCCAATCGAGAAGACCCTCAAGACCTCCTCTCGGAGAAGAACGTGCCTCTTGTATCGTCCCTTATTGATTGTGGATCGTGTATCTCTTTGTGTTTCGAGGATCTAGCACATGTGTGATCGAATCTTGTTGATTGAGTGATTTCCTCTCGTGTTTCCCCTCGTGTTTCCCATCGTTTTCCCCTCGTGTTCTTTGTGTACATCACGGCATCCGCTCCAATCGTTAAAGATCGGGCATCTAGGGTTCTACCCTACATCAATTTTAATTCCAAAAAATTAAAAAATGATCAGAAAAACATGAAACCTTGCTTGATGTAATGTCATGCCACCAAGATGATGTGGTAAAAAAATTGGCATGTTTGACGAAAGTTTGGACACACACCCCTCACATACCGGAGCAACTCACTAAAAGGCTCGTGGTTCTGAGAGGGAACAATGCATGTTTGATGACGAACGGGTGATAGCTTCCTCTTACGGCCGTCAATTTTTTTCTACGTTCAGCATGTACTAATACAACTGTCATGTGAAAATTTGGAAAATATCAGGGGTCATTTGACCTTTTGAAGACATTTAAGTGATTTTCTAGCCATTTAATTACTGTAATTCAAATTTGAACTACATGTACATGCAACGTCTAACCATAATGGTTTGAAAAATCATATTTGTGTACTTGTGTGCGAGTTAATTCCATCTACAGTAAATTAGACGGAATTTTCAAACATATTGGTCTCACAGCATGGACACATGCATGGAGTGGCATGGCATTTTAATTCCTAAAAATTAAAAAATGATCAGAAAAACATGAAACCTTGCTTGATGTAATGTTATGCCACCAAGATGATGCGGTAAAAAAATTGGTCTATTTGACGAAAGTTAGGGCACGCACCCCTCACAAACCGGAGCAACTCACTAGAAGGCTCGTGGTTCTGAGAGGGAACAATGCATGTTTGATGACGAAAGGGAGATAGCTTCCTCTTTCAACCTTCAATTTTTTTTCTATGTTTAACATGCAATAATACAACTGTCATGTAAAAATTTGGAAAATTCAGGGGTCATTTGACCTTTTGAAGACATTTAAGTGATTTTCTAGCCATGTAATGATCGTAATTCAAATTTGAACTACATGTACATGCAACGGCTAACCATAACGGTTTGAAAAATCATATTTGTGTACTTGTGTGCGAGTTAATTCCATCTGTAGTAAATTAGAAGGAATTTTCAAACATATTGGTCTCGCGGCATTGACACATGCATGGAGTGCCATGGCATTTTAATTCCAAAAAATAAAAAAATGATCAGAAAAACATGAAACCTTGCTTGATGTAATGTCATGCCACCAAGATGATGTGGTCAAAAAATTGGCATGTTTGAAGAAAGTTTGGACACACACCCCTCACAAACTGGAGCAACTCGCTAGAAGGCTCGTGGTTCCGAGAGGGAACAATGCATGTTTAATGACGAACGGGAGATAGCTTCCTCTAAGAGCCTTCAAATTTTTTTCTACATTTAACGTGCACTAATACAACTGTGATGTGAAAATTTGGAAAATTTCAGGGGTCATTTGACCTTTTGAAGACATTTAAGTGATTTTCTAGCCATTTAATGACTGTAATTCAAAATTGAACTACATGTACATGCAAGGGCTAACCACAACGGTTTGAAAAATAAATTTTGTGTACTTGTGTGCGAGTTAATTCCATGTGTAGTAAAATAGAAGGAATTTTCAAATATATAGGTCTCACGGCATGGACACATGCATGGAGTGCCATGGCATTTTAATTCCTAAAAATTAAAAAATGATCAGAAAAACATGAAACCTTGCTTGATGTAATGTCATGCCACCAAGATGATGTGGTAAAAAATTGGCCTGTTTGACAAAAGTTTGGACACACACCCCTCACAAACCGGAGCAACTCACTAGAAGGCTCGTGGTTCTGAGAGGGAACAATGCATGTTTGATGACGAACGGGAGATAGCTTCCTCTTACAGCCTTCAATTTTTTTCTATGTTTAACGTGCACTATACAACTATCATGTGACAATTTGGAAAATTTCAGGGGTCATTTGACCTTTTAAAGACATTTAAGTGTTTTTCTAGCCATTTAATTACCGTAATTCAAATTTGAACTACATCTACATGCAATGGCTAACCATAACGGTTTGCAAAATCATATTTGTGTACTTGTGTGCGAGTTAAAAAATCATCAGACCATATAAGTATCTGGTGTTCAAAAAAGAAAATGTAAAATCTGGCAAGACAACCGGCCCCCACACGATTGGCACTCTATTTCGTGCCTCGAGGTTTGGAAGGTTCTGTATTGGAAACCTTCAGCTATTATGTTCACACATGGATTTTGCTGCGGGAATCGTCTATAATTCAAACTATAGTACTCATAAATTTCGGCGACTGGTGTGTGTACTATTCTCGTCGATCTAGATTCCGGCCGCTAATAAATACTACCTTGGTCATGTCGTCCCGCCTGCATTATCATCTACACCCTTCCCTCGCTCGCCCTCTCTTTCTCTCAAATCTTTGCCATGGCGCTGCCGGTCTGCCCATGTGCCGACGAGGAGTCGCTGCCCCCCGAGGAAGCTCACTCGAAGAGAGCAGCGACGAGGACCCCTATGTGTCGTCGGAAGAGGTTGCGCCGGACCTCCCAACCTTGGATTGGTTTTGGGGCCAGTACGATCTTCGTCTTTGGAAGTCGCTGCCGCCGGCTGAGAAAGCCGGGCAAGTGGCTTTCAAGAAGGAGATGGCGGAGGAGGAAGCCAGGTACCAGGCGGCCTATGAAGCCCGTGATGCTGCCTGGAAAAAGGAGGCGGTGGAACTTTGGGGGCGGGCGCGTCATCGGGCGGAGGAGGTGTACGAAACAGGTACTTCGCGAGGAAGGTCAAAGGCGCTAGGCGCCTCATCCCTGCGTGGAGGTGGGCCGATAAGCTCCAGTGTGCCACCTACGAGGAGCTCCGGTGAGCGCCCAACGAAATGGCAAGATCGTTCGCGCTCGTTCGCCGGCAAGAGGCAGATCAGTACATCAAGCGCTGTGAGGCGGGGGAGGCGGAGTACTACCTTCGTGCTGGGAAGACGTCGTGCACGAGGGAGCTGCTGGCGAGGGGCTGCCGAAATACTACGCCAAGAGGGATTATTAGTTTTAGTATTGTTCGTTTTCAATTTTATGCATTGTACCTACTAGTTAAGTATCATCAAGTATATGTGATGATATTATATATATTATGTGATGAACTAATGAACAATTAATATATATATATATATACATATATATATATATATTACGAATTCCATTTTGTATCTATTTTTGTATACTAATTTGAATCTAGCTGTTATCATCCACATATACATAATGGAAAGCATATATACCCACATTGAAACATAACACATAAGAATGGAAAATGTAGTACACACATTGAAACAAACCACTGTGAATACATAGCTACCCACGTAGAAATGACTCCACAAAATAAAACGCGTCCATGAGACCATGACCAGTAGCCCTTGCCTACGGTAGCTCTTGGCTCTGCCTGAACTCGTGCAGGCGTTCGTTCAAGCGGTCGACACGCTCACGGTACATCTGGAGCACGATCTCGAGCTCCAAGTTGGATATTTCATCGGAGATCACCAACTCGAGGATGCGACGGCCATGTTCCTCTACTGCGCCCAGGTGGACACATGGGCCAAAGAGGAGGTCGAGCCTACCGACCAGCGCATTGGCATCGAGCGGGTCACGGACAAGGCGAATGGCATGACCCATGCGAACGGCGTGACAGGCATCCGGTGAGAGTACGGCGCGGCCGGCCTCTGGTGCAAGTACGGCACAGAGGGCCTCTGCCCACTCCTAGTGAGGAATGGGGGTACTAACGAGACATGTACCCAGCTGCGACGCCCTATCAACAGCAGGCAAGCGCCAATGGATCTACTCTTGCTATGCGGTGCGCCGTGCCTTTAGCACTGTGGTGGTCCAATGGTCTCGCCATGTAGCGAGCTGCAGCCTATCGGCACGGATGTGCCTAGCTTGCTCTGTGGTGTGCCATCGATCATTGCGGCGAGTTGCAGCCTCTCAGCGCTGACATGCCTATCTTGATCCACGGCGCTGAAGCACCATGCGCCAAGGGTCTGCTCAACCCTGGCGATGACGCGCATCACGACATTGTCCATCACGTTGCCGGGGAGCGCCTCGGCCTCGACGGGTCGTGGCACCTTCTCGTTTTCCTTGTCGACGAGGTTGATGGTAGAGGCAGCGCTTTGGTGAGTTGGCGTGCTTGGAAAAGGTGGATGTGCTACAGGTTGCGCTTGTTGCGTCTATGCGTTGCGCGCCGCCTAGGTTTATGTGCAATATCACTGTGTGTCGGGAAACAGGTGAGGAAATGGCGGGAAACAGTGGCGTGTTCATAAAACACCATCAATTAATGGAAACTTAGCATATAAGGAACATGGAGCTAGCACAACAAGTAGATGATGATGAGATGAACACAAGCCACACTAGGGAACCCGTCGGTGATGAATTCATCAATCGCGAACGGTTGTATACTAGCAAGCATTTGCCCACAACACACATAGCTTATTCCATCACAAACAGGTCGGATGGATCAATTGTATGCCACGTATCGCACACTGTCAAAAAGTAATGCGGTATACCTTCTTTAACATGTGTTAAAAAATAAAAAAATAAAAAAACAAGGACTTAGAGGTTAATATAACTCATGGGATGGATCATAGGTCATTTAATTTCACCTTTATGACCCATCCCATCAGTTAATTTAACATCAAGACAACTTCCCATCCAGTCACCCATCTGATGGGTGCTCTAGCCTGAGCACAGTTAACTTGAGAGTTCTCTTAGATGAACTATTGGTGGAAAAGCTAGTCCTTGCTGATATAGTGATAACCCACAAGTATAGGGGATGAATTGTAGCCTCTTTCGATCAGTAAGAGTCTCGAACCCAACGAGGCGCTAAAGGTAGAACAAATATTCCCTCAAGTTCTATCGACCATCGATACAACTCTACGCACGCTTAGCGTTCGCTTTATCTAAAACAAGTATGAAACTAGAAGGACTTTGTAGGTATTGTTGGAAAGCTTTGCAAGATAATAAAGAGCACGTAAATATAAACTAGGGGATGTTTAGATAAAGAAGCAATAAAGTAAATATAGCGAGTGTGGAAAAGTGGTGGTAGGAGTTGTGGAATTGTCCCTAAGCAATTGACTACTTTACTAGACCGATAGCAAGTTTTATGTGGGAGAGGCATAAGCTAACATACTTTCTCTTCTTGGATCATATGCACTTATGATTGGAACTCTAGCAAGCATCCGCAACTACTAAAGTTCATTAAGGTAAATCCCAACCATAGCATTAAAGCATCAAGTCCCCCTTATCCCATACTCCACAACCCCCTTACTCGGGTTTATGCTTCTGTCACTCAAGCAACCCACTATAAGTGAATCATGAACGTATTGCAACACCCTACAGTGGGAATCCCTCACGCTTGCGCGACACGGAGGGCACAATAGGACAGCAACATAACCACAAGCAAATTAAACCAATCATAGCAATTCACCAATCACCGATAGGACAATGAAAATCTACTCAGACATCATAGGATGGCAACACATCATTGGATAATAATATGAAGCATAAAGCACCATGTTCAAGTAGAGGGTATAGTGGGTTGCGGGAGAGTGGACCGCTGAATATAGATGGGGGAAGGCGATGGAGATGTTGGTGAAGATGATGGAGGTGTTGGTGTAGATCACGGTGATGATGATGGCCCCCTCACGGTGTTCCGGCGCCACCGGAAGCAAGGGGGAGAGAGCCCCCCTTCTTCTTCTTCTTCTTCCTTGACCTTCTCCCTAGATGGGAGAAGGGTTTCCCCTCAGGTCCTTGGCTCCCATGGCGTGGGAGGGGCGAGAGCCCCTCCGAGATTGGATATGTCTCTTTGTCTCTCTCTGTTTCTGTGTTCCCAGATTCTGCCCTTTCACCGTTTCTTATATATCCGGAGATCCGTAACTCCGATTGGATTGAAACCTTCTCCAAGATTTTTCTTCAAAAATTAGATTTCTTGCAGCTGAAGAAAGCAGTAACCGCCTTACGGGGTGCCCACGAGGGTCAGGGGCGCGCCCCCTGCCTCGTGGCCCCCTCGGGCACCATCTCGCGTTGATTCTTCTTCCCAAATCTCACAAATATTCCAAAAATATTCTCCGTCCGTTTTTATCCCATTTGGACTCCGTTCAATATGGGTTTTCTACGGAACATAAAACATGCAACAAACAGGAACTGGCACCGGGCACTGGATCAATATGTTAGTCCCAAAAATAATATAAAAAGTTGCCAAAAGTATATGAAAGTTGAATAATATTGGCATGGAGCAATCAAAAATTATAGATACGATGGAGACATATCATCATCCCCAAGCTTAATTCCTGCTCGTCCTCGAGTAGGTAAATGATGAAAAATATATTTTTTTATGTGGAATGCTACCTAGCATAATCTTGATCATGTAATCTAATATGGCATGAATATTAAGACACGAGTGATTCAAGGCAATAGTCTATCATTTGACATAAAAACAATAACTTAGGCCATCCCAACAAGCAATCATGTCTTTCAAAATATCAATGCTTCAGAATGTTATCCCTACAAAATCATATAGTCTTGTATGCTCCCTTTTCGTAACACAAGGTACCCCTCATGCCTATCCCGGTGTCAGCCAAGCAATTGGTTCATACTTTTTAACGCGCTTCAGCTTGTTCAACCTTCACGCAATACATGAGCGCAAGCCATGGATATAGCATTATAGGTGGAATAGAGTATGGTGGAGGTTGTGTGGAGAAGACAAAAAGGGATAAAGTCTCACATCGACGCAGCTAATCAACGGGCTATGGAGATGCCCATCAATTGATGTTAATACAAGGAGTAGGGATTGCCATGCAATGGATGCACTAAGAGCTATAAGCATATGAAAGCTCAAACTAGAAACTAAGTGGGTGTGCATCCAACTTGCTTGCTCATGAAGACCTAGGGCATTTGAGGAAGCCCATCATTGGAATATACAAGCCAAGTTCTGTAATGAAAATTCCCACTAGTATATGAAAGTGACAATATAGGAGACTCTCTATATGGAGAAGATGGTGCTACTCTGAAGCACAAGTGTGGTAAAAGGATAGTAACATTGCCCCCCCCCCTTTTGGCGGGCTTCTTTGCCCCCCTTTTTTTATTTAGGCTTCTTTGGCCTCTCTTTTTTTTGGCATGTGGCAATGCTCTAACAATTATGATCATCACACTTTTATTTACTTACAACTCAATATTACAACTTGATATTAGAACAAAAATATGACTATATGAATGCTTCCGGTGGTGTACCGGGATGTGCAATGATCTAGCATAGAAATGACATCAAAAACGGACAAGCCATGAAAACATCATGCTAGCTATCTTACGATCATGCAAAGCAATATGACAATGAATGCTCAAGTCATGTATATGATGATGATGGAAGTTGCATGGCAATATATCTCGGAATGGCTATGGAAATGCCATAATAGGTACGTATGGTGGCTGTTTTGCGGAAGATATAAGGATGCTTATGTGTGATAGAGTGTATTGTATCACGGGGTTTGGATGCACCGGTGAAGTTTGCACCGACTCTCGAGGTGAGAAAGGGCAATGCACAGTACTCAAGAGGCTAGCAATGATGGAAGGGTGGGAGTGCGTATAATCCATAGACTCACATTAGTCATAAAGAACTCATATACTTATTGCAAAAGTTTATTAGCCCTCGAAGCAAAGTACTATTACGCATGCTCCTAGGGGGGAGGTTGGTAGGATTTAACCATCGCGCGCGCCCGACCTTCACGCAAAGATAAACAATCAAAATACAATGCGTGCCAATTTGTTTACATAGTTAGTAGACCATACGTGCATGCTTCGGGAATCACAAACCTTAACACAAATATCCTTACTAAACACAACCATCTACTAGAACCTCCCACATATTATCATCTCTATATCGCAAAACTATTGCAAGGAATCAAACATATCATATTCAGTGATCTACAAGTTTTATGTAGGATTTTATGACTAACCATGTGAATGACCAATTCCTGTCATCTCTCTAAATTGATATAAGTGAAGCAAGAGAGTTTAATTATTTCTACAAAAGATATGACCATGCTCTTACAAATATAAGTGAAGCAAAAGAGCATTCTACAAATGGCGGTTTTCTATGTGAAGAGAAACAAGCAATCCAAACTTCAAATGATATAAGTGAAGCAAATGAAGCATTCTATAAAGCCATACTCAAAAGATTTAAGTGAAGTGCAATTAGCATTCTATAAATGGACCATGGACCATCTCATACCAGCATGGTGCATAAAATAAAAGTGAAAACTAAGTGCAAAAGACGCTCCAAGACTTGCACATATCGCATGAACGAAACGAATCCAAAAACATACCCATACTTTTTGAAGAAAAAGGGGATGCCTTCTGGGGCATCCCCAAGCTTAGATGCTTGAGTCTCCTTGAATATTTACTTGGGGTGCCTTGGGCATCCCCAATCTTGAGCTCTTGCCTCTCCTCCTTTTCCTCATATCGAGACCTCCTCGATCAAACACTTCATCCACACAAAAATTCAACAGAAAACTCGGTAAGATCCGTTAGTATAATAAAGAAAATCACTACTCTAAGTACTGTTGCAAACAAATTCATATTTTGTTTTTGCATTTTTTTCCACTGTAATATAACTTTTCCATGGCTTAATCCACTGATAGAAATTGATAGTTTCATCAAAACAAGTAAACTATGCATCAAAACCAGAATCTGTCAAAAACAGAACAGTCTGTAGCAATCTGAATATTCACCATACTTCTGTTACCCCAAAAATTCTACCAAAATTAGGAAAAATAAAAAAATTGTACAACAAGACAGGGAAAAAACAATCAGAACCGTTTGGCATTCCAGTAAAAAAATTAAAATCGTGCACTACATCCAAAGTTTCTGTCCTGCACCGTACAAACCAACAAGCATTGTAAACATCCTAAAGGCAAATCTTAGCACATTATTTTTATAATACAATGAAATTGTACAGGGGGGTAATTATTTTTGATGAAATGTTTCTGTAATTAAGATTCACAAAGTTTCCGTGAGCATGAACAAAGTTCAAGGAGCTCCCCCACTTCAACAAGGCTTGTCTCTCTCACTTTCACTTTCCTTTTTGAAAAGTTTTGGGTTCCCCTCTTTATTTTTTTTTTGTTTTTAGACTATATAAAAGCACTCAACAGAAATAAATGACTCTCTAAAACTTCCAGGTTTTCTCCCTGGCAGCGCTTTCTTTAAAGCCATTAAGCTAGGCATATAGTGCTCAAGTAATGGATCCACCCGGATCCCAAGGTATATCAAAGCCAATTTTAATTAACAATGATTTGTAATTTAGTAGTGAGCACAAAGTAACATATATCAAGCAATGACGAAGTCTAACTCTCTTCCTATGCATCGCATGTCATAAAAGAACAATTCATGCACACCAAGTAAAGGCCAATGCATAGTATAAGCAGTTTCTTGCAATTTTATCATATTGGAAACATAGAGAGGTGGAGATATAGTTCCTCTCTCATAATAATTGCAAGTAGGAGAAGCAAGCACATGCATATTATATCTATCAAAATCATCATGTGTAGTAGTAGAATGCAACCCATAAATATAATCCTTAATAAGCACAAACTTCTCCAATATAGTGTAGTCGGGAGAATTCAAAAAGATAATAGGACTATCATGCGTGGGTGCAATAGCAACAATTTCATGTTTAACATAAGGAACCATAGCAAGTTCATCTCCATAAGCATCATTCATATTGGCATCATGGCCACAAGCATAGCAAGCATCATCAAAAAGGGGTATTTCAAGAGAATCAATGGGATCATAACAATCATCCTAGCAATCATCCTTCGGTAAGCACGAAGGGAAATTAAACAATGTATGAGTTGAAGAGTTACTCTCATTAGAAGGTGCGAATGGGTAGCTAATCCGTTCTTCCTCCTTTTGTTCTTTGCTCTCCTCATCATCTTTTTCATCCAATAAACTCACAGTTTCATCAATTCCTTCTTCCATAGACTCCTGCAAAATATTAGTCTCTTCTTGGACAGCGGAGACTTTCTCAATAAATGCATCAATATTGGAATTGTATTCATAATTATCATAACAATAGTTAAGGATAGCTAAATTTTTAGGTCTATAAACAGAATCATCAAAATCTTCAAACTCTTTAAACAAAGATTCAATTTCATAAGAACCCATAAAAGCAACAAATTCTTCTATTTGTTCCACATCATAGTAATCATAGATAGCATTAGCATAAGAAGCCAAGGTTTTATCATCATTAAATTTGCATGAAAAGGGATGTGGAGCCTTCATCCTAGAGCAACAAGTATAATCATATCTCAAGCATAGTTCTCGAGCATACCAATGCAACATATGAATTTGGTCCCATAATAGTTTCCCTTTTTGTGTCAAGCGATAATCCCTAAAGTATTCATGTTGATCCAATGTGTCTCCCATAACAAAACTGAGTGGGGTTTTCTCAGGATTATCAAAGTAGTACATAATATTTTTCACATAACCAGCATCGAGGGTTTTAGGAGGTTCCCCATCTCCATGAGTAGCAAGTACACCTAATTTTTTTTATTTCGTGTTCCATATCCATAAGTAAAGATAGAGAACAACTTAGAACAGTAAATAAAAAATACTTAGTGATAAAGCAAACAAGCACACACGAGAATATTCACCCCACGCTATGACTCCCCGGCAACGGCGCCAGAAAAAGGTCTTGATAACCCACAAGTATAGGGGATCAATTGTAGCCTCTTTCAATAAGTAAGAGTGTCGAGCCCAACTAGGAGCTAAAGGTAGAACAAATATTCCCTCAAGTTATATCGATCACCGATACAACTCTACGCACGCTTAGCGTTCAATTTACCTAAAACAAGTATGAAACTAGAAGGACTTTGTAGGTATTGTTGGAAGGTTTGCAAGATAATAAAGATCACATAAATATAAACTAGGGGCTGTTTAGATAAAGAAGCAATAAAGTAAATATAGCGAGTGTGGAAAAGTGGTGGTAGGAGTTGCGGAATTGTCCCTAAGCAATTGACTACTTTACTAGACCGACGACAAGTTTTATGTGGGAGAGGCATAAGCTAACATACTTTCTCTTCTTGGATCATATGCACTTATCTAGCAAGCATCCGCAACTACTAAAGATCATTAAGGTAAAACCCAACCATAGCATTAAAGCATCAAGTCCCCTTTATCACATACGCCACAACCCCCTTACTCGGGTTTATGCTTCTGTCAATCAAGCAACCCACTATAAGCAAATCATGAACGTATTGCAACACCCTACAGCAGGAATCCCTCACGCTTGCGCGACACGGAGGGCACAATAGGACAGCAACATAACCACAAGCAAATTAAACCAATCATAGAAATTCACCAATCACCGATAGGACAACGAAAATCTACTCAGACATCATAGGATGGCAACACATCATTGGATAATAATATGAAGCATAAAGCACCATGTTCAAGTAGAGGGTACAGCGGGTTGCGGGAGAGTGGACTGCTGAATATATATGGGGGAAGGTGATGGAGATGTTGGTGAAGATGATGGAGGTGTTGGTGTAGATCGCGATGATGATGATGATGGCCCCCTGACGGTGTTCTGGCGCCACCGGAAGCAAGGGGGAGAGAGCCCCCCTTCTTCTTCTTCTTCTTCCTTGACCTTCTCCCTAGATGGGAGAAGGGTTTTCCCTCAGGTCCTTGGCTCCCATGGCGTGGGAGGGGCGAGAGCCCCTCCGAGATTGGATATGTCTATCTGTCTCTCTTTGTTTCTGCGTTCCCAGATTCTGCCCTTTCACCGTTTCTTATATAATCGGAGATCCGTAACTCCGATTGGATTGAAACCTTCGCCAAGATTTTTCTCCAAAAATTAGATTTCTTGCGGCCGAAGAAGAGCAGTAACCACCGTACGGGGTGCCCACGAGGGTCATGGGTGCGCCTGCCCCCTGGGGCGCGCCCCTGCCTCGTGGCCCCCTCGAGCATCGTCTCGCGTTGATTCTTCTTCCCAAATCTCACAAATATTCCAAAAATATTTTCCGTCCGTTTTTATCCCGTTTGGACTCCATTTGATATGGGTTTTCTGCGAAACATAAAACATGCAACAAATAGGAACTGGCATCGGGCACTGGATCAATATGTTAGTCCTATAAATAATATAAAAAGTTGCTAAAAGTATATGAAAGTTGAGTAATATTGGCATGGAACAATCAAAAATTATAGATACGACGGAGACGTATCATATTGGATGCCTCTTCGCATCCTTGTGGCGTACTCGGATGACCGCCCATCCCCCAACGGCCAATAGATGTTGTGTAGACAAAGCATATCACATACGTCTTATTAGAATCAATCATCTGTGTTATTATCAGTCTTCGCACACATTTCTGATTATAGACCTTTTTGCCGCGTATCACACACATCTTGTTATATTGAACCCTTTATGTTCTCTTGTATCAACACAAACAATTCATCCGAGTGAACCGCATGTCGTATATCGCACACACCTTGATTTGGCTGGCCGTTTCTTTTGTGTTTCCTAATCACAAATAGTTCATCTGAGTGAACCGTATGTTGTATATCGCACACACACCTTCATTTGGCAGCCTGTTTATTCTGTTCCTCCTCATTGCAAACAGTTAATTGAACTGAAGTGTATGACCTACATCACACACGCAACCAAAATCTGAACCGTGTTTGATGCATCCATCATCGGAAATGTTTTTTACCTTTTTGATGGTTTTTTACACCACCGTTTGCGATTATTGCATCGCACACAGTTTCGTCGAAGGGTCGCTGATCGTAGTGTCGCGTTAGCAGCATCCAGCAGTAGTTCCCTACCGAGGAGATTGCACCTACTGACTCAGATGATGTGCCTGAACTTTATTATGAGTTTGTCCCCTCTCCAGAGAAGGTACCATCTTGGGCCTCCAAGCTCAAGTAGAAGATGAGGAAGATCTTCTACATGCAAGCCAAGGGCAGTATAGGGCCCATGTGGCTGAGAAGGTGGTTCGCATGCGTCATAAGACCATGATGAGGCACCTGGGTCTAGAGATTACTAGTGGCTCTGAGGAGCGGGTCATGGATGAGGAGACATGGATATCGTAGCACATCAATGGTCAAACTCGGGGGTTGAGCATCAACAAGAGGCAGCAGGGACATCAGAGGAGTCTGAGGAGGACGAGGACTCTGAGGAGCACGAGGAGTATTGATGTCCTGGAGCATCTCCATCACCTTGGACTTGTTTAGTGCTCTTTGCCCTTTTGGTGTCTCGATGCCAAATGGGAAGAGAGCTTAGGGATTTGCCACGTTACGAGTGTGTCTTCTTTGTTGTTGATTTCATTCTCTCGTGAACTCTTTCTGGTTTGCTTTGCTTTGCTTTAGTTTTTGTGTGGAAACTTAAGTACCTATCCTATGGTGTGAGACATATGCTACCCTATCTTTATCTCTATGTCAAGTACCTTATTAGCTTGTGAGATGTTATTTATCTTGTGCCTTATCTTTATGCTCACATGCTATTTCCTTGCATCTATGCTTATCTATCATATTCTGTTGATGCCAATATTGCCAGTCTATAAAATATAGGGGGAGTGTGGATCCTAGTGTGTGTGCTTTGCATTCCAATGGCATACTTAATTAGTGCACACATCTAAGGGGAGCCTGTCTATACTTTGTAGATGTTGGTTTTGCCTACTTTCTAGTTCATTCTTTGCAAATCCTGCGTTGTCATCAATCCACCAAAAATGGGGAGATTGTTAGGGCACTTTTCTCCCTTAGTGGTTTTGGTGATTGATGATAATACATTTGCGGACTAATCGTGTGCATTTAGCATTTTAGATAATCTATCATATGGCACAAGACCAT
Organism: Triticum aestivum; assembly: GCF_018294505.1. NCBI lineage: Eukaryota > Viridiplantae > Streptophyta > Magnoliopsida > Poales > Poaceae > Triticum > Triticum aestivum. Next base: position 436,140,156 of record NC_057798.1, read on the forward strand.
TCATGCCCGTCTGAGCTATTGTGAAGACGGTATTTTCTTGCGTTTAATTTTTGGTGGATTTGAGTCGTAGGATCACCGTACTATTAAGAGGGGGTCCGCTTCGGAACAGTTTGGGTGGAATCAACACATACACAGTACTTTTGCAGCCTCTTTCTTTCCCGGTAATTGAGCTTGTCCTTCCCCTGTGCATGGACTTTCCAGAGCATCTTAAGCGGTAGTACCACTCTGCTCAGTGGTAGTACCGCTCTAGTGGTACTAAGCAGTTCAGTGCTAACCTCACTTCCTCTTGTTTTTATGTTCTGTAAATGGGCGTTGGTAGAGCGGTAGTTCAGCACGGTAGTACCGCTCTAGCGGTACTGCAGCCCTGACTACCTCCCCACTACCGCAGGTTTACTGGGCATGCTTCAGCTAAGCGGAAGTGCCACTCCTACAGAGCGGTAGTACCGCTCCGGCGGAACTACCGTTGTTCCACTACCGCATGGAGTACCACTTATATTTTGCTCTCTGGATAGCTCTGTCCCTCGAGTGGAAGTACCGGTAGTAGCCAGCAGTAGTACCGCCCGGGCGGCACTACCGCCCTGCCTTTCTCTTCTACCGCTGGTTCCAGTTGTTGTTCAACACTAAGCGGAAGTACCGTTGGTGGGAGCGGTAGTACCTCTCCAACGGCACTACCACCTCCCTGACCTACTCACTTGAACGTAGTACCTAGATCTTCCATGCCAGTGGAAGTACCGCTCGCCTAAGCGGTACTACCGCTTGTGCACGGGTTGTGGGTGCATAACAGTTGGATTTCATTCCCCACTATAAAAGGGAGTCATCTTCTCCAAGTTGACTTACCTCTTCCTCCCCCAAGCTCCATTGTTGCTCACAAGCTCATTTCGCCCGATCTCTCTCCCTAGCCAATCAAACTTTTTGATTCTTTAGGGATTGGTTAAGAAGGCCTAGATCTACACTTCCACCAAGAGAAATTTGATTCCCCCCCCACTAATCCCTTGCAGATCTTGTTACTCTTGGGTGTTTGAGCACCCTAGACGTTTGAGGTCACCTCGGAGCCACATTCCATTGTGGTGAAACTTTGTGGTGGTGTTGGGAGCCTCCAACTCGGTTGTGCAGAGAGCCCCAGATTTCTTTGTGAAGGTCCGGTTGCCGCCTTCAAGGGCACCACTAGTGCAGGACAACATCTTGCATTGTGCGAGGGCCTAAGGAGAATACGGTGGCCCTAGTGGCTTCTTGGGGAGCATTGTGCATCCACACCGCTCCAACGGAGATGTACTTCCCTTCAAAGGGAAGGAATTTTGGAAACACATCCTCGTCTCCATCGACTCCACTTGTGGTTATCTCGTACCATTACATTGTGCAAGCTTTACTTGTGTTGTTTATCTTGCTTGCTTGTATTGTTGTTGTTGCTAGCATCATATAGGTTGTTCACCTAGTTGCATATCTAGACACCCTATTTGTTGCTAAACCTAATTTGTTAAGAAAAACTAAAAATTGGTAGTTTCCTATTCACCCCCTCTAGTCAACCATATCGATCCTCTCACTGGTTCCAGTTTTCTCCGAAATTTTTTCAACATCTCCAGAACTTTTCCGATGACTTTCTCTCAATCTCCCAACCACCTAGTACTCAACAAATTGATAGACACTAAGTGTAGGACTCTATAGGATCGGTGAAGTATAGACATGACCGACACTCCTTCTGATCAATGATCAATAGTTGAACCATGTACATCCATATTGACCCCTATACCCATGCGAGCTACATTCACGTGAACATGTAGTTATTGTGTGCTACTCTTTTTTCTTTGCGATATGTTACAAAACTCGAGGTGAGATTTGTCGGCATCCCCGCGAGTCAAGAACTTCTTCACTATGCTAGTTTTCTCATTATTGGTTTTGTTCTCTATTATCGTTCCCTTATTCCGGCATCACGTTGTGTCTTGCAAGACGATGATGGATATCGTCACACCGAGAGGGCCCTAAAATATCTCCCCATCGACGGAGGAGTTAATCCCAATCTTGAGCTATCAAGTACCATGTCATACTTTCCCGATGCACCTGAAAGTTGCCGTTGTGAGCACCCTGTTATGGTTGACGTTTGTCAAACCCAAAAGTGCATCATCTGGTATGAACGAACACGGTACTCTCATGGTCTAAGTAATTATCCAAACCTTAACTTTATTGTGCTATTTACCATTAACTAGTGACGAAAGGATATTATTGTAAACAATCAATTCGGTCTTTTCCAACACAAGTGATCTTTTAACATTGTGTCCTCAAAGTTGTTGCATACTAACTTATGTCCATGATCATAGAAACAGAACTATCATGCAACATTTGAGCTAGTCTTAGAGGTGAGACCAAAAATCTATTTTACCGTTTATTGTTCCATAGATGCATATATGTTTTCCTCTAGGCCCTTTGGATATATAGACTCGAGAACCATTGCAATTATAGCATGGAAAGTAAAAATAATTACAAACATAAAAATAAATAATTACATTTATTATTGCCTCTAGGGCATATTTTGTTCAAGCACGACCTCGTATTCCTTTGAAGTTAGCCTAGGAGGTCCGGACATAGTAGATCAGCGCTTATTGGCTGCGCTGCAAGTTGTTCTTGTAGCCGACCCACACGATTTGAAATTTTTGATGTCACTTAGCACGAAAGCTCCTCTAGGCCACTACGACGTCTACAACCAAACCATCCAAATCCTCCCCATTCGTCGAGGAGGACAACCCGGTCACTGCCCGGATAGGAAAGAGACGGAAAAAATGGCACCCAATTGGACTCTCCACTTTATGCCCATATGACTAGGTTGTCCGCATATCTCCATATCCACACCTACTATGGTGAAGATATTAGGATGTCAGGGCAACCTTCCACGTTGGTTTTGTGCCATCCGGAGGCGCGCCCAGTCAGATCAAAATTAGACAATGGTGGTTGTAGATGATCTTATGTCACTTAGGACCGAAACTTCTCTAGGCCCTTTATGTAGTTAAAAAACAAATAAATAAATAAATAAATGAGGAGGGTGGGTTGTTTCTGAAATAAGGTGGCGATGATGTCATATTTATATATGACATAGTTAGAGCAACTCCAACGGGGCGACCCATTTTGTCCGTCGCCGTTCGTCTGGGTCGGCGTGGACAAAAAGAGGAGGCCTAACGCGTCGACCCAAACCCAAAACGCGCCTGCTTCGCGTCTGCGCCGGCGCATTTGCGGCCTAAATTTGCGTCCCAAATGCGTCGGCGTGGACGCGGAACGGATGCCACACGCGTCTTCTCGGTGTCCGTCGCGGCCCCACCTGGCGGTCGTCCAACTGCCCGCCACCTTGCCGGTCAGCTTAATTTATGACCCCAGGCCCACGCGTCAGCGACGGCGGTCGTCCTTTTTTAAGTCGACCGTGCGGCGGGGCCGTCCTCATCCAGCCCCCATCCCCATTCCCATCTAGCCACACTCGCTCCCCCGTCGCCGGCAAACCCTAGCCAACCCTAGCCACCTTAACCGTGCCAAATGGGGGTCTTCTCCGGCGCCGGCAGCAGCAACAAGTCGAAGAGCAAGGCCCCCGCCGTCCCTTTTTCCGCGGAGTTCCTCCCGCCTCCGCCGGCGCCGGCTCACCGGCAGAGGTAGCGTGTGAACGTGCCCATGCACCAGGCGGAGTGGCATTGGCAGCACCGCGTGCCTCTGTCGTACCCCGACGCCACCCTGCCGCACGACTGGCATCTGGATCCGGAGAGGATCCCAGTGCCGGTGGCGTCGCGGTCGGCTAGGGCGCACGCGGAGGAGGTGCGTTGACGGCGGGCGTTGCTGACGCCGGAGCAGCGCCGCGACAGTGCCTACGCAGCCGACTCGCCCAACTGAGTGAGATGGTTTGCGTTCGAGCACGAGGAGGCAAGGCGAAGCGACGTGCGCGAGGTCGACCGCAGCTTGCCGCCACCCCTGCTTATCGTCCGCGAGGAAGACCAGGCGGGGGGGATGCCTACCAGGCGGCCCTTGCGGCCGTCTACCGGGAAAGCAAGGAGGACGAGCGGCGTAGGACGGAGGCGGCGGAGGAAGAGGAGGCTCGGTACGAGGAGGCCATGGCGCAAGCCATGGCCCTCTCCGCGGCGGGCGACTGCGTGGTGCCGTAGGTGGCCGCGTCGTCCCACTCCCACCGCCTCATCAAAGCCGAGCCGCAGCCGGAGCAAGAGCCGGAGCCCATCGAGCCCTACTCCTGGACGGGAGTAGTGCGCGAGTGGGTCAGGGCGCGCCCGACATAAACGCGCTCTGAAACACGGCGTTCCCCTGGGCCGGCCCGGCGCCGACGCTTATCGACCTTACGGACCTCGAGGACGATGACGACGATGCCTAGGGCAGCGCGTAGACGCGTAGTTTAGTTTGTTTTTATTTTTCTTAAATGCAAATGTGGACGCGTGGACTTTCGCCGGTCTTCGTGATCGGCTTTAATGTTTAATTAATGTTGCTTTTATTTTAAATATGCATGCATTCTTTTTTTTAGCGCCATCAAAATGGGTCGCGCCAGCGTTGGGCGCACGCGCCGACCCAAACGCGAAAGCGGACGTTCGTGTCCGCCTGGCCAACCCAAACGGACAAAATGCGGACATAATCGCCGTCCATTTAGTCGGCCCGTTGGAGTTGCTCATACCACGGCTAGACGAGCTCAAAAAAAAGAAACAAATATGTTTGATCGTTTTTTCCATATGGGAACAAATATGTTCGATTAGTACCGAAGGAAGCACGAGGTTTGTCAGGGCGCTTGTCTGCTGGTCTCCTGCTGCATGCTGCCATGCAAATGCATGCAGCAGGGTCGTCGGTCGATGCATGCAAAGAAAGCGATCGACGGGAAAAGCTAGACCATCAAAGGCAGGCAGGCTCTCCTTTGCTGGCCGTGACTGTATCTGCTGTACGTACGCGATCGTCGACGCCCAATAAAAAGGAGAAATCTAAAGCAGCTCTGCTAGCGTGCACGCTCCTGCTGTGCCTGCCGGCCGTTAGTGTTGGGCTCAAGAGGTACGCCATGGGGTGGGGATGGCCGCTTTGCTTTGCCTAGTTTGTGTTGTGCCGGTGGAGATGGTGTGCCGTGGTGGTGGTGGTGGCGGGCACGCATGCATGGTCGAACGCAGCGTCCCGAGGCTGACGCGATACTCCTTGACCGCATGCAGCCATGCATGCTGACTTGCTTCGGTCACTGGTCCACGCACCTCAGGGTCTTCCCTTTGGTCGACACGATCTGTTCTTTCCTTTGATGTATACTCCCTCCGTTCCTAAATACTCACTCCGTCCCATAATATAAAAACGTTTTAATGTCCTACATACAGAGTAAAATGAGTGAATCTACATTATAAAATATGTTATATCTGTATCTGATAGTCCATTTAAAATCTCTAAAAAGATAAATATTTAGGAACGTACATGCGTGTAAATAAATATTGTACTTCCTCCGTTCCTAAATATAAGTCTTTGTAGAGATTCCACTAGGTGAACTACATACGAAGCAAAACGAATGAATCTACATTTAAAATGCATTTATATACATCTGTATGTGGTTTATAGTGGAAACTCTACAAAGACTTATATTTAGGAACGGAGAAAGTATATTCTTAATGAGTATTGTCTACTGGTAAACGGAGATTGAAAGATGGCATAGTACTTACCATGCAAAAAAAAAAGATGGCATAGTACTTGCTCGATCGGCCGAGGCTGGTGAAGAAGAAATAGGAAATATGCATGCTGGACATTGGTTAGTCAAACAAGCTAAATATACAGTCACCACACTATTTGAGATGTCGCAAATTATGCAAGTACAAACGTCAAAATTAAGTCCGGTAGGTTGCCACTTACTCGTAACCTCTCTAGCATTTATGTTGGGCGCTCAGATGCTTTCCTCCTGTACAAAAATCTAGTGCAAAAGTAAAAACACACTCCAGTACTTTACCTTCCTCCTGGTGCATAGGGCATGCACACAGTTCTAAATTGATGATTTAGCTACCTAAATATGAATGAAAATGCTACAGCATGGCAAAACTAATGTTTTTATTGGCGTCAGGATGACAAATTTAGTTTGCCAGCATGACAATTTCCTGGCAGAAAAATAAATTGAGTCAGATTTGCCATGCTCGTTAACTAAAACATGCCATGCTCAGATCAACAAAAGCGAAGAAGCCTCGTAATCGATGCGTCCAGCGGAGATCTCCCACCAAGCTCCTACACTCCGAAGCGTCGGTACCGATAAACACCTCCAAGAAGGGACGCGACGATGACGACGCTGCTGCCAAGGGTTTCCTCCGGCACGCGGCGAGGAGAAAGCAAGGGTAGCACCCGACGTCCTTCAGGAAGATCCGGCGGCACCCTCAGGCGCCACCGCATCGGTGTCAGACATGGCAACAGGGATTTCTCCCAATCCCGACCATTACCTCGGACGCTCCGGAGCATGCCACCATACCATCCACCACCCTGCGCCACCACGGCTTGAGGCCTGCCACACTGTCTCACCATGACACCACTAAGTGAGGCCTGCACAACAAAGATGAGGAGCCGGAACTAGGAGCAGCAGCACCGTCGGCATGCGGGAGTGCCCTACCTCCACCATCAACGACGGTAACCAACCTGACACAACAGCAGGAGCATACCAGGCCCGTCGGCCCACGGGTCTGGCCCTCAGATGCTTGTAAAGCTCCCGACGTCGCACTGCAGAAGGCACGCCGCCGGCGTCGCCGCCCCCTGTCCAAGCCGCTCCTCCGCATTACCGCGTAATAGGCATCGTGGCTGTGCCGGAGTCGTCCAGCTAGGACCCAAATTTGGCCCTAAGGGCCCGGATCTAGGCCGGGGGCGTGGCACCGGCCACCCTGCACCACTAGTCTGTCCCGCCGCCAAGGGGCAACGTCACCACCGCGCCCGCCACCGACCACCGCCTACAGGTCGCCGAACCGCCACCGGTCGAGCTTCAGCGGCACCGCCCCTTGCCCCAGGAAGAGGAACCACGGCCAGGTATGGGTGGTCCCGCCGCCACCGACACCACCCAGACCAGATCCGAGGGCACCCGCCAACGGCGGCGAGGAGGGGAGGGTGGACGATGAGAGAGGAGGCTCGCGCTACCCCGGCCGCCTCCCGGGGAGCCGACGCTAGGGCGGGGTCGGGGAAGCTCGGGCTCGGAGGGAAAAAAGCCCGTTCTCACCAACAGTCTTCTGTGAAGGCGGGTGAATGACACATGAGATAAAGAAATATTTAAATCAGAATGATGAGAGATGCATGGAGAGGAAGGGAGACCGTAACATTCTTGCTAGCATTGCATCACAAGAAATTAACTATCTGCCGATTTTTCTCTCTTATGAGTCACATGCATCATTCATATATTATCAGACCCATGGCATTGGTCTAAACTTGATGATTCTAAAAGTTTTGGGTCCCAACTATGGGGATGAAGATTTGTAGGTCGAAGTATGACCTAGGCAATAGTTCAAGGTATTGTTCAAGATCAAGGGCCACTTTGGATAGCGTGGTTCTCAAAACAAGAGAATAGAAAAATTATAATTTAGATGTCATGACTTCATACATTGAATTAAAACACATGAATTTGCAGACATGCATGGTTATTTCGATGCACTGGATGAGTTGTGAAGGAATCTAAAGAGGGTGGAGGTGAATGCATGACACGAATTAAGGAAAGTTCCGCTTGGTAGGAATCATATGTAATATGTGTATAGAAATTCAGTCTAAGAATTTTGGTGGTCTTATCCCTGGATACAAAGGGCCGGTGTCCACAGGAAAATATTATACTCCCTCCGTCCCATAATATAAGAACGTTTTCCAAACTAACAAAGCTTGAAAAATGTTCTTATATTATGGGACGGAGGAAGTACGATATACATATTATTGAAATCCTCGGAACTCCTATGAAATCTTTCAATCCAACAAGAGGCTATTAAAAATGACCTTTCTCTATTACCTATGATTATTGATATGTCATGTATGTTACCAGAAGACTTGCTAACGCCAAGGCATTTCTTTTACCACCCAGAGATTAAATTAAAAATAGAATCTGTAGATAGTCGTTTCTTTTGACAAGATGTTTGTTCTCTGCCGGGGACAATGTGTAGATATTTGAACACCATCCTTGATCTATGCCGGGGACAAAGAGCCTTGATGCAAACAAAATCAAACAGTGCAAACTACAAAGCCCTACAACGGCTGCATGCACTCCCAAAATCATATGTGCATGATGGGTGTTTGGGCGACCGGACCAAATCAACACACAGTGCCCAAGGCGGCAGAGGCAGTTGCTGTGCGTGCCTATGACATCGCTGATGGAGTGCCCTCCTCTTTCCGGTTTATAGGGTTTATCTCAAAATTTTAGTTTTTCCATTTTATAAGGCTCAATTTGGTTGTTCCCCATCACAAGTTCAGATTTCAAGGTGCATTAAATCATTGCATGTAAGTATTAAGAGAAAATTGACCAATGCACGTATTTTATGCATGCATGCATTGCAATTAATGCATTGGTAAACATAATTTTTTGAGGAAATAAGAGCATTAGTTGGATGCTTTTGCAAACTACAAAAAGTATTCCACCACTCATCATCTACCTTGGTTGATGAGATTTTTAAATTGAGCCCTATAAACCGAAAAGGAGGGAGTATTACTGTAACGCGCCATGTTTGGCACTCTCTCTCGTTTCTTTTTCACGAGCAAGACAGGACTCTGCTGCTTTCATTAAGAGAGGAAAAAATACAACAGAAAAAGAAAGAGAAAAAAATAACCACCAAAAATCATCAAACAACAAAAAAAGAAAGAGAAAAGAACAACAGAAAAGAAAGAGAAAAAAACAACCGCCGAAGCCAATCCAAACACACCACACAGTCCATCGCACGCAGTTAAAATCCACTTCCGCACAGGCAAATGCAAACAATCGTCTTACGATAGTGTGCGAGAGGGGTAAGGGAGTCCATTTTTGCACCACTTTTTATTTTCTGTTTCCCATCACGGTGTTAGTCCTTTTAGAGTTTTACTGTGTTCAAGTACCTTTTTCTGCCTTATTTGATCAGGACCTTAAAAGAAAGGATATTTGAAACATTTAATGTAAACATGCCCATACCGGACACATGTGCAGCATGTTCGGCTGCAGAGGACCCCCAAATGACCAGGGCATCCAATTCCAGTTTTTATGTATACTAGTATTTTCTTTGAGCATTTTATGCAAATACCGCTTCTTTAACTAATCGATGCATTTGACTGTATAGGGTACTAGTATTTGTTGGGAACTTGCACTGTAAAGGCATCTTCAAGACGGACCCGCAAACCGCCTGTATAAGTTCGGGCCGCGGAAGTCATCCAACGCGGTCCTGTTTCGGTCCGTGGTGCGGCCTGGACGCATTATCTCCCGCAAACCGGAAACAAAAATGGGGGAGCTTTGCAGGAGTCTGGACACGGACATGCAGGACTCCAACACCCCCGGCCCACGCAAAACCCTCCTTGGACTCCGCACCTTCATCCTCCCCATTTTCTCTTCTTCCTATTTTCTCCCTTGCCTTCGCCGCCGCTCCACCACCCCGGCCGCCACACTATACCCCTGTCGGAACTCTACGTCTCCGTCACCTCCAGCGCTCCAGCAGGGCTCCACCCCGCTTCTCCCCCGTCGTCGTTCGACCCCTGTCCTCCGACGGCCCCGCCAGGTACCATCCGCTACTGCTATATTCACCATGCTCGGCAACTATTCGATGAATCACCATAGCTAAAAACAGTTTTCCCTTCTGCTTTCTAGCAATGAATTCCGATTTGCTGCTGCTGACCGTGCGAAGGAACATGTTCTCAATTTCAAGCGCTCGATCAAGGGTCATCGAGTGGTCAGTCGCAACAGGGCCTGCGGCCATTTGACACTAATGGCCGACTACTTTGCCCCGGACGTACTCTTCACTAACCATTTTTGCCGGCATTTTGAGATACGCAAGACTATTTTCGATCGTTTGTACCATGGTGTCCGGTCCTATGATGACTACTTCATCCTGAAGAAGAACACGGTGGAGCGATTGGCTTCTCTGGTTGCCAGAAGTGCACGGCCACACTCCGGATGCTCACATATGGCACGGCCACTGATTCGTGGGACGAATACCTACGTATGTCTGAGAGCACATGCGGAGATGCGATGGTCAGGTTTGCAACTGCTGTGTCGAGGTGTTCGGACCTCAATACCTGAGAGAACCAATTGTGGCAGACAACGAGAGGCTCTTGTCAATCTCAGAAGCAAGAGGGTGGCCAGGTTTGCTTGGATCTCTTGACTGCATGCATTGGAAATGGAAGAACTGCCCGAAGGCTTTACGTGGGCAATATCAGGGTCATGTTAAGAAGCCCACCATCATTCTTGAAGTAGTTGCATCACGGGATCTTTGGATTTGGCATGCTTTCTTTGGCATGCTCTAGTCTAATGAAAAATCAGTGTGCTGCACCAATCGTCATTGTTTGCAAGGCTGACTGAAGAAAACAATCCTCCTTGCGACTATATAGTGGGTGGATGATGTTAGCTTGAAGTACATCGGTATTTCCCCAAAGAGGAAGGGATGATGCAACACAACAACGGTAGGTATTTCCCTCAGTGATGAGAACAAGGTTATCGAACCAGTAGGAGAACCACACAACACCACGTAAACAACTCCTGCACACAAAGAACAAATACTTGCAACCCGACGTAAGAGAGGGGTGATACGTCTCCAACGTATCTATAATTTTTGTTTATTCCATGCTATTATATTACCCCTTTTTGGATGTTTATGGGCTTTATTTTACACATTTATATCATTTTTTGGACTAATCTACTAACCGGAGGCCCAGCCCATATTTTTGTTTTTTTCCTATTTCAGTATTTTGAAGAAAAGGAATATCAAACGGAGTCCAAACAGAATGAAACCTTCAGGAGCGTGATTTTTGGAACGAACGTGATCCGGAGAACTTGGAGTGCAAGTCAAGAAGCTTGCGAGGCGGCTAGGAGACAGGAGGGCGCGCCCACCCCCTCTGGGCGCGCCCCCTATCTCCTGGGCCCCACAGGCGGCCATCGACGTACTTCTTCCTCCTATATATACCTACATACCCCGAAAACATCCAGGGAGCCAACAAAACACAATTTTCACCACCGTAACCTTCTTGGAGCCTTCGCCGGTGCTCCGCTGGAGGGGGAATCGACCACGGAGGGCTTCTACATCAACACCATAGCCCCTCCGATGAGTTGTGAGTAGTTTACCACAGACCTTCGGGTCCATAGTTATTAGCTAGATGGCTTCTTCTCTCTTTTTGGATCTCAATACAACGTTCTCCCCTCTCTTGTGGAGATCTATTCGATGTAAACTCTTTTTGCGGTGTGTTTGTCGAGATCTAATGAATTGTGGGTTTATGATCAAGTTTATCTATGAATAATATTTGAATCTTCTCTGAATTCTTTTATGTATGATTGAGTTATCTTTGAAAGTCTCTTCGAATTATCAGTTTGGTTTGGCCTACTAGATTGATCTTTCTTGCCATAGGAGAAGTGCTTAGCTTTGGGTTCAATCTTGCGGTGTCCTTTCCAAGTGACAGCAGGGGCAGCAAGGCACATATTGTATTGTTGCCATCAAGGATAAAAAGATGGGGTTTATATCATATTGCTTGAGTTTATCCCTCTACATCATGTCATCTTTCTTAATGCGTTACTCTGTTCTTATGAACTTAATACTCTAGATGCATACTGGATAGCGGTCGATGTGTGGAGTAATAGTAGTAGATGTAGGCAGGAATCGGTCTACTTGTCACGTACGTGATGCCTATATACATGATCATGCCTAGATAATCTCATAATTATTTGCTTTTCTATCAATTGCTCGACAGTAATTTGTTCACCCACCGTAATACTTATGCTATCTTGAGAGAAGCCACTAGTGAAACCTATGGCCCCCGGATCTATCTTTTATCATATAAGCTTTCAATCTACTTTTATTTGCATCTATATTATAAAATACCAAAAATATATTTATCTTATCATACTATCTCTATCAGATCTCACTTTCGCAAGTGGCTGTGAAGGGATTGACAACCCCTTTATTGCGTTGGTTGCGAGTTCTTTGTTTGTTTGTGTATGTGCATGGGACTTTTGAGGAGCCTCCTACTGGATTGATACCTTGGTTCTAAAAAACTGAGGGAAATACTTATGCTACTATTCACTACAAAAAACACTTCCGTGATGATACATGTTTGTCACAGTAGGTCGCGTTTTTTGTCATGCATGTACATCCATGACGATTTTATGACAGAATCAAGATAGTCATACCTGTGCTGTCGTAGAAGTGTTTCATGACATTACCAAAATTATCATCACGGAAGTGTCCACTTCCATGACGATAAAATGCGCGTCACAGAAGTGCTTTCGTCAAGGGTGATCGACACGTGGCATCCACCGTAACGGAACGCCGTTAAGCTATCGGGTCGGGTTTTGGATCCGGTAACCCGTTAACAACCACGACCAATGGGGATTTTCCACGTGTAAAATCATCATTGGCTGGAGGAAACATGTGTCAGTTCATCGTTGGGATAGATGTCATCCACTCACTGGACAGAAGGCGCCTATGATACATCGACACTTGGCACGGCCCAACAGTGGCCCATTCCTATGAAAAGGCCGGCCCATTTGACTTGGTCAAAAGCTGGCGGGCCGGCCCATGGAAAGCCTGTTAACGGCATGTTCGCATATAGCCCATTTATAGCCCGCTAACCCAAGGCCCGTTACGCCATATCTGAATTAGGCCCAATAGCGTCATCTGGGCCATCCAATATGATTCCAGCCCGTTTTCACTTCTGGCCCATGTATAGCCCATGACATCTTTCGGCCAATATGAGGCCCTTTGTAACTCTTGGCCCATTAGTGGCCCGTGCTGAAACTGGCCCGTAATGAACAATGTATTACTTTACACCCATTAACGGCCCGTGGTGAAACTGACCCGTAATGAACAGTGTATCACTTTATACCCATTAACGGCCCATTATTTCGTTGGGCCGTTTCTAGCCCAAGTTAACTTTCGGCCTTCTGAGGGCCCATTTATTCTTGGGCTCATTTGCAGCATTCGATTACTTACGGCCCGTTACTGCCATTTTCTGCTTGTGGGCCAAATTCAGTCTGTCGTTACAGTCGGCCCGTTTGTGGACCATTAGTCTGTTGGGCCATTTTCATAGCATCACCAAATACAGCCTATTAACAGCGCGTTATGGTTAGCCCATAAAACGTACGATCTCCATTAAAGGCCCGTCTACGGCCCATTAAAGGCCCGTACAAGACCATAAATGAGTCGGTGGCCCATGGATCCTACGAGACGTAGAAGGCCCATGGATCCTACGAGACGTAGAAGGACCATGGATCCTACGAGACGTAGAAGGCCCATGGATCCGACTGCCCGTACATGGCCCATGGATCCGATGGCCCGTACATGGCCCATGGATCCGACGGCCCGTGAAGGGCCATGGTCGGGCGAGTTGGCCCCTGTTTGAACGATGTAGAATATTCAAAGAATTATCCTACTCAATACTATCACCTCTAAAAAGCATACACTATACAACAAAGAGATCAAGGCATAGAAAGGTAGAATAATCCTACACTATACAATAAAGAAATTACAGCCGATTATACCCACTGGGCATCATGGTTCGACACAGGTGATAATAAAGCATACACAAATAGCAAATTATATACACTGGGCAAATACAGCTCATACATCATGGACGCGAATCAACTAACTCCATTTGAACTATAATCTCTTCAGAAAATAGGATTGGCCGGATTCAGATCGCACAAATTTCAGTTTGCAAAATCTCCAATTCCTTCATGGTTACCTCAGTGTCTTGTTTCTTTTTTTTGACTCCTGCATCTAATACATGCATGTCCAGTCTCAACTTGTTGATTATACATTGACAATCATGTACACGTTGTCTTGCCACCTCTATTTGAAGGTCGAGAACATCAGCACATTCCAATTCCAATCCATAATCATTCGGTAACGGCCATGCCGCACTGCTCGTAGATCTTTGTGTTGATGTCATTTCATCCTGAAATGTTTCTGTAAGTACACATGACTAGGGAAAAATATTGTTACAACAGTGAAGCGAACAAGACACTATTTTGTACTACGTGGCAAAACAGGACTAACAATAATGTTACACGTCACTTTCAAAAAAAATGTTACACGTCATGAAGCATAAGCAGGTGATATTTTAAAAATTATAAAAAAGATAGTCTGTGCAGCGTGCATACAGAAATCCCTCTTAGCTCACCAGAGGAGCATGATGTTGGGGCCCAATCAAAAACACAGACAAGTTACAAATTTAGACAGCACGTTGTGTATAAGTAAGCAAGCAGTTGGCCATTATGTACCTCAATTAAAGTCTTAGGGGAGCATAATGAACAGCAGAGAGTTTCATACAAACATACTACAGCAGGCAAAACTATGCAATCATTAGCTAGTATAAACTAGATTGTGAGCCTCATGCAATAATAGTTGGTTAATAGACTTCAAGGCTTCAGGCACACTTCGGCAGAGTAATTAAATGGCAAGGCCTTTAATTATGTCAACTAATAGTGATACAAGTACCGAACATCAGGCATGATTATTTGGGCATCTCATTAACTAAGGACAAATAAAGCAATTGAAAAGAGAAAATTAACTATGCCTGTAACAAACAAGGAATTGAACTGTTGAGTTGCATACAGTGACTTACCTTAGCAGGTTGAAGAGGCTCAGCGCAGCTCCTACTTCTCTTGCAAGGCTCCTTCCTAACATCTTGTACTTGGAAATTCTCAATCTTATCTTCATTGCACCCCCTCTGCAAGGTGACACAAACTAGTTACTCGTCTCCTTGGAAGATAAATATGCATACTTTCCAGTCTGTGAACACAAAAGGATGAGATTATAACAAAACAACACCACATAATGAAACATGCCGCATCTCTTGCACTTGCACACAATGAAATGAGCATTTACTATGTCTGCACTATGTAAAAACTAGGCATACCTTCGAACTAGATCTCCAGGTACTCTTGGAGAGCCTACTATTGTGTACATCCAAACCTTTATGTCACCTATGAGTTAGACAAGGCCCCACTACAACAGCCCTTAGTGTTTAAATCGTTGACAAGCTCTGTTAGAGTGTTAGGTCAAGAACAACAAGTAATCAAAGCAAACAGTCCTAGTATGGCTGGCTGGTGCAAACAAGCAACTGAACAGATGTGTGAGCAAATCTTACATATCAAGAAAAGAAGCAAAGAACGAGGCTTAAAGACCATCACTTGACTGACCAGATTTAAGGGGCATTTAAACATCATATGCAACGTATGAACTAACGTAAACATTGCATATTCCAGATTCTACAATGGAATGCACATGTATTAGGTTATGCCATGTATGATGATGCCTAAATGTACAGATAGCAGGCATGAGTGATTCATCATTGCATGCAGAATTGAATTGCAGGTTAAGGGCCAGTTCGATTCCGCCTTTTCAGGGCATATTGTCAAAATAAGCCATAAAAGATGTAAAAAAGTCATTTTTGAGTTATGGGCTTGGGCTTAACTAATTTCGCTTTGGAGGGGGGTGTTTCGGTAGAACCTCACTAAAAGTTGAAGGGAAGGGGAATAGTGAAATGACTCTGTTGTCTGCCTATATTACACTCAAAATGCAACTGCTGACGCCCATGTCACACCTGACCCTCAAGTAAAAACAAACACCCAAGCATTCATTGCCTTGCCCGCTTGCATGTCCTCTCCCCTTTCCCTCTACCTCGATCCCCTGCCTGCAGCACTAGGGTTCCTCCAGCGAGCCGTCGCCACTGGTCCCATCTGGCCTAGTCCTCGATGATGCTATGTCCAGCTAAGCTACATGGCCGGCGGGTAGGGGCAAATCTCCCTGGCTGCTCCTCCCTCTGGCCCCGCCCCTCATTCTCATGGTCTCCAGCAGCTGCTCCACTGTGGTTCGTCCAACGCACTACTTCAGTGGGTGTTGCACAACTACGGCCGATGCCACACTGCGCCAGAAGGCACCTTATTCCCCCTCCCCTCCTCCCAGGCCATGGCCTTGAGGTGTTGTTGAAGGATGAGCTCATCCAATAAGGTGAGGATCTCCTCTGATATTTTTCCAAATTTTCATTCTGATCCACTATACGATGAATTGCTATGAGCTGCTTCTGCTACAGCTATATGATGCATTACTATGAGCTGCTCCTCCTGCTGCTATATGATGAATTGCTATGAGCTACTGCTGCTGCTATATGATGAGTTGCTACAAGCTGCTTCTGCTGCTGCTATATGATGAATTGCTATGAGCTGCTCCAGCTGCTGCTATATGATGAATTGCTATGAGCTGCTCCTGCTGCTAGTATATGATGAATTGCTATGAGCTGTTGCTGGTATATGATGAATTGCAGACTGCTGCTGCTATATGATGAGTTGCTATGAGCTGCTGCTGCTGCTGCTGCTATATGATGCTTTCAGGTGGTGCTGCTATATGATAATAACCATCCACTTGGACAATCGAATTTCAATAAATAGTTGTTCTTCATTTAAATGTGGGTCATGCGTTCTTCGTTTAAATTAGGCAATGGGATCTCTATGGAAAACATTGACCAAAGTAGATTGTGCCAAGTAGATGGTATCTTTGTATATGCATTTTGAGCAAATAGTGATGGTTTATTTTCCTATCATATTAATTGCTGCACTGGGTTCAATTTGTGATGTTTGCAAGTCAAATTAATTTCCATATGGGCAGCAAAATGAAAAGAATATAATGCAATCTAGACTTTCCACTGATCATACCAAAGATAAGCTGAAAACGCAATGAAGAGAACTGGTTGGCTTATTACATGGAGCTTATATTCACAGGTGCTTATTTTCTTAGGATAACTCGTAATAACTGTCCCTAAGAAACTTGGCTAATAGAACTGGCATACAAATAACATGTCACGATGATTGCAATGGAGGAGTGACGTACCATAGCACACTGTATAGGCTCACCGCTGCCTCTCCTTTTTTTGCGATGTTCCATGAAATTGCCACATACATCTTGTACTTTTTCATTGTGTAACCCTATCTGCAAGTTGACACGGCTAATTTCAGACATCTCTACATGATACTACATTGCATATCCCTTGCGCATATTTAAACCACCAATTAACGATTGTGTGCGTACCATAAGCTAGCTATGACTCCGTATGCTGGACTAGCACGCACTCTAAGGGAGGCTAATGTAGTGCACTGGAATTCCTACATGCCACATACGATTTTGTGTAATGTACTGCCCCTGTTCCTAAATATATGTCTTTGTAGAGATTCCAGTATGGACCACATACAGATGTATATAGATGCATTTTCGAGTGTAGATTCACTCATTTTGCTCCGTATGTAGCCTATAGTAGAATATCTAGAAAGACTTATATTTAGGAACGGAGGTACGAGGTAGTATCATGTATGACATCTACATATGTAATTTAGCAGCCAGTAGTAGAAATCATTGTCTGCACAAAGGGATTACTGGTCGAAAATCCTAGCAAAGCACGTTGGCAGGCACAAAACAATACAAGAGAGAGAGAGAGACACGCTTACAAGATCATAGCAATGCCTCAGTCCAGGATCTTGGTTGGCCAAGCTGTTAGATCCAGAAGAAACATCATCCTTGTAGTTTTTGCCAGCTGCATAACAGGTAACAGCGACCTTTTAGTATATTTGAAGTACATCAGGCAAGCGATGCTAGACGGATTTAAAGGTGACAAGTACCTAGGCCATGGCGGGTGCTTGACATCTCTCCAGACGGTGGTAATTAGGTTAGAAACGTCGAGGGTGATGACGCTGCGCTGGCTGTCGGGGTCCGGTAAGGAGATCTAGAACCATCAAGTAGGGTGTTTGTGGAGCGGCTCCGATAGGATGGACTATGGTGTGGGCGAAACGGATCTGTGGCCGTGGACGAGGGCGTAGGTGAAGCTGCTCCGGCGGTTGGGTTAAGGATGGTGTCGACGACGCGGATCTGCGGCCGTGGATGGGGCGTCAGAAGCTGCTCTGGTGGTTGCGTTAAGGATGGTGTCGACGATGCAGATCTGCGGCCGTGGACGGGGTGTCAGAAGCTCCTCCGGTGGTTGGGTTAAGGGTGGTGTCGACGATGCGGATCTGCGACCGTGGACGGGGCATCAGAAGCTGCTCCGGTAGGTTGGATGAGGGTGCGAGGAAGCGGATCTAAGGCCATGGACTTGTGAGTTGGCAAAGCGGCCCTGGTAGGGTTGAGAATGGTATAGGCGAAGCTACTCTGGTAGGGTTGACGATGGTGTCGGTGAAGCGGCTCCGGTAGGGTTGAGGAAGGTGTCGGCGAAGCGGCTCCAGTAGGGTTGAGGAAGGTGTCGGCAAAGAGGATCAGAGGCCGTCGACGGGGGCGTCGGTGGGGCGGCTCCGGGGTGTGTGGATGAAGCATCTCCAGTGGGGAGTACGAATGATCCGCTGCAGATGCGCGGCGGTTGACGAGAGTACCGATGAAGCAGATCCGGTGCCGTGGACAAGGCCGACACTGAATGGGCTGTGGTACAGTGGTGGATGAGCAGTCCACTTGTTTTTAGGGGAGGTGGGAGGGGTAGATGCGGCCGCAGAAGCAGATCCGGCGAGGTTGACGCCGCTGGCAGTGAATGGGCTATGGTACACCAGTGGATGAGCAGTCTAGGGTTTCGAGAGGGGAGGGGAGAAAGGGCGATGAAGTACAAACGGCGTGATGTAAGATGCTCTAGTGCTGTGGAGTTAGTCGTTTTTGCGGGAGGGGGAGAGGAAATGGGGGTGCCATGTAGTGGGGGGAACAGAAAGTTACCAAAGTAGCCCCGACCTATCATGTAGATGAGGGCCATATTGTAACTGTTGGTCTCCGTGCACCAAGGACAAAAGGGGGATTTCACATGCTAAAGACTAAGGTGGCGGAAATTTTAGAAGGAGGCGGGAGATTTTGCCACCCGTAGGATCGTTCATATCCAGTTTCAACTAATTTTGTACCATGCTAGCGGGAAGGTCATGCTAGACTGTGTACACGGGGCACGCATCAGCAGTTAATAACTGGTGTGAAGTCCACCCAAGAAAAAAAGACAATAACTCGAGATGATGCGCCAATAACTTGAACATTCATACTGGCGCGACCAATCGTACGGGTGTGGTGGCGCGTTCACAAAAAAGGGATCAAACACTCAGCTATGTATTTCTCGTGTAAATAGATAATTTAGTGACATTGGCTATTTACTTTAAACATAATGCATTGACGTGTTAGTGTAGAGGCACACAAAAAGAAATGGATATTGTAGTCAGCTACCTAAAAGTATTACCTCATATGATTACATAGCCTCCATTTCATAAATTGCGTACCCGTTGAATTCATATATGAATATTACATATATTACTTAAAAATAGAAACTTAAATCATCCAAGACTAATGAATTTGAATGCAAGAGTAACAATGGTGCATGTACATGATAGCTACATTGGTTGTTTGAAGAAACATCACTGTAACTTTGGCATGCACAACTGAAAAGGTTTATTTAAATAAAAAAATGTGATATGTGAGTGTCCAATCTTTATAGCGTTGAATCGATATTGTACCTTTGGCCACGATACGAAGTAGATATTGACTTATGTTCAAGCGATGCACGTCCACGATCGCTAGATAGTGATATGTGAATGAATTGTGCAATCTCTCTCACACACATACATATCTCATTTCCCTGTGGGCATCGGAATCACACACGCGCACTTCATGTATTTCTCTCCCTCCGTCAGGGTTAAATTCGTCTTTCTACCCCGTCCTACAAGTCTCTCACACAGAAACACACACGCTCTCTATGTCTAACACGCCCACCCCTTTAATTCCACCCACCCACAGCCACTAATGTCTCAAAGTATAATAATGTCTCTCACACATATGCTATCTACATATCCCTTAATATAGCTAGATATGTGTCACACAAACTCCTTCTCCCTACTAGCAAGATGCCCATGCGTTGCACAGAACATCAAGATGCATTTGTATGAGAAGTTTATCTTGTGGGAGAAAAGGATGAGCGAGGGAATGCCTTATTTGCAAGTGCGGAGAGGGGTGTGGGTATCTTTTAGCAAAATTGCCATAGTTTCCTTCCTGTTCATCGGATATAAACCGGATGGCCTATATTGCTGGATGGCAGGAACACCATCATCACCAACTCTGTTTTTTTATAAGAGTAGAGATATGTGAGTGTCACTGCCCCCCCACACACCCACACTTCCCAACACCGAAGGAGTAGGGTGACACCTCGATCTTGATACTAATCTATCGAGTGGCTTCTCTCTCAAACATACACACACACTACCCGGCACCAAAGGAGTAGGGTGGCACATCGATCTTGATAATAATCTATGTACTCCTCTTTCAAACACACACACACACACACACACACTCGCTAGTTGTGCCTCTGTGCCTACCGCGCACACTCTCGATATGTCTTTGTCTCCCTCCCCCCCCAACAATGACAGCTGAAGGGTGACAACACGATCTGATCATAAGATGCCATCTGGTTTCTCTCTCAAACATTGTCTCTCGGTGCCTCGCTCAGTAGCCCCCTCGATATGTAGACTTCTCGTGCGCACACAGCTGTAGTGACGATGACGCTGAACCCAGTGTGCCTTGTTTTTTACCGGCCTCATGTGATAGTTTTCACCCTGTTTTCTGTTAATTAACAAGGCTACCTTTTCTTTGTTACTACTAGTGAATCTGAAATCATTCGGGGCAGACATAAAATATATCACTTCAACCCAATTATCGCAACAACTATTTTAAAAGAAATTAGCTAGCTGCCCGTGCGTTGCACGGAACATCAAGATGCATTTGTATGAGTAGTTTATCTTGTGAGAGAAAAGGCTGAACGAGGGAAGGCCTTATTTGCGAACGTGGAGAGACGTGTGGGTATATTTTTGCAAAATTGCCATAGTTTCTTTCCTATCCGTTAGATATAAATCCGACGGCCTATATTGCAGGATGGCACGCACACCATCATCACCAACTCTGTTTTCTACTCCCTCCGTCCGAAAATACTTGTCATCAAAATGGATAAAAAGAGATGTATCTAAAACTAAAATACGTCTAGATACATTTCCTTTTATCCATTTTGATGACAAGTATTTCCGGACGGAGGGAGTATTTGTCTTTTTAGAGATTTCAACAAGTGACTATGACCGGACCTTACCAACATACTCAAAAAGTAGTCCATAATTTTGATGTTACCCTCTTTTCTTGGCGGTGCAGTGCCATCTGGATACCTCATAAATAAATCAAGGACAAATCTGACCCCTTCCTGAAAAGACATACGGAGCAAAATGAGTGAATCTACACTCTAAAATATGTCTACATACACATCCGTATGTGGTAGTCCATTTGAAATCTGAAAAAGACAAATATTTAGGAACGAATGGAGTATATATAAGAGTAGACATGGAGATATATCTCCAGCATGGTCTACAACAAAAATGTGCTGGGCTGGTTAGCGCCGGATGCTCGCAACGCGATGACATGAGTTCGAATTCTGTCTTTTAACTTTAGATTTTTATATTATATATTACTCTACTTATTTAATATATACTTCTTTCGCTACTGTACTGACAGTGGAACCCACAGAGTACTTAGAATACAAGATTAAGGATGGACTTGTTTCTTTTTAACTTTCTGTACGAAGCTGTAGCCACCCTGCAAGTCACGTGTACACTGTACATGCAATTAACTTTTTATAGAGGGACAATCATACATGCAATTAACTCAAATGGATTGGATGTCACTCTATTATTTCCAGCATAAAGAGCATCTCCAACGGCAGCCGACAAATTTCCTCCCGCTTCCTTCCGCGGAGGACGACATCAAACGCCAGCGGCATACATTTTTACAAATCTAACCAACCAGATGAAATTCGTGCAAACACGGACTGATTTCATATAAGCATGAAGGATTTCGTATAAAAAAGCCGGATCTTCATATAAACATGATGGATTTCATTACATTTACATGAACTAAGAGGTGCCAATCTGGCTCTCTTGTAAAATTAATACTCCCTCCATCCGGAAATACTTGTCCTAGAAATGGATGTATCTAGACTTATTTTAGTTCTAAATGGCCGCCCGCGGATCCCTTTGTCTTCCTCATGTCCGTCAGACACTTGCGAGGTCGACGAAGGTCCTCGGAAGAGACGAAGCAGCAAAGAAACCACCTGAATCCGCGATCGTCGCCTCGGCGGTGGCCTTCATGGGTCCCAAGTGATGGCGGCCTCCCGTGTTCTACTTCTCCTTGATGATGGCGGCGGACACGAAGAAACTGGCCACCGACTCGTCGCTCTCCACGCACCCGGCTTCTGTCTCTGCATGCATGGCGTTGCCGCAGGCACGGGAGGCGCGCCCACAAACACGGGAGGCACGGCCACCGCAGACACTGGTGGCGCGGTACGACGCGGCAGCAATGGGGCCTGTACCGGCATGCTCGCCGCCGTGCCGGCGTGGAGCAACTCGCCACTCCTCGTCGAGCTGAACTGGAGCAGCGAGTTGCTAAACCACGCGCCTGCTTAGGGCGGCAACTGGCTCCATCGGGCCAAGCAAGGTTGGTGAAGCACCGAGCGGCCTCGCCCGTATCCGGAGGGCTCGGCGGGCCACCCAGCCGGGTAATATGCCGGAGAACGGCTCATCGGAAGCCATTGGAAGAGTGGAGAAAATGGTGAAGGAGGAGATGGGGGAGCGGCGGAGGGGTGTGATTCTTGCCCGTTGTCTGTCTGGCCTCGTGTAAATAGAGGGCGGACGATAGGAGCTTGGCCGGCGTCTGGCCTTGTTTAAACTGAGGGCAGACAGGAGGAGCTCGACCGGTGTTGCATTTAATTACGGCCCGCTCATGAACGGACATGTGGCCGGAGTAGGATTCTCGGTTCGCATGCGGGTTTAACGGAGGGGTTTAATGGAGGCGTCGGGCGTGCAGCGGGCGGTGCAGTACTATTTGATTTGACAGCAGTAATGAGCCGTCAAATCGCAAAGGCCCCCGCCTCTCGTGAAACCGACCGAGCTAGACTGCCCCGCCCTCTAGCCTTTAAAAAAATGTATATACTCCACTTTTGTACAGTAGTAGTATCGATGGATTGCGCCATGGAGCAAAACTTGAAATTAAAAAAAAGGTGGTACATATAGAGAGCGCTCGTCGCCAAATCATGCATATAGTACTACTAAAAAGGCTTGTCACAATAATGGTGTCCAGCACAAGTGCACAACCCACCCCTCAAATAAAACTAAGCACCCTGGAATTCTTTGACAAAACAACGCACCCTGAAATTCTTTGACAACTAAACTGCTGGCTATATGATGTTGGCCATATATATTGTACGTATATAATGTGAAGAAACAAGTGGTAGAACTATACCAACTAAAAGATGAAATGTAAGAAATACTAGTATGTACGTACTGAAGAGTTAAAGTAACAAGAAGAAACACAACATAGTTCTGCTGGGGGCTCAACACAACACACCCCTCAAATTAAATTAAGCACACCTGAAATTAAACTTTGCAACTACTCCGGTAGACACTGCATTAGAACCACCATGAGCAACGACACTGCCACCTTACTTGGAGTCCTCGTCCATGTCCTCGACTTCGTCCTTGTCCCTCTTCCTCTTGGCCGATACTTCTTTGCTTGAACCGCACACTTGGCTGTTGCTCTTCATCCAACCCTTTTAGATATTGAAACAAAGGTAGCCATCCATTGCAGCATAGTGGATGTGGTATATATCTAGTACATTCCTCTACCATGCATGACGATGAAACATGCATGGAGGTTTCTCCAGTTTAACGTGCACAGGATGAACCATGGCTCCTGCTAGGGTCAACATTGAAGGCTGACGAGAGGACACCAGCGATTCTTCTGGAGGTCGAAGGTGTTGCCTACAACGAGGCCTATCCGACACAGGACTTCTTTGTCTTTATCAAAGTCTACAGTAATGAATTTGACTAGGTTGCTCTCGAGGAATCCTTAAAATCCTGGCACTCAACGTCGGCATGGCATACGTGGTAGACCAAGCATAAGTCATGCACGCAAACCTGGACCACGGCAGGCTTCTTCCTCTCTTCGTCCTTTAGATCCTTCTCTCGTCCCAGGACTGTGGTGTACTCAACATCTAGCCCAGCGACCCACTCATCATCTGAGTCTTCGAACATGTGTCTGAAGCGAGAAAGGCATCCTTTCACCGTCGCGGAAGAACGGGTGTAGATGACGTCGAACTCATCGCCGGTGATGGTTCTAACCTTGTACTCACCGCCGATCGTGGAGATTTGGGATGCCATGGATTTGGGAGGAGGGTTAGGATTAGTGGAACTGCTGTAATGTGAATGTACATGATGACTAGGAGCGAACCGCCATAGTATTGAAGGACGTGCGGGGACGAGTAGGAGCGAACTGCCAGCGTGTGAACGACAGGGTAGTGGCTTTCCATTCTCCCATGATACGGGCTTCCGAGAGCCCTTGGATCTGAGATTGAACGGTTGCATGGCGTGATTCTAGACCTATGGGTGAATATCTTATCCTGGAGGGTTATTCTACTAATTTTCAGCAACTTAGCATGTGACCGTTTGATCTCAGATCCAAGGGCTGCCAGCAGCCCGTATCATGGTCGCGCCTACCACGACCGTCGCGTCACTCGCACGGTCGCGCCCTTGGAGATTTAACACGATGCATTAGGCTATCTGATGTTGGCATGCCATACATAGTCATCACTTAGTCACTCATACTACAACAAGGTTGGCTATAAGGTTGGCTATAAGTGTATTTATTTTTTTACTTCTCTCTATCTCTTTCTTCGTACTCCCTCCGTCCCATAATATAAGAACGGTTTTGACACTAGTGTAGTGCCAAAAACGTTCTTATATTATGGGACAAAGGGAGTACTAGTATTTATTGCATTTGCCAAGGAGTGACCTCTTCCAATGAAATGGTGTTGCTAAGTTTGCTTCATTTAATTAGCTATAGACTAAAAATGGTCTTTTCACCTAGGTACACGCGCTTAGCACCGTTTCTTCCTTGGGTCACCAAACTAGTCTCTCTCTTCTTGATTAACTTGCCACATCAGACTTTATGCCTATGTGGCAAGCTTAAGCACCTATAGGAGCAAGTAAGTACAATAGGGCGCTTTACATGGCATTTTTGCATATGTGGAGGAAAGAGAGGCAAGGGAAAAGTGTAGAAGTGGGCTCTCATGCAAGAGCCAGCCTCTACTACATGGTGGAGCATTGGGAGAGGCACCTGTATGGAGGTGGTCAGGAATCAGGAGACTCACGCCGGTCGTAGTGCTGTAGTTAAAATGATAATGGCAAGTCAAATCACGGGGCCCCCCCCTGTCCAGCAGTAACTCGCTGTCAAATCACACAGCCCTACGTTTGCAGCAGCCTACTCCCTCATCTTCTCGCGTCTCTGTCGAACCGACTAGGCGGAACTTCCCCACCTACCATGCAGGAAAAGCCTGCACAGTATACTCCCTCCGTCTAGGTGACCAAGGTGGAGAGGAAAATGAGAGAACTTAATGTTTAGTACTACCTCCGTCCTAGTTTATTGGTCCCCTTTGTAATTTTTGCTAAATTTTGACCAAATATTTAACTAATAAAATGTTAATGCATGTCAAAAAAAATATTGTTGGATTTGTATTTGTACATAGTTTCCAAAGATATAGTTTTTTATGACATGGATGAACATTTTGTTAGTTAAATTTATGGTCAAAATTTGGCACAAAATACAATGGGGACACTTAAACCAGGACGGAATTAGTATTTGCTAAGGCTGGTTGTAATGGCACTAGCCTTAGCAATTTTGAAGAGGTGTCATAGAATTAAATGAAGAAAGAAAGAGAGTTGAGTACTATGTGTCATACATGGCAATAAATAAAGTACTACATGATACTAATATATGATACATGGCGCAGGAGTACTAAGTATTATTAATACAGTTTTGCTAGAACTCATCTAGATGAGATATAATTTGGTCTCATTCATCTTTTATAGCCATTGGATGTGATGCTATAAGATGCGTGTGTGCTGACGTGGCTTGTATTTGTTCTTGTGCAACGAACTGACCACTGCATGTCATGTTTGATAGTCTCAAGTCATTAAAAGCATACAAGCCCCACATCTCTTCTTGGTTGATTCCTCTATTTATGTCAAAAAATAAGAAATAATGTGAGAGTTAATGCACCACGCCTATGTGTTTACTATTTGTTTTTCGTAAGATGACTTAATACTCACCTAGACGGAGGGAGTATTCGATTTGACAGCGGGCGGTGCAGTTCCCGATACGGCTTTAATGCAGATGAGGGAGGGAGTAGTGGTTCCCGATATGTTGAACGGCTAATGCATACTCCTTCAATTAATGCATGAGGGAAGTAATGGGAGGAGGTTCGGGAAAAGAGGCTGCACGATGTGAATGCAACACAGTTTGCCCTCATTGCCCTCATATAAAGGCGCCCCTCCATTCCAATGCATCTACCACATCGTACGCACCTAAGCATTTGCCTAAGCAGCTACACTAAGCGCATAAGAGCTCACTCTAGACCCATGCCAGATGGTCTACGACGCCGGCCTGTGGCATGGCGCCGAGGATCATCTCTAGACGGTGTTGGAGACCGGTTGGTGGCTCCCCGCCGTCGACGCCAACTACGACTCTCAGTTGGACCAGATGATCGTTGCCACCAGCAACAAGTTCACCGTCCTCAAGAAGCTCGCGGATGACATTGCCGTACTCCTCCAGCCCGCGCGCCCGGGCTCCTCATTGCCTGCCACCCTAATCGGCCTCCATGGCCGGAACCTCTTTCAAGCACTAGTGGCCCTGCAACTTCTTGCTGACGCCATGAAGAATGTCCACCTGAAGGTCGCGCTCACCGCGAGGTGCCTCGCCTTGCAAGAATTCGTTGACCTACACATCCACGTGTATGAGCAAATCGTGTACATAGGTATCTACAAGGCCAGTGAGGTCGCTATGATGTTGGCCTTCCTCAACTGGCTAGAAGCCTTGTATGCCTTTGCTGAGAAGCACCTCGACCTCGCCACAAAAGCTGCTGCTCCTTAGCCGCCGGTCAGTGGCCCGGCGCACTAAGTTGAGGGGGAGGAGGTTGTACGTTCGTGGATCCATCTTTCTTCTTGCCTTCTGTAACCACCACTGCGATCGCATCATCATGGCCTTAGTTCTTATTGTGTTGTTGCATTCTCGTTCCAGTCAATACCGACATGTGCGATCCCTTTGCTTAATTATATGCATCACTGTAACTAGTACTCCATCCATCAGTTTATAAGTTGTGCTTACCTTTTCCATCAACTTCGTGCAATGCGCGGGCATCTTGCTAGAAACACTAGAATATGTCTATATAATCCGTATGTGATAGTCCATTTGAAATCTCAAAAAAGACAAATATTTAGGTACGGAGGGAGTAATATATTAGGAGTATATCAAAACAATAGTGATTTCTTTCAAGTTTGTGAACTAATACTACTATTCTACTACTTTGGATCCATCACAACGCATGGGCACATTGCTAGTAAAAGGAAAAGGCCTGACGCGTTCGCGTCGCACCCCCACACGCCCGGGAATCGGGAGTACAACACGGCCCGTCCGGCACGACACACAGCTTAGGGAAGGCGTGTTGCCTAGCATTTTCACTTTCATGTGGGACCGCTGTTGAGCAAACCGACACCCCACCCGCCGCCGGGTTGGAAAACAGAAACGAGGGGAAGATCTAGCTGTAGCACGGAAGCCAAGAAATTTGGTATCAGACGGGGCTCGTTGATAGAGTAGGAGCATTCTGTACTAGTACTACTCCTACTAGTTACCAAGTTTGTACTCCTAATACTATATTACTAGTACTACCACTATACAACTAGTAGGTACGTGCACGGCACAACATCGTAGGAACAAAAAACGGGAAGATCTTGTTTCAGGTGATTTATCTTTTTTTCAATGAACGTAGTATGAATAATATGATGTGGGGGGCACCCATGAAGCTTATGTGGCTTGGTTGCATGGCTACGGAAGGTTAGAGAAAAATAAATAGATAATGTGTTTAGAGTGCACTCCACTAAATAGATATACTTTGGATCTATTGCAACGGACCGGCACATGGTCGTTGGATGAAGTCAATCTGACGGTAGAAAAATGGCAAATCCGAGCACTACTGGCCGTTGGATATCATCCACCAGATTCTGCCACATGTATAATCTAGAAGACTCCATGGTTGAACTTAATTCATGACTAACTTTGCCACAACTAAGCTTAGGCAAAGTTATTAGTTCTTCAAAATGAGAGCCACAAGCTGGCAAGCCTAAGGGAATCTTGCCACATTTTTTGTGTGTATGTCATGTGGGGCCTTAGTGTGGCTTGCCTAAGGTGTGGCTTGAACCAAACATTCACCTAAGTTAATCAAACTTGCCTAACCTTACATTCCACCAGATTTTGCCACATGTTAGAATCTAGAAAACTCCACATATAGAAGCATAATGCACAAACCACCAGAATCTCATGCGTGCAATGCACGTGTACCTTACTAGTACTAGTTGGTAGTAGTAAGAAACAAATTCCAGTTTTGGCACGAGCTCGTACTGCGGGAGCACCACAAGGCCTGCCACAGGAGTTACATTTCCCTCTCGGGGCCCACGAGACTGAACTTCAGTGGCTTAGTGCCCGGCCTATGAGTCAATGACATGCGGACCTTAAATGCGGCTGGCCCACATGTCATTCTCATGGTGGTGGCATGGTTCGCGACTCACTCGTTCGAGATGAACCAGCCGGTGGTGGCGTGGCCGTGGCGAGGGTGCCACAGCTGGGCGTCGAGGCGTTACGAGGCGTAGATGGCCACACCGGTGGGTACTACCTGTAGTACATAAGTACTCCAGCTGAGGATTGATGCCCGGGACGAAATGTGTCACAGCCGCTAGATGAAAATTCGATGGTGCGGGAGTACGGATCGGAGCACAACAGCGGAGCAGGCAAACCGCGTCCAATCGGGTGTGTCTGTGGTAGAAAGTTGATGGTCGCCGCAGTTCAGCTGGCCCGCATGTCGTGCACACAAAGGCAAAGGAGCGGTGGGGCCGAGAGGGATGAGGGGCACGTCGGGGGGATGAGGATCCCCTGACGCGAACAATCCTACCATTCTGTCACTGACATGTGGGACCCATAAGCATGGGTCCCACCTGTCAGCGAAGGAAAGGTAGGGCAAGGCAGTGATAGACACGTCAGAGGATCCATGTCCATGTCGGGGGACGTCATGCCGTGGGTTGGAGCGGCGTCGTGGGAATCGCATGTGGGTGTGGTAGTGGTAGAAACAAGAACATGATGGTCGCCGTGGTTCAACTTCCATGGACAAGCTGTCATGTCTGCTGACACATGTATATCAAAACTAGAGTGTTTATATTTCAAGCACGTGAACAAGTATTATTCTACTAGTTTGGATCCATTGCAACGCATGAGCCATCACATTGGTAGTAGTAGTGTCCATCTCTATCTCTAGAGGCCTTCCCTCGTTCATCCTTTTCTCTCACAAGATAAACTACTCATACAAATGCATCTTGATGTTCCATGGAACACACGAGGATGTTTCCTTGGGGATCTCTCCAGCGCGGCGTGGCCATAGTTGCAAGTTGACGCCCCTTGAGATGCCGACGTTGAGGGGCACTCGGATTTCCTCCGATGAGCAGGTAAGATGAGTTTGATCACGTAGTAAATGCATTCTAAAGACTACTTCCGTGTCCATTTCCTAATTCTTCCCATGCCCACTGTTTCACAGGTTAGGCTCGGTGCGAGTGGAGATTGGCTTGCATATGTACGAGAGGGTACCAACATCAATTTGCACAACATTTACAACGGTGACACCGTTCCTGTAGAACCTTTGTCCAACATTGGGATCAACCATGCAACGGGCCACCACATGAATTGGGACGATGGAACCACGGTGAGATTGAATAAGATAGCACGAACCTTGCACATGGCGGTCAAAGGCAGACCATGCTGTCTGCGGCCGATTTGTTGCCGTACGAGTAGGAAGATGATGTGCTCCTTTATAACCGCATCTTCGTGGTGACAAACCAGGGGACTTATTTTGTATGGGACACATCCTACGATATACTGCCTCTCTCCCAGTTTATTTGTTTTGAATCTTTTCGTTTTATAAGTTTCAAATTCAAATTTAGAGCTCCCCATCACATGTTGAGATTACAATGTCCATTAAATCGTTGCGTGCATGTATAGTAAAGAAACAAATCTCGAGTTTGGCATGAGTTTGTGCTACGGGAGCACCACAAGCCCTGGCGCAGGAGTTACATTTCCCTCTCAGGGCTGTCGGTACTGAGCTTCAGCGCCATACTACACTTACCTTTGAGTCAATAACATGTGGACCCGATAGGTGACTGGTCCACATGTAATGCTCCCGAAGGTAGAGGGGCCAAGAGGGGTGAGCCACAAGTCGGGGGACGTGTGGTTTCATGGGTTCGAGCGGCATCATGGGAATTGTGGGTGGCTGTGGTAGAAACTTGATGCCCGCCGCATTTTAGGTGGCCCACATGTCATGCACACAAAGGCAGAGGGGCGGTGCGGCCGAGAGGGGTGAGGCGCACGTCGGGGGGCGTGGTGCCGTGGGTTGGAGAAGCGTCATGGGAATCGCAAGATGAAACGTGATGGTCGCCGTAGTTGAAGTTCCATGGACAAGATGTCATGTCTACGGACACATGCACTGCATATCGATCACTGGAAGGAGTAGCATAGAAAGCTATATATGCGGATAAATAGTTCCTTATAGTCAAGCGGACCCATGCTACTACTCTGTTCCTTATATTCAAGCAGACCCTTCTTCTTCTTCTTCTTCTTCTTCTTCTTGTTGTTGTTGTTGTTCTCATTCTCTGTGGGAGACGGCTTTGCAACAAGCTCTTTGGACCTTGCAGCTATCTCGAAACTCACACGGGCATCGAGGGCAACATATTTTATCCGCTTGTACGTCAAGGGATAATTCTCCCATCCAGACGACCTTAATGCCACCGTCTCGTCACCCTTCTAAAGATTTGTACCAAGCACAAAATTTGCTACGTCAAATAGGTATGGTGTATGTTTATCACAATCTTCGACAGGAATTTTGATTCTGGTTTGTAGGTCAGCGATGCTTTTCAAATCAAGGTTGTATGGCTCCAGCTTCTGTTTGTCCCCTTCGATGGCTGCCCCACAGAAGTATACGTCCTCCTGAGACAAGAAATCATGAAGCTCACCTGGTATGGAGGGAGAGTGTATGATGTGGTACACCAAAACATCATCTTTGAGGCACAGCTGAAGGACGACGGCGCGCTGGATCTTCCCAGGGGCACGCTCTGTGTACTCTGCGTCGAGAACGATGACCCTCGTCTCTACCTTTTCGGGGGAGTTGGATACATTTTTGACCACTGCCGAACAACCCTTGGGTGGACGGTGACGGTGGCAACTATGTACATCGAGCCTTCGACGAGGACATGTTGGACGCTAAAAACCTACATCTCGATCTCTTTCGCCATTTGGAACCGCTAGAACGGAGGGCTATGGTTTGGAGAATTAGGATTAGATGGCTAGTCTAACTGAAGTAGTAGATGATTATTTAAAGAGGTTAAAACAATGTGAACACAGTGGGGTTTGGATGCAAATAAAGATGAAGGGGAGGTGAAGAAGCCGAGGAGAATCGGTTTCTGATGAAGAAGTAAATGGGAGAAGTGGCGTGCAGGCAGTTGATTAGATAGCTAGGTAGACTAAACGAAAAGTCTATGCGGGTAGACTGATGAGTCGTACCTGTTCGTGTACGTGCCCATCCTTCCTAATAGGTGGGACCTATGCAAACAGATAAAAAATGTGTCGTAGCTTTTTTTTTGAGCGCGTGAGTGGGAGACACAACATTCACTACTAGGAAAAGGCCTGCTAGTGGCGCACCTATTTTGCCTACTAATGGCGCACTACAGGTGCGCCACTAGCACCATGCCATTAGAATTTTTTACTAATGGTGCACCACAGGTGTGCCATTAGTATCTAGTATACTAATGGCGCACCAGGCAGTGCACCATTAGTATAGCCCAGGTCCGCCATTAGTATGCCTCCCAGGGGGCCATATTTAGCCATGTGCTTTGGCTTACTAATGGCACACTAGGGGATGATGCACCATTAGTGTCCTTTCTGCAGTGCAACATTAGTGTGCTAAGTGGTGCGCCATTAGTATGAATATTAGGGATTTTTTTTTCTTTTCTGATATTTGCACAGGTTACAAAACATATTACTGCACATAATATAGAGGGCACAACATATAAACAGCAGATTTATCGAATACAATAGAAGATTAGTCTCTGAATACAATTCATCATATTAGTCTCGGAATTTAAAATACCGAACAAAGTTAGAACATTACAAGTCTCGAAACTGCGAGTAGCGAGTTTGTCTTGACATTACAAGTCGATATCGATCATCTAAACTACCATCACATAGAAGAGAGCTGCGGTCATCACGATGAGCATAATCGCAATGAAACTGGTCTTCATCCGGTTCCTCCAACGCTCCCTCCTCTCTCCCGCTAGATAGCGCGCGTATCTAACTTCCGCCTTCGCCCTAGTGGTGTACCCTTTGTAACTGTTACCGCTAAAACTGTGAACCTGTCTCCGACACTCCTCCCAGTCATCGTAGACTCCGGGAACCTTACCCTTGTACACGACATATGACGGCATCTCTATGCACTAGCCAAACAAAACGTTAGTAACAATTCATAGACAATACATAAGCAATATATGAGTATGCAACAAAAGGATCGGAAGAGAAAAGCAACACATTAATAGCACGATTCATGGTCCTACTAATAAATAGCATGGATTACATATAAGTTGAACGACTGTCCAAACCAAAGAGACATACAAGTTCATTAAAGTTTAATATTACAACATGAGCCAATCGAAAATTTAGAACTACATAGCATCACTACTTTCGACTCGACTCATGGGACCGGAGCGTGGATGAAGCCGCCGTCTTTCGTGATGGTCATGAAATCGCGGGCGTTGTCAGCCTGCATTTGTAGAGTTGTTTCTATCTCACTATTGGACGGTTGATATCTGAGGCAGAACTGCCCTGAGGTACGAAGGACATCTTGATGGATGATTTCCGCAAACTCCGACTGGATGCGAAAGAATTCTTGTGTGATGTCCGCATCCTGGATTGCCGACAAGCGTGTGGCCGAATCTTTGAGATTATTTGGTAGCAGAAGGTGATTATGGTCCCGTACGATCGCTCGCATGTGATGGAGGGCGTAGTAGGCATCCTTCTGACTGCCAGGCGACTGCTTGACGCAGGGGAACATCGTATTGTGGGTGAACACGTGCTTGACAGACCTACGAACTGGCCTCTTGAAG
Source organism: Triticum aestivum (assembly GCF_018294505.1). NCBI lineage: Eukaryota > Viridiplantae > Streptophyta > Magnoliopsida > Poales > Poaceae > Triticum > Triticum aestivum. Next base: position 436,173,583 of record NC_057798.1, read on the forward strand.
GTGCCTCCAGATCTGCCGTAGCCGGAGAGAGCATCATCAAGAACTTTCTTGATATTTATGTAGTCTATCTTCGACTCACAGTCCGGGTCGAAATACGTGGCCATGGAATATTTCAGGCTTAAGAGGATGAGTGTGCAATGTGTGTCACTGCACAAAACACGGAATGTTAGAAAAAAAAGAATGATCGAAATCTAAGAAATCATATGTTACGGGGCGGTGAGGGGATGGCTTACTCGGGAAAGTAAGGCACGAGGAAGTTATCCTTATCTGGATTTGCCAGAATGACACCTTCGAGGTGTGAACTCGTGACTTGCCGGTCCCCAGCGCTGCCCAAGATCTTGGCACGCATGTAGAAGGGGTCGACTATCCCGATGTCCGGGGTCTTGTCTCTAATGATCCGCATCTCCATACTCAGCGAAAACAACCGAACGATGGTGTAGTGCAGTGGATGAAGGTTAAACATAGCGAAGATGTCATCAAACCGCGGGACGATCGTACCCCCGATGGTGCTATCCACAAAGCCCTTGCCCTCTGGCACCTTGGCCACGAAAACCGGGTATGCCACATCATTCTGGGAGAGACGCCGCTTCTCCAAAGAAAGAACACTGTCATGCAGACTCCGCATAGCACCGGTTGCAGCATTGAGCAGATTTGTCGGTAGCATCGCCCTACCCGCCATATGAACCCTCCTCAAGATATCCTGAGGTGAAGGTGGCCCGTCCTGAGCACGGATTTTACTCAGTGCCGGCTGGCTCGCACCGCCCTTTTTATCTGCTGTAGTGGGATCGAGTTCTGCTCAGAGACCGCCTTCTTGAGTGTGTTGGGGCTGATAATATTTCGCACTTTGGCTATCTGAGGCTCGGTGAAGGCGGCAGCTGGAGGCGTCTCCTGAGAACTGAACGCTAGACAACGCCTGTTGCAATTGGGTTTCTCCGCGGTAACAGCTAGATCGCGGTCGTCTTTTTCAGGGTTGGGTTCTTGAGAAGGAGGCCCACAGAATTCGTCATCATACCCATGTTTGGCAAAGTACTTATCGACGTTGGTAAATGTACCATCATCGTTGTCGTCGTTGTCTAGATCCTATACACGGTGGGTGGCATCGGATTACCGGGGAACGCGGGGTTGCCCAGTTGAACGATTCTGCCCTTGGCGACATTGATCAACTCGCCGCCCACGAAGTGCAGAAGAGTGCATGGAACGTCGGCGGCGCCCTGCAAAAACATGTAGGGCGTCAGGGATGCCCAGTCAAAGGCAAGGAGATGAAGTCATCGGCCGAGAGGCTTAGTTACCGTGATGGCATCGAGCTCGGCTAATGTCGAGGCACCACCAACGGTGGGCATGCAACTGACGAAGGGGCCGCTTGCTGGCGAGGTGCCGGCCAGCGTACACCCGAGTGCATTAAGCTCCAATGCCCGTGCCGGCGCCGGAGACAGGAATACCGCCTCCGCCAGAGACACCAATTGTGCCACCTGCATGTTGTGCGAGTTGCTGGCCGTGAAGCTGGGAACAGGGGGCGGCCCCTATTGGCCGCCCGCAATCCACGTCGTCAGCCCCTGAATCAAGGTAGGCACCATGGCGGTGAGCATCGTTCCCAGTTGTTGTTGCACTTGCTCTTGGATAATCTCCAGAATTCACGCCACTTGTTCCTTGAGTTACTGAACCTCGGGCGACTAGCTTTCCGACCTGGTCTTTTTCTCCTTTCGCCCACCAGCGCTATAGTATGACGACCATTTTGTGGACAAGCCTTTGCCGGCCACACGACCAGCTGACGACGGCTTACTGAGTTTATCCTTGTTTCTCATTACGTTCAACACCCTATTTAGAGTGTTGTCCCAAGGGGAGCTCTGAGATGACCCCACGCTACTGCTTTCAGTCTCCTGCGGTAGGAATGTGAACCATTTAGAAATTTGGCTTCATTAGTTAGAATGCAACCATATGGAGCTAATTATGCGGGGGTGTATTCCTTACCAGAACAAGTTCAAGCGCCTTGGTCTTCGGATCCATGGTAAGGTCATTTGTTAACGGGTCCTGCTTGTACCGGGCCCTGATGAAGTTCCTGGTCTGCTTGTCACGGTATTTCTCGAAGCGGGGCAGTGGGCCTTGCTCGGCACGCTCCGCGTCCTCCTTGTCCCATATAGGCTCCGCCACTCTGTAACCGCCGGGACCGAGTTGGTGGACCCCTAAGTTCAACTCCCGCATTTCTTTCCCCCACTGACTTGATTCCATGGTTGCGCTGCTCTCGCACTTGATCTTGAACTCCTTGTAGTCATCTTTGTTGATCGAAGGATATTTCGCCTTGATCTTCTCATAACTATCACCTTTGTCAATCATTTTCTTCACCGCGCTTCTCCAAGTAGATAGGGTCGTGCTCATCCTCGTGAGGGCAGCACTGTTCACTTTATTCCCTGAGAGGCGGGTGTTTGCAAAGTCAGTGGGGAACTTGTATCGTTCCTGCAGCTTCGTGAAGAGGAGGCTGCGCAAATTCCCTCAGTCCTTATGCCTTAGGTTCTCGGTGTTGATCGAAATGGTGCTCCGGAGAATGCACCCGAGATGAACCGAGTACCCCTTCACTAATTCTTTGGGCGCCGTTGGATGCCCGTCGGAGTTCACTTCAGTAAATTCCTCCTTGACGGTGCCGAGCATGTTCGGGCGCCGGTCCTTCCATTGCCTCTTCGGTTGGCTGCCATCTGTGCGTGCGCTGCCATCATCAGTGGTGGCATCTTCGGCGGCACCATCAGTGGTGTCATCCCCGACGCCACTAGGGGTTCTGTAGTCAGGATCGGTGTCTTTCGCGGCGTCCTCATAGTGGTGAGGTTCTTCCTCCATCTCCTGGGACAGCTCCCAGAATTGCTTGCCCGAACCGCCGGCCTCATCATTGTGGGCCATGTTTCGCTCTAAATAGGAAAAAAGTTTGGTTAAAAGTTGGTTATTGTCAAGGAACAAGATCATGGTCTCATCATTTAGGGTTTGTCGACACCGAGACATCCTAAAAGCTAAGCTTTTATCATTTAGGGTTTGTCGACGCCGAGGCACCCTAGAAGCCAAGGTTTTATAATTTAGGGTTTGTCGACTCTAAGTTGGGCCTAATCACTTGGCTCTATTGCCACCTATGGTTTAATGGAGCAAGAATAAAGGGGCAGCTGATCCTACTTAATTAAGTACTAAGATACCCCGGCCCATGCATTAGTCGCAAGTAACCCATATGTCCTATTTTTAGCAAAGTCATGCTAAAATTCACGGAAAATTTCAGCATGACCTTTGCTGAAAATAGGACATATGGAGTACCCGAATTTGCCGGAACGGAAGTTAATCGACATTCCAGCAAACTCAAGGGTCTCTCGGAGTACCTGCAAAATCATTACCCCACCCCCGCCAGCTGCAACCCCACAACACCCCACAATATCATCATGACATGATGGTCGGAGACAAAACCCCCCAGTATCATCAAAATACTCTAGTTATGAAGTAAAACACCTGAAGTGTTCCACGAGTAGAACCTGAAGTGTAGTCAGTGGCTTCACCTATATGCATAAAAATCATAAAAATTCAAAATCATTTGAAACCTGATCACTCGGACCACACCACATGCCACAGCATACATAGTACATAGAGTTGACATCTCAGCATCGACCACACCACATGCCACAGCATACATAGTACATAGATGATCCAACAGACTACATAGCAGGACAGTTTAAGCGTGAACCGCATCATACAAAATAGAAGAACTTCACTACACAACTGAAACTCAATTAAGCTAGTTAAATGGAGTTCATCTACTCACTAGCAGTACTACTAACTGGCAGTACTTAAACAAGTTAAGCTACTCACTACAGTACTGGCTACTCACTTAAACTAGAAGCTACAAGTTAAAACACATTTGTAGCACTGAGAAATAATGTTGAGATGTAGCAAACAAGTTAAGCTAAAAGCTACAGTACTGGCAACTAGCAGCAAGGAGTATAATGGCAATCATGTAGCAATCATGTCCTTACCCTTCATATATTCATGATATAAATGGATTGTTCTACCTTGTAGGTTGTTGGAAATTCAGTTGCTTTTTCATTAGGACTGGCAACAAGACATGGTCAAATTTCAATTAAGATTATCTGTTGGTTCAAGACTGGCAACAAGACTTGTTCTACCAAATCAATTATCTGTTGGTTCAATGGTTGTTTTTCTTTCCCTTTTTATAATTGCAAAAAAGGAACAAGACATGGTCAAATTTCAGTTAAGATTCAGTTAAGATACATACAGTAAAATCAAAACAAAAATGGACAGTAAACTGATAATGATAGTAAACTGTAATTTGTTACATAGATTTTCCTACTGAAAATATAACTGAATGGATAGAAAAAACGGTGAAAAGATAACTGAATGCTAGGCTAAAATGGGCAGTAAACTGTAATTTGTTAATAGTTTACTGTGATTATCAGGTGTCATAATCTACTGAGTAGTCATGTCGCAGTCATGCATCCATGCATCCAGTGGCAACATCTTGCATACATGATCAGGAGTACATCAAAATCTATTGAGTAGTTCTTGTGCTCATCCAGTAGCAACATCTTTCATACATGATCAGTATTCATGTACCAAATTTTTATTTAAACTGAATTTGGAAATCACCAAGAGCTCTACTAGTTTCAGACTAGATTTATACTAAATACACTAGAGTATTTGACCAGTAGTCATGTGAACTCTTTGAATTTGTAAACACTTCTAGACTTGAGCATTGAGAGTTCATAATTGCAAAAAATCTCCCTTGTTCCTGAACTTGTATTGTACTCCATTCATTCAAGCAGAAAGAAACAAACAAGGTCTGAAGAAGAATGAATCCATGATGCTTCACCAACGTTGTTCAGACGGCCTGGAAGTGATCCATGGAAGAACTCACCTCGATGGACGCGGTCGCAGACGAGGTCGTAGACGGCGGCGGAGCAGAGACGAGGTCGCAGACATGGTCGTGGTGCTCCGGGGGACGCGACTACATCAATTGTTTGAATTGACATTTAATCAAACACCTCACAGGCAAGAACAGAAGGTGGAGATAGGGAAGAGAGGGGATCGAGCAGAGAGGGAGAGGGAAAGGAGGGAGGAGCAGAGAGGGAGGGGTGGGAAATGGAGGCGGGGGTGAGTTGGATGGGGTACCTGCGGGCGTAGAAGACAGGGGCGTCGTCGGGGACGAAGACGTCGACGCTGTGGATGTTGCCGCCGCGGGAGGTGATGCAGTTGGAGATCTGGGACGGTGAACTACGCGCGGAGGCTAGGGGAGTCGAGTCAGTTAGGGGGAGGGGGCTTACGGGTGCAGGAGGACGGGCGCAGGAGGAGGGGGGGGCTTATGGGCGGAGGAGGACGGGCGGCGGTGCAGTAGGGGCGGTGGCGCAGTGGGTCGGGCAGTGGGCCAGAGAGATGTGAGATTGGGAGAGAGAAGGACGAACGCGATCGAGATGGACAACACACACAAGGGGGAAGGTTAGTAATGGCGCACCATCTAGGGGTGTGCCGTAAAAACACTGATAGCAATGGCGCACCACCCTCGGGTGCGCCATTAGTAACTTTTTTTTTCTGATAGCAATGGCGCAACCTCCTCTAGTGCGCCATTAGTAACTTTTTTTTCATTATTTTTTGTTGCATCTAATAATTTGTCTTTTTTATCAAATTTGTTATTTTCATGAGGACTAGAACAAAAGATATCATCAAATTTTTTTTTTGAAAATATCATCAAATTTGTTTTTTATTTTTAATTGAAGATATCATCAAATTTGTTATTTGAAAATATCATCAAATTTGTTATTTAAAATATCATAATTTAAATATCATCAATTTTTTTGGATTTTTAGTTGCATTCATTTGTGAATTGGTAAAACATTTATGAATATGAAAAAATATCATCAAAATTTGAAAAAATATTCATGAATTCAAAAAGTGCCCATGAAAATTTAAAAATATTCATGAGTTCCAAAAATATTAACAAATTCAGACTACGATTACAATCGAGAAATGAAGGCTACAATTAAATACAATCGATCTTAGCTAGCTATCTGTTCACAATCTTCTTGCCCTTATTTTCGTAAATGGAGTTCTTCTCTTGAACGGACGTCCTTTAGGTAGGGTGGTCCTGCTTCTTCTTGTGGTGTATGCTGGTACTTCATCGTCGTCGTCATGTTCCATCTTCGGGTCGCCGTACTTGTCGAAGTCTTGCTCATTGGCGACTCCATCCATTCCGATGATCTTCCTTTTGCCTCTCCTCACGACAACACGACTGGGCTTTGACGGGTCGGTAATGAAGAAGCATTGGTCCACTTGGGAAGCCAGTACCCATGGCTCATTTTTCGCGGTGACGTTTGCGCCCGCGGTCTTGGATTTGGCTTCGGGTATAACCATGGTGGTGAAATACCGGTCTTCTTTTATGATGCTCTTGGCCCATCTGACACGGAACATCGGGACCTTCTCTCCAGCGTAGCTCAGCTCCCAGATCTCCTCGATCCTTCCGTAGTATCTGTCCTTGTCGTTACCGGTGTAGGATTCCATCGTTACCCCGGAGTTCTGATAACCATCGCTCTTCATGTCCTTTCCCTCGGTGTAGAATGTGTAGCCGTTGATATCGTACGCCTCATAGGTCATCAGGTTGTGCTCGGCGCCCTGTGACAAGGCGAATATGAGTTGTTCTTCCGCGGAAGAATCCTCATGTAAAGGGTACGACAGAAGCTTCTACTTGAACCAACGCGTGAAACATGAGTTGTGCTCTTTGATTATATCTCCGTCCGTCCTCTGTTGGCCTCGGTCATTGTACGTCTTCTCAATAAAGGTTTTGTGCTCTACCACCCAAGGATCGACCACGTCTATGTGTTGTAGCGCGACTAGGTTTGCTCTTTCAAAGTCGGCGAGTCGACCCTCGAAGTTGACATGCATTTCGCGGCGACCCTCACGGTGACCCCATCCAGCGAGCCTGCCGAGGTGCCTGTTGACGGGCAGACCAACGGGGTTCTCGATGCCTAGATAATTCATGCAGTAGGAGATGCACTCTTCGGTCAGAAAGCCCCTGGCTATGCTTCCCTCTGGACGTGACATGTTGCGAACGTATCCTTTGATGACACCATTCATCCTTTCGAACGGCATCATGCTGTGCAGGAATGTCGGCCCGAGTTGGATGATATCCTCCACGATATGGACCAGCAGATGCACCATAACGTCGAAGAATGCGGGCGGGAAGTACATCTCAAGCTCGCATAGTATCACCACGATCTCTTCCTGTAGCCTTCTGAGTTGCCTCACGCCAACCGACTTCCGAGAGATGACGTCGAAAAAGTTGCATAGGCCAAATAGCATTTCACGGACGTGCGCGTCCATGATCCCACGGATTGCAACTGGAAGTATCTGCGTCATCAGCACGTGACAGTCGTGAGACTTCATCCCGCTGAACTTCTGCTTCGCTGAGTCTAGGTATCTGCTTATCTTCCCCGCGTAATCGTAAGGAAGTTTTACTCCTACGAGGCAGGTGAAAAACTGATCGATCTCCTCCTGACTTAGAGTGAAGCACGCGTGAGGGAAGTCATTTTCGGTCTTCTTGGCCTTTTTGCCTTTGCGACGACTTTCCGTGTCCTGCTTCGCCTCATCATCATCATCATTAGCGTGAAGCTCCTCCTGATGCCCGTTGATTTCAAGTCTGCCCTTGCTTTTGGCCCATCTTTAGTCCTCTCTGGCATGTTGAGCAGGGTGCCAAGCAGACTCTCGCGCACGTTCTTCGTGATATGCATGACATCAAGGCTGTGAGAAACACGGTGGATCTTCCAGTACGGCAAGTCCCAGAAAACAGACCTTGTTTTCCATACCTACAGCAGCGGCTCTGGTGCCTTTCACTTCTTTCCCGGCTCTGGCGCCTTTTGGTTCTTTCCCAGTAGTGGGCAATCTTTCCAATTTTTCAATAGCTCGTCTATTTCCTCGCTGCTCCTCGTACGCGGGCGTCTTTGGGGTTTGGTTTCACCCTCGAACAGATCCTTGCGTTTCCTCCATGAGTCATTGTCGCGAAGCCACCTTCGATGTCCCATGAACACGGTTTTCGAAGACCCGGGATCTCTATCTAGCTAGCGATACGTTGTGTCATCCATGCACATGACGCATCCAGAAAATCCGTGGACCACCTGCCCCGCGACATATCCGTAACCGAGATAGTCGTGCACCGTCGTGAGCAGTTCTGGTCTCATAGGGAAATATTGTTTCTCTGCAGTGTCCCACGTATTGGCTTGTGTTTTCCACATCATGTCTAGCTCCTCTTTTAGCAGCCCCAAATACAGATTGATGTTGTTCCCTGGTTGTTTCGGCCCTTCAATTAGCATACTCATGTGAATGTACTTCCTCTTGATGCACAACCAGGGGGGAAGCTTGTACATCCACACAAACACAGGCCAGGTGCTATGTGTGCTTGTCTGGATGCCAAATGGATTGACTCCATTGGTGCTCGCACCCAGCACGATGTTCCTTGGATCCTTCCCAAATTCTGGGTGTTCGAAGTTCAACGCTTGCCACTGGCTGCCATCCTTAGGGTGACTCAGCATCTTGTCTTTTTTATTTATCTCCGGATCATTTGCTTCATCTTCTTGCTTCTTCTCCTCCCTATCCGCGTGCCAACGCAGGAGATTTGCTACCTTAGGGTCCGCGAAATACCGCTGCAGACAAGGGGTGATCGGAAAGTACCACACCACTTTTCGAGGAGCTTTCTTCCTCTTCTTGTATCGAGTGACGCCACACACCGGACATATGGTAGACTCCACGTGCTCGTCCCGATAAATGATGCAATTGTTCATGCACACATGGTATTTCACGTGCGGTAAATCCAGAGGACACACAATTTTCTTTGCCTCCTCGAAACTGGTCGGGCACTTGTTCCCCTTGGGAAGACTTCGTGCCAGAATGACATGTTCTCGTCGAAGCATGCGTCGGTCATTTTGTGTTTTACCTTCATCTCCAGAGCCATGAGCATTACTTTCAGGAGGGTATCATCGGGCCTGCATCCTTCATACAATGGAGTAACCGCGTCTATCTCCAGTTGATCCAGCCTGGCTTTCTCTCGGGCGGCAGCTCTTGCGTTATCCGTCTGCTTGAGAAGCAGCTCTTGAATATGATGGTCCTGCACCCAGCCCATCGATGGTCCATCGTCGTCTGCTTCGGCATCTTCATCTTCATGGTCATGCCCTTCGTCTGCTCCGGCAGCTCCCTCATCATCATGCCCGACATCTTCTACATGATGACTATGTACTGCATCTACTTCGTGATCATGTCCTGGAGATTCTTCGTCTTCTCGCCCGCCCTCGCCGCGGTTGTCTTGCTGCCCTTCCTCATTTCTTGCCCGGCCCCCATGGACGACTTCATAATCATCTTCATCACCTTGCCACTGATAGCCATCCATGAAACCACGCAAGAGCAGGTGGTCCCGCACCTGTACGTAATCTGGGTCCACAAGGCTCCTCAGCTTGTATCTTCGACACAGACATCTTATCTCCGTCTCGTTCTTTTGAAGCATCTCGGCCTTCATGGAGCTCAAAAACCTATTCACGATGCCTTCAGTCATCGTGCGGACCATGGTCGCCTACGGGGTAGAGCAAAACGATATTTTGGAACCAAGAAAAAATTTGGCATGACTTTGCCTAAAAATAGGACCAAAAAGAATGCATAGTGCCAAAATTCTCGCCGATACGGAACTGAATCAACATTCCGGCAAAATATTGGCAACTATCGCATTTCAAATACCGGTACCTGCAAACACAAACATATATGCAACACCACAAACATATGCAACACCACAAACATACATAGATCTAGCTAGACCATAAAAAGTGCATGTGCACGTTGTTGGAGGGAGAAAAAAAGTAGATCTACAACATAAAGATAACTTTCCCCTTACTTACCTATCAAAAAAAGGTAATTTAACCACTTAATTTGGATGAATCTATGGTGCAAATAAGGTAAGGAGGAGGAGGTAGCCGAGACAAGCTTGGAGGAGGAGGTGGAGAGAATGAAGTGGGGAAAGTGAGTGTGTAGGTGTGGCTGTCCAAAATATCTAGCTGGTCCTAGGTTACTAATGGCGCACCACCTACAAATGCGCCATTAGTAACCCTGGTTACTAATGGCGCACCAGCTAGTGGTGCGCCATTAGTAGTTTTGCAAAAAAAAAATAGTAGTGGCACACTGTGTGTCTGGTGCGCCATTACTAGTTAAAACTAGTAATGGCGCACTGTGCCCTGGTGCGCCATTAGTATTTTTGGGAAAAAAATTGATACTAGTGGCGCACCATGGGTCTGGTGCGCCATTAGTGTCTATCACACTAATGGCTCACCAAAACATGGTGCGCCACTGCTATATAGTAGTGGTGCACCACATGTCTGGTGCGCCATTAGTGGCCATATCATCTATAGCCCTTTTCCTAGTAGTGATTCTCTGGTTAAGGAATACTCCCTCCGTTTAGGTGAGTATAAGTCACCTTATGAAAATCAGGTTTTCCCAAAACCTTTAGGGGTTGAGCATTAACTTCATGCTCGATCCCCTCCCAGCCTTGTTAGTCAGCGTTCTCTTCCTCTGCTGCCGTGTTCTACCTTTCCATTTTTCCTCTTCTCAAGTGTGGAACGATCTGCATGCCGTCCTTGATGCACCAGAACGACCACTGCATGCATCGCGGGAGGGCGTTGATTGGGCATGCACGAGAATTTGGTTCTGCTTGCAATATGGATGATACCTGAACAATGAAGTGAACATGCATGCTAGCACGGGAGACCTATTTCCGCTATACAATACTGGAGTACTCATGTTCCTACTAGTAGTAGTAGTAGTAGTAGTACAACTGTGGTACACTTGATGGTCAAAATACTATTCATCCGGTCCTCACAGTGAAGTGACAACACCCTACGCCTGACACTAGTCCAGGCGGCGTGTTCGGGTTACCAAAGTGAGCCTCACCCTGTGCATTGTGCAGTCTGTCACCGCCGCTGTACAGCACATTGGCGCCTCGCCTCGTCTCCCTCTTCGCTCCCATAGCACCACTCCATCTCCATCTCCTTCTCCGTCTCCGTCTCCATCTCACTGTGCCCCATGTACCATCGCCTCACTCGCCTCCCCCAGTACCACTCTTCCCTTGCTAGCCGCTCCATCACCGACATCCTTCTCCCCCGTAAATCAAGCCCCCTTCCAAACTCCACCATGGCCGAACGCGAACTGTGCAACATCCATATGAGCCGCGGTTGGAGCAATCTCCCCAGTGACATCCTCGACCTCTGTTGTTCATGTATGGATATGTTGAGCGCCCTACAGCTGGCTGCATGCTCGAGGGACATGCACACAGCCATCGTCGAAGCGAGGCCTAAGCTTTTCAAGACACCCTGCTTGTTGCTGTATGGTCTTGCAAGATTGGCTCACCATGATACAGAGGCGTGCATGATGCCCGTCGACTTCAATCCGATCTCCATTAGCCGAAACTTCTTTGTAGGTATGTAGTGTGTCACCGTACATCATTTCCCTCGACATCGATCCGATCACCATCGCCCAAAAGTTCTTGGCAGGTATGTACTGGGTCGGCATGAACTCCCACTGGATGGCTGCCTTCAGAGAAGACGGTAAAAAGTTGGTGCTCGTGAACTTCGAGACCTCCCATGAAATTATCCTTCCTCTGTAGGATTATATAGAGTATTACCATCGCGGTCCAAGTCATCTAGATTACTACGTCAGTTGGACGGACCTTGTTTTGCAGAAGATTGTAATCTGCCAAGTGCCTACACGACATGCGAATTACGCAGACTTCAAGCTAATTGCCTTGTTCGACCACGGACTCGCCTATCTTTACGCTGGTGCCTTCTTTAGCTGGAGACAATTCAGCTCGCAGTAGATCATCGTCAAAGCTGATACACACTTCTGTGATGCTATTGAACACAATGGCATCATCTACGCGATCGACAAAGCAGATGGCACCACGTATTGCTGGGACGGCACGTGTAACTTGTTTCCGTCTCATGTTAATGATGACGCCATGACACTGTTTGAACTTTTTGTGATGATTGGCTTATCCCTGTTTGAGCAGAATTTGAGTAGAACTATGGCAATGTATTAGAGACGCCGTAAATCAACAATATTTGGAATCAGTTAATTCATGGGATTGTGACCATGTCATTACAGCCAATTTGTACCCTGAATAATCAAATGGTTAGGAATATATGGACATTATCCTTATTTTACAGTAATCTATATACTACTACTAAATATGAGTGTGCATCAATGGCCATGTTAGTTTCCTCATTTTCATGATGTAGAAACATGCACCACACTGTTGGTTTCATCTAACCATACATTAGGGAAGTAAACGTGCATATGAAGAACTCTATATTTGGAAGTAGTGAAATCCTCCAATGCTTACCATGTGTACATACCTATATTCGCCCTTCAGCAATCAATGGCTATAATAATATCCTCACAATTTTTTTGCACACAGAACACGAGTATATAACAATGCATGGTCTGTTAGTTACCATGAAGAATTTGTTTGTGAGGACATAACATGATTACATAACATGCATGACATGGTAGTTTCATGTGAAGAATCGATTGCGAGATAACATGAGTATAACCATGCATGGCACTTCTATATTTTCGAACCCAGTATACATTTCCCTGTATTTTCCTCCTAGTTCCAACAGGGACATATCAATGTTGTTTCTTGCATTATCCTACTCATACTCTGAACACTGCTGATCTTACATTAACAATGCTTGTCCTTTTTGATATGATGCAGTGTCCCTACAGTTACTGCCCTTTGTAATCACACCACCTTTGCCAAAAACAGGGAAGCACAACTGGTTCCTCGCTCGATCAGACGACAGTAAAAGACTGATGATCATTCAGACACATGAGCCAGAAAAGTTATATTGCAAAAACCCCACTCTATACAAGCACCGTGTAATACGTGAGTATCCGGACAGTGGCTGTTACATCTATGAGCAGGATACCAGCTTGTTGGGGCCTTTAGGATTTTTTAGATGGAGGCGGGTAAACAACATTGGTTCACACTCTCTGTTTCTCGGAATCAATTATCCGATTAAACAACATTGGCTCTGTTTGCTATGGAAAATTGTGTCTACACGGTGAGCCCTAGGAGTTCGGGAGCAAACTCCCCTGATTGTGAACGATACAGCCTGCAGCCAAAAGAAGGTGAGAATGACAAAGGCATCCAGATTAACTTTGATCCTTGGATGTCTCAATTACGACAGGCAGTGATGTGGTTCAAGCCTTCAGGTTGATAGGTAATTGGGCTGTTGCATTGAAAGGGTGGAGTACTGGTGTCTCCGGATCATTGGTCGCTGAAGCGGGGCTGCAAATTATGATGGTGTTGGATCATCTCTTCGAATGACTTTGTTGTCTTTGCTGCTGGTTCTGGATGGGTAGTTCTTTCTTTTGTTATGCATATTCCTTGTCATTTGGTCATTCTCGTCTATGTCACTCTTACTATGTAATAGTTGCTTCTATTTAGAATGTCATTCTCGTCTGGATCACGAGAGTCTGAGCGCTGCAGATGGGTGCGTTTTGGTGGTGTAGCAAGACTTCTTATGAACTATCATGTCTTGATGTTTATGTTAGTAGTAGTCACTAGTCAGTGTTTGAATGTTGTATATATCGTTGTTTCAAACTGTTTATTGTCTCGAACTACTGGTGGACTAAATGAGAGCATCACCATTCTCCAGTGTTTAGAGTATATCTCCTTTTTTCAAGTTATATAATTTGAGCTCAGTGTCTTTTCGATGATGTACACTTGTTTGGGCCAGTGAGGTGTCGTTGAATATGGGCCGAGTAGTAACGCAATGCTAAACAGGTCAATTATGACTCAAGTTGGGCTCCCAAAAGATCCTGAAAAAAGGTCGGGCTCTCCAAAAAATAAAGAATAAGGACTCTTAGGCCGACATGTGGGCACCATTGGTGTTTTCGTGCACTTGCACGCCGAGAGCATATTGGCACGTGCTCGAAATTCATGCTACCTTTTCATCCCCAGTCTCCCGCCCCTCCCCCACCTCTGGAATCTCGATTCCTACTCCAGTTCCCCCAAATCCCCCTCCTGTACTCCCTATACTCAAGCGTACTATCACGTCTCCGGTCAACGCGGATCTCCGAGCCAGAGATCCTGAGGTCCGTCCTGCCTTCAGTCGTTGCGTGCTGTCGCTCAACAGTGGCATAGCGGCGCTTGACGACCAGTTTGCCGGCAAAGTGCTGATGGTAACCATCAACGGCGACCGGCCTCCTGTATCGCCGGACGACCTTGTCAAATCTCTTGGCATTGCGCACGACATCCAAATAAGGTACTTGCTCGCCGAAGTCTGTCCGCCACCGGCTGATTTCTTCGTCAGGTTCCGAACAACTTTCGACTGCAGTCGTGTGTTCGAATCTTCCCAGCGTTTGTTCTGCGATGGCGCGCTGGTGAGCTTTGATCGGTGGCACCCAGGATGGGGCTCGGTGCCCTCTGAGATTGAGTTTTGAATAAAGCTTACATTCCACAGCATGCCTCGACGTGCTTGGAACAGTGAGTCCATGAACAAGCTTATCAATGACCTTGGAGGTGAGCTCATAAGTATGTTTGTTCCTCCAGACAGCTGGGCTCTGACGGTTATGGCATGGATGAAGAAGCCGTCCACCATACCGAAGGTGATTGGTGTTGAGATACCGGTGCAGGAACCGGGGTTGTACTATTCGTCACCACCAAGGCCGCTGCGGACCATGTTGTACCTGTATCGAGTGTTCGTGCATGTCGAAGAAGTGGTCAATCCATCAATCAAAGTCCTGCCGCCACTGCTGGTGCCAGGGTCCGTCGACAATCTCCATTACAGGAGTCAACCTCAGACTTTCCCCGTGTTGCTCGGAACGATGGATGACACAGGGCCTACTCCATGGCGTGGCGGAGGCCACTCCTTCTTTGGGAGAAGAGGCAGGGCTGGCTGCCTGGATGTGCTCTACTTTGAGGTAACAACTGAATCTTGTCAGATACTAGTTAAATCGGAGCTATGGGTCTGAAGCACTGATGTGCCAGTACATTTGATTGTGACCTATTCTTATTTTGTACCTGAACTTTTCTAGAAAGGGATGTGCACCAACTTAATGTGCTAGCAGAACTTATTGTGTTGTCTGTCTGTTTGCTTTGCAGAATATTCAAGATATTTCCCGGTCATTTATAAAGACGATGAACCATTATGTACGACTTCGTTGGTTTCAACATAGCCCTTCCCATAGTGATCCACTACTTCCATCCTGATTGTGCCGCCTGCGTGAAATTTTTGTATGTAAGTTCAGTGTGCTATGATGTTCTATATGATCGTGTCAACTATATAAGTTTTTACTGAGCATCAGCAATGCATATGGATGAAAGATGTATTTACGAGCATCGACCGATGGGTCTCTCTCTCTCTCTCTCTCTCTCTCTCTCTCACACACACACACACACACACACACACACACGCGCACGCGCACACGCACAAGTGGGACCCATTGAATTATTTATTTGCTCGTGACAACTTTTAATTAGGTTCCACTTTAATCTAACTTTTTTCTTAAGTTACTAATTGAGCTCAGTGACTTCAAAGAGTTGTACAAAAGCCTTGTTTAGGCCTTTCCGACGTCGCTGAATGTGGGCTGAGTAACCATGTTAGGTTGTACTGTACTACACAGGCCTTTTTTTCAACATCAGCAATGCAACTGGGCCGACAGTTGTACACAATATCCGGGTCAACTTGTTATTCTCCGCCCCGCTGGGCTCCAAACTTTCCTAGGAGGTATGCATTAGGCTTAATAAGAAAATGGACTTTAAGAAATAATAAATGGGATGTAATTATAATAACTGGGAAGTTACTATGCACCAAACACGTAATTAGTTTGAAAAATATATTATTATTGGAATTTGAAAATTTTAATTTCATTACTTGTTGCGCGCGCAATATTTTGTTTGATTTTAACGTAATACAACTTTATTTTGAAATTATATTTAACCTGACTAGAAATATCGGATAAAAATATTTCGGATCCCATCAAAATGTGGGAATTTTTTTTGAATTCTGTTTTGAGCGGTTGTTTGAAATTATTAATCATTGTCCTAGCTAGAAGTTGGGCTGTACTCTTAACAAATTGTAAATGGGCTGTAGTAAATTCCATTAGAATTAAAAAATGGGTTGTACATTCTTACAAATCACAAATGGGCTATATGTTCTTTGCCAAATCCGAGTTGTGGGCCTACTAAGTTGACGCGTACCAAGGGCTTTGTCAACTTAGTCAATCTAAGTGATTCTAGCTGAAGTGATCGTATGATGTCCATCCAACGGTCGTAGTGCTTCTTCAACCTATGGTCTTCTTGCTCCAGCCGCCCAAAGCAGCGCCATTCGTGTCACGTGCTCCTGCCTCCCGTGGTCGGCTGTGATGCCGCGAAGGCCTCACCGCCCCGTACTACTCCCACCGCTTACCAGGCCATCCCTCTACCCACCCACACCCCCTGTTATTCTGCGGCGATGGTAGCCTCACACCGCAGCAGAACCTGTGAACCCTTGTACTCCTCTCTGCGCGGGCTTCCACTGCTACGTCTTCCCCGGCTCCATGTCGTCCCCTTCCTAGGCCTCGCCGTTGTCCAGACCACCGCCCTGGTGCTCTTGGCGTGGCGTGGTCAACATGGTCAACGACCGACTTCCATCGGAAGAGTACTGTACGTGGAGAGGCTGATAGCTGGGTCCAGGCGGCCGCAAGGAAGTGCCTCCTTATTATGCGCAAAATAATTATTTCTCCACCTGACAGCAGGAACCCACCGCACGGGCCACCTTATTTCGCGAAAAAAACATTTCCCCCCTGACTGCTGGGAACCACTGGACGGGCCAGCGTATTTCGTGAAAAAAATGTTCGCCCCGCTGTCAGCTCGGACCCACTAGAAGTGCCTGCTTATTACGCACAAAAAAATGAATACTCCCCCTGCTAGCTGGGACCCACCATGGTGGGAGGCTGACTTGTGGGCCTACTAAGTTGACTGGGACGGGGGCCTTTGTCAACTTTAGTCAATATGAACGATTCTAGCTCCAGTGACCGTACGATGTCCAACCAACAGCCATAGTTCTTCTTCAACCTCTGGTCTTCTTGCTCCAGCCGCCCAAAGCAGCGCCGGTCGTGCCGCATGCTCCTGCCTCCCGTGGCCGGCTGTGCTGCCGCGGAGGCCTCACCGCCCCTACTATTCCAACCGCTGGCCAGGCCCTGCAGTGATGGCAGCCTCACACCGCAGCCGAACCAGTGAACCCTCATACTCCTCTCCGCGCTGGCTTCCACTGCTGCGTCTTCCCCGGCTCCCCGTCGTCCCCTTCCTAGGCCTCGCCGTCGTCCATCGCCCTGGTGCTCTCGGCGCGACGTGCTCAACATGGTCAAGGAATGACTTCCATCGGACATGGACTGTACGTGGAGAGGCTGACAACTGGGTCCATAGCTGCAGCAAGGAAGTGCCTCCTTATTACGCGGAAAATAATGATTCCTCCACGTGACAGTTGTGACCCACCGGACATGCCACTGTATTTCACAAAAAAACATTTCCCCCTCACTACTGGGACCCACCAGCTACTTCTTCGCACGCAAGGAAGTGCGTCCGGGCAAAAAAAAATGATTCAACCCCCTGACTGCTGGGACCCACCAGCTACATCTTCGCATGCAAGGAAGTGTGCCCGGGCAAAAAAACGATTTGCCCCCTGACTGCTGGGACCCACCAGCTACATCTTTGCACGCAAGGAAGTGCGTTAAGGGCAAAAAAAAACGATTCGCCCCCCTGACTGCTGGGACCCACCAGCTACATCTTCGCAGGCAAGGAAGTGCCTGAGAGTCGGGACCCACCTGGTTGAAGCGTACGTAGCGTTGTCATTCTGGTCGCGAACGTGTACGTACATACTGGTCGATGTAGAGGCGCGCACATGTCGTAGTAGAGGCGCACATGTGTCGTAGTAGAGGGACGCACGTAGCATGCACACGTACGTATAGCGGCCAGGGTGCAAGAAAGAAAATACGGCCACGTATATGTACATACGGGCGGGGTCTCGAACGCCTACTCGCACATACGTACGGCCAGGGCTCGTGTACGTGGCTAGGTTGGAACGGAGAAACAACGTCGTCTCGTGTTCATGGGGAGGCAACGGAATGCATCGTGTTCATGGGGAGGCAATGGAATGTGTCGTGTTCATGGGGAGGCAATGGAATGCGTCTTGTTCATGGGGAGGCAACGGAATGCGTCGTGTTCATCGGGAGGCAACGGAACGCGTGGGAGCCAACCGGCTGGGTCAAAACAGAATGCGTGGTCATGTTCATCGGAGTGCTTCGACGGAACAGGCGATGGAAACGAGGCCTGGCGTACCGCATAACAGAGCAAACGACCTTGTGTTCGACCGGCCACATTCGAAACGGGATCCTGTTGATCGGGAGGGGTCTGGCGTACCGCAATACGAAGGAAACAGACCTCCTATGATCGAAACGGGGGTCCTGTTGATCAGGAGGGGTGTGGCGTACCGCAAAACGGAGGAAACTGACCTCCTACGGTCGAAACAGGGGTCCTGTTGATCGGGAGGGGTGTGGCGTACCGCAAAACGGATGAAACAGACTTGTGTTGGAGCGCTACGGTCGAAACGGGGGTCCTATTCATCGGGAGGGGTGTGGCGTACCGCAAAACGGGACTCCACGGGATACTGTTCATCTCCACCGTTGACCTCCTCCAGCCTCCACGGGCTACCATCGACCTCCTCCAGCCTCCAAGGGCTCCTGTTCATCCAACCTCCACTGCGCGCTACTCCACCGGCTACTGTTCAACCACCCCTCCATGGGCACCCCTCCACCGTCTACTATTCATCCAGCCCTCCACCCCACGGGGTCCTATTCAACCACCCCTCCAAGGGCACCCCTCCACCTTCTACTGTTCATCCAGCCCTCCACACCACGGGGTCCTGTTCATCCAGAGGCAACGCCACCGCTAACTGTTCATCCAAACCCCCCCGCAACACTCACTGTTCATCCAATCGATCGGCTTCAGTTCACAGCAGTCGTGATGGAATCGCTCGATCGGTTTCAGTTAACAACCATCGATCGATCGCTCGGGTTCAGTAACGCGTAGCCTGCAGTGCAATCGCTCGGGTTCAGTTAGATCCCACCGCCTCGCTCGGGTTCAGTTAGAGCCAACGCCTCGCACACACGCGCGTACGTGTACGAGAGAAACGCACATCTCACTCGGCCTCCGACCTTCATCCGTAACCGGGAACTCCCCGAAATTTTCCTCGCCCTCGCTTCTACCACGGTTTTTTCCATCATGGACGGCCCAAAGAATGTCATGCAACCGCGTCTCCGGCCCGCCTAGGATGAAAAGCCCATTTTCTGTCATGATTTTTTGTCATAGAAGTAGGAGCCCACCACATCTATGATGATACCGGGTTTTGTCACAATTATCGTCATAGAAGTGTCATATGTATGACAGGAAAAAAATTTCGTTCAGCCCAAAATGTCACGGATGTGTCTTTTTTTGTAGTGATTGCTGCATCACCCTTTCCTCTTCAAGGAAAACCAACGCAAGCTCAAGATGTAGCAAGAAGGATTTCTGGCACCGTTGCCGGGGAGGTCTTCGCTCAAGTCAAGACATAGCAAGTACCCATCACAAACTCATCTCCCTCACATTTACATTATTTGTCATTTGCCTCTCGTTTTCCTCTCCCCCACTTCACACTTGTCATTTTATTCGCCCTCTCTTTCCCAATCTTCTCCTCTCTTTTTTGCTTGCCTTTTTCTGTTTGCTTGCGTGTTAGATCGTCTACCTTGTCATTATGGCTAGTCCTCCTATCCTTGTTATTACTCCCGAACATGAAATTCTCAATTTTAAGCAAAGGGAGGGAGAGAATTTAAAAGATGCTTTGCATAGAATTTGCAATGCTCAAAATATATCTACTAGGAAGCTTTCTACTTCCGTTACTCTTCGCAATTTTTATGTAGGCATTACTCCTTGGAATAGATGCGTTCTTGATACCGTTACCGGAGGGGATTTCTTGAGTAGCCATACGTTTGATGCTTATAATGCTATGTTAGATATGTTTGGCCCACCACCTCTTTTGGTTAATGGAACTGTTTTAACTTTGGAACATGTTATGCAGCGACTTAAAATTATTGAAAATAAAGTTGCCACTATTGAGTTGATTGAAAATTTGGAAAAAAAGATTCATAATCATATTACCCAATATGGATCTAGGGTTGGAGTTACTTTGAAAAATCTTAAAGAGAAAGAACCTATAGTTAATGAAAAAATAGATCTAGATTCTGCAAAATCGGTAAACTTGAGGATATCATTACCAACTTAGGTTCTGCGTTTTCTTCCATGAAAAACACTCCAAAACCCCCTACCAAAACTTCCAAGTTTATTTATGTTCCTAAAAATAAGGGTGAATCGTCTAGTAAGGGAGACGCGGATCTCAAATCCATAAGTGTTCATCCCAATTGTCTCTCTATCGTCAAGGAACCTTTTGCTACAAACGAATTTCTTGATTTTTTGCCTAAATGCTTAGTCATTGCTAAAAAGGGAGAAATCCCTAAAGATTATAAGTGCTCTATTGAGGAATTGAGTGTCAAAGATGGCACTACTTAGATCTATCTTTGCTTTTATGCCTAGTTAGGGGCGTTAAACGAGAGCGCTAGTTGGGAGGCAACCCAATTTTATTTGTGTTTTTTGTTTTTGTTCCTCTTTAGTAATAATTTTTTCATCTACCTTCTGTTTAGATTTGTTTTTATGTTTTAATTAGTGTTTGTGCCAAGTAGAACCTATAGGATAACCTATGATGATAGTTGATTTGATTCTGCTGAAAAACAGAAACTTTGCACGCACGAATTTAGTTTTGTTAAATCACTGAAACGTTCTTTTGTGTTGATTATTTTTTCTTCTGATCACTAGATAAATTGTCCAGGAGTCCCTATTTTTGTAGGATTTTTAGATTTCCAGAAATTTGCGTTAGTTACAGATTTCTATAGACTGTTCTGTTTTTGACAGATTCTGTTTTTCGTGTGTTGTTTGCTTATTTTGATGCATCTATGGCTAGTAAAATAGTTTATAAACCATAGAGAAGTTGGAATACAGTAGGTTTAACACCAAAATAAATAAAGAATGAGTTCATTACAGTACCTTATGTGGTGGTTTTGTTTTCTTTCACTAACGGAGCTTATAAGATTTCCTGTTGAGTTTTGTGTTGTGAAGTTTTCAAGTTTTGGGTAAAGCTTTGATGGACTATGGAATAAGGAGTGGCAAGAGCCTAAGCTTGGGGATGCCCATGGCACCCCAAGATATTCAAGGATATACAAAATCCTAAGCTTGGGGATGCCCCGGGAAGGCATCCCCTCTTTCGTCTGCATTCATTGGTAACTTTACTTGGAGCTATATTTTTATTTGCCACATGATATGTGTTTTGCTTTTTAGTTTACCACAATCATCCTTGCTGTATACACCTTTTGGGAGAAGTCCACTTGATTAGAATTTGCTAGAATACTTTATGTGCTTCACTTATATCTTCTGAGCTTAATAGCTTTTGCTCTAGTGCTTCACTTATATCTTTTAGAGCATGGCGGTGGCTTAATTTTGTAGAAATTGCTAGTCTCTCATGCTTCACTTATATTATTTTGAGAGTCTTTTAGAACAACATGGTATTTTCTATGGTTATAAATTGGTCCTATAATTGTAGGCATCCAAGTTTGGGTATAATAAAAACTATCATAGGAAATGAATTGGATGCTATGATCAATTTGATACTTGATAATTCTTTTGAGATATGGAGGTAGTGATATTAAAGTCATGCTAGTTGGGTGATTATGAATTTAAAGAATACTTGTGTTGAAGTTCACAAGTCCCGTAGCATGCACGTATGGTTAAAGTTGTGTAATAAATTTGAAACATGAAGTGTACCTGGCTTGTGCATCCTTATGAGTGGCGGGCGGGGATGAGCGATGGTCTTGTCCTACCAATCTATCCCTCTAGGAGCATGCGCGTAGTGCTTGATTTTTGATGACTTCTAAAATTTTGCAATAAGTATATGAGTTCTTTTGACTAATGTTGAGTCCATGGATTATATGCATTTTTACCTTTCCATAATTGCTAGCCTCTTCGGTACCGTGCATTGCCCTTTCTCACCTTGAGAGTTGATGCAAACTTCGCCGGTGCATCCAAACCCCGTGATATGATACGCTCTATCACACATAAACCTCCTTATATGTTCCTCAAAACAGCCACCATACCTACCTATTATGGCATTTCCAAAGCCATTCCGAGATATATTGCCATGCAACTTTCCACCGTTCCGTTCATCATCATCATGACATCCTATTTGTGGCAAAGCCACCATGCATAATTTTTCATACATGTCACTCTTGATTCATTACACCATCCCGGTACACCGCCGGAGGCATTCATATAGAGGCATATCTTGTTCTAGTTTCGAGTTGTAATTCATATGTTGTAATCAATAAAAGTGTGATGATCATCATTATTGGAGCATTGCCCCCCAAAAAAAGAAAGGCCAAGAAAAAAAGAAAAAAAATAAAGAAAAAAAAGAAAAAGAAAAAAAAAAGAAAAAAAGGAAAATAAATAAAAAGGGGCAATGTTAATATCTCTTTTTCCACACTTGTGCTTCAAAGTAGCACCTTGTTCTTCATGTAGTGAGTCTCATATCTTGTGCTTCAAAGTAGCACCATCTTTTTCATATAGTGAGTCTCATATGTTGTCACTTTCATATACTAGTGTGAATTTTTCATTATAGAACTTGGCTTGTATATTCCTACGATGGGCTTCCTCAAATGCCCTAGGTCTTCGTGAGCAAGCAAGTTGGATGCACACCCACTAGTTTTCTTTTGTTGAGCATTCATTTATAGCTCTAGTGCATCCGTTGCATGGCAATCCCTACTCCTCATGTTGACATCAATTGATGGGCATCTGCATAGCCCGTTGATTATCCTCGTCAATGTGAGACTTCCTCCATTTTTATCTTCTCCACACAATCCCCATCATCATATTATATTCCACCCATAATGCTATATCCATGGCTCACGCTCATGTATTGCCTGAAGGTTGGAAAAGTTTGAGATTATTTAAGTACGAAACAATTGCTTGGCTTGTCATCGGGGGTATAGAAGTTGGGAACATCTTTGTGTGAAGAAAACGAAGCATAGCCTAACTATATGATTTTGTAGGGATGAACTTTCTTTAGCCATGTTATTTTGAGAAGACATGATTGCTTTGATTAGTATGCTTGAAGTGTTACTATTTCTTTTATCAATATGAACTTTTATTTTGAATCATTTGGATCTGAACATTCATGCCACAATAAAGAAAATTACATTGAGAATTGTGCTAGGTAGCATTCCACATCAAAAATTATGTTTTTATCATTTACCTAGTCGAGGATGAGCAAGAATTAAGCTTGGGGATGCTTGATACGTATCCAACGTATCTATAATTTTTGATTGTTCCATGATATTATATTACCACTTTTTGGATGTTTATGGGCTTTATTTTACACATTTATATAATTTTTTGGACTAACCTACTAACCGGAGGCCCAGCCCATATTGCTGTTTTTTTGCCTATTTCGGTATTTCGAAGAAAAGGAATATCAAACGGAGTCCAAACGTAATGAAACCTTCAGGAGCGTGATTTTTGGAACGAACATGATTCGGAGAACTTGGAGTGCAAGTCAAGAAGCTTGCAAGGCGGCCAAGAGACAGGAGGGCGCGCCCACCCCCTCTGGGCGCGCCCCTATCTTCTGGGCCCCACAGGCGGCCACCGACGTACTTCTTCCTCCTATATATACCTACGTACCTCGAAAACATCCAGGGCCAACTAAACACAATTTCCACCACCGTAACCTTCTTGGAGCCTTCGTCGGCGCTCCGCCGGAGGGGGAATCGACCATGGAGGGCTTCTACATCAACACCATAGCCCCTCCGATGAGTTGTGAGTAGTTTACCACAGACCTTCGGGTCCATAGTTAATAGCTAGATGGCTTCTTCTCTCTTTTTGGATCTCAATACAATGTTCTCCCCCTCTCTTCTGGAGATCTATTCGATGTAAACTCTTTTTGCGGTGTGTTTGTCGAGATCTGATGAATTGTGGGTTTATGATCAAGTTTATCTATGAATAATATTTGAACCTTCTCTTAATTCTTTTATGTATGATTGAGTTATCTTTGCAAGTCTCTTCGAATTATCAGTTTGGTTTGGCCTACTAGATTGATCTTTCTTTCCATGGGAGAAGTGCTTAGCTTTCGGTTCAATCTTGCGGTGTCCTTTCCTAGTGACAGCAGGGGCAGCAAGGCACGTATTGTATTGTTGCCATCGAGGATAAAAAGATGGGGTTTATATCATATTTCTTGAGTTTATCCCTCTACATCATGTCATCTCTCTTAATGCGTTACTCCGTTCTTATGAACTTAATACTCTAGATGCATGCTGGATAGCAGTCGATGTGTGGAGTAATAGTAGTCGATGCAGGCAGGAGTCGGTCTACTTGTCACGGACGTGATGCCTATATACATGATCATGCCTAGATAATCTCATAATTATTCACTTTTCTATCAATTGCTCCACAGTAATTTGTTCACCCACCGTAATACTTATGCTATCTTGAGAGAAGCCACTAGTGAAACCTATGGCCCCCGGATCTATCTTTTATCATATAAGCTTTCAATCTACTTTTATTTGCATCGTTACTTTTTGCATCTATATTATAAAATACCAAAAATATATTTATCTTATCATACTATCTCTATCAGATCTCACTTTTGCAAGTGGCCATGAAGGGATTGACAACCCCTTTATTGCGTTGGTTGCGAGTTCTTTGTTTGTTTGTGTAGGTGCGTGGGACTTTTGAGGAGCCTCCTACTGGATTGATACCTTGGTTCTAAAAAACTGAGGGAAATACTTACGCTACTATTGCTGCATCACCCTTTCCTCTTCAAGGAGAACCAACGCAAGCTCAAGACGTAGCAAGGGGTTGTCAATCCCTCACGGGTAAAAAGATAGGTAAAATTGTAGTAGATTGGATAAATAGATCTCGCGGGAACGCGAGATAAAATAAATAAATAAAAATTGCAGCATGGTATTTTTGTATTTTTGGATTAATATATATGAAAATAAAAGCGAATAAAAATAGGTCTTGAAGGCAAATATGATTAAGAAGAGACCCGGGGGCTGTAGATTTCACTAGTGGCTTCTCTCAAGAAAAATATCATACGGTGGGTAAACAAATTATTGTTGGGTAACTGATAGAACTTCAAATAATTATGATGATATCCAGGCAGTGATCATTATATAGGCATCACGTCCAAGATTAGTAGACCGACTCCTGCCTGCATCTACTACTATTACTCCACACATCGACCGCTATCCAGCATGCATCTAGTGTATTGAGTTCATGCAGAAATGGAGTAATGCAATAAGAACGATGACATGATGTAGATAAGATCTATTTATGCAGAAATAGACCCCATCTTGTTATCCTTAATAGCAATGATACATATGTGTCGGTTCCCCTGCTGTCACTGGGATCAAGCACCATAAGATCGAACCCATCACAAAGCACCTCTTCCCATGGCAAGAAAAATTGATCTAGTTGGCCTAACTAAACCAAACATTCGAAGAAGAAGTACGAGGCTATAAGTAATCATGCATATAATAGATCAAAATATTCAAATAACTTCCATGGATAAAAACATACATCTGAACATAAACTCAAAGTTAATCGGATCCCAACAAACACACCGCAAAAAGAGTGACATCAAATTTATCTCCAAGAGACCATTGTATTGAGAATCAAGAGAGGGAGAGATGAAGCCATCTAGCTACTAACTACGGACCCATAGGTCTACAATGAACTACTCACGCATCATCGGAGAGGCACCAATGAGGATGATGAACCCCTCCCAGATGGTGTCTATATTGGATCTAGTGGTTCTGGAACTTGCGGCGACTGGAATTGATTTTCGTCGACTCCCCTAGGGTTTCCGGAATATTGGCGTGTTTATAGAGCAAAGAGGCGGTGCGGGAGGCCACCGAGGTGGGCACAACCCATCAGGGCGCGCCTGGGCCTCCAGGCGCGCCCTGGTGTCTTGTGCTCACCTCGGGCCGGCCCCCTCTTCGTTACTTCTTTGGCCCACTGTATATCTTCTGGTCCAAAAAAATCCACAGAAAGTTTCGCTACGTTTGGACTCCGTTTGATATTGATTTCCTGTGATGTAAAAAACAAGCAGAAAACAACAACTGGCACTTGGCACTATGTCAATATGTTAGTCCCAAAAAGTGATATAAAGTTGCTATAAAATGATTGTAAAACATCCAAGAATGATAATATAACAACATGGAACAATAAACAAATTATAGATACTTTGGAGACGTATCAGCATCCCCAAGCTTAATTCTTACTCGTCCTCGAGTAGGTAAATGATAAAAACAGATTTTTTGATGTGGAATGCTGCCTAACATGTTCATCACATATTCTTTTCTTTGTCGCATGGACATTTGGACTTTTATATGGTTCAAAGCAATAGTCTAGTTTTGACATGAAGACTTTAATACTCAAGCATATCAACAAGCAACCATGTCTTTCAAAATATCAACACTAAAGCAAGTTATCCCTAGCCCATTATGCTCAGTCATTGATCCATTCATGAAACACACTCGCATATTAGCTACACCCAATGCTCAAGTACGATCATAGTGCCCCTTAGTTGGTGCTTTATAAGAGAAGATGGAGACTCAAGTAAAATAAAAATTGCATAACGTAAATACAAAGGCCATTCGTGGAGGGAAGTAGGGATTTGTAGAGGTGCCGGAGCTCAAAGCGAGAAGATAGAGATAAAAACATTTTGGGTGGCATGCTTTTCCTGTCTACGAAAACAATCAAGTAGTTCCCAATACATTCCATGCTAGATATATCATAGGCAGTTCCCAAACAGAAAATAAAGTTTATTCCTTTTTCCGCCATACTTTCACTTCCCATGTCTAACCGTATCCACGGGTGCCTTCCATACCAACACTTTCCAATGAATTTATTATTTGACAACATAAAGTAAATTCATTTTTTTCATTTCGGGACTAGGCGTCCCTAATATCTTTGCCGTACTCTCATGCAATGACAAGTGAATAAACACTCATCTTGAGAATAACACATCTAGCATGGAAATATATCAGCCACCCCCTACAGATTCATGAGCGGTACGAGCACAGAAAATTGAAATTTATTTTGAAAATTAGAGACGGGACATACAAATTTGCTTAGAACGGCAAAAGTATACCGCATATAGGTAGGTATAGTGGACTCATGTGGCAAAATTGGTTTAAAGGATTTTGGATGCACAAGTAGTGATCATACTTAGTGCAAATGAAGGCTAGCAAAAGATTAGGAAGCATCCAACCAAGAAACGAAAAATCTCATAAGCGAGCATTAAGCATAACTAACACCGAATAATGCACCACAAGTAGGATATAATTTCATTGCATAACTATTGACTTTCGTGCTTGCATAGGGAATCACAAAAGTTAACACCAATATTCTTAATAAAGTATAATTACTCATCAACATGACTCACATATCACTATCATCATATCTCAAAACTATTACAAAGAATCAAGTTTACTTTGTCCAATGATCTTAATGGAAGTTTTCATTATATCCCTCTTGAATATCTATCACGTTGGGACTAATTTCATATGTTGCTTTTGATATCTCAAACAAATATAAGTGAAGAAGATGAGCATAAAAAAATTCTTCTCTCAAAATAATTTAAGTGAAGAAAGAGAGAATTTCTTAAAAGTTTTACTAACTCTCAAATAAATCTAAGTGAAGCATGAGAGCATTTCATCAAAAATAGTAAAGCACACCGTGCTCAAAAAGATATAAGTAAAGCACTAGAGAAATTCCATGGCTCATAAGGATTTAAGTGAAGCATAGACAACAATTCTAACAAGTCATAGCATAGTTTTGGCTCTGTCAACTAGGTGTGTCCAGCAAGGATAGATGACTTAAAACACAAAGCAAAACAAGCAAAGACTCATATCATACAAGACGCCCCAAGCAAAACTCATAATATGTGATGAATAAAAATATAGTTTTAAGTCAAATACCGATGGTTGTTAGAAGAAAGAGGGGATGCCACTCGGGGGCATCCCCGAGCTTAGTTGCTTGATACTTATTGAATATTATCTTGGGGTGCCTCGGGCATACTCAAGCTTAGCCTTTTTCTAATCCTTATTCCTTCATCCACCGTGATCTCACCCAAAACTTGAAAACTTCAATCACACAAAACGCAGCAAAACCTTCGTGAGATCCGTTAGTATAAGAAAGCAAATCACTACTTTAAGTACTGTTGCAAACCCATTCATATTTTGTTATTGTATTATATCTACTGTATTTTAACCTTTCCATTGCAAAAACTCTTCAAAGGACACCATAGAATCATCAAAACAAGCACATAACACAACGAAAACAGAATCTGTCAAAAACAGAACAGTCTGTAGTAATCAGGGAACTTCGTATACTTCTGTAACTCCAAAAATTCTGAAACTTTAGGAAAACGTGGGATATTTTTATATCAATCTTGTGTAAAAAATTCAGAGGAAAAGCACATTCATGTGATTTATGAAAATTATTTTACTGAGCACAAAAGTTTCTGTTTTTCAACAAGATCAAATCAACTATCACCCAACATGATCCCAAACGCTTTGCTTGGCACAAACACTAATTAAAACACAAAAAACACAATCATAACAGAGGCATAATTGTGCAAACACTCAAGAATAGAAAGAAAATTACAAAAATAAATTTTATTCATTGGGTTGCCTCCCAACAAGCGCCTTCTTTATAGCATTCAGATAGGCTTGAGATCTTATTGATGCTCACATGAAAGATAATAATTAAAGCACAAAGAGAGCATCATAAAACATGTGAAAAACACATTTAAGCTAACATACTTCCTATGCATAGGCATTTTATAAGCAAACAAATTATCAAGAAAAGAATTATCTAACATATGCATAAGAGAAGAATGAAACAATAGCAATCTCAACATGAAGAGAGGTAATTTAGTAACATGTAAATTTCTACAACCATATTTTCCGCTCTCATAATAATTACATGTAGGATCATATCAAATTCAACAATATAACTATCACATAAAATATTCTCTGCATGATCCACATGCATGCAAAGTTGACACTCTTTCAAAATAGTGGGATTATCACCGAATAAAGTCATGACCTCTCCAAGCCCACTTTTATCAAAAAAATTATAAGACTGAACACTCTCCAAAGTAGTGGGGTCATTATTACCTAGAGTTGACACTATTCCAAACCCACTTTCAATATTATTGCAAACATTATTATAAATATCAAATTCATCATGAGGCTTAAATAAATTTTCAATATCGTAAGAAAAATCACCCCAATCATGATCATTACAATGAGTAGTGGACATATCAAAATTAGCATCCCCAAGCTTGGGGTTTGGCATATAATTAACATAATTGACATTAATATAATTTATAATAACATCATTGCAATCATGCTTTTCATTCAAGGAGCTATCGTGAATCACTTCATAAATTTCTTCCTTTAACATTTCATCACAATTTTTAGATTCACGAATTTCAAGCAAAACTTCATAAAGATAATCTAGTACACTCAACTCACTAGCAATTGGTTCGTCATAATTGGATCTTTTTAAAATATTAGCAAGTGGATGAGGATCTATATGAATAGATTTTTAGCAAGCGAAGATGCAAGCAAATAAAAGGCACATGGTAACACAAGCAAACAAGAGACCTGACGAGAAAACGGCGAACGAAAAAAAGGCGAATAAAACATCAAATTTTTGTGAAGTGGGGCAAATGAAAATGAAGGGCAAATGGCAAATAATGTAAATTGCAAGTAGATGAGATTTGTGATTAGGAACCTGGTAGATGTTGATGATGTCTCCCCAGCAACAACGCCATTAATTCCTTTTGATGTTGCCTTGAACTACGTCAGTATTTCCCCAAAGAGGAAGGGATGATGCAGCACAGCAACTGTAGGTATTTCCCTCATTGATGAGACTAAGGTTAGCGAACCATTAGGAGAACCACGCAACACCACGTAAACAGCTCCTGCACACAAAGAACAAATACTTGCAACCTGACGTAAGAGAGGGGTTGTCAATCCCTCACACGTAAAAAGATAGGTACAATTGTAGTAGATTGGATAAATAGATTTCGCAGGAACGCGAGATAAAATAAATAAATAAAATTGCAGCACCATACTTTTGTATTTTTGGATTAATAGATCTGAAAATAAAAGTGAATAAAAATAGATCTCGAAGACAAATATGGTTAAGAAGAGACCCAGTGGCTGTAGATTTCACTAGTGTCTTCTCTCAAGAAAAATAGCATACGGCGGGTAAACAAATTACTATTGGGCAATTGATAGAACTTCAAATAATTATGACGATGTCGAGGCAATGATCATTATATAGGCATCACGTACAAGATTAGTAGACCGGCTCCTGCCTGCATCTACTACTATTACTCCACACATCGATCGCTATCCAGCATGCATCTAGTGTATTAGTTCATGGAGAAACAGAGTAATGCAATAAGAATGATGACATGATGTAGACAAGATCTATTTATGTAGAAATAGACCCCATCTTGTTATCCTTAATAGGAACGATACATACGTGTCAGTTCCCTTCTGTCACTGGGATGAAGCACCGTAAGATCGAACCCATAACAAAGCACCTCTTCCCATGGCAAGAAAAATCGATCTAGCTGGCCTAACTAAACAAAAGATTCGAAGAAGAAATACAAGGCTATAAGTGATCATGCATATAAGAGAGCAAAAGACTCAAATAACTTTCATGGATAAAAACATAGATCTGATCATAAACTTAAAGTTCATCGGATCCCAACAAACACACTGCAAAAAGAGTTACATCAAATAGATCTCCAAGAGACCATTGTATTGAGAATCAGGAGAGAGAGAGAGGATGCCAGCTAGCTACTAACTACCAGTACGTAGGTCTACAATGAACTACTCATGCATCATCAGTGGGGCACCAATGAGGATGATGAAACCCTCCATGATGGTGTCTAGATTGGATCTGGTGGTTCTGGAACTTGCGGCAACTGGAATTGATTTTTGTTGACTCCCCTAGGGTTTCTGGAATATTGGGGTATTTATAGAGCAAAGAGACGGTGTGGGTGCTCACCTCGGGCCCCCTCTTTGGTACTTCTTTGGCCCACTGAATGTCTTCTGGTCCAAAAAAATCCATAAAAAGTTTCGCTGCATTTGGACTCCGTTTGATATTGATTTCCCGTGATGTAAAAAACAAGCAGAAAACAACAACTGGCATTTGGCACTATGTCAATAGGTTAGTCCCAAAAATGATATAAAGTTGCTATAAAATGATTGTAAAACATCCTAGAATGATAATATAACATAATGGAACAATCAAAAATTATTGATACGTTGGAGACGTATCAATGGAGATGAGTACAACATGGGCTACTATCTGGTTGACGGTATCTATCCTCCATGGGCTACCTTTGTCAGCACCATCTCTAACCCAGTTGGCCAGAAAAAGGCTCACTTTGCCCAAAAAGGCTCACAGGCATTTGGAGTTTTGTAGGCCCATTTTGCAATTGTTCATGGAGATGCCAAACAATGGGATCCGGAGACCTTGTGGTAGGTTATGACATGTTGTGTGATCACGCACAACATGATCGTCGAGGATGAGGGTGATGATGATGTCGCAGCTCTAGAATTTGAGAACATGGGTGGTCCTATCCAACTTCCATACCAGAATCGACCACATTTGAACTATTTATTGAAATGCATCAAAAATTTTGGCAACGACCAACTCACGAGCAGCTGAAGGAAGATCTGATTGAGCATCAATGGGCGGTTAAAGGGGAAAACAATGTTGGGATGTAATATTTGAACTTTTTTAAATTTGAAATACTGCTGCATGTGGCTATTTTGAACGTCTGTACCCTTTGTATGCGGCTATTTGAACGCATGTACCCTTTGTATGTGGCTATTTGATCGTGCAAACATAAAATTGAGGAAGGCCAGATGTATGCGACAAAGGTTGGATGGAGGCCTCCCGCATCCGAATTGATGGACTGCCCCCCCCCCCCCCCCCCCCCGTCGTCAGACGGATGTGGGATGAAATTTGCAGATTACCATTGGAGATGCCCTAATAACTCCCAGGACTCCTCACACACACCTCTCCAACTCCTAATCTCTTTTTTATGTATTCTCTTTCACTTCCGGCGATAAGTGCAAATCCCTTCCACATCACAGGGCTCATAGATTAATTCCTCACTTTGAGCAAATAGGGTAAATCCCTTCCTTCATCACAAGGCTCATAGGTTAAGTTCTTCGTAGTTTTTCTGAAATAAATCCATTGTTGCAATGTATAGGTACGCTCCACTCTCAATCCAAAATGTTTTATTTGGTGTTTGCTAGTTGTGAGATGCATTGGGATTTTCCCCGAAGAGGAAGGGTGAAACAATATAGTAGTTGATAAGTATTTCCCTAAGTGACAACCAAGGTTATCGAGCCAATGGGGAACCACACAAATCCTAGTCAACCAGCACCGCACACACAAGAGAACACTTGCACCCAATGCGGGCAAGAGGGTTGTCAATCCCCTTGAACTCGTTACTCCCAAATATATAAAAACTTATTACTGGTAGATATGTAAATTGCAAAGTAAAATAAAAGTAAATAAATTGCATCAAGGTATTTTTGGTTTTAGTAATATGATTAAAGTAGACCCTGGGGGCATACTTTTCACTAAAGGCTTCTCTCTCGAAACATAGCATTCGGTGGGTAGACAAATTACTGATGGGCAATTGATGGAAAAAGCACATAGTTGTGACGTTATTCATGGCAATGACCATGTATATAGGTATCAAGTCCATGATAAGTAGACCGACTGATGCCTACATCTACTACTATCACTCCATCAATCGACCGACTCCTGCCTGTATCTATGGCATTAAGTTCATGACAAACAAAGTAACGCTTTAAGCAAGATGACATGATGTAGATAGAATAAAACTAAGCAATATTATTAAACCCCGTCGTTTTACCCTTAATGGCAACAATACAAGTACGTGCCTTGCTATCCCTACTGTCACTAGGTGAGGACACCGCAAGATTGAACCCACTACAAAGCACCTCTGCTCCTGAAGATAAATCAATCTAGTTGGCCAAACCAAATGGATAGATCAGAGAGAAATACAAAGCTATAACAATCATGCATAATAAAATTTAGAGAAGACTCAATTACTTTGAATGAATAATCTGATCATAAACATATAATTAATTGGATCCCAACAAACACACCGCAAAATAAGATTACATCGGATAGAACTCCATGGAGATCATGGAGAACATGGTATTGAAGATCAAAGAGAGAGAAGAACCCATCCAGCTACTAGCTATGGACACGTAGGTCTATGGTCAACTACTCACACATCATCAGAAGGGTAGCAAGGTTAGTGTAGAAGCCCTCCGTGATCGATTCCCACTCCGGCAGAGTACCAGTATAGGCCTCTAGATGGGACCGTGGAAGAACTGGAGCTTGTAGTGCCAAAAAAATTGTTTCGGGTGCCTCTCTGGGTTTTTCGCAATATTTGAGAATTTATAGAAGTGGAATTAGGTCATACGGAGCCACATGGGGGCCACAAGGCATCAGGGCGCTCTCTGTTCCCTTGCCATCTCCTTGTTTCGTGTCTGGTCTCGTCCCGAAGCTTCTAAGGTCTCTTATGTCTAGAAAAAAATCAACAACATGTTTCATAGCATTTGGACTCCGTTTGGTACAGATTTCTGAAAAACCAAAAACAAGAAGAAAAAAACAACTAGCACTAGGCACTGGGTTAATAGGTTTGTTCCCAAAACTAATATTAAATTGCATAAAAAGTATCTAAGATTGGTAATATAATAGCATGAAATAATCAAGAAATTATATACGTTGAAGACGTATCAGCATCCCCAAGCTTAGATCTTGCTCGTCCTTGACTAGGTAAATGATAAAAGTAGAATTTTTGATGTTGAATGCTACCTAGCATGTTTATCATGTAATCTGTTTACGGTATAAATATTGAGAAACGATGAAGTAATTGATATCAACATAATAATATCCATGAATATGACAACGTAATAATTACTTTTTCAACATAATGAATGTTATCCCTACTCACTGAGTTATGTAGGCATGTCATGACTCCGCCTTCACCGCATAAGTATAAATCATGAGCACCCCGGTGTCAAACCAAGCAATTGTATCATACTTTTTAATGCACTTCAGCATTTTCAAATCACTCAATACATGAGCATGAGCCATGGTTATTAGAACTATGGTGGAATAATGTGCGGTGGTAGAGATATATAGGAGAAGTCAAAAAGGAAGAAAGGCTCACATCAACTCAGTGGATCGTTAGGAAATGAAGAGGCCTTACAATCAATATCAATGTGAGGAGTAGGGATTGCCATGCAACGGATGCACTAGAGCTATAAGCCATGCAACAGATTGAAATATCAGACTGAAACTAAGTGGGTCTGCATCCAACTTGCTTGCTCATGAAGACCTCGGGCATTTCAGGAAGCCCATTATTGGAATATATAAGCCAAGTTCTATAATGAAAAATTCCCACCAGTATATGAAAGTGATAACTCAGCAGACTCTATATATGAACAACAACGTGTTACTCAGAAGCACAAGTGTGGTAAAAGGATAGTAACGTTGCCCCTTCTCTCTTTTTTCTCAATTTTTGTTAGACTCTTTTGGTTGCTTTTTTTAATGTAGTACGGAGTGTGATCCTGACTTGTGGGGGATTCATTGTTTCCCTGATCCTTTCCTCGCTGAGACAATGCTCTAATAATGATCACCATCACACTTTTATTTACTTACAACTCGATATTATGATGCATCTCCAATGTATCTAGTTTTTTATTGGTTTGTGCTATTATATTATCAATCGTGGATGCTTTATATGCATTTATATGTCATTTTATATTGTTCTTTGGGACAAACCTATTAACCTAGTGCCCAGTGCCAGTTCTTGATTTTTTGCTTATATTTGGCTTTTCAGAAAACCAGTACGAAACAAAGTCCAAACACGATGAAATTTTAGGGTGATTTTTTCTGGACCAGAAGCCTTACAGGAGAGTCACGAGCTCACTAGATGCGCCCCAGGTGGTAGGCACAGCCCTAAGCTCACAACTCCATGCAACTTCATTTGACCTAATTCCACCTCCATAAATTCCCAAATATTCTCAAACCAACAAAGATCCACCCGAAACACTTTTTCCGCCGCCGCAAGCTTCTGTTATTCCGCGATCCCATCTGGAGGCCTTTTCCGATACTCTGCCGGAGGGGGAATCGATCACGGAGGGCTTCTACATCATCCTTGCTGTCTTTCGATGATGCCTGAGAAGTTCACCGCAGACCTATGGCTCCATAGCTAGTAGCTAATTGGCTTGTTCTCTCTCTTTGATCTGTGATACCATGTGCTCCTCGTTCTTCTTGGATTTTTATTCAATGTAATCTTCTTTTGCGGTGTGTTTGTTGGGATCCGATGAATTGTGGGTTTATGATCAGATTATTCATTGAAAGTAATTGAGTCTTTTCTGAACTTTATTATGCGTGATTGTTATAGCTTTATATTTCTCTTTGATCTATCCATTTGGTTTTGGCCAACTAGATTGATTTATCTTAAGTGGGAGAGGTGCTTTATGATGGGTTCATTCTTGTGGTGCTCTATATCCTAGTGACAAAAGGGGACAAGACATGTATTTGTATTGTTGCCATTAAGGGTAAAACGATGGGGTTTATTCATATTGACTGGGTTTACTTTGTTTAGATCATGTCATCTTGCTTAAGGCATTACTCTGTTTTTCATTAAATCAATACCATAGATGCATGTGGATAGCGGTAAATTGGTGGAGTAATAGTAGTAGATGCAGGCATGAGTCGGTGTCGGTGGAAACGAACTATATGGGATAACGAGAATCCCTACTACGGTTGCGGGGCGCAGGGTCATGAGAAGAGCGGGATCAGCAGTCAGCACAAGCACTCGGGTCGTTTACCCAGGTTTGGGCCACGAGGATGCGTAATACCCTAGTCTTGCTTTGGGGTGTATATCAGTGTTCTTGGAGGTCTTGAGCTAGCCACGATCAGTGTAACTTGTCCAAGGGTCCGAATCCTTCTCCTGGATACCTCGGGCCTCCTTTTATAGTTAAGGGGATTGCCACAGTGGCACACAGGAGGTGGCATCGGTGTACAATGGCTAAGCTTATCGCCTGCCATTACGGGACAAGACGCATTTAATGTGCCCCTTAGGTGTCCCCCTCACTTTACCGCCGCTTCGCCCTACTTTGAAACGCGCCCGGGCCAGCGAGGCGGTAGTGCCATGTAGGCTGGCAAGCTGCTGAGGTGGCACGGTGGTAGTGCCTTCACGAAGATTTGCATGCCACCACGTATGCACGCGCTGAGTTGGCTTGGGAGCCTCACGTCGACACGCAGGTGCCTGCCTAGCTGGTGGGCTGGCAGTTGCATGGGAGCGGTGGTGGAAACTTGGCGGGCGTGGGCCTGGCTGTGGCCCTGCGGATGTCCTCGGCAAGGGCCTTGTCGGGCCCCCGGCAAGGGTCTTGTAGTGGTGTTGTGGTCGTCCCCGGCAAGGATCTTGCCGGGGGTCTTGTGGGTTTCCTCGTCAAGGATCTCGCCGAGGTTCGTCGTGTTCTAATCCTCATCTGATTTGGAGTGCTTCTTGTCTTCACAAAGATCTTCATACCATCATGGAGGCGTCTCCCGAGCCTTGTTCCCAACGTGGTTGGTGGTGTTGGAATACCTGGGGCTCAAGGGTGGCGCGCTCCGCTGGCGTTGGGTAAGCTGCCCCGGCAAGGTCCTTGCCGGGGCTGTGGAGGCCGCCCCGGCAAGGGTATTGCCAAGGGAGCTGTCACACCGTGATTTTCATGGCACAACACTTAAGATTATAAATCATGATAAAATGTGGTTTGAAAAAAACTTTTGAGTATTTTGGACTTTACCTTGATTGGATTTTGTCTGTTGTTTACAAGTGCTCTAAAAATCAAATGAATCCTCCAACTCCTATACTTCATCACCTTGCTCCAAAATTTCTACCCACTGATCATCCCATGTGTATAGTACATTGTAGAATTTTCTTACAAAAAATAATTTGGCCAAAACGTATTTTCTAAATCTAGTTTCCCAAAACCCCTGAATTGAGGTTTGCACTAGAAGTACTTGATTTGGGGTATGAAAAATCTTTCAAAGAGTATGTTTGACTCCTGTTAGGTATAGGACTCCCATAAACCACAAAAATATAATTTTAGAAGTTATTTTCTACTTTATTTAAAGGCTTTTTCTTAAGGCCAGAAATGGTCTTTAATAGGTTAAAATTATTTTAATGCTTTAAAAATAATTGGGAAAATTTAGGGAAACTGAGTGGACATATATTGTCCATATATAAGAGTTTCAACACATGGTCATGTTCAAAATATTGGTCAAATCCCTCAAAAACCCTTTTTGGATATTTCAAGCTTTTGAAATATTTACAAAGGAAATATTCTATAAAAATTCCAAGAAAATTCTAGCATGTCATATATGACATGCTTGATGATCTTGCCAAGTCTCATGTCATGGAGAATAGTATAACCACATGAAACCCTCTCAAAACCATTTCTGCCCTTTTTCAAGTTTGAACAACTTTACAATAGCAAACTTGTACAAATACTCTCAAAATTGGTACACATTTTAAAATGGTCTAATAAATCATCTAGACCAAGTGGCACAAGTTGGAGAACAAGTTAACTTGATCAAAGTGCCCCAAAACCCTTCCTGTCCAGAACCAAATTTGAGCAACTTTACATTGCCAACTTTCTCCTTTTGATCTAAACTTTTGTAGACATGTTAATAACCTCTAATGATGACACCACATCAAGTGGTGCATCAAGGAGAATAGATTTGCATGACTAAATCTGGGAAAATCCATTTCTGTTCATTTCTGGGGTTTGCCAAAGTTACATTGGCAACTTTCTTCAAATGAGATCAAACTTGGTGATCATCCTCAATTATATATGACATTCGATCCTTTTGATTCTCATGACAAGTGGAATCCATTTGCTTGAGCAAACTACCATCAAACACCTTCTGCCATAATTTTGTGATCAACATTTGGGGCACCAAATGGATTCTCCTTGAGCCACAATTCTTACCACATCATGTCCTAGAACCCCTCTACCACTGGCAAAAGTTGGATGGCTTTAGCTCAATTATTTAGGGGTGAGAACATCATTTTTCATCTCTGTCCAGCAACTTTCCCTCTCTTTTTGCTCCCACTCTCCCTTTCTTTGACTTTGCTAGCTCTCCAACGTCACCCCAGGCTTTAGCCCATCACCCAGCACACTCCAGA
Source organism: Triticum aestivum (assembly GCF_018294505.1). Lineage (NCBI taxonomy): Eukaryota > Viridiplantae > Streptophyta > Magnoliopsida > Poales > Poaceae > Triticum > Triticum aestivum. The sequence continues at coordinate 436,212,093 of NC_057798.1, forward strand.
CGCAAGTGGACACGGCAGAGCGCGCAAAATGTGCTCATGCCGGCCAAAAGCCTGCCCTGGAGCACGCTACAGTGGCGGTCGAGCCTTGCCGCCGCACTCCCGTCCACCTCGGGCCTCCCAAGAGCGCCAGTCGACGTGCCTCGGCGTCCGCGACATGCCACGGCCTGGTCCCCCTCCTCCTTCTCCCTCCTGCTGCCCCCTCGCACGCGTGCCAGAGCCGCCCGAGAGCCCCAATGGGCGAGCCCACACGCGCGGCGCTCTACCACTCCCCCCATCTCTCCTTCTACCTTGACTTGGACCATGCCCACGAGCGTCGCAGACAGCCCCGAGCCTCCTCCCGTGGCCACTATGACCATTTCCGCGGGTGCCCGTAGGCCACGTCCACGGTGAGCCACGACCTCACTGTATAAGGCCATCCGAGGCCTCTCGCTGGAGCCCCTTAGATCTCTCTCCCTCTCATACGTCCTTCGAACCCGGCCATCCCTCTCCCCGTGCACTCCATCCACCACAATGGCCGGAGCATCGCCGTCGGGCTCCGCCTAAATTCTAGCTAACCCAAGATCTCATTCACCCCCTAGCCACTCCAACGCCCTCATACCTCCGCCGCAAGGCCCTCCATCGCCTCCGTTCTCCCCCGGGGAGGCCAGGCGTTCACAGCCAAAAATGGCCGATGGCCTCCTCCGCCACCATCCAAGCTGTCGCCACTATGGCCATCCTCGGCGTGCGTGAAGTACCTAGACGGATGCGTCACAGCCTCCTCAGCACGCTGGTGTGCAGAGCATCGCCGGAGATGCTCTGTAGCCTCGGCAATCGCCGGCGGGAGCCGCTCCTCCCCGTGGCCGGAGCGCGCGCGGGAGGTTGAAGGCGACCTGCCGCTGGGCCCCGCGCGTCAGCGACCCAGTGGGCGGGCCCCGCCCGTTTAAGTGGAAACGACTTTGACCGAATGCGCCTGCGACGTCACCGCTATCGCCCGTGCGGCCGTGCTGCTGGGCCGGCACTAGCCATCTCTTGTCCAGTGCGAGTTTTAGGTATAAACCTAAACCTTTTCTTATCGTTTTCCAGTAAGCTTCAAAAATCCATAAACAATTCAAATAGTGTCCAAATTTGATGAATCAAATTTCTACTGACTCCATAAATCAATGTTTATGTAATGGGCCACAGTGGACATTTTTGTTGTTCTTGGTTTTCACTGGACCCTTTAAAAAGGTAATTTATCCACATAAGTCCACTTCAAAAATCCATATTATATTCATTTAAACTCCAAATCCAGTGAAACCAATTTCTAAATGTTTCTAAAATCATGCCTGATTTAATGGGTACTTTTACTCACTTCTATAAAAAGGCATTCTGTAGACAACTTGCAGATCCATTAAATCCCTTGTTTCGATCATATTGAAATGTTCAGAAATCCTCACTGATCCAATTCCAATCAAACCACTTTGGTAATTTTTCATATGACCAAAGGCATCCTAGAAAAGTCAACTTCATATTTTTAGAACACTTTTATTTTCTGCCTTGTTGTGTTGCTTATTGTGATTACTTCCGACGTTAGTAGACGAAGTAGACGGAGTACCTAGAGAAGGACCAGAAGACTTGAAGACTCTGACGAACCAGGCAAGCAGCCCTTTGACCATGACCCCCCTCTTGTTCATCGGTACCCTTTTTCCGATTGCATGATGATGAAATATGACGGTGGTAGACTTGTTGTGAACCACCACATGGTGCATACCCTTACTCATGACATCACCTTGTTCATGATTGCATTGTCAAGAGACTAGTTGATGCATAATGATGCATGTGTACCATGAACTCTCCATGGACACATTCTTTCAAAAAAACATCGGGTGCCCCTAGTGCCCTTGGGAGATGTTGAACTAAGGTCACCACTTGAGGAAGAAGTGGTGTACCAAAGAGAGATTTTGGTGTGTAAAATGATGGATTAGATTTATGTGTGATTACCGTCCGAACCAAACATGTGCAACCACTCTACCCCTTTATGGGACGGGGCATTATTGATTACTTAGACTGATACTAGCATGGTGCCCACATTACTAGTGACGGGGGTAACTTGAGGTCATTCTCGGGACGGGGTCGTGCTTGGATAGGCGGCCATGACTGTTTTCACAGGGCACCGGACACACCGTTGGTCCCTTCGTGTATGTGTGATAATGTGAAAAGGGCAGAGTCCCACGATCTTTTGCTTATACACGAGGGCCGTGTATCAATGAGTGGACCCTATGTTAGTGTCGTCTAGGGAAAGGTAATGATCGGGTGCTTCCCCCGAGTACTTGATGTACTGCGGGATCGTGGATGACAAGAAATCTTCTGGATCTTGTGGGTAAAGTGCACAACCTTTGCAGAGTGTCAAACTATTCGAATAGACGTGTCCACGGTCATGGACAGTTGGGAGGTGCTACTTAAACTATGTCCATAAATTTTACAATCTCGGTGCATGTGTGTGTGGAAGGGAACTATTTGTGTCAAGGTGGTGACTTGACATGTTGAATGAAATGGAATTGATTCAAACTCTATTTATGTTGATATCTGTAACCTGTTCTCAAGGTTACCATGTTCATTGATGCATATCTCACAAGTTGATAGGACATCTCAACTATCCTGAAGCTAGGTAGCTTACTTATTGTACAATTGCATTGTTACTTTGAACCAAATCATGGGTTGCTCGCGAGTACATTCAAAGTACTGATTGGCTTGCCACTAGTTATTTTATTGGCCAGGCATGAAAGACAAGATATTATGAAGAGTACCTTGGTGACGAACATGCGAGCTAGGACGCTTCCCAGTCAGAATGCATGTAGGGTTAAGGCAGATGGCATGGGTCCAAGTAATTGACGAAGATTTCCACTGCAATGTTATACTCAAGTCTTGACCATAATGGTCATAATTTATGTAAGGCGGTATGTATGGATGTAAGACTCTTATTATTCAGCTTCTGTGTGTTCAGTGAGCATTGATCTCTGGGATCACTGTACATGTGCATTCGGTGATCATGACTTATGAGTCGGGGTCCCCACAAAGCTGGTATCAGAGCCATCCTCACTGTAGGAAGCCTTGGTTAGCATGGTTGTTAGTTAGGGTAAAACTATTTCCAAAACTATTACTAGTTTTCAAAACTATCTATACTACTCTTCCCCCTTCTCAGTTTTTTGGAAACTAAGATATACTTTCCTTATTGATCTCTTCCCCTTCAAAATTTTAAATGGTTGCTCGAATCCTTATTCCCCTGACCACGGGATTCCTTGCAATCCTTGTGGATAATCTAGAGGGAAGACGCCTTGCCAAACACTCACCCACCTCTTCTGAACACAAGATTGGCAACACCACAGCAAGACGATGCCAACAGAAGATACGCCCTCGAGGAATAAGGACATGAAGACCCAGAGGATGGTGACACCTTTGAAATTGCCCCAAGATTATGCAACCTTGGCCTATGATCCAGGGCATAGGATATGCTAGATCGTGATATACATCGCTAGTAGAGCAACCATGTCCTTATCATTGTTGTGTCGGCAACCACCGGTGGATGAGAACGTCACCATCTGGTCCACCTCACTATAGTGAGCAGGAAAAACGGTTCTCGGCATCCCCCGCTCTCGGTGACGATACTGGCAACAGTGTGTCCAGTAGATTGGATCTCTACTATGAATTGTTAGTGTCATTACATAAAGGATTGCCTATCTGGTACACTCAATGCCTTAGAAGGCAGAAGGGATCGTCATGATTAAGAAGATAAGAGGAGACCAAGTCAATGCCAGCTACAAGGAGCCACCTTCACCCCATCACTTCTACATGCGAGAAGTTGTTGAAGACTCTTCAGGCTCAACCTGGATTGTTTCATCAAACAACTACAGGAGACGTAGCGACACCTGAGGAAAACCCAGAAGACTACACGAGGCACGGACCAAAGCACGACTACTGAATCCGAGAACCCCTAGGGTAGGATGAGTCGTGTACCCCCTATGTGCAGTCGAGTCCTTATGATGGTTCGAACAGAACCATAATTCTGTGTTGCTTGTTTTTATTTGTTTGTGTTTTGATATCAGTCACCCTTTCTGCCCTAGGCAACAAGTACATGACTATATCACCTTCCTTATTTTAATGCATGTGTTTGGCCCTTTCGGCACTTGTTGTTTGCACTTTCACTATAGAACCCCCTTTAGGCATCCCCCTCCTCTATGCTACTTTTCCCTCTCATCTCTCTCTCCTCAGCTGAAGGCCGGCAAGACAAGGTACACCAAGGATTCTACTTCAAACCAACTAGCGCTGAAGACTTTTGCTACGGCCTCCTCGATCAAGTGCAACCCCGTAGAGTTATGTTTAGTCCTCCAGACTGGAAACCCATCCCTAGACTCTTCAAGAGTCCACGGGATACCCAGCTCGAATCCAAAACCATGTGCTTAATCCACAGAATTGCAAGAGAACCAGTTAAGCCTCCGTAACCTTGCACAACAATGGGTTCATTATGGAACTAGTGGACATAGTGAATGAGCACATTATCATCCTAAGATAGTACCAGAACTAACGATGCCATAGCAGGGACCAATTTTAGGATATATGTATACAGAACAGATGACTTGATGAGTTAATATTAGATACCTTGAGGAACTATTGAGACTTATGGTGGGTTGTGAGGCTTTCATGTTGGTAGATGAACTTGGTGGGATCATGTTGATAGAGTAGCATAACTTCCATTACCCCAGGAGTAAATTGGATTTTGTAGGACGATTACGATCATACGATGAAATTCTTGGAAGTATAGGGATTTGTCTTAACCAGGGGATATTGATGCGAGATAGTTGACACTACAATGATGACTTAGGGGAAACATGTACGGGTTCTCGTTGAACATGAGATTTAGATTTGAGTAGGTGATTCTAGTTGAATATATAGATGTTGAGTGTGTCTACATGGTTCGGAGTAAATTGGATTTAGACTGATGATCTCGATCATGATACCATGTTTCTCGGTGGACGATAAACTAGGAGATTGGGTTAAATGTCAAAGTTTATTTAGGAATCTGTATGAGCTTGATCTTGGAGTTTACTTGATCACAATAATGGGAATTGGTGGACTGACTATAGTAAGGATAGCCTTTCAAGTATTTGGGGATTATATGGACTTTAGGAGGTCATGTGGAACACCATAAACTTTGGATTGGTAGAGTTAATGAATTGTGTAGTGATCGATGGAACTTAATGGGCTTTTGGACTTGATTGATAGGAAGGAGACAAGATCTTGGAGTGGCATACGACATGCTTCCTTAGGATAGAGATGCACTATCTTGGACCTTGGAAGGATAGGATGAGCACTTGGATTGTGGTGTTTAAATTCAAGCTTAGCAGCTTGTATGCACTACCCATGGATTTTTACATAGGGATAGCCATACACATGAGTTTGGGGATAGTTGACATGTATGATTTTGTCACACCTCCTCTAGGGAGTCATGTGGATATGAATAGCATGAGTGATGATTAGAGTTGGTATATATATGAAAGGAAGCTTTCGGTGGTATAAGGTGATTTGTTTGGAGGCTAGATAGAACAATTGGCATCTCAAAAACCGTGCTTAAAGATAAGATGATAAATGTTCACTCGCACACTAGAATCATTGAAACCCTTAAGCCCTACCAAGCCACAACATGGTCGGATCATGACCATGGGATTTGGCTCTAGGTCAAGTAGACCCTGGCCAACACTCAACCGTGACCACTGCCAATCCCCCAGCCTACTTTATGTACCCCGTGAACAAAGTCTTCATGGAGTACTTAGACAAGATAGTTGTCATCATCATTTGGTGACCTACTTGTCTACCAAAGACGGAAGAAGAGTCCTACAGATGGTCAAGGAACATTTGAAGACCGCCATGCCAAGGAGGAAGAACTATACCAACCACCATCGTCAAGGAGTGAACTTTCTCGTCGAATACCAGGTGTATCTGCACGACACTTCTCTCAAAGGAACCAAGCATTTCCATGTCAAAGGGAAGCTCACACCAAGATTTATCGCCCCTCTCCAAGATCACTGCAAGACGAAGAAAAGACGATTACCAACTGGAGTAGCCACCTGAGTGCACAATGTTTTTTTCCACACGACACAACTCCGGAAGTGTTTCCAACTTCCTGACAAACACGATCCCTACCAGGACAATAATCACCGAACCATTGACCACCAGCCCAACCTGACCTACGTGAGAAACGCCTTAGCAACCTGGATCAAGCCAAACGTCATACACGAAGCCACACCATCAAGTACCAAAACGTTCAAGGGAGCACCACTCGGAAGCAGAAGCAGTATGACGACGTGAAGACTACCCCAAATCCAAGTCTCCTTACTCTTTTCTGTGCCTAGTTTGGGAATCTCGGGGACGAGATTCTTGTAAGGGGGGTAGGTCTGTCACACCCTGATTTTCATGGCACAACACTTAAGATTATAAATCATGATAAAACGTGGTTTGACAAAAACTTTTGAGTATTTTGGACTTTGCCTTGATTGTGTTTTGTCTGTTGTTTGCAAGTGCTCTAAAAATCAAATAAATCCTCCAACTCCTATAGTTCACGTCCTTGCTCCAAAATTTCTGCCCACTGATCATGCCATGTGTATAGTACATTGTAGAATTTTCTTACAAAAAATAATTTGGCCAAAAAGTATTTTATAAATTTAGTTTCCCAAAAACCCCTGAATTGAGGTTTGCACTACAAGTACTTGATTTGGGTTATGAAAAATCTTTCAAAGAGTATGTTTGACTCCTATTAGGTATAGGACTCCCATAAACCACAAAAAATATAATTTTAAAAGTTATTTTTCTATTTTATTTAAAGGCTTTTTCTTAAGGCCATAAATGGTCTTTAATAGGTTAAAATTATTTTAATGCTTTAAAAATAATTGGGAAAATTTAGGGAAACTGAGTGGACATATATTGTCCATATATAAGAGTTTTAACACATGGTCATGTTCAAAATATTGGTCAAATCCCTCAAAACCCCTTTCTGGATATTTCCAGCTTTTGAAATATTTACAAAGGATATATTCTCTAAAAATCCCAAGAAAATTCTAGCATGTCACATATGAAATGTTTGATGATCTTGCCAAGTCTCATGTCATGGAGAATAGTATAACCCCATGAAACCCTCTCAAAACCATTTTTGCCCTTTTTCAAGTTTGAACAACTTTACAATGGCAAATTTGTACAAATGCTCTCAAACTTGGTCCACATGCTAAAATGGTCTAATAAATCATCTAGACCAAGTTGCACAAGTTGGAGAACAAGTTAACTTGATCAAAGTGCCCCAAAACCTTCCTGTCCACAACCAAATTTGAGCAACTTCACATTGTCCTAGAACCCCTCTACCACTAGCAAAAGTTGGATGGCTTCAGCTCAATTATTTAGGGGTGAGAACCTCATTTTTCATCTCTGTCCAGCAACTTTCCCTCTCTTTCTGCTCCCCCTCTCTCTTTCTTTAACTTTGCTAGCTCTCCAACATCACCCCAGGCATTAGCCCATCACCCAGCACACTCCAGACGCAAGTGGACACGGTAGAGCGCGCAAAACACGCTCATGCCAACCAAAAGCCCGCTCTGGAGTGCGCTACAGTGGCGGCCGAGCCTTGCCGTTGCACTCCCATCCACCTTGGGCCTCCCAAGCGCGCCAGTCGACGCGCCTCGGCATCCACGACATGCCACTGCCTGGTCCCTGAGGGAGTCCTAGATTAGGGGGTAACCGAACAGCCGGACTATATACTTTGGCCGGACTGATGGACCGTTAAGATACAAGACTCAAGACTTTGTCTCGTGTCCGGATGGGACTCTCCTTTGCGTGGAAGACAAGCTTGGCGATCCGGATGTTAGATCTCCTTCTTTGTAACCGACTCTATGTAAACCCTAGCCCTCTCCGATGTCTATATAAACTGGAGGGTTTAGTCCGTAGCAGGGTTAATCATAATCATCGTAGGCTAGCTTCTAGGGTTTAGCCTCTACAATCTCGTGGTAGATCAACTCTTGTAATACTCATATCATCAAGATCAATCAAGCAGGATGTAGGGTTTTACCTCCATCGAGAGGGCCCGAACCTGGGTAAAACATCGTGTCCCTTGCCTCCTGTTACCATTAGCCTTAGACGCACAGATTGGGACCCCCTACCCGAGATCCTCGGTTTTGACACCGATGCTAGTGCTTTCATTGAGAGTTCCTCTGTGTCGTTGCTGCAAGGCTCGATCGGTCCTTCAATCATCGACAACAACACGGTCCAGGGTGAGACTTTTCTCCCCGGATAGATCTTCGTGTTCGGCGGCTTTGCACTGCCGGCCAATTCGCTTGGCCATCTGGAGCAAATCGACAGCTACGCCCCTGGCCATCAGGTCATGTTCGGAAACTTGAACTACACGGCCGATATCCGTGGAGACTTGATCTTCGATGAGCGCCAAACAGCCACGACGAGCACGGCTTAGACTTGCTGTCGGACAATACTTGGGATATCGCACCTGCAGGAGCTCCGGACCTAAATCCGGGGCAAATCGCATCGTCGGAGGATGGGTGGACGGACCCCACCCCGGAGGCCGCACACCCATTGGCGGTAGAGCCGAACACAGACTCCTCTCCCGAGGAAGCCTGTGTCACCGGACCCCCGGACTCGTGTCCGGCTGTAGGTTCCAGACCGTGCACCCCCGAGCCCGCCGAATCCAGCTGGGCTCCAGTAATGGAGTTCACCGCTGTGGATATCTTCCAGCACTCGCCCTTTGGCGACATGCTGAATTCATTAAAGTATCTCTCTTTGTCGGGAGACTCTTGGCCGAACTATGTCCAGCTCGAGTGGGAAGCAGGCAACGAGGAAATTCGTTCCCCACCCACCACCCACTTTATAGCCACTGTCGATGATGTAACAGAGATGCTTGACTTTGACTCCGATGACACCGACGGTATGGACGTCGGCGCAGGGGACGATTCAGAACCATCGGCCACGGGGCGCTGGACTGCCACCTCATCGTACGATATATACATGGTGGACATGCCTAAGGAGGACGATGGCGACAAAATGGAGGATAAAACCCTGGAGAAAAGCCAAAATGATGGCGCAGATGCCGCTCTAAGTCCAACCACAGTAAAAACAATGATAACAGCGCTAGAAAGATCGACACACTAGTCAACTCCAAAGGCAACGACGATCATATGGACCAGCGATGGAGCAGGATGAGCCAGGTCACGCCGAACACAGCCCGGAGCAGACGCCCGATCACAGCGATCCCGAGGGATGAACTCATCAACCTACCCCGGGAGAGGAGCACAGTCCAGACGACGATGCATTCATCATCCCGGAAAAATGTTTGGAATGAGATAACCTCCACCGAAGGCTTATGGCCACTGCGAGAAGTCTAAAGAAGCAGAAGCAAAGTCTTAAGGCCGCGCAGGAAACGCTCAACCACAGATGGAATAAAGTGCTAGACACTGAAGAAAAATATGGCGACGATCGCCACACAAAGAGCTATCCAAAGCGCAAGCTGCTGCTAGAATTCGACGATGAGGCCATTCCGCCGAAGAACAATACAGCCGGTAGGCCGGACCAACCACTTCATGATCGTAACAGAGTAGTTACTGACGCCGCACACGATTTACGTGAGCTCCTGGACAAAAAGGCCGGCGTGACGAGGTCCATCTACGGATCTAGAGGACATGCTCCGGTGTAGGATTATAGTTACCAAAATGATTAGACTGATCGAATACCAGTTTGGAATCAACACCGGACACAACAACAGTCGCAGCATGCCACAACACGTCCAGATACAGAGGGGCTGCTCACCCTCTGTGCTTCACCGAAGATGTACTGGACCACGAATTTCCACAGGGTTTTAAACCCATGAACATAGAGGCATATAACGGAACGACAGACCCCGGGGTCTGGATTGAGGATTTTATCCTGCATATTCACATGGCTCGTGGGGATGACCTCCATGCCATCAAATACCTTCCCCTCAAGTTGAAGGGACCAGCCCGGCACTGGTTGAAAAGCCTCCCCGAAAATTCAATCGGAAATTGGGAGGAACTTGACGATGCTTTCAGGGCCAATTTTCAAGGAACCTATGTCCGACCTCCAGAAGCTGACGATTTAAGTCACATAATTCAACAGCCTGGAGAGTCCGCCCGAAAGCTTTGGAATAGATTCCTCACTAAGAAGAATCAAATTGTCGATTGTCCGGATGCCGAAGCCCTAGCGGCCTTCAAGCATAGTATCCGGGATGAGTGGCTCGCCAGACACCTCGGCCAAGAAAAGCCGAGCACAATGGCAGCCTTAGCAAGCCTTATGACCCTCTTTTGCGCGGGTGAAGACAGCTGGTTGGCCCGTAGAGGCACCAGAAACCCAGGCACATCCGAAATCAGGGATGGCAACGGGAAGCCACGGCGCAATAAAAACAAGCATCGAAACAAGGAAGAAAGTCCGGACAACACAGCGGTCAATGCCAGATTCAGGGGCTCTCGACCCGGTCAACACAAGAAGCCATTTAAAGGCAGCCAAGAGGGACCATCCGCCCTGCACAAAGTCCTGGACAGACTGTGCCAAATTCATGGCACCTCCGAAAAACCTGCGAACCACACTCACAGAGAATGCTGGGTATTTAAGCAGGCCGGCAAGCTAAATACCGAACACAGGGGAAGGGAAACACCAAGTGAAGACGAGGATGAGCCTCGCCAGCCGAACACTGGGGAACAGAAAAAATTCCCACCAGAGGTAAAAACAGTAAACATGATCCACACGACTCACATACCCAAGAAGGCGCAAACGCGCGCTCAGAGACGCATACGCCGTAGAACTCGTCGCCCTTGAACTCAACCCCTGGTCGGCCTGCCCGATCACCTTTGATCACAGGGACTACCCGACTAGTATGCGGCACGGAGGATCGGCTGCCTTGGTGCTCGACCCAATAATCAACGGATGCCATCTCACTCGTGTCCTCATGGACGGTGCTAGTAGTCTCAATCTAATATACTAGGACATTGTCCGCAGGATGGGGATAGACCCATCCAGAATCAGCCAAAGTAACACCACCTTTGAAGGGGTGATACCAGGTGTTGAAGCCCGCTGCAGGGGCTCCCTCGTATTAGAGGTGACATTCGGTTCTCTAGACAACTTCAGAAACGAAGAATTACTCTTCACCATCGCTCCCCTCCAAAGTGGCTATCATGCATTGCTCGGGAGAACGGCCTTCGCCAACTTCAACGTAGTACCGCAGTACGCCTACCTTAAACTCAAGATGTCCGGTCCACGTGGCGTCATCACCGTTAACAGAAATACAGAGCGTTCCTTATGTACGGAAGAGTATGTGGCGGCTCTAGCAGCCGGACTATAAGCGACTTCTAATATCAGAACACATGATCGGTCGTTAAGGCCACGGACACGGTTAGACGAGTCCGGCACACCACCATTGGTAACACCCCAGATAAACCTGAGCTGGGTGCTTACATGTAATCCCTTAGAGGACACCAGGGGCTACATATATTCAATAAAGCCCACCTTTTGTCTTGACCTTATTAACAGGCCAATGTCTTACACTTCTACTATCCATTGATAATAACCAACTTTTCGCACGCTTACGTCATACTCTTTTACATGAGTTTTCCTTTTTACAGACACCATTCGTGCGTTACCCTCCCAGGACACGGCACAACGGAGACAAAGGCGCAGACGTGCAGCAGGGCCCCGCTCAAAGGTTTCTCTTTAGATTAAGCCCCTGTGTAAACCTTATTTATTGTCTCTTGTTGCTTAACATCCCATGGGTACTCAATATACCCACAGGGGATACTGGCGTTATTAGCATTTCGCCACGACAGAATAATGCACGTACCTGGAAATACAAGGTTCATAATAAAGGGCGTTACTCAGCCCAGTATATGTTATAAAGTCCGAATACCCTCGGGAGTGTTCGGCGTTGCGAGTTTGGCCTTATATGCATCGGCTCTGAATCATGTCTTTGGTCAAATGTTGGGTTTTCCCGGCTCCTGGGTTTGCTGCCTTACGTTCCGTTTTTATCGGCTAAGGCGGCCAAAGGAGAACTACTGCGATTGTGCCCTGGTTATTCCGGATGAGCACCTCAGTAGATGAAAGGGCTAGTTATCGACTAGAGGGGGGGTGAATAGGCGATTTTTATGAAAGTATTCAAAACATGGGAGTTTCGAAGACAAACAATATAAACAACACTATTCAAATGTAGCAGAAGGTAGACTACACTAGACGAGCCATAGTGAAGTATTCAATATAGTGAAAGCACGAAGACTAATAATAGCTAGGTAGTAAACACCAGGATGGAAGATAGTATGAAGTCAATCAGAACAGATAGTCACACAGTGAAGTCAAACAGATAATGCAAGTAGGCAAAGACTTCACGAAGACAAACTGTAAGTAAGAGAGGTAAGAGATAGAACCAGTGGCTTCAGAAGGACAGGGATTTGTTTGACCAGTTCCAGTTGTTGTGACAACTGTATGTCTGGTTAGGGAGGCTGAGATTCAACTCAGAAGACTGCGTCTTCACCTTATTCCCCTTGAGCTAAGGACACTTAGTCCCCGCCCAATCACTCTGGTAAGTCTTCAAGGTAGACTTCCAAACCTTCACAGACTTCGTTCCCCAGCAATCCACAATGGCTCTTGGATGCTCAGAACGCGACGCCTAACCGGCTGGAGGATTCACAGTCCTCAAGTGTAACAAGTCTTCAGATCACGCGGACAGAAAGACTTCAGTGATGCCAAACACTCTTTGGGCTCTGGGTGGTTTGGGCTTTGTCCTCGCAAGGATTCTCTCTCGAAAGCTTCGGCGGTGGGTTGCTCTCAAACGACAAAAGCCGTGTACTAACTCTGAGCAGCCACCAATTTATGGTGTAGGGGGTGGGCTATTTATAGCCACTGGGCAACCCGACCGGATTTGTCCGAAATGACCCTGGGTCACTAAGGAACTGACATGTGTCGCAACGGTCAGATTTCAAACACACGCGGCAGCTTGACTTGGGCTACAAGTAAAGCTGACTTATCCGACACAGGATAAGATTTGCTCTCATTTTCTTCGCTCGAAGACATAGGATTTGGTTTGAGCATCACTTCAGTTACTCTGATTTGTTCACTTGGACCCCACTTAACAGTGCGGTGGTTCCTATGACTCAACAAAGAAGAAAAGGAAACAACGAAACAACTAAGTCTTCGCGCTCCATAGTCTTCACTCAATGTCTTCTCGTGTCATAGTCTTCAATGTGAATATCTTCACAGACCACCATTGTCTTCAATGTCTTCACACATTTTTAGGGGTCATCTCTGGTAGGTAAATCGAATCAAGGAGGGACTACTACCTGTGTTATCCTGCAATTCTCACAAACACATTAGTCCCTCAACCAGGTTTGTCGTCAATACTCCAAAACCAACTAGGGGTGGCACTAGATGCACTTACAATCTCCCCCTTTTTGGTGATTGATGACAAACTGGTTGAAGTTTTCAACGGGGATAAAAGTATGTGAAATTGTAAGGATTAAGATATTGTCTTCATAGATGGCAAAAAGGCTCCCCCTGAAGATGTGCATATAAATGTTTTGCGTTGGAATGCAAATGCACATGGCAGGTTGTACTTGTGGAGATCCTCTTCACTGTATGAAGAGAATACATCATGCATAAACAGATATACAAGAATAATGATATGCATAATGAAAAATGGACGTCTGCGGAATGAGTTCATGCGGGATTTATCATCGCATATGCAGAATTTATCGTCGCATCACACAGAATAGCAGAAAAAGTAGCAGACGACCATCAAGTTTAAGTGTTACAACTCAAAGAACCAAATGTAGCAAAACGAGAGTTGTAAGCAATAGGCAAAAGTATAGCAACCACCCACCAGGACCCGCTTGAAGACTATCAACCTATGCTTCTCCCCCTTTTGTCAGTAAGGACCAAAAAGGTTTGAAGACATAGGCTCTACTCATGCCCATGAGGAGTAGGTGAAGCAGCAGGGTCGTCATTGAGGTTTGGTGGCGCAGAAGTACTCGGTGCAGTGTTGATACGCGCTGATGTCAGCGGTGGTGAATTAGCATCATCGGCTTCATCAATAACTCTGGCATACTGCGGCTGCAGACGAAGAGTACTCTGAATCTTCAAGAGACGGGGTTCGACGTAAGACAACATTCCTGGGAGGAGTGGAGTCAAACTTGAATCTTTTGTTGAAGCCATCGTCTTGAAGATCAGCTTAAGCACTGAGCAGTGTCAAACCCTTCCAAGTCCTCCGACAGGTTTCGTGAGTGACAAAGGCATTCTTGGTGGCAAGATTGCGAATGCGATTGATATCCACCAAGAGGCTTTGCATTTGTCGCTTCTGCCAGTAATGATGCTTATCTTGCTTCTGATGCAAAGCCACAAGAAGCTCGTGATCATTGAGCACACGGGATTGTTTGCGAGTTCTTGGAGCAATGGTGCTTTCTGTGGCTTCAGTACGTGCACGGCGAGTGTTGCCGGCTAGTGGATAAACATGAGAAGCAACCTGAACACCTTCAACATGCTGGGAAAAGCTCTGACGATCTATATTGTGAAGATATAGTGCTTCCTTGGCAGGCTCTAGATAAATGGCTTCAATGGACATATCAACCTCTGGTAAAAATATGAGATTGTTACGAGCAGAGGGCTGATAGTCAATTACAGAGTGGAGCTTGATCAGACGCATGATCCAAGGAGCATAGAATTTCAAAACAAAAATGTCAGACCCATATGCAACAAACTGACGAATGAAGAAATCTTAAGTGTTGAAGCTTTTGCCATTGAGTATGTAGAAGACCAATGTCTTCATTGCACCTTCAAGCTTTACTGAGGAGGAATGCCCCTTGATCAGCCATAGAGTTCGCCGAATGATATGATAGATAGTGCGGGGCAGATACTCTAGGTCTTCAACAAGGAATTCCTTGGGATACTCAGCATCCGGGGCAGTGGCTTCATCATACTAAGCATCTGGCTCATGTTGGGCTCAGGCTTCTGAAAGATGCTCTCCAATGCATCGCGGTGAAGCTGACAACCAGGTTCATACAGTTCGCCTGGTGTGGAGAGGCCGGCAAGCTCAATGAGATCAAAGGCTTTGGCTTCATGATGAATATTGCCCGTCATCCACTCAAGGACCCATATCGTTGTATCCCTGTTGTAGCCGCGAATGTGGAGGGTTGCATAGAATTGCAGGAGAAGCTCTTCATTCCAATGTTCCTTGTCAGTGACAAACTCCAGAAGACCAGCATCACGAAAGCAGTCTAGGGCTTCTTCAAGGCAGGGCAGACCAGCAATGGCTTCAGTGTCCAGACGCATATGAGGAAATATGCGCTCCTGATTGTATAGAATGCAGGAGTAGTAGCTGCGCTGCTGGTAGCTCCAGAACCGATCTGATGAGATTCTTGGCTTGGAATATGGGTTCTTGCCAGAATCGAAGAAGGTGTTGTGTGCAATGAAGCCGTTGACATTGAATGAGCCTGGTGCCGATGCAGTACCTAGGAACCTTGGCAGCCTTGGTTTTGGCTTCTGAACCTGAGGCCTGTGCTCCACATGATAGTCAAATTGAGGTCCAGGAGCAGGCGGAGGAATCAGAATTGGCCATCTGACAGGAACAAGCTCGCCTTGGTAGAATGCATGCTCAATTGTGTGGGGCCTTGGAGGCGGAACAGGAGCAGTGGCATTTGCAGAGGCTTCAGGCTGCACATTCGTTGCAGGTGCAACATTGGCTTCATTCACATTGTTAACTTGAGGCGCCACATTGTCTTCAGTCATGACAACGTCATTAGCTTCAGTGACGATGTTGGTAGCAGCCTCAGTATTCTCAACCTCCACTTGAGGAGCTGGAGGGTCGGGCACAGATACGTTCTCCTCGAGAACAACTTCTTGGGTGGTAGGGGGAGTAACAACAAGCTCTTCTTGTCTTTCTTCGGCTGATGCAGCCGGAATCTCTTCAGAAGCATTAGCTTCGGACACAGGAACCGTCACAGAAGGATTGTCTTCAGGAAACACTTGACGTGCCACTGAGCTGGATTGGTGTGAATCCTCTTCTGTGATGGTTGTCATGGAGACCGATGGCCTCTGGCCTTTGCGAAGCCGTTGATACACGGGCGACGCTTTCGGGGATGGTGTGGTCTCCATGTAATTGTCGTCATTGACAATTGGACTGGGACCTTGCGTTGGTGAAGGACGGGGTGTACTTGGTGAGTCTTGAACTGGGGTTGCTGGTTGGGGGCGATCAGCCCATGAGGCATCTTGTGAGATTGGCGTCAGAGGACGACCAATACTGATGGTTTCGTTGTTTGTGTGAACAGGCGATGATACCCTGTGGCGCTGGATCTGAGGAAGGACTTCATCATCTTCTACATTGTCTTGGGGACCAATGTCTTCAGTCGCGATGGGGTCAACGACTGGAACCTCTTGAGCTTCAGGAGCCTCTGTGGAAGCAGGATCATGAACAATCAATCGACGCTCTTGATTTGCAGATGGATGGGGAGCAAAAGCAATGGGTTCAACAACAAGGGGCTCTTTGGGAGCAGCCCGATCTCTTTTCTTGGTCTTCCTCTTCTTGAGGGGTGGCGCATCATCTGTGGTGTTCTTGGTTTTGCGCTTTCTGGCTTCGGCTTCAGCTGCCTTGGTTTTCTGCTGATCTGAAGCCACTGTAGAGACTTTAGGCTTCGAGCCTGTCAAGCTGGCTGGGAAGACAATGTGAGGTTCTTCCCGCTGTGGAGCTTCAGTTCGGGCCACAGTGTGCTTCTTCTTGTGCTTGGCAGCCATCTTGGGGTCAATACCAGGACGCCCAAGAGCCTTGCACTTTTCAGCTTCGTTGTAAGCCTGAACACACTTGGCAGCAAGAGTTTTCATGCGCTCTCTTGAGCCTTTGGCTTCCTCACGTTTCTTGCGAAACGCCTCCTTGAGGTCATTGAGCATCACCTTGAATTTCTGGACAGCAACCACACTCAGCTTGGCTACATGCTTCTTGAACTGTTCCTTTTCAAAATCAATCTTGTTCTTCAGTTCAATGACTCGTTGAGCCAGAGCCAGCTCAGGAGCAATGGCGCCTTGAAAGGAGACGCTGATGCCAATGGGGAGTTGAAGATCATCAAAGTTGAGGTCTTGATTGTCGAACCATTCATCAATGAAGTTGTGGAAGATGTTCACATCGAAGAGGGGCAGATCAATGAAGATCTCCTCCTCTTGCTTGTTCTTGATCAGCTGCTCAAGGGAACCATTGCCAAATTCTTCATATGAAGACAAGTCAATGGCTTCAGATTCGTTCCTCAGAACGGCAGCAGGTGTCAGAGCTTGACTTAGTCGCTGAACAGGTTTCTTCTGTGGCTTCTCACACATCTTGGAGATGCAAGAGAGATCTTCAGAGGTGTTACTGGGAGCAGGAGGGGCAGTTGCCAATGGCTTCACTCGCGAAGCTTTTGGAGAAGCAGATGACTTTGAACCTTTAGCCTTCTTTTGCTTCTGCAGCTTTGGAGTAGGAGCTGGAGCTTCATTAGTGTCAGCATCATCATCAGAATGATCTACTTTGGCACCTTGGACAGTAATGTGGGTGATGAGGCCATCAAGGTTGTAGAAGGGGCCGATCCTATTATGATTGGCTTCACGGGTGCCATCGTCCCGAGGTGAGGAAGGACCAGGGTTGAAGTTGAGCCCTAGAGCCTTCTTGTTCTTCGCAGCTGAGTCTTTGGTGAACTGGTAGTTGCGCTTGAACAGATGGTCTTCACGGCACCACAACAGAGAAGAAGGATCAGCGTTCTCTGGCTGCGGTCCGCGAATCATGCACGTATAGAATTCTCGTTGGATGGCTTCAAGAAGGGACCGGGATTGAAGATTTTTGTACACAATATCTCCCCAAGGTCCCTTGATGGCATTTTTCTCTGCATATTCTTCAGTGACGAAGCGGTATTTGAACCATTCTTCTGCCCAATATCTTCGAATCCACTGGATTCGATTCTTGCGGCCGGTATAGGTTTCCTCAGGGTCTGTTTTGTACAGCTCGTGCAAATCTGGAGGCAAATCCTTGGAAGTGTTACCACTGCGATGTCTGCCTCCCTTTCGTGCTGACTTTTCAGTTGCCATGAAGTTTAAACTGAAGGGCTTCAGTACGTGCAATGGCTTCAAACGGCTGGTCAGACAAGAACTGGCTTCAGGTGAGTTGATGTGACTCTGCAAGAGTTCTGCAAACAAATGCATACTATGAGAACCAAGGGATTCTCCCACGGACATGTACCTGTGACAGCATTAGAGGTGCGAGGGAAGGGGAAGAGGTCATATGCATTGGCAGAAGATTTTGAAGATAAATCAGTTTGAAGACATTGACCTCACAATGCAAAGACATTGACTTATTTGATGAGAGTTGGTTCCAGAGTTGTACAAATCCAAGAATGAGTACAAGTGAGGAATCTAACTTGTAAAGAAGCATAAGTGAATAGACTAGGCAGAATATGAGATGCAGAATGAGATAGATTCAAGTTTGGAGATCTTGAAACCACTTTTGGTAAGGACGGATGAATCTATCAGATCAAAAAGATAGTAAAAAGTAAACTTTAATTACCACACGAAGAACTGCTAGACGGAGCGAAGGTGGAGGCCGAGCTGTTCAATCTCCCGTGCCCTAACTTGGCGACGGAAGACACCTATGGCGACGAAGGAGAGGACGAGGTCCACGGCCGGCGTGAGGACGGCGTCGAGGAAGTCGCGGCAGCTATGCGCTTCGTCGTCGGCATCGTCGAGAGTTAGCGGAGGCGCTAGGTTTGCGAGAGGTGGTGAGGAGGAAGAAGAATTTTTGAGTGAGACGTGAGACGGCACAGCACAATTACGCAGGTGCCCCTGGTGGTTCACATCTGACAGACACGTGGCAAGCATGCAACACCTTGGGAGATGTTCCATGTTCCCACGCACGCCTGGATTGTCGAGGTGGTTGTTCCAAATTCTCCGAGTTTCAGGCAAATAGGATAAAGCATTAAAAACTGATATAAATGTGTGTCAGATTGACTTCAGCTGACAAGGTCTCAGTGAAGACAATCGACAGTTTTCAATAGAATGCATATGACTTGGACAGATAGAGGTGAGGTGGAAGCATAGATAGGTTAGGGTCCGATCATATTCACTTAGTTCAAAAGATTCAACACGAAACCATAGCTATAAGTGAATGCTGTAGAGGACAGAACACAGATAGATATATATAGTACTAGTCCAATTCAACCAATTGAAGATAAACTTGAATATAAGCCAAGGATGAATATGAATCCAATATGAAAACTATGCAAACATAACGCCAAGAGAAACACTTCAAACAAAAATTTGGTGGTGGCGTTACCCACCGTATAGGAAGTATTAGACCCAGACACGACGCACAATTATCGTGGCGCTCCGAAGTCAAATTCCGCATTAATGTATTCACACTTAGAGTGTATGTCTTCATTGATTGAAGATATCGCGTGTTGCACATCTAAGTCATCAAAATGCATAAGTGTTAGGATGTGTGTCCATTCACAGGACATTTGAGGATTCCAAGATATTTAGCTCACACCACAACTTGCAAAACCTTTTATTATCCAAGGGCTTTGTGAAGATATCAGCCAACTGTTCTTCTGTCTTGACGTGAATGATATCAATATCTTCCTTCATAACATGATCTCTGAGAAAGTGATGATGAATTTCAATGTGCTTTGTCTTCGAGTGCTGAACTGGGTTGTTGGCAATCTTGATAGCACTCTCATTATCGCAGTAAAGAGGCACATTCTTCAGATGGATTCCATAGTCCTTGAGAGTTTGCTTCATCCAGAGAAGTTGAGCACAGCAAGATCCAGCAGTAATGATTCAGCAGTAGAGAGAGATACACAGTTCTGCTTCTTTGAAGACCAACAGACAAGAGATCGTCCCAGAAAGTGACATGTGCCTGATGTGGACTTGCGATCAACCTTGTCACCAGCATAATCAGCATCTGAGAATCCAACTAGATCAAACTCTGAGCCCTTTGGATACCATAATCCTAGTGTTGGGGTGTAAGCCAAATATCGAAGAATTCGCTTCACAGCTAAGTGATGCGATTCCTTTGGTGCCGCTTGGAATCGGGCACACATGCAAACACTAAGCATTATATCTGGCCTAGATGCACATAAGTAAAGCAAAGAACCAATCATGGAGCGATATACCTTTTGATCGAACTCTTTACCATTGTCGTCGGGACCCAGATGACTTTTGGTTGGCATTGGCGTCGTGTATCCTTTGCAATCTTGCATTCCAAACTTCTTCAGGCAATCTTTGAGATATTTTTCTTGTGATATGAAGATGTCGTTGCGTTGCTGACGGATTTGAAGACCCAGAAAGAACTTCAGCTCGCCCATCATGGACATTTGATATTGCTCTTGCATCATGTGACCAAATTCATCACTGTATTTCTTGTTGGTGCAGCCGAAGATAATGTCATCCACATAGATTTGGCACACAAATAGTTCACCATCATATGTCTTCGTGAAGAGTGTAGGATCTAGTGAACCAGGTTTGAAGCCTTTGCTCTTCAGGAAGTCTTTGAGCGTGTCATACCAAGCTCGAGGGGCTTGTTTGAGGCCATACAGTGCCTTGTTGAGCTTGTATACCATATCAGGATGTTTTGGATCTTCAAAGCCTGGAGGTTGTGCGACATATACTTCTTCTTCTATCTTTCCATTGAGAAAAGCACTTTTCACATCCATTTGATACAGAAGAATGTTGTGATGATTTGCATAGGCTAGCAGTATGCGAATGGCTTCAAGTCTTGCCACCGGAGCAAATGTTTCATCGAAGTCAATTCCTTCCACTTGAGTGTAACCTTGCGCAACGAGACGAGCCTTGTTTCTGACCACTTGACCATGCTCATCTTGCTTGTTGCGATATATCCATTTGGTGCCAATGATATTGTGCTTCCGAGGATCAGGACGCTTGACCAATTCCCACACATTATTCAGCTCGAACTGTTGAAGCTCTTCTTGCATAGCTTGAATCCATTCAGGTTCCATGAAGGCTTCATCAACTTTCTTGGGTTCAGAGATTGAGACAAATGCAAAATGTCCACAGAAGTTGGTTAGCTGTGTTGCTCTTTGGGTTGCTTTTGAACGAGTGAGTGGACCAGGTGCATTCAAGCTGTCAATTATCTTCTCAATCTGAACTTCATTTGCAACACGAGGATGAGCAGGACGAAGATTTTGCTCTTGCTGATCAATGTCATCATTTGGGGGATTGTCTTCAGGCTGAGCATTGTCTTCAGGTTGATTAGGTGCAGAAATGACAAGTTCCTCTTCAGATTGATTCTCAAAGGGTATGATATCTCCAATTCCCATCTGCTTGATGGATTCACTTGGAGGTACTTCATCTAGCACATTTGGCAGGTGCTCTCTTTGCGAGCCGTTAGTTTCATCAAACCGCACATCCACAGTTTCAACAACTTTATAGTGAAAGAGGTTGAAGACTCTGTAGGAGTGCGACTCCTTTCCATAACCAAGCATAAAACCTTCATGTGCTTTCGGTGCAAATTTTGAAGTGTGATGTGGATCATTGATCTAGCACCTAGCACCAAATACTCTGAAGTAGCTTACATTTGGCTTCTTACCAGTTAGGAGCTCAAAGGATGTTTTCTTCAGAAGCTTGTGAAGATAAACGCGGTTGATGATGTGGCAAGCAGTGTCAATGGCTTCAGGCCAGAACTTCCGTGGAGTCTTGTACTCATCAAGCATCGTTCGTGCCATCTCAATGAGAGTTCTGTTCTTGCGCTCGGCGATGCCATTCTGCTAAGGTGTATAAGGAGCAGAGAACTCATGTGTGATACCAATTGTATCTAGGTAGAGGTCGAGGCCAGTGTTCTTAAACTCAGTGCCATTGTCGCTTCTGATGTGCTTGATCTTGACGCCATAGTTCGTCATGGCACGATTGGCAAATCGTCTGAAGACATCCTACACTTCAGTCTTGTAGAGAATTATGTGCACCCAAGTATATCTAGAGTAATCATCAACAATTACGAAGCCATAGAGGCAAGCAGTACCATTGAGAGTAGAGTAGTGAGTAGGGCCGAATAGATCCATGTGAATTAACTCGAAGGGTTGAGATGTTGTCATGATTGTCTTCGAGGGATGCTTGGCCCTAGTCATCTTTCTAGCTTCGCAGGCGCCACATAGATGGTCCTTCTTGAAGTTGACGCCTTCGATGCCCACGACATGCTTCTTCTTTGCGAGAGTGTGCAAATTCTTCATGCCAGCATGCCTTAGCCTTCGATGCTAGGCCATCTGTGGTCCTGCTGAGAAATCTACCATATATAGATCGTCTTTTCGATACCCTTCAAAGACTAGAGACTTGTTAGATTCCATTAGTACAAGGCATCGATATTTTCCAAATAGCACAATCATGTTTAAGTCACAAAGCATTGAGACAGACATTAAGTTGAAACCAAGGGATTCAACAAGCATCACTTTATCCATGTGCTGATCTCTTGATATAGCAACTCTGCCTAGACCCAATACCTTGCTTTTACCAGTGTCAGCAAATATGATGTGACTTTTGTCTAATGGACGTAGCATTGAATCCATCAGAAGACTTCGATCGCCCGTCATGTGGTAGTGCATCCACTGTCCATAATCCATTATGAAGTACGAGGTGTCGTAGCCTACAGTGCAGTTTGGGGGATAGGCTTCACCAAGCGAGTTGTGAAGCATAAACATTTGACGAACAAGTGGAACATGAAAATTCAGATCTTGGTTAGGATAGATAGGGTGAGTATCAAGGAATCCTGGAACGAAGTACATAGTAAGACCATTTGGGCATTTTATCTTGTGCCCCACAAGATGTTTAAGGTCCCCAGCATTAGTTTTGGACGCCTTTGATTTCCGGCTAGAGACCTTACCCTGCAAAAGAGAGTTAAGTTTTCTTAACCACCCACATTTTCAGGGGTGGCTTAGAAGCAATGAGTCTAAGTGCAGCATCTGAGAATTTCGGCTTTGGATCCCTAGTAAATAGCCTTGCAGGAGGTGAATAATACTCATAGGAATAAGCAGAAAAATTCTTTGTTCTATGAACATAGCGGGGTTTGAGGAGACACACTCATATTCATGGGTCTGAGTATGATTTCCCTGCAAAACATTGACGTTAGGGTGACTCAGATGAGTCCTCGGTCTGTATGAAGCTTTTGGACCATATGAAGCCTTTGGTATGGGGTTTGTCTTCTTCACAGGTGATGTCATGATGACATTCACAGGAAGATTCTCAAGACAACTTTTGGGAACCCATATCTTCTTCAAAGGTGGCCCATTCCTGCAGTTAGTACCAATATACCTGGTAAACACTTCACCATTCTGATTCTTAAATAGTTTATAGTTTGCATCAAAGGATTCATCAATGATAATGGGGTTAGCACAAGTGAAACCAGATAAGGTGGATGGATCAACTGGAGGTTCCTTTGCAGCAACCCATGTGGTTTTGGGGTACTGCTGAGGCTTCCAGTATGACCCATCAACATTCATTTTCCTCTCGAACCCAACACCCTCTTTCCTAGGGTTTCGGTTCAGAATCTGCTTTTTGAGGACATCACACAGTGTATGATGCCCTTTGAGAATTTTGTACATCCCTGTCTCAAGCAGTGTCTTCAACCTGGCATTCTCATCAGCAATAGTAGTGGTATCCTCAGCAGAGGGGTTAGTTACCACATCAGCAGTTGAAGATATTGCAACAGTAGCAGCGGTAGAACATTCAGCAACAGAAGCAGCGTTATCACGCTCAATGCATTTTAGGCATGGTGGTTCAAATCCTTCCTGAGCGGGACTGATCTGTTGGGCGCGAAGTGACTCATTTTCCTTTTGAAGATCTTCATGATCCGATCTCAATTTCTCAAGTTCCTGCTTCCTTTGAAGATAATCATAGGAAAGCTTTTCATGAGAAGTTGTGAGCGATTCATGTCGACCTTCAAGTTCCTGGTACTTAATATGAAGATTTTTTATGTCTTCAATTAAGGACTGAGACTTGGTCATTTCCGCGTCCAACAGGTCATCGCTTTTGTCTAACAGTTTTTGAGTATGTTCCATAGCTTTCTGTTGTTCAGTTGCAATTTTAGCAAGTGTTTTGTAACTAGGTTTGGATTCACCATCAGAGTCATCTTCACTGGATGTTTGAAAGTAAGCATCGCGTGATTTTACCTTGGCACCACGTGCCATGAAGCAGTAGGTGGGAGGCGAGTCGTCCTCGACATTATCATCAGTGTTGGTGACGGAGCCATTGTCTTCGGTGTTGAAGATGGACTTGGCGACGTAGGCAGTAGCTAGAGCCAGACTCGCAACACCCGAGTCAGACTCCCCCTCAGACTCCACCTCCGCCTCCTCTGAAGCTGACTCCTCCTCTGAATCCATTTCCTTGCCAACAAAAGCACGGGCCTTGCCAGATGAGCTCTTCTTGTGTGATGAAGATCTGGAAGAAGACTTGGAAGAAGACTTTGAGGATTTCTTCTTTTTCTTGTCATCAGAATCATATTCTTTGCTCTTCTTCTTCTTCTTCTCATTGTCCCACTGTGGACACTCAGAGATGTAGTGACCAGGTTTCTTGCACTTGTGACAGGTTCTCTTCTTGTGATCATAGGCAGAAGCTTCATCATTCCTTGAGCTGGATCGTGAAGACTTTCTAAAGCCTTTCTTCTTGGTGAATTTCTAGAACTTCTTCACAAGCATAGCAAGCTCCTTTCCAATGTCTTCAAGATCACCAGAACTGCAGTCAGATTGTTCTTCATATGAGGAAGCAGCAGCCTTTGCCTTCAAAGCTCGAGTTCGGCCATAGTTGGGGCCATAGATATCTCGTTTCTCAGATAGCTGGTACTCATGTGTGTTGAGCCTCTCAAGTATGTTAGATGGATCAAGAGTCTTGAAATCAGGGCGTTCTTGTGTCATTAGGGCTAAGGTGTCAAATGAGCTGTCAAGAGATATCAATAGTGTCTTCACTATCTCATGCTTCATGATCTCAGTGGCGCCGAGTGCTTGGAGCTCATTTGTGATATCAGTGAGGCGATCAAATGTGAGCTGGACATTCTCGTTGTTGTGTCTCTTTAAGCGGTTGGAGAGGTTGCTGAGAGTGCTGATACGTTGATCTCGCTGAGTTGAAACGCCTTCATTGACTTTGGAGAGCCAGTCCCAAACTAGCTTCAACGTCTCCAGAGCACTCACACGGCCATACTGTCCTTTGGTAAGGTGACCATAGATGATGTTCTTGGCAGTAGAGTCCAGTTGAATGAACTTATTGACATCAGTAGGGGTGACGCCTTCACCTATCTTGGGAACGCCGTTCTTGACGACATACCATAGAACGACATCAATGGCTTCAAGATGCATGCGCATCCTATTCTTCCAGTAGGGATATTAAGTGCCATCAAAGATGGGGCACGCAGCAGAGACTTTGATTATCCCTGCAGTCGACATAGCTAAACTCCAGGTGGTTAAACCGAATCACACAGAACAAGGGAGTACCTTGCTCTGATACCAATTGAAAGGGCTAGTTATCGACTAGAGGGGGGGTGAATAGGCGATTTTTATGAAAGTCTTCGAAACATGGGAGTTTCGAAGACAAACAATATAAACAACACTATTTGAATGCAACGGAAGGTAGACTACACTAGACGAGCCATAGTCATGTATTCAATATAGTGAAAGCACGAAGACTAATAGCAGCTAGGTAGTAAGATCAGGATGGAAGATAGTATGAAGTCAATCAGAACAGATAGTCACACAGTGAAGTCAAATAGATAATGCAAGCAGGCAATGACTTCACGAAGACAAACTGTAAGTAAAGAGAGGTAAGAGATAGAACCAGTGGCTTCAGAAGGACAGGGATTTGTTCGACCAGTTCCAGTTGCTGTGACAACTGTACGTCTGGTTAGGGAGGCTGAGATTCAACTCAGAAGACCGCGTCTTCACCTTATTCCCCTTGAGCTAAGGACACTTAGTCCCCGCCCAATCACTCTGGTAAGTCTTCAAGGTAGACTTCCGAACTTCACAGACTTCGTTCACCGGCAATCCACAATGGCTCTTGGATGCTCAAAACGCGACACCTAACCGGCTGGAGGATTCACAGTCCTCAAGTGTAACAAGTCTTCAGATCACGCGGACAGAAAGACTTCAGTGATGCCAAACACTCTTTGGGCTCTGGGTGGTTTGGGCTTTGTCCTCGCAAGGAATCTCTCTCGAAAGCTTCGGCGGTGGGTTGCTCTCAAACGACAAAAGCCGTGAACTAACTCTGAGCAGCCACCAATTTATGGTGTAGGGTGTGGACTATTTATAGCCACTGGTCAACCCGACCGGATATGTCCGAAATGACCCTGGGTCACTAAGGAAGTGACACGTGTCGCAATGGTCAGATTTCAAACACACGCGGCAGCTTGACTTGGGCTACAAGAAAAGCTGACTTATCCGACACAGGATAAGATTTGCTCTCATTATCTTCGCTCGAAGACATAGGATGTGGTTTGAGCATCACTTCAGTCACTCTGACTTTGTTCACTTGGACCCCACTTAACATTGCGGTGGTTCCTATGACTCAACAAAGAAGAAAAGGAAACAACAAAACAACTAAGTCTTCGCGCTCCATAGTCTTTACTCAATGTCTTCTCGTGTCATAGTCTTCAATGTGAATATCTTCACTGACCACCATTGTCTTCAATGTGTTCACACACTTTTAGGGGTCATCTCCGGTAGGTAAACTGAATCAAGAGGGACTACTACCTGTGTTATCCTGCAATTCTCACAAACACATTAGTCCCTCAACCAGGTTTGTCGTCAATACTCCAAAACTAACTAGGGGTGGCACTAGATGCACTTACAGTAGAGAAAGCAGAAAACTGACTGTCATGATATAGTGAGAGATTGGTCAACCACTCGAGGACTCATCGGAATCTTTAGGGTTCCTCCACATTAATGAAGGGCCATTCCCCGATCATGTACACACGCGCCCGTATTCGGATGCACGCGAAAGTACGAGGGGCTACATAGTACCCCACCGTCAAACTCCTATGGCTAAGTGAAAGTGTTAAAGCTATATAGTCTGGTTGCCTAGTTTGACATGCGATCACCTCCTTAACCGACCAAAACGTTGGATCAAGTGTGATTACGCATCTTTTTGCGAACACCCCCGCATTGTATGCGTGGGGGTTGAAGCCAACGACTGCTAACTTTTAGGTTATATATACATCAAACGGCCGCACAGGAGGCACAATAACACTTTCGGGCGAAAGTATAAACATAGCCTCCATAATTAAAATACAATTGTTTTTACAAAAGAAAGATTTGTCACTCGAACATGACACTCTTCGAGCATTGAGCCTCTATTAAATGAGCACCTTCTGTTACCTTCTCCAAGTAGTGCTCGGCTGGATCCCGGCTTCCCG
Source organism: Triticum aestivum (assembly GCF_018294505.1). NCBI lineage: Eukaryota > Viridiplantae > Streptophyta > Magnoliopsida > Poales > Poaceae > Triticum > Triticum aestivum. The sequence goes on from NC_057798.1 coordinate 436,239,493, forward strand.
CCGGATTATGGGTTGGAATGATGGTGGCCTCCATATCTGTCCAATATGTTTTAACACGGGCAAGAGCCATCTGCGCACCCTCTATGCACGCCGACCTCTTCATGGCATCGATTCGTGATACAGCACCAAGGAATTGTTGCACTAAACCAAAATAAATGTCCGACTTCGGCCCCTTTGGCCATGGATGGTCTATCACAGATCTCATCACAAGACCGGACAACCTATGGAGCTCGGCCACAGCGGCCATCCTTTCACTTAATGGCAACAGGCGCGTTGGAGCACTGAATTGCGACCAGAACAGCTTTTCCACTTCATTATCTTTTTGATCCTCCAAAAACTTGGCCGCATCAGCCGTACTCTTCGCCAGATCCGCATACGCGTCTGCAGGGCTCCAGCACCGATCCAGAGGAGCGTACTTCGGATCTAAGAACTTCATCCACAACAAATAGGGGTTTTCAGCCGCGATTTCTCTGGCCTGTTGAAGCTCCTCCCATGCATCCCTAATTTCGGAACGCGTCTCCTTGGCCGCATCAAGGGCCTTCTTCAGGTCAGCCAACTTTGAATGATTCTCTTTTTCAAGGAGCTCATACCGGCTGGCGGCGTTTTTCAGCTCCACAGCCATCCCGGCTATTTTATCTTCGCTTTGGCGATGAGCAGCCTGTTCGACTCTCAACTCTTTGGCCGCCTTTAGGGCAACCGCATTGCTAGCTCTGGCTTGTTCCTTGGCTAGGGCAAGCTCCGCCCTCAGGGCCTCCACAGCAGCAACTCCGCCTGCAGTCAAAGCATATCATATTAACATTATGCTCCTCTTAATATTTCCTATAAAAACAAGGAAAATAGAGCACATACTCTGTGACTCGTTAAGCCACTCGTTCACAAGCATGATGTCGGCATCTAAAACTTCAATCTGTCGCCTCAGTTCAGCGACTTCAACGGACCGGTCGGCCACCGGACCCTTAGCCACCTGCGCATGAATACAGTGCGATCATTACTTAACAATGTGATCCTCCGTTTGCCGCCTAGGGCTGGCAACCAGAGTCTTAGGGGCTACTATCTATATGGAGCACACCTAGCGCGTGCACCATAATCAAAAAATTATGTATTTCATTACATACCTCAAAGCCTTTGAGTAGGCTCGTAAAAGCTTCATTCAGCCCGCTTGTGGTGGATGGAATCTTCTCAAGCACCGTGCCCATTCATGAATGGTGATCCTTCAAGAGAGAAGCTTGCTCCAGAAGGCCCGTCAGCGTGTCCGGCCGGTCGCCGAACTATGCCGGACCCTTCTTATCGCCCCTCGTGGGAGCCGAACGCTCCGGGCTCAGGGCGGCCGAAATATTAGCTTCTGGCCTTGGTGAATCTGGACTCCTCCGTGACGACACCTCGGGGTCTCCCGTCCCATGAGGCGGAGAGGCTGATGAGGTTTCACTATCCATCATATCCGGAAGAAGATCCCCCAAAGACAAACTCTGTCGAGAAGAGCTGCTAGCCGGACTACAAAGAATGGATCCTGGTTATTGTTCGCAGAGGAGGAAGCAGTAGCTTTGTATTTATGATTAACTTACAGCTCGGCTGAGGGCTGGCCCATTTGCGGGCATGGCGCGGTGAGGATGCCCTTCGGGGAAGGCCCCCCTGGTGAAGTTTTCTTCCGTTGTCTAGGCACCTCCGTCTCCAAGTCTACGGAGGCGGCCCTCTTCTTCCCGCGGGGGGAGGAGACCGTAGATTCCCCTCCCCGACTATCCTCCTTTGCGGAGGTAGTAATTCCCCCGGTTTGGATGTGCAACGTGTGAAGCTCTGCTTCTCTGTTCTTCCCTTCATCTTTCCCCGAGGGCACTTGACTTAGCACACGGCTAAACATCCGGCCTATGGCCGGACTAGGCGAGCCTTCGGGAAGTGGTGCCAGACACCTGATTCTCTCCGCCTTTCTGAGCCATTCCTGGCTGCAGATGGTTTTCAGAATAATATTATGATAAATATAAACAAATTGTTTGGTTTTTGGGTTACTTACTTGGGTATCTGGGCGGTTGCAGCTCAGGCCCGCATCCGCGGTGGTATCCAGACACTTTACTTGTGGTTCGAAGAATAACTTACACATCCCTTCGAGCGTCATGCCGAAGAAGTGCAGAATAGTCCGCGGACCTTCTGGGTTGAACTCCCACATCTAGAGAGGCCGACGTTTACGCGGCAAGATCCGTCGGACTAGCATCACCTGAATTACACTAACAAGACAAATGTCCCTCTCAAGCAGCTCCCGAATGCGAGTCTGCAATGTAGGTACGTCATTAGCAGGCCCCCAGTCCAGTCCCACATTGGCCCATGACACCAGTTGAGGCGGAGGGCCTGAATGGAAGTCGGGGGCAGCCACCCACTTTGTGCCTCTGGGAGACGTGACGTAAAACCACCTCCGCCGCCATAGATCGGACACCTCTGGGAAGAAGCCCTCTGGCCATGGGGCGTCCGCATTCCTGCTTATTGCAGCACCTCCACACTCCACATGTCGCCCCTCAATCATATTCGGCTTCACATTGAAGGTCTTGAGCCATAAGCCGAAGTGCGGGGTGATGTGGAGGAAGGCTTCACACACAACGATGAATGACGAGATGTGAAGGATGGACTCCGGAGCTAGATCATGAAAATCTAGCCCGTAATAGAACATGAGCCCTCTCACAAAGGGATCAAGGGTGAAGCCTAAGCCGCGGAGGAAGTGAGAAACAAATACGACGCTCTCGTTGGGCTCGGGAGTAGGGATGACCTGCCCTGGAGCAGGAAGCGTGTGCTTGATGTCGGCGGTTAGATATATGACCTCCCTAAGCTTCGCAATGTCCTCCTCTGTGACGGAGGAGGCCATCCACCAGCCTTGAAGGTTGGATCCGGACATGATTCAAGATTCGAAGTACCTAAGCTTGGGCGTCGGGTGTTGGAACTCAAGATGCGGAAAGGCGCAAGCGTGGTAGGAAAGAGGGATAGGCCTCGGCCCCTCTATAAAGGGGGTGAATATCAAGCATCCTCGGCGTAACCGTTTGGGACTTACCTAAAAACACGGAGATATACCAACAGGTGTCGTGGGGTTGCACGCGCCGTATTGATGGAGGATCCCGTGATAAGGGGAACATGATCTCTGCTTTGAAAAGGTGTGCCTATAAAACCGCCTCACAACGCGTGTTGAGGCGGGCCAAGAAGAACTGGTTCGTATTGAGCCGAGCCATGGCGTAAGGGCACACGGTGAAAAGAAAAATTGTCAGCAGGTCAGATTTGTAAAGTGTTATGTTCTTTATGGTGGTATGCGGAAATTATCTCACAGAGCCGGACACAATCCTTAGGCTGCTTTGGAGTATTCGGAGATGGAAACCGCCTTGCAATGCCGAAGACAATCTACGCGCCAGACTCAACGTCATTGAAGCCTGGTTCAGGGGCTACTGAGGGAGTCCTGGATTAGGGGGTATCCGTACAGCCGGACTATATACTTTGGCCGGACTGATGGATCGTGAAGATACAAGACTCAAGACTTTGTCTCGTGTCCGGATGGGACTCTCCTTTGCGTGGAAGACAAGCTTGGCGATCCGGATGTTAGATCTCCTTCTTTGTAACCGACTCTATATAAATCCTAGCCCTCTCCGGTGTCTATATAAATAGGAGGGTTTAGTCCGTAGCAGGGACAATCATAATCATCATAGGTTAGCTTCTAGGGTTTAGCCTCTATGATCTCGTGGTAGATCAACTCTTGTAATACTCATATCATCAAGATCAATCAAGTAGGAAGTAGGGTTTTACCTCCATCGAGAGGGCCGAACCTGGGTAAAACACCATGTCCCTTGCCTCCTGTTACCATTAGCCTTAGATGCACAGATCAGGACCTCCTACCCGAGATCCGCCGGTTTTGACACCGACAGTCCCCCTCCTCCTTCTCCCTCCTGCTTCCCCCTCGACGCGTGCCAGAGCCGCCCGAGAGCCCCAATGAGCGAGCCCACATGCGCGGCGCTCTGCCACTCCCCAGCTCTCTCTCTCTCCTTCTCCCTTGACTTGGACCACGACCATGAGCGCCGCAGACAACCTCGAGCCTCCTCCCATGGCCACTATGGCCATTTCCGCGGGTGCCCTTAGGCCACGGCCACTGTGAGAGATGGCCTCACTGTATAAAGCCGTCCGAGGCCTCTCTCTGGAGCCCCTTCGATCTCTCTCCCTCCCATACGTCACCCAGACCCGGCCATCCCTCTCCTTGTGCCCTCCATCCACCACAATGGCCGGAGCATCACCATCGGGCTCCGCCTAAATTCGAGCTAACCCAAGCTCTTGTTCACCCCCTAGCCACTCCAACGCCCTCATACCTCCGCCGCAAGGCCCTCCATCGCCTCCGTTCACCCTCGGGGAGGCCAGGCGCTCACAGCCAAAAATGGCCGACGACCTCCTCCGCCACCATCCAAGCCGTCGCCACTACGGCCATCCTCAGGGTGTGTGAAGCGCCTAGACGGATGCGTTGCAACATCCTGAGCATGCTGGTGTGCAGAGCGTCGCCGGAGATGCTCTATAGCCCCGGCAATCGCCGGCGAGAGCCGCTCCTCCCCGCGGCTGGAGCGCGTGCAGGAGGTTGAAGCGACCTGCCGCTGGGCCCCGCGCGTCAGCGACCCAGTGGGCGGGCCCCGCCCGTTTAAGTGGAAACGGCTTCGGCCGAATGCGCCTTTGATGTCCCCGCTATCGCCTGTGCGACCGTGCCGCTGGGCCGGCCCACTAGCTATCTCTCGTCCAGTGCGAGTTTTAGGTATAAACCTAAACCTTTTCTTATCCTTTTCCAGTAAGCTTCAAAAATCCATAAACAATTCAAATAGTGTCCAAATTTGAAGAATCAAATTTCTACTGACTCCATAAATCAATGTTTATTTAATGGGCCACACTGGACATTTTTGTTGTTCTTGGTTTTCACTAGACCCTTTAAAAAGGTCATTTATCCACATAAGTCCACTTCAAAAATCCATATTATATTCATTTCAACTCCAAATCCAGTGAAACCAATTTCTAAATGTTTCTAAAATCATGCCTGGTTTAATGGGTACTTCTACTCACTTTTACAGAAAGGCATTCTATAGACAACTTGCAGATCCATTAAATACCTTGTTTCCATCATATTGAAATGTTCAAAAATCCTCACTGATCCAATTCCAATAAAACCACTTTGGTAATTTTTATATGACCAAAGGCATCCTAGAAAAGTCAACTTCATATTTTTAGAGCACTTTTATTTTCTGCCTTGTTGTGTTGCTTATTGTGATTACTTCCGACGTTAGTAGACGAAGTTGACGGAGTACGTGGAGAAGGACCAGAAGACTTGAAGACTCTGATGAACTAGGCAAGTAGCCCTTTGACCATGACCCCCTCTTGTTCATCGGTACCCTTTTTCCGATTGCATGATGATGAAATATGACGGTGCTAGCCCACATGATGCATACCCTTAATCATGACATCACCTTGTTCATGATTGCATTGTCAAGAGACTAGTTGATGCATAATGATGCATGTGTACCATGAACTCTACATGGACACATTCTTTCAAAAAAAAAACCATCAGGTGCCCCTAATGCCCTTGGGAGATATTGAACTAAGGTCACCACTTGAGGAAGAAGCGGTGTACCAAAGAGAGATTTTGGTGTGTAAAATGATGGATTAGATTTATGTGTGCTTACCGTCCCAACCAAACATGTGCAACCACTCTGCCCCTTTATGGGACGGGGCATTATTGACTACTTAGACTGATACTATCATGGTGCTCACATTACTAGTGACGGGGGTGACTTGAGGTCACTCTCAGGATGGGGTCGTGCTTCGATAGGCGGCCATGACTGTTTTCACAGGGCACCGGACACACCGTTGGTCCCTTTGTGTATGTGTGATAATATGAAAAGGGCAGAGTCCCACGATCTTTTGCTTATACACGAGGGCCGTGTATCAACGAGTGGACCCTATGTTAGTGTCGTCTAGGGAAAGGTAATGATCGGGTACTTCGCCCGAGTACTTGAGGTACTGCGGGATCGTGGATGACACGAAAGCTTCCCGAATCTTGTGGGTAAAGTGCACAACCTCTGCAGAGTGTCAAACTATTCGAATAGCCGTGTCCACGGTCATGGACAGTTGGGAGGTGCTACTTAAACTATGTCCAGAAATTTTACAATCTCGGTGCATGTGTGTGTGTGGAAGGGAACTATTTGTGTCAAGGTGGTGACTTGACATGTTGAATGAAATGGAATTGATTCAAACTCTATTTATGTTGATATCTATCACCTGTTCTCACGGTTACCCATGTTCAGTGATGCATATCTCACAAGTTGATTGGACATCTCAATTAGCTTGAAGCTAGGTTCCTTACTTGTTGTACAATTGCATTGTTACTTTGAACCAAATCATGGGTTGCTTGCGAGTACATTCAAAGTATTCATTGGCTTGCCACTTGTTATTTTATTGGCCAGGCATGAAAGACAAGATATGATGAAGAGTACCTTGGTGACGAACATGCAAGCTAGGACGCTTCCTAGTCAGAATGCCTGTAGGGTTAAGGAAGATGGCATGGTTCCAAGTAATTGACGAAGATTTCCGCTGCAATGTTATACTCAAGACTTGACTATAATGGTCATAATTTATGTAAGACGGTATGTATGGATGTAAGACTCTTGTTATTCAGCTTCTGTGTGTTCAGTGAGCATTGATCTCTGGGATCACTGTACAGGTGCATTCGGTGATCACGACTTATGAGTCGGGGTCCCCACAGGAGCCCACCTCGCCCTCTTGTTTCTTCGTGTCTCTATCTTGGCGTCGCTTTGACCATCTTGCGGCTTTGAATCCTCCGTCTGCCCTGTTAAGCATGGCCGCAGGCGTGGCTCTGACTGCCCGTGCACAAGTAAGGGGTACAAAGGAGTGCCCCTAATTTAGTACACCGACAGGAGCCCCTGGGCCTGGGCCACACATAAGAGCAACGCGTTGTTGGGCTAGGCCCAAAACGGTGCGCGGGCAGGCGGGGCAGTTTTTACTGCTGTAACTTTTCGTCCTCTGCGCTTCCCCACGACCCGCGTTGAAGGCGCGATGTGGGGGTCGTGCGTGATGTGGGGGCCATGCGTGGGGCGGTTGCTGTAGGCATGTGTCACTTTGAAATAAATGGTAAAGAGGCGGCCCGCGCCTTCCCAATAAAAAGGAATAAACGCGGGCGCGCGACTCATTTACCCTCTATGCTTTCCCCAATCTAGACATTGCCGTCCTCATCTTCTTCCTCCTCAAGCTCCTGCTTGCTGCTACTGCGCCCCCTACTGCCTTCGGTCCCTCGCCTTCTTCCTAGCCACCATGGCGCCTAAATCTGGCAAGGGCGTAGCCAAGGACACGAAGGAGAAGGAGCCGCCGGAAAGCAAGGCGGTGGCAAGGCGGGCACAGTCCGCCTACTTCACCCCGTCGTCAATCGATGTCTTCGACCTCAAGGACTACTTCAAGCCCTTGTGGGGGGCGGAGACGATGAAGCATCCTGCCACACGCGTCATCCCCGATGACTACAACAAGGGTGGCTCGAAATAGTACCCATTCTTTGTCGACTTCTTCTTCTGCGGGCTCTGCCCCCTTTCTTTGACTTCTTCAACGATGTTATGTGTACTTTTGGCTTCCACCTATTGGATCTCACGCCGAATGCCATGGCGTGCTTGGCGTGCTTTGCCCACCTTTGCGAGGGCTTCGCCGGGATGTTCCCCAACATGGTGCTTTTCCGCCATTACTTCTCCACCCGCGTCCAACCCGGGGGTGCCCTTTCTGGAAGCGTTGCCTGGATCCCGAGGGGCCAGGGGAGAGGCTCATACCCAGAGGGCAACATGAAGGAGAGGTGGTAGAAGTGGCGGGGCCGGTGGTGCTGGATTGTGGAGGAGAACCCACCAGAGTGCTGCCGGGGTGTTCGTCGAGAGCCACTGCTTCGTGGCGTGCACTGGAGCGACCTCGACCCTGATGACAAGAAGTTTTTGATTGCCACCACCAGGATTCGCCGCCTCACCGAGGCCGGGCTCACCCTCGAGATGATTGCGTAGGATTTCATCCATCGCCGAGTCGCCCTGCTGCACAATAAAGGGAGGCCGGCCTGGGATTTCAGGAACGCAGCTGACATCATGAGGCTCCGCTCCGGCCTGAAGCACAACCTCACGGTGATGGGGCACTCCTGGTACTGCCGGAGGCTCTTCTAGCTCGACGTGTTCACCGACGGCAGGGTGGAGAGGACCGGCAAGGCCGCGAAGTCCGGCAAGGCCATCAAGGAGCCCTTGTTCGGGCTGCCGCCAGGAGTGGTCCCACTGAGCACCAACTTCCGGCAGGCCGACATCCTCGCCATGATGCCGGTCTTCAATGCGCACGGTCTTGACCCAACCTGGGTCGAGCCCCCGGCACGCGAGGTGGAGGAGTTCTTCGACGGCTTGGTCGAAGAAATTGATCATGACGAGATGCTTCTCATCTAGGACACCACCCAGGAGGAGTTGGACTACATCGCCGCCAGAGTGGTGGAGGCGGAGCTTGCCAGGGCAGATGGCGATGCCGGCGGCATGGAGGACGAGGCCGCTGTGGCCGCAGAAGAGAAGGAGCTCGCCCAGTGGGTGAATTCCGCCAGGGAGGCGGCCGACACCCCCCCCCCCCCCGTCGGGGGCGTGGACGAGGAATCGTCCAAGGGGGAGGCCGAGGACGACGACCCCTCGGCTATGAAGAAAAGATGTGTCCTACGTCGGGCCAGCTCTGGCGAGCCGGTCCGCTCTGGCAGGGCCGAGCCGCGGCAAGAGGGTCAGGAGGAGACCGCGCGTGTGATGAGGTCCGCGACGGCGAAGAAGAAGGCCGTGGTGGCAAAGAAGAAGGCGGCCGCCTGTTCTTCACCCAAACGCTACCGGACTCCATCACCTTCCCCTCCCCCCGCAAGCGTTGGCACGGAGGTCGCCTTCGACTTTTCGTCCCTCAGACTAAAGAGGAAGGGGAAGGCAACAAAAGAGGAGGTGGAGGACGAGTAAGCATTCTGCCCCTCGCCGTTTCCGTCCTCTCCAATCGTGCCGCTTTCCTTGATTCGTTTTTTTCTTTGCAGGGAAATGGAGACGCTGGCCCAGCGGGTAGCGAAGAGGGCCCTCGATGGGTAGCCAGCCCCCGGAGGGTACCTCAAAGGCACCACTAGTGATGGAGAGCAGCCCGGACAATAGCCCATGGCACAACCCCCGGCTCAGCCCCCAGCTCAGCCCCCAGCGTGCGTTCACCACCTACTTCCCATCAACGTGCACTGGGGCATGACTTTTTGGTACTGACCTTGCCGTGGCTGCAGGAGGAGCCACCAAGGGCCACCCCCACCACGCCGCCCCCATCGACCACACCGCCCTGAGGGGCGTCCCCGGCAAGGGCGCCAGACACCGAGCCCATGCGCACAGAGAGGAGGAAGTAGACTTGGGCGCTGGTGGCCCCGTCCAGGCAACAGATGTTGGCGGGGAGGGGGCCTCTTCCTCTCAGCCCGGCACGGGTGGGTCATCTAATTTCCCTTACTCTTCTTCTTTCTTTTTTTTTTGAATCTTGATCTTGGCCTTGCCTCATTTCCTCTTTCGGCATCCAGATTCCCCCACGGCGGACCAGGAGGACATCAACGCCATCATCACGGATGTCGCCGCGGACACCGTGGCCGAGGCTGACAAGGTCGCCGTCGAGGAGGCCGCCGAGACCGTGGCAGAGGATGCCGCCAAGGGGTTTGACGTAGAGACCGGCGAGGCTGCCGCCGAGGAAGCCGGCAAGGATGCTGCCGAGGAGGCTGGCAAGGGCACTGCTGGGGAGGCCGGCAAGGGCGCTGCCGGGGAGGCTGGCAAGGCCGCTACCGGGGAGGCTGGCAAGGCCGCTACCGAGGAGGAGGTGGTTGACGACCAACCCTCCTCGTCCACTGCCTCCGGCTTGGGAAAATATCTGAAGGTGGGCGACGACTTGTTCGTCCACCTCCCAAGGATGGCGAGCACAAGGCGCCGGCCGAGGGGGAGGTGTTCGATGATGAAGGGCTCGCCGCCGCCAGGCTCGAGGTCGTCGAGGAACTGAGCGCCGGTGACAGTGGCACCCAGGAGGAGCAGCTTCTTAGGGCCATGAGTGCCAGCTTCTAGAAGCTGCAGGCTCTCCATCGTTCCCGCCTGGACAAGGCGAAGTCCAGGGAGGCGGTGGCGGGCAAGGCAGAGGCAGACTTCGGGAAACACATCGCTGAGGTGCAGGCCTGGTTCTACCAGGCCCACGAGGAGCTGAAGGCCGCCCAGGGCCAGCTGACGGAGCGCGAGCTGGAGCTACTCCTGAAGCAAGCCGACATCAAGAAAGCCTAGGAGGCGGCAAGGTAAGAGGCCTCCAAGGCTGAGGCCACCCGGTCCTAGTGCCAGGCCTAGCTGGACTCTCAGGAAGAGGACCTCGTCGCCCGTGAGGCGACGCTTGCCGCCACGCTCCGTGGCAAGGATGAGGAGGTCGAGAAGCTTGCCGCGGCACGGACTCAGGAGCTGGAGCAGAAGCACGAGGAAGCACTCGATACCCAAGCTCGGGCCCATGGCGACAAGGTGAAGGAGCTGGAGGTGGAGCGGGATGGCCTGAAGGCCATGGCCAATCAGCTGGCGAAGAAGAAGGACATGGCCAACAACGCCTTGACGGTGGCGCAGGACGACATCCTCGCCAAGGCCGAGCAGCTCTCCCGCGCCAACGACTCCATCAAGGACCTGAAGCTGAAGCTGGAGGGCCTGGAGAAGACGCTTTTGGAGGCCACACCCCGGGAGGAGGCCCTGACCAAGGGCCTGGAGATAGAGAAGCAGATACGGAAGGACGATGCTACCACTCACGAGGAATTCGTGAAGGGCGAGAACCTTGGGATCAGCCGCCTCGTCGATGTCGCCAACAGGACCACCGAGAAGCTGGCTGGCATGGCGATGCCAGACGTGTGGTACACCCCGGAGACGAACGTGAGCCGCAACGCCAGGCTGACCCTGTTCTTCGAGGGCGTTCTTGGAGCCCTAGAGCAATTCAACTCCAACTGGGCGAGCTCCCTGGGCAGCAAGGCACAGATACTTTGCCGGGGCACCATGACCAAGGTCCTCGTCAAGATGGCATACTGGAACCCCAACCTTAACTTTGATACCATGATGGATAGCTTTCCGGATGATGCAGACCTCACGGTGCTCAAGGAGCACATCGAGCCCATCATCAGTCGCGTCGGCAGAATTCAGAGGGTAGAGGGCCAGCGCTGGGATTAGGCACCGCGTTTCTTGTTTCAGCTGCGGGTTCACTACCAAGACAATTCATATCTTTAGTTAGAACCGCAACAACAATTGATGTAATATAACTCTGCAGTGTTTTCAATCGATCCATGTTATTTCCCTGTTCAACCCCTCCTTGTATGTCCACCCTACGCCAACTGGATAGTCTCGCCGGCGCATGAACCCAAACCGCAATGCTTTGAAGGACGGATCCTTCAGCAGCCGGTAGGGTGTGCTTGCTGCCATGCGAACCACCTTGCCGTTCTCAGCACGGCCACTCGAACTGTCGAGCGGACTCGAGACAAAACGAGAGCGTTGCCAACAGCGGAAGGCCACCCTGCCATTCTCGATGCAGCTGCTCGATCTATTGAGCGGATGGGAAATATACCAAGGGCGTTGCCAATAATGAAAGGGCCCCACTGCATGCATGTTTCTTATACAATTAAAGATCTCCGAGGAAGATAACCTTATATAAAAAGGAATTACTCAGAGTTTTTGCATGACTTAGCTTTCCTGTCGTCGCGCGAACGCCTACTGCATCCACTGATGGTGCTGCTTGCTTGGTCGCCTTCTTCCTTGGAAGCCATGGCGACTGAGAATTGCTGGGCTGACGTTCAGACCAGATTGTCGCAACTGCGTGCCCCCTACCTGGTGTGCCAAAGATGTCGGTGGAAACGACACCTATGGGATCAAGGGAATCCCTACTACGGTTGCAGGGCGCGGGGTCGGGAGAAGAGCGGGATCAACAGTTAGCACAAGCACTCGGGTCGTTTACCCAGGTTCGGGCCGCGAGGATGCATAATACCCTAGTCCTGCTTTATGGTGTATATCAGTGTTCTTGGAGTTCTTGAGCTAGCTACAATCAGTGTAACTTGTCCAAGGGTATGAATCCTTCTCCTGGATGCCTTGGGCCTCCTTTTATAGTTAAGGGGATCGCCACAGTGGCACATAGGAGGTGGCATCGGTGTACAATGGCTAAGCTTATCGCTTCCCATTACGGGACAAGCCGCATTTAATGTGCCCCTTAGGTGTCCCCCTCACTTTATCGCCACTTCGCCCTGCTTTGACACGCGCCCAAGCCAGTGAGGCGGTCAGCGCCATGTAGGCTGGCAGGCTGCTGAGGTGGCGTGGTGGTAGGGCCTTCACGAAGATTTGCATGCCACCACGTAGGCATGCACTGAGTTGGCTTCGGAGCCTCACGTCGACACACAGGTGCCTTCCTAGCTGGTGGGCTGGCAGCTGCATGGGAGCGGTGGTGGAAACTTGGCGGGCGTGGGCCTGGCTGTGGCCCCACGGATGACCTTGGAAAGGGCCTTGTCGGGGCCCCGGCAAGGGTCTTGCCGTGGTGTTGTGGTCGTCGCCGACAAGGATCTTGCTGGGGATCTTGTGGGTTTTCTCGGCAAGGATCTCACCGAGGTTCGTCATCTTCTAATCCTCATCTCATTTGGAGTGTTCTTGTCTTCACAAATATTTGCATGCCATCATGGAGGCGCCTCTCGAGCCTTGGTCCCAACATGGTTGGTGGTGTTAGAAAACCTGGGGCTCAAGGGTGGCACGCTCCGCTGGCGTTGGATATGGAGGCCGCCCCGGCAAGGGTCTTGCCAGGGGAGCCCACCTCACCCTCTTGTTTCTTCGTGTCTCTGTCTTGGCATCGCTTTGACCATCTTGCGGCTTTGACTCCTCCCTCTGCCCTATTAAGCGTGGCTGCAGGCGCGGCTCTGACTGCCCGTGCACAAGTAAGGGGTACAAAGGAGTGCCCCTACTTTAGTACAACGACAGTCGGTCAACTTGTCTCGGAGGTGATGCCTATATACATGATCATTGTTGTGAATATGTCATAACTATGTGCTTTTCTATCAATTTCCGAATAGTAATTTGTTCACCCACCGTATGCTATGTGTTCGAGAGAGAAGCCTCTAGTGAAAAGTATGCCCCCCCAGGTCTACCTTCATCATAATATAAAATCCAAAAATACTTGTTGCAATTTATTTACTTTTATTTTACTTTGCAATTTATCCATCTACATATACAATATTTGATCCTTGCAAGTAACGAGTTCAAGGAGATTGACCACCCTCTTGCCCGCGTTGGGTGCACGTGTTTGCTTTTGTGTGTGCAGGTGTTGTTCACAAGACTTTGCGTTATTCTCTGATTGGTTCGATAAACCTTAGTTCTCACTGAGGTAAATACTTATTTGTATAGTACTACATCTCCCCAACTCTTTGGGGAAAATCCAACGCATCTCACAAATAGTACGAAGAATTTCTGGTGCCGCTACCGAGGAGATATGATCAAACAACTAAAGGTACCTACATACACATTAACACTTACTTTTTCTACTTTTTATTTTCCTAGTTATGCTATCCTTATCATTGACACTCCAAAACAGAAAGTGAAAAGAAAAAAGTATGCTTGGTAATATTTTCAAACTTGATGCTTGTTGTAAACCAATATCTAATAATGAATAGGTGATAATAGAAAATGCTATTGGGATATGTTTATTGAATGAAAAGCATGATTACAGTGTTGTTAATATAAATTCTATGAATGTCAATTGTGCTAATGATCCTAATTGTGGTGATAATTATTATGTTTCTTGTGATCTTGAGAATTTTGAGCCTCATAATGAATCTATTATTGATGATAGAATTTGCAATACTATTCAATGTGGGTTTGGAAGAGTGTCGAATTTTAGTAATAATGATCTCACTGCTTTGGAGAATTATTAATCTAGTGAATTTTTTGATAAAAGTTGATTTGGAGAGGTCATGAACTATCTTGGAAGATTATAAAACCTGTATGCATGTGGATCTTTAAGAGAATATTTTATATGATAGCTATTTGTTGAATTTGATTATGATCCTACATGTAATTATTATGAGAGAGGAAAATATGGTTGTAGAAATTTTGATGTTACTAAATTTCCTACCGTTATGTTGAGATTGCTAATCGTTTATTCTTATTCTTTGCATACGATATATATTTGTCTTCATAATTTGTTTACTTATAAAATTTTGCCTATGCATAGAAAGTATGTTAGACTTAAATGTCTTTTTCAATGATGCTCTCTTTCTGTTTCAAATATTATCTTTCACGCGAGCATCATTCAAATTTGTAGCCTATCTTAATGGCTATAAAGAAAGAGCTTGTTGGGAGACAACCCAATAGTTATCATTTACATTGTAATTGAGTGTTGACACAATTATTGCTACTATTATGATTGTGTTTTCATGTTTTAGTTAGTGTTTGTGCCAAGTAAAGCCTTTGGGATGATTTGGTTGATAGTTGACATGATTCTGTGAAAAAATAGAAAGTTTTGTGCCATGTACTGGAATAACTATGACATACTGGAACATGATAAAATTAAGAATGTTTTACACATTGTTGATATACAAATTTCCCACATTGTCCTAACTTCTTAATTTTTTTTGGAGTTACAGAAGTATAGTGTTTGTTCATATCATTACATACTATTCTGTTTTAGACAGATTATGTTTTCTATTGTATAGTTTGCTTGTTTTAATGATGCTATGGACTATATCGGGGGTATAAGTCATGGAGAAGTTAGAATAGAATAGGCTTTATGAAAGCATAAAATATGAATGGGTTCATAATAGTACCTAAAGTTTATGATTTGCTTATTATACTAACGAATCTCACGAGGTTTCTCTTGAGTTTTGTGTGCTGAAGTTTTCAAGTTTTGGGTGAGATCATGATGGATGATGGAATAAGGAGCAGCAAGACCCTAAGCTTGGTGATGCCCAAGGCACCCCAACGTAATATTCATGGAAGACCCAAGGTTCTAAGCTTGGGGATGCCCCGGTTGGCATCCCCTCTTTCGTCTACAATCCATCGGTACACTACTACAGGATGCTGCTAGAGCAGCACTAGAATAGGAGACCCTTCGACGAAACTATTTGTGATGCATTAATCGCAATGGGTGATGCTATAACACTGTCAAAAAAGATAAAAAAACATTTCCTATGGCGGAGACATCAAACACGATTCGGTTTATAGTTGTGTGTGCGATGTGTGGCATACAATTCACTCAAATGAACTGTTTGCGATGAGCATAACAGCAGAAACATTTAGCCAGATGAAGGTGTGTGCGATATCCAAGATACAGTGCACTTCGATGAATTGTTTGTGATTAGGAAACACAACAGAAACTATCAGCCAGATCAAGGTGTGTGTGCGATATACGAGATGCAGTTCACTCGGATGAACTGTTCTCGATTAGGCAACACAATAGAAACGGTTCAACATAACAAGATGTGCGTGATACGCGACAAACAGGTCACTAATCAGAAATGTGTGGGAAGACCGATAACAGCGCAGAGGATTCATGTTAACAAGCCGTGTGTCTTGTGGGCAAACGCTTGCTTGTATACAATTGTGAGCGATTGATCAAATCATCACCGACGGGTTCCCTTGTTTAGTCCGTGTGCGATGTGATTTGCTCTATCCACACAACATCTACGCTCTGTCTACAGAACATCAACATATATACTTATAAGAACATGATTGCATAAACAAATTAAACATACAATTACATAAGTGACTACACACATAACATTTGCACACACCAAAGTAAACAATTACATGCATAGTAACTAGGAGAAATGAGCATCTAATCATCTACTTCTTGTTGTGATGACACTTGCCATGCTCTGGTTCTGGCTGGATCCCTGGCCGTTTAGGGGAAGGAGGCAGTTCCTCATGTCAACGATCCTCCTGTACATCTCATAGCTCATGTACGCCTCCTTGGCTGCGTACACGACATGAGCTTTGTCGAGTTTCTCCATCGAGGCCGAGTGCTAGGCACGCTTGTCCTTGTTGCAGGAATCCTTCATGTCTCTTTAGTAAGGGTCGATGATGGCCTCGACAAGGTGAACTAGTGAGTCCTTCTCCTACGTCTTGTTGTCCCAGATCTTGTATTGGCCCTGGATGTCGACAAGATTCTGGCAGGCGATGCCTGAATTCTTGAGCACGTTTACATCGTTGCTGATGTCCATCATAGAGAACATGTAGTGGGGGATGTTGACAAACCTGGCGAAACTCTCGCAAGTCCTTGTGGCCAAGCAATAGTCATAGACGAGGACATGATTGCACATGCACATCTGGGCGATGACAACCTTGTGACGAGACCTGGCACGAGCGTGAGTGTACTTGAGGCCGAACTCGACCGCCTTGTACTTGTCCACAGAAAGCAACAACTCCATGGTGTGGATGGAGTTCTCCACCTAGATTGGGTTGTTGGTGTACACCACCAAGAGCTCCGTGAACCTTCTATGGGTATCCACTATGGCATGCATGGTGAACTGCCGCTCATCGTCGGCAACCACTCGGAGCGCCACTAGAGCCGCGCAGGATGCCCTTTAAGAATTTGTTGTCGTGGGTGTGCTTCTTGCAATACTAGGGTGCAATCGAAAGGTTGAAGAGACACAAGGGTTAAATGGCCGCTGTGATAAATGGGGGTCGGCCTGTCTGTAATCATCACATCTTGTCACCCCGTTCCTAGCGGAAGATTCTAGTGCACGCTTGAGCACCCCACACGCGTTTCGTTTGACCATGTGTGGGCTCGAAGAGGTGCCAAATGTATCGTTGGTGAGCCTGTTCCCGCGCAACTGTGCAGGTTACCGTGCGCAACCACGCAAGTTTCCCGCCCGGCTAGTTTGGCCACGCATCGGCTAGAAGAGGGGCAAATCATGGGCGTTTATTGGCAGAAAGCTTCACAAAAACAAAGTGTGTGGAATGACTTAGAGCAGCGCACATGTGCGACAATATGTTTACTCGTGGGTGATGAGGTGAAAGTTACATAGAAGGGTAATGACGCACACTCCAGTGTGTTCTGCGCTCTACAGGACACATAGTTGAAGAAACCATCTGTGTGCAATAATGTCGAAGATCGTAGTTGAGTCCTCTATACAGAGCGTTTACGATGAGATTGACAGGGGAAACACATTCAAGAATGATATATAAAATCTAAGTCCATTGCATATTAAGGTCAAAATAGTACTACCAATATACGAGTCTCATACGGTGCCATTTGAACGATTGTACCACAAAAGCCCGAAATATTACAAGGTTCAAATTCTAGAGTTATATGGCTGATACGTCTCCACCGTATCTACTTTTGCTAATGCTTTTCCTCTTTTTTTGGAGTCTAATTTGCATGATTTGAATGAAACTAACCCCAGACTGACGTTGTTTTCAGCAGAACTACCATGGTGTTGTTTTTGTGTAGAAATAAAAGTTCTCGGAATGGAACGAAACTTTGCGTGGATTTTTTATATCAATAAAGAGAATTTCTTGAGCCAAGAGCCACCTAAGGTGGGCACCTGGGTGCGCACAACCCACCAGGGCACGCCTGCCCCGCCAGGCACGCCCAGGTGGGTTGTCCCCACCCGGTGGCCCCGTTGACCCTGAAACCGATGCTATAAAATCACATATTTCCAGAAAAAATCAGAGAGAAAGAATTATCGCGTTTCACAAGACGGAGCCGCCGCCGTCTCCTGCTCTTCATCGGGAGGCCAGATCTGGAGTCCGCTTGGTCTCCGGAGAGGGGATCTTCGATCTTCGTCATCACCAACACATCTCCATCGCCAATTCCATGATGCCCCCCACCAGGAGTGAGTAATTCCTTCGTAGGCTCACTAGTCGGTGAGGAGTTGGATGAGATTCATCATGTAATCGAGTTAGTTATGTTAGGGCCTGATCCCTATTATCCATTATGTTCTGAGATTGATGTTGCTATGACTTTGCCAAGCTTAATGCTTGTCACTTTGGGCCCGGGTGCCATGATTTCAGATCTGAGCCGTTTATGTTATCACCATTATATCCATGTTCTAGATCTGATCTTGCAAGTTATAGTCACCTACTATGCATTATGGTCCGGCAACCCCGGAGTGACAATAGTCGGGACCAGTCCAGGTGATGACTGTAGTTTGAGGAGTTCATGTATTCACCGTGTGTTAATGCTTTGTTCCGGTTCTCTATTAAAAGGAGGCCTTAATATCCCTTAGTTTCCAATAGGACCCCAGTGCCACGGGAGGGTAGGACAAAAGATGCCATGCAAGTTCTTTCCATAAGCACGTATGACTATTTATGGAATACATGCCTACATTATATTTATGAACTGGAGCTAGTGTCGTATCGCCCTAGGTTATGACTGTCTCAGGATGAATATCATCCAACGAGTCACCTATCCAATGCCTACGAATTTACCTTATATTGTTCTTGCTAAGTTACTACTGTCGCTACTGCTAGCATTACTGCTACAAAATCACTGCTATCACTGTTATCGTTACTACTGTTGCTGCCACTATCATCAAATCTATCATATTACTGTTGATCACTTTGCCAGAGATAATTAATCTCCAGGTGTGGTTGAACTGACAACTCAGCTGCTAATACTTGCAAATATTCTTTGTCTCCCCTTGTGTCGAATCTATAATTTGGGTTTAATACTCTACCCTCAAAAACTGTTGCGATCCCCTATACTTGTGGGTTATCAAGACCTTTTTCTGGCGCCATTTCCGGGGAGCATAGAAATGTTTGTTGAGTCACTTGGGATTATTATCATATTATCACTATGATGAATCTAAAGGATGCTAAGACTAAGATTTTTCCCTCAAAGACGAGGGGAGGTAAGGAACTGCCATCCAGCTCCGCTTTAGATTCACCTTTTGCTATAAGTAAAACACCACCACATGCTATTAATTTTGATATGTCACAAGTTATTGATGATGCGACTTCTACTATGAATGCTACTCATGATGATGCTAGTACCTTGCTTGATGATGATGTGCCACTAGGTGAATTTCTTGATGAACAAATTGCTAGAGTAGGACAACATGGTATTTTTGAATCTAATGATGAACTTGAAACTGAGAATCTTGAAACACCTACTAGAACTAGTCCTCCTAGATATGAATTGCCAAAGGCACCAGAATGTTATGCTATGAGTGAGGAGGCAACTAGATATATTCTTGCTTGTAAGGATAGAGATGATGTAGAGAAATTATTATCCAAGTATAAAGAAAGATCTCTTAATGCTAAATAAGATGTGATCCTAAGTTTGCTACTTCACCTATCTTTATTAATGATAAGGATTATGAATTCTCTGTCGACCCAGACTTAATTACTTTGGTTGAACTTTTCATGGTTATGAAACTGAAACTGTTGTGTCACATCTTACTAAGTTGAATGATATAGCCACCCTTTTTGCTCATGATGAGAAGATTCGCTATTACTATATTCTCAAGTTACTTCTGTTCTCATTAAAGGGTGATGCTAAAGCTTGGTACAATACTCTTACTCCTGGTTGTGTGCGTAGTCCCCAGGATATGATTTATTACTTCTCTGAAAAATATTTCCTTGCTCATAAGAAACAAGCTGCCTTGCGGGAAATATTTAACTTTGTGCAAATTGAAGAAGAGAGTCTCCCACAAGCTTGGGGGAGGCTTCTCCAATTGCTTAATACTTTTCCTGATCATCCTCTCAAGAAAAATGAAATACTTGATATCTTCTATAATGGACTAACCAATGCTTCTAGGGATTTCCTAGATAGTTGTGTTGGTTGTGTTTTCAGGGAACGAACTATTGGGCAAGATGAAGAATTATTAAATAACATATTGAAAAATTATGATGATTGGATTCCTCCTGAAACACCTATTAAACCCACTCTGAAGAAGATGGGTATCTTATATCTCAGTCCTGAAGATATGCAAGAGGCAAAGAAATCTATGACGGAAAAAGGTATTAAACCAGAGGATGTTAAAAATTTACCACCTATCGAAGAAATACATGGGCTTGAAGAACCACCACCACCTAAGGTGGTAGAGGTTAAATCTTTAATGAAATTCAATGATAGTGATGATCCTTGTAATAAACATCCTAGTCAATGCCTTTATGAGTTTGATAATTACGTTAGAAAGCAAGATCACTTCAATGTAAATGTTATGAAACAATTGAAATACAACTCTGATATGATTGCTCGCTTAAGTGACTTATTATTTAGAATCTAAAATGATGTTAGAGGTGTAGGAAAGCATGCCTCTGTGGTTCAAACTCAATTAGAACAAGTTGCTAAATCTCAAAGAGAGTTGCTTGATGAAATGAACAATAATATAAGTGACTTTGCTGTTAGAGTAGCAACTAGAGGAGGTAAAATGACTCAGGAACCACTTTATCCTGAGGGACACCCAAAGAGAATTTAACAAGACTCTCCAAGAATTAACACTGATGCACCTAGTCCTTCTAAAAATAAAAAGAAGAAGAAAAATAATAGGAATTTGCCTGCCTCTAGTGAACCTGAAGTAGAGAAACCTCCTGATAATGATAATGAAGTTTCTATCTCTGATGCTGAAACTCAACCTAGTAATGAACACTCACCTTCTAATAATGAAAAGGATAATGATGAGGTTCATGAAGACACTCAACAGAATAATAAAGAACCATATAATGATGTTGAGATAGAACCAGCTGTTGATCTTGATAATCCACAACCCAAGAATAAGAGATATGATAAAAGAAACTTTGTTGCTAGAAAACATGGTAAGGAAAGAGAACCATGGGATCAAAAGCCTATGCCCTTTCCACCTAAGTCAACTAAAAAGAAAGAAGATGAAGAAGTTGAACTCTTTGGTGAAATGATTAGGCCAGTCTTTTTGCGTACTCGCTTGACTGATATCTTAAAAATGCCTCCTTATGCAAAGTACATGAAAGACATCATCACCAATAAGAGAAAAATATCGGAAGCTGAAATCTCCACTATACTTGCTAATTACACTTTTAGATGGAGTACCCAAAAAACTTGGAGATCCGGGAATACCAACTATACCTTGATCCATCAAAAGAAACTATGTGAAAACTGCTTTATGTGATTTGGGAGCTAGTGTTAGTGTTATGCCCTTCTCTTTATACAAAAGACTTGATTTGAATAAACTCACACCAACTGAAATATCTTTGCAAAGACAAGTCAACTGCCATACCTATCGGTATTTGTGAGGATGTGTCCGTTGTTGTTGCTAATGTTACTATCTTGACTGACTTTGTTATACTTGAGATGCCCGAGGACGACAACATGTCGATTATCCTTGGTAGAACCTTCTTGAATACTGTAGGAGCTGTTATTTATTGCAATAAAAGCAAGGTCACTTTTCATATCAATGGTAATGAGCATACGATGCACTTTCCGAAGAAAAAAATCCAAGTGAATGGTATTAATGTTATTGAAAAATCTCCGAGAATCACTATTGGAAGTTTTCAGCTACCTCTACATACTGTTAAAAAGAAATATGAAATGCTTATTGTTGGGGACATTCATATCCTCATTGTGGTAACTTAGTGATTTATGAAAGTTCTTCGGTTCATATTAATCCAAAGTGGTTGTTAATAAGACTTGATCAACCTAATTAATGGATCATTTTTTAGATGTATGAAGTTGATGAGTTTAGTGAGCACTACCTTCTGCCCCTACCTTTTGTTTTTTTGTTTTTCTTAGTTAAATAAAATAAAATGCCATGCTTTGACTGTTTTCTGAGTTTTCCGTGCAATAAAAACTGACCCAAAAATAAAAGTTCTCAAAGTGCCCTGAAAATTTAACACGATTTTTTCCGAATATTTCTGAATTTCTGGTGCAAATAATATCAGAGGGAGGTGCACCCGGTGGGCACAACCCACCTGGGCGCGCCAGGACCCCTAGGCGTGCCCTGGTGGGTTGTGTTCCCCACATGCCCCCCCTCACTTACTTATTCTTCCCACATCATCACATTCACCCATAAAAGATCACCTTTGCACTCTCTCTCGTTTTCTTGCTCCCAAAACCGTGGATTTCAATCTCGTTGCTCAAAGATCTATTTCCGAAACTGTTTTGGGGATTTGTTGCTTGGTATGTGACTCCTCCATGTGTCCAATTAGTTTTTGTTTTAGTGGTTTATATTTGGAATAATTATCTACTCTTGCTATTGATGTAGATGAGATTGCATGTTGAATTCTTAGAATTCTAAGTATTTTGAATGCTTGCTATGGCCTATATGCATCCCTATGAGTAGTTGCTATCATTTTTGTGAAGTTTTGTCGAGAAAACTTCTGTGGACTAAAAATTTCAGAATTTTCTTCATAGGAAAAAGATGAGTTTCTTTAGGAAGTTTGCTTCTAAGAAGAACTCCAAGGGAGTTATTGGGGAGTCATCTAACAATGATCTCTATACCCGGAGGTTGGTGGACCTACGGCCGTGCGAGTGGCCGCATAATCCGTTCATGGAAGGGGCTAGAATCCTTCAAGAGTTCACACAAAATGTTGCTAATGCCGACCTCACCGACTTCATCGCAGCCGAATGCGAACAGTATCATCTCCTCACAAACTCCTTTGTGCAAAACTTTCATTTTCATTCTAGGAATAATCCCCCTAGGGTGCAGTTTAATTTATATGTTGAAACCCACCAGATACCACTTATTGAATTTTGTGACATATGCATGCTTCCTTCTGATGGTGATGTGGTAGAGCCTAAGCCCTTAGAGTTTGAAGGTTTTTTGCCGTACTCTGACAGTGGGGGATGAGAGAGGAGTATCAAGCACCACCGCTGTTAGCTTGTAGTTGCCTGACGTGAATTATTTTGCTATATTTATTGCAAAGTTCTTGCTAGCGAGAGAGAAGGTGGATGCACTTAGCGCCCCAGACTTTGTCGTTTTGCGTCACGCACTTTATGGCGACAACATTTATAGCTTGGGAGCTATTGTGGCACGTCGCCTTTGCCTTAATAGATCTAAGGGTAAAATACATGGGGGCATTTACGCTACTCACTTGGTGACTCACTTCAATGTACAGATACGCCAGCATGATCATCCTTGCCCAGAGCTTACTTAGATAGAGCAGCTATGGAGGACCACCAGTTCATTGCTGCTGATTACCTTGATATTGATATGCCTTACAACTTAGTTTTTAGTGTGAAAACTCATGATATTATTCCCTTGCCCGCACCTGCTTTGTTTGATCATGTTGCCAGGGGCGGATACAGGATTATGCCCGAGGACATTGTCGCTTACCGGAACAACCTGGCTGCGGCACAGGAGGAGCCTCAGCAGTGGGATCCTCTGGTGCCTGCTCCCCAACACTTCAACATTGGACCTCACGGCTTCTTCGAGTGGCCCTAGACCAAGTTAGACCAAAATCCTAAGCTTGGGGGAGTACGTATTCCCACCAACATTACAT
This sequence comes from Triticum aestivum, assembly GCF_018294505.1. NCBI lineage: Eukaryota > Viridiplantae > Streptophyta > Magnoliopsida > Poales > Poaceae > Triticum > Triticum aestivum. Next base: position 436,262,943 of record NC_057798.1, read on the forward strand.
TCATGTTCACATATTTCTTTCCAGTTGTCGCTGTTCAAACTTTTTCATTGTATCTTCTATGTTAAATTTATTTTATCACTTTCTACTTGTGTGTTTGAAAAACTTTGAGAAAATCCAAAAATATGGTTCTTTCTTCTTTTTTATTTTTCTTCCTAGTTTAAATTGTTGTATCACTAAAAAGAAAACCACAAATATTTCCTTGTTCTTCTTTTACTTGTTGGGAGCTTTCCCGTGTAAATAGTTTTTCTCATTTTGGCTTTTTATTTTCATTTGCTTGTTTACGAAAAAAACAAAAACTCCAAAAATATTTTTGTGTGTTGCTCTGAATCTCTTTTCTTTTTTTTTGAGTCATACCGAGGAGAATACGACGATGAAAATATTGAGTGGCTCCCATTTGCATTATGGTTGATCTAACAAAGAGCCCATATTACCTTGTCTTATCCTTTTGAATAAAATGTTTGCAGATTCCAGCTTAGTCCATGGCACTCTTGCACTATTATTATTTTCAAATCGTTCGGTCGTGCAAGTGAAAGGAAATAATGACGATATTAGATGAACTGGTCGTGGCAGAGAGAAACGGGTATGAACTCGACTTGTTTTGTTTTTGTAAATATGTTTAACCTTGTATCCATGATTCAGCCTATTATGATCCAACATGTTTGCAATGACAATTAGAGATTATAGTTTCTCGTGCCATGCATAAGTAGCTAGGAGTGAATAATGACTTATCTTGGATGTCAACATTGCGTTAAAATGATTGTGATGTAGTATGATGATATGGTATCCTCCTTTGAATGTTCGAGTGGCTTGACTTGGCACATGTTCATGCATGTAGTTGAATCAAAACCAACATAGCCTCTATGATATTTATGTTCATGGTGTTCATATACTACTCATGCTAGTATCCAATGTTACTTATGCATAATGCATGTTCATGACCGTTGTTGCTCTCTAGCTGGCCACTTCTCAACCTATTTGCTAGCCTTCGCCTGTACTAAGTGGGAACTCTGCTTGTACATCAAAAACCTGAAACCCAAGTTATTCCACATGAGTCAACCATACCTACCTATATGTGGTATTACCCTGCCGTCCTAAGTAAATTTGCATGTGCCATATCTAAAAACTTCAAATAAATAGCCTTTTGTGTGCCTGAAACGTTCATGGAAAGACAGGAGGTAGTCGATATCTTCCATGCTAAGCAGGTTATTCTCAGGTCGAGTGTTTATTCACTTGCCATCACATGAGAAAAGGGCGGTAATAGGGATGCCCAATCCCAAATTTCAAAAAGAATTGATCTCTCAAATAACCAAACAAAAACTCCCAATGGAGTCATAACCTTTACTTTTCCGCTTGGGAACCGCCACTAGCATGTTTAGCATGGAAGATTGATAACTGATGGTCTTGAAGTAAATGAGAAGGGTGCATGCCTCAAAATTTCATTTACCTCTATTTTAAAACTTGAGCTTTAGCACCTCTAAAAATCACTGCTTCCCTCTGCAAAGGGACTATCTATTTACTTTTATGTTCTGTCATCACCTTCTCAAATAAGCGCCAGAACCTGAGAGCACTGTTGTCATGCTGATGCATTGTGTGTAGCTAATGTTGGGTGCATCATCACTGGATCTTTTCTACCATGAATTACAATGTTTAGTCGCTGCTTGAACTTTAGATGTGCTCTGCATTTATGTTTTGCGGTCTCAGAAAGGGCTAGCGAGATACCACTATTGTCATATTATATCATGGTTGTTTTGACAATGTGTTGCTATTTGAGATGTTTTATTATTGCTCTCTAGTTGATTATGTCATTGATATGAGTTAATATAATTTTTAAGAGTTATTGTCGACATGGTTAGTTATAATCCTTGCTGAAAACCTGGGTGTTGTTTAAGCTTATTTACGAAACGAGAGCAAAAGAGTTCGGAATTATTTTTATTTTTCATTTTCAGTTTATCAACTGAATTGCTTGAGGAAAAGCAAAGGTTTAAGCTTGGGGGAGTTGATACGTCTCTGTCATATCTAATTTTCCTAACGCTTTTCCTCTTGTTTTGGACTCTAGTTTGCATTATATGAATGAAACTAACCCTAGACTGATGTTGTTTTCAGCAGAACTACCATGGTGTTGTTTTTGTGCAGAAATAAAAGTTCTTGGAATGGAACAAAACTTTGCGAGGATTTTTTTATATCAATAAAGAGAATTTCTGGAGCCAAGAGACACCTAAGGGGGGCACCTGGGTGGGCACAACCCACCAGGGCGCGCCTGCCCCCCCCCCCCCAGGCGCACCCAGGTGGGTTGTCCCTACTTGGTGGCCCTGATGACCCTGAAACCGACGCTATAAAATCACATACTTCCAGAAAAAAATCAAAGAGAAAGAATTACCACGTTTCACGAGACGGAGCCGCTGCCGTCTCCTGTTCTTCATCGAGAGGCCAGATCTGGAGTCCGTTTGGGGCTCCGGAGAGGGGGATCTTTGATCTTTGTCATCACCAACACATCTCCATCGCCAATCCCATGATGCTCCCCACCGATAGTGAGTAACTCCTTCGTAGGCTCACTGATCAGTGAGGAGTTGGATGAGATTCATCATGTGATCGAGTTAGTTTTGTTAGGGATTGATCCCTAGTATCCATTATGTTCTGAGATTGACGTTGATATGACTTAGCCATGCTTAATGCTTGTCACTTTGGTCCCGGGTGCCATCATTTCAGATCTGAACCATTTATGTTATCACCATTTTATCCATGTTCTAGATCCAATCTTGCAAGTTATAGTCACCTACTACGCGTTATGATCTGGCAACCCCGGAGTGACAATAGTCGGGACCACTCCCGGTGATGATCGTAGTTTGAGGATTTCATGTATCCACCATGTGTTAATGCTTTGTTCCGGTTCTATATTAAAAGGAGGCCTTAATATCCCTTAGTTTCCAATAGGACCCCGCTGCCACGGGAGGGAGGAAAAAAGATGTCATGCAAGTTCTTTCCATAAACATGTATGACTATTTACAGAATACATGCCTACATTATATTTATGGACAGGAGCTAGTGTTGTATCGCCCTAGGTTATGACTATATCATGATGAATATCATCCAACAATGAGTCACCGATCCAATGCTGACGAATTTACCTTATATTGTTCTTGCTAAGTTACTAATGTCGCTACTGCTATCATTACTGCTGCAAAATCACTGCTATCACTGTTACCGTTACTATTGCTGCTGCTACTATCATCAAACTATCATATTAATGTGCTACTGATCACTTTGCTGCCGTTAATTAATTTTAGGTGTGGTTGAATTGACAACTCAGCTGCTAATACTTGCAAATATTCTTTGGCTCCCCTTGTGTCGAATCTATAAATCTGGGTTGAATACTCTACCCTCGAAAACTGTTGCGATCCCCTATACTTGTGGGTTATCAATGACTCAAATTCAAAAATTATCAGGTCAAACTAATTTAGAAATGAAATTCAGCTCATGGAGGTGTAGTCGCCCGTAAGGGTTGTTTCGAAACCTTGTCATTTCAGTAAAGGGATCAGCCACTGACAAGTCATGTATGGGCTTGACAAAATGACTTCCGATTACTTTGTCAACTGAAGTTCCAGAATGAATTCATCTTCTTTAGAGCCTTTTCTATTCTGCCGCAGCCGCCAGCGCTGATTAACAAACCATCCATTTTTGCAAAATAAATGTAGGGCAAACCTCATTACCTTATATCATCTTTGCTCTTACAACAAAGAACTCGGTGAATATAATCTCCAGCATGGTCCCTCAGTAGGAGTTCAAAGTAATTTTCCGAGAGATGCAGATCAAGGCATTCGATGTGATTGTTAATTGTGTCACATTATCCACCATCGGGCCTAATCTTCTCTGCAAATGAAGAGCATGTATTAGCGCCTACATGAAGTTTTGAACACTACTACATGCCTATTTGGTTTGCATGATTTCGAAACTAATAGAGTGATGTGCCATCTTTGATCCGACATGATTAACATGGGCATTTGATTACAATCTAGAAAAATATAGACTTCTTCACAAGAGATTGGAGTGGATGGAAATTTCCCTACGAAAACAAGTATAGATGAATCTAAAGGAGAAATGCTTATGGATTGTAGCAATATTAACCAAGCAATCAATATGGGGGCGGGGAACATGTATGCACCGAAATCCTCCAAAATTCCTTCAGAAATCATAGTACATAGTGATACGTCTCATTCGTATCTACAATTTTTGATTGTTCCATGCTGTTATATTATCTGTTTTGGATGTTTTATATGCATTAACATGTTATTTTACATTATTTTTTGTACTAACCTATTAACCTAGAGACAAGTGCTAGTTTATGTTTTTCCTTGTTTTTGAGTTTTACAGAAAAGGAATATCAGACGAAGTCGAAAAAGAATAAAACTTTATGATAAGTTTTTCTTGGACCAGAAGACATCCACGGAGCTTGGAGAGGGGGTCAGAAGACGCCTGAGGAGGCCACAAGCCTGCCAGGCGCGCCCTGGGGGCGCCCTGAGGGCTTGTGGCCCCTCAGGATTCCTCCAACCCTAATTCTTGCACTATAAATTCCCAAATATCCCCAAACTACCAGAAGCATCCACCAAAATACTTTTCCGCTGCTGCAAGCATCTGTTCTCGTGAGATCCCATCTTGGGGCCTTTTCCGGTGATCCGAAGGAGGGGGATTCCATCACGGAGGGCCTCTACATCAACCTTGCTACCCTTTGTTGATGGGTGAGTAGTTTACCACAAACCTACGGGTCCATAGCTTGTAGCTAGATGACTTCTTCTCTCTCTTTGATCTTCAGTACAATGTTCTCCTCGATGTTCTTTGAGATCTTTTAGATGTAATACTTTTTTGTGGTGTGTTTGTTGAGATTCGATGAATTGTGGCTTGATGATCATATTATCTATGAATATTATTTGAGTCTTCTCTGAACGCTTGTATGCATGATTAAGATATCTTTGTATTTGTCTTTGAACTATTGGTTTGGTTTGGCCAACTAGATTGTTTTTTCTTGCAATGGGATAGGTGCTTAGTTTTGGGTTCAATCTTGTGTTGTCCTCACCTAGTGACAAAAGGGGTAGCGAGGCACGTATTGTACTGTTTCCATCAAGGATAAAAAGATGGGTTTATATCATATTTATTGAGTTTATCCCTCTACATCATGTCATCTTGCTTAAAGTGTTGCTCTGTTCTTATGAACTTAATACTCTAGATGCAGGCAGGAGTCGGTCAATGTGTGGAGTAATTATAGTAGATGCAGAATCGTACCTGTCTATTTGTCACATACGTGATGCCTATATTCATGATCATTGCCTTAGATATCGTCATAACTTTGCGCTTTTCTATCAATTGCTCAACAGTAACTTGTTCACCCACTGTATGTTATCTTCAAGAGAGAAGCCTCTAGTGAAACCTATGGCCCCCAGGTCTATTTTCCATCATATATTTTTAGATCTGTAAACCAAAAAACCCAAAAATACCTTGTTGCAATTTAATGTTTTTACTTTCTTTTACGTTTTCGTAATCTTTTATACCTATCTCTATTCGATCTCACTCTTGTTCGAGACCGTGAAGGGGTTGACAACCCCTTTTTCGCGTTGAGTGCAAGTGTTTGTTAGTTTGTGCAAGTGCATAGATTGGAGACTTGCTTGTGCCTCCTACTTGATTGATACCTTGGTTCTTAGCCGAGGGAAATACTTATCTCTACTTTGTTGCATCACCCTTTCTTCTTTAAGGGAATAATCAATGCAAGCTCAAGAAGTAGCAGGAAGAATTTCTAGTGCCTTTGCCGGGGAGGTTCTACATCAAGCCTACCAAGTACCCATCATAAACAATCATCTCTTGCATTACAGTATTTGCCATTTGCCTCTCGTTTTACTCTCCCCCACTTCTAAAACGTTTTCAGAAAAACAAAAAAATATTTGCCTTTTTATTCGCCCTTCTTTCGTTCATCCTTTCGTTTGCTTTTTGTTTTCTCATTTGCTATATTGGTTCCTTGCCACCATGTATGAATATGGGAGGTTATTGTTAAAATTTTGAGGGTCTTTCTAATATTCTTGAGGAAAAATCTGTATGTTGTTCTTTAGATCATGAAACTGAAACTCCCTCTAATCTTAAGGCAAAAACTTTTCATGTGGGAGACGGTAATATTATTGGGAAGCATGTTATTCAAGAACTGTTTGATTGTAGGGAGTCATGCCAATTAATAAGGGATGTATGCTACTTGACAAAAATTGCTATGCGGATGCAATTGCTATGCTTGTCGTAAAACTAGAAAGAAAATTTGTGCATATTCATCCGCTTTGCAAAAGATATTTTATGAACTTCCCAATATACTTCATCCTCAGGCTAAAAAGATTACAACTACCATCCTTATGCGAGAGTTTGATTTCATAATAAAAGAAGCTAGGGAAATTTTTGTTTTCTATAATAAAAGTATTGAGAACCCTCAAGTCGAAGAAATTCTCCATGATAAAGAAAGTTTGCGTAGTCTAGAATCTAGAGATTATCATTCTTACAGTAACAATCTTAGGAGAAGAGTTCCCTATGCAGAAATTGCTCAAGGCCTCTACCGTGACACTTATGATAAATTTGATTGGGCAACTAAGGGAATTTATGTAGGATTTAATGATGAATGGCTGTAGGAGATGTCTAACGAACCCATTAAGTATGAGATATGTATCTTGTATGGGGATATTTATGGGGATGACCCTGAGTATGGAATTATGAATGTTAAAATCACTAATAAAAGTCCTTTCCATGAATTGAGTTCACCTATTAGGAAGGAAAGGAAAGAAAAAATATATTTATTAAGAAATTTTTTGGAAGATTTGACAAGGAAACAATTGAATACCAAAGATGACAAAGACCTAGATCTATTGCGTTATGCCTAGCTAGGGGCGTTAAAAATAGTGCTTGTTGGGAGGCAACACAATTTTATTTTTATCCTTTTTTTAATTTGGTTCTGTTTGTCAATCAATACACATTATTACCACTGTAGAAATTGTGTTTTGGTGTTTTAATTAGTGTTTGAGCCAAGTAAGACCTTTGGGATGTTCTATGGTGATAGTTGATTTGATCTTGCTGAAAAACAGAAATTTTGCATCCAGTAATAGAATTGTTTAAATTCACAGGAGCGTCTTCTGGTTATAATTTTTTTACACAAGATTGATATACAAATTACCTACGTTGTCCTAATTTTTCAGAATTTTTGGAGTTACATAAGTATGAGAACAATTTAGATCTTCGCAGACTGTTCTGTTTTTTACCTATTCTATTTTTTATGTGTTGTTTGCTTATTTTGATGAATCTATGGGTAGTCTCGATGGGTATGAACCATGGAAAAGTTGGAATACAGTAGATATTACATCAATATAAATTAAGAATGAGTTCACAATAGTACCTAAAGTGGTGGTTTATTTTATTATACTAACAGATCTTATGAGTTTTATGTTGCGAAGGTTTTATGTTTTGGGTAAAGATTTGGTGGAAAACGGAATAAGGAGTGGCAAGAGCCTAAGCTTGGGGATGCCCAAGGCAACTGAAGGTAATATTCAAGGACAACCAAGCATCTAAGCTTGGGGATGCCCCGGATGGCATCCCTTCTTTGTCTTCAATCCATTGGTAAATTTACTTGAGGCTATATTTTCATTCACCACATGATATTTGTTTTGCTTGGAGCGTCTTGTATGATAAGAGTCTTTGCTTTTTAGTTTGCAAAAATCATCCTTGTTGTACACACATTTTGAGAGGGACACACATTAATCATGAATTTATTAGAATACTCTATGTGCTTAACTTATATCTTTTGAGCTAGGCAGTTTGCTCTAGTGGTTCACTTATATGTTTTTAGAGCACGGCGGTGGCTTTATTTTATAGAAATTGTTGAACTCTCATGCTTCATTTATATTATTTTGAGAGTCTTAAACATCATGGTAATTTGCTTAGGTTATGAACTTAGTCCTAATATGATGGGCATCCAAGAGGGATATAATAAAAACTTTCATATAAAGAGCATTGAATAGATCAGAAGTTTGATTCCTTGCATTCGTTTTCAGATATAAAGATGGTGATATTAGAGTCATGCTAGTGAGTAATTGTGGATTGGTAGAAATACTTGTGTTAAAGTTTGTGATTCCCGTAGCAAGCACGTATGGTGAACCATTATGTGATAAAGTCGGAGCATGATTTATTTATTTATTGTCTTCCTTATGAGTGGCAGTCAGGGACGAGTGATGGTCTTTCCTACCAATCTATCCCCCTAGGAGCATGCATGTAGTACTTTGTTTCAATAGCTAATAAATTTTTGCAATAAGTATGTGAGTTCTTTATGACTAATGTTGAGTCCATGGATTATATGCACTCTCACCCTTCCACCATTGCTAGCCTCTCTAGTATCACACAACTTTCGCTGGTGCATTAAACCCACCATATACCTTTTGTCAAGACAACCACCTTACCTCCCTATTATAGCATTTCCATAGCCATTCTGAGATATATTGCCATGCAAATTTCCGCCATTCCGTTTATTATGACACGTTCCATCATTGTCATATTGCTTTGCGTGATCATGTAGTTGACATCGTATTTGTGGCAAAGCCACCATTCATAATTTTTCATACATGTTACTCTCACCCTTCCACCGTTTCTAGCCTCTCTTGTGTCGCGCAATTTTCATCGATACCATACACCCACCATATACCTTCCTCAAAACAACCACCATACCTACATATTATGGCACTTCCATAGCCATTCCGAGATATATTGCCATGCAACTTTCCACCGTTCCGATTATTATGACACGCACCATCATTGTCATATTGCTTTGCATGATCATATAGTTGGCATAGTATTTGTGGCAAGGCCACCGTTCATATTTTTCACTACAAATATAAGTTTCACTACAAAAAAATACACATCCGTGACACTTTGGGCCGAACAATTTTTTCCTGTCATACTTATGACACTTCTATGACGATAATTGTGACAAAACCCAGTATCATCATAGATGTGGTGGGCTCCTACTTCTATGACAAAAAATCATGACAGAAAATGGGCTTTTCGTCCTGGGCGGGCTGGAGACGCAACTACATGACATTCTTTGGGCCGTGCATGACGGAAAAAACTGTGGTAGAAGCGAGGGCGAGGAAAATATAGGGGTGTTCTCGGTTACGGTGGGTGGTCAGGGCCATACGCGCATGGGTGCGAGGCGTTGGGATCTAACTGAACCCGAGCGATTGCACTGTAGGCTATGCATTACTGAACCCAAGCGGTCGAGCCATTCCTTCACTACTGCTGCTAACTGAAGCTGATCGATGCTGCCTCTTGATGAACAGTGAGCGTTGCTGGGGGGTTTGGGTGAACAGTTCCTGGTGGGGGTTGGATGAACACGACCCCATGGTGTTGCTGCTGGATGAACAGGACCCCGATCGATCGAGCCGGTTGGGCATGGATGAACAGGACTCCGTGGAGGGCTGGATGAACAGGACCCCGTGGAGGGAAGGTTGAACAGTAGTCGATGGAGGGATGGTTGAACAGTAGCCGGTGGAGGGCTGGATGAATAGTAACCCATGGAGGGGTGGTTGAACTGGACCCCGTGGAGAGGGCTGGTTGAACAGTAGCCGGTGGAGGAGCGCGTGATGGAGGCCGGATGAACAGGAGCCCGTGGATGAACAGTCGCAGGTGGAGGCTGGAGGAGGTCGGTGGTGGATGAACAATAGCCCGTGGAGGCTGGATGAGGTCGGTGGTGGAGATGAACAGTATCCCGTGGAGTCCCGTTTTGTAGTACGCCACACCCCTCCCGATGAAAAGGACCTCTGTTTCGACCGTAGCGCTCCAACACAAGTCTGTTTCCTCCGTTTTGCGGTATGCCACACCCCTCCCGATAAACAGGACCCCGTCTCGACTGTAGGAGGTCCAACAGAAGTCCGATTCCTCCGTTTTGCGGTATGCCAGACCCCTCTCGACGAACAGGATCCCGTTTCAACTATGGCCGGTCGAACACAAGGTCGTTTCCTCCGTTCCGCGGTACGCCATGCCTCATTTCCATCAGCTGTTCCCTACAAGCCCTCCCGATGAACACGACGATGCATTCCGTTCTGACCCAACCGGTTGGCTCCCGATGAACATCACACGTTTTGTTTCCTCTCAATGAACACGACGCATTCCGTTGCTTCCCCATGAACACGACGACGACGCAGTTTCTCTTTTCTGACCCAGCCATGTACACGACCCCTGGCTGTACGTATGCATGAGTAGGTGTTCGAGACCCCGCCCGTATGTACGTACATGGGCATATTTACTTTCTTGCACCCTATCCGCTGTACGTACGTGTACATGCTATGTGAGCGCCTCTACTACGACATGTGCGCGCATCTACATCGACCAGTATGTACGTACACATTCGCGACCATAATGACAACGCTACGTACGCTTCGACTAGGTGGGTCCTGACCGTCGGGCACTTCCTTGCGTGCGAAGATGTAGCTGGTGGGTCCCAGCAGTCAGGGGGCAAATCATTTTTTTGCCCGTAATATGGACGCACTTCCTTGCGTGCGAAGATGTAGCTGGTGGGTCCCAGCAGTCAGGGGGAAACATTTTTTCGCAAAATACGGTGGCCTGTCCGGTGGGTCCCTGCTATCAGGTGGAGGAATCATTCTTTTCTATGTAATAAGGAGGCACTTCCTTGTTGCGGTCGTGGACCCAGATGTCAGCCTCTCCATGTACAGTACTCTTCGAATGGAAGTCATTCCTTGACCATGTTGAGCACGCTGCGCCAAGAGCACCAGGGCGGTGGACGACGGCGAGGCCTAGGAAGGGTATGACGTGGAGCCGGGGAAGAAGTGGCAGTGGATGCCCACGCAGAGAGGAGTACGAGGGTTCACTGGTTCGGCTTCGGTGTGAGGCTATCGGCGCCACAGAATAATAGGGCGTGTGGGTGACTGGAGGGATGGCCTGGCCAACGGTGGGAGTAGTAGGGGCGGTGAGGCCTCCGCGGCAGCACAGCCGGCCACCAGAGGCAGGAGCAGACGGCACGACCAGCGCTGCTTTGGGCGGCTGGAGCAAGAAGACCAAAGGTTGAAGAAGCACGACGGCCATTGGATAGACATCGTATGGTCATAGGAGCTAGAGTCGTTCATATTGACTAAGTTGACAAAGCTCTCCGTCCCCGTCAACTTAGTAGGCCCACAAGTCAGCCTCCCACTAGGCTGGGTCCCAGCTAGCAGGGGGAGTATTCATTGTTTTGTGCATAATAAGGAGGCACTTCCTTGCATGCGAAGATATAGCTGGTGGGTCTGACCTGTCAGCGGGGGGATGTTTTTTTGCGAAATACAGAGGCCCTTCCGGTGGTTCCCAGATGTCAGTTGCGGGAATCATTAATTTGCGCGTAATAAGGAGGCATTTCCTTGTGTGCGGCCGTGGACCCAGCTGTCAGCCTCTCCACGTACAGTCCACGTCCAATGGAAGTCGTTCCTTGACCATGTTAACCATGCCGCGCCGAGAACACCAGGGCGGTGGACGATGGCGAGGCCTAGGAAGGGGACGACGCGGAGCCGGGGAAGACGCGGCATTGGATGCCCATGCGGAGGGGAGTACGAGAGTTCACTGGTTCGGCTTTGGTGTGAGGCTGCTATCGCCGCAGAATAACAGGGGGTGTGGTTGAGTGGAGGGATGGCCTGGCCAGCAATGGGAGTAGTAAGGGGCAGTGAGGCCTCCGCGACAGCACAGCCGGCCATGGGAGGTAGGAGCAGGCGACACGACCAGCGCTGCTTTGGGCGGCTGGAGCAAGAAGAACAGAGGTTGAAGAAGCACGATGGCCGTTGGATGGACATTGTATAGTCACTGTAGCTAGAATCGTTTATATTAACTAAGTTGACAAAGCCCTTGGTACGAGTCAACTTAGTAGGCCTACAGGTCAGCCTTCGAAATGGTGCACCCCAGATGTCAGGGGGAGGAATCATTTTTTTGGCGGCTGAAGCTAGAATATCTGAGATTGAGGAAGAAGCACGACATCCGTTGAATGGACATCCAATGGCCGCTGCTGCTAGAACCGTGTGTTGACTATAAGTTGACAAAGCCTTGCATACACGTCAATTTACTTTTTTTAGGGGACGCGTCAACTTAGTAGGACCACAAGTGTGTGGCAGAGAACTTATAGCCCATTTGCAATTTGTAAGAATGTACAACCCATTTTTGAATTCTAATGGAATTTACTACATCCCATTTACAGTTTGTTAAAAGTAGAGCCCATTTTCTAGCTAGGACAATGATTAATAATTTCAACCAACCATTCAAAACAGAATTCAATAGAATTTCCCACATTTTGACGGAATCCGAAATATTTTTATCCCAAAATTTCTACTCAGATTAAATATAAATTTGTATTACATAAAAATCCAACGAAACATTGCGCGTTCAAAACAATTAATGAAATTAAAATTTTCAAAATCCAAAAATAATATTTTATAAACGAATTACGTGTTTGGTGCATTATTTTCATAGTTACTGCCCAGTTTTTATAAGTACATCCCATTTATTATTTCTTTAAGCCCATTTTCCTGTTAAGCCTAATGCATCCCTCCTAGGAAAGATTTGCAGCCCAGCGGGGTGGAGAATAAGAAGTTGACCTTGCCTGGGTATTCCTCAAAAAAAAGTATAGCTGGGCTAGCCATTTTCAGCTTGAAAAAACTTAATATCTGGGCTGAATATCTGGCCTGGGCTAGACGGGCCACAGCCCGCCCAGTTAATACCCTGCTCTCCTCTAAACAACAATGAAAACATCGCTCAAGAAAAACTCTGCAGTTCTCACACCTCAAAAACACAAAAACTGCTCGAGCTGCTTGGTCCTAGTTGTCGGCTGCTCCTTGTGCAATTCTCTCGTTTATTGACTACATAGGTTGACAATGGTGTGGGACTATGATGTCAAGAAACTAGGAGGAAGCAAAAAAAATATAGCTGTACATAATAAGGAGGCACTTGCGTACATACGGCTATGGCCCTAGTGGGTCCCTACTGTCATCCAGTCAAAATAAAGTCATCTCATGAATCCTCATGTTCGTTGACCATGTTGACAATGCTCAGCGCCACAGCGAGCGTAACAACTCGAAGGACGACGGAGAGGGCCTCACGGGCCCTACAGATGGTCTGATACATCGCCCATTGCTCAATCAGGAAGCTAGGATCATCGGATACGTATGAGCACCTTCGAGAGACCGAGATAGCATGAAATGGTAAGGCCGCGCTTGGGAGCTCTGGTTTAGTTCACACATGTATTAAGATACAAGTGTAATTTACTCGTCATCAGAAACAACGCGTAAAATACAGGCGTAATGAAATCGAGGCCCCGAGGTCTATAAGTAAAACCGGTGGGTTACGCGTGTAATTTGAGAGACCAGTGTATATTTTACTAGTCAAAATCGACCAACCAAGCGCTTCACCTGAGACCATCTGCTTTTATTTACAAGCTTTAGTTTTACAAGCGGTTTTGGTTGGAAAACGATGATCCAACCATGGCCTAAGATGATGAGTTGGTCAGAAGATCATATGGTTTCATGTCTAACCTACCCGACTTGACGTATAGGCTATGAATGAAACATAAGACGATGAACTTCTTAAGCACAGAAACAATAGAAGAGGATGATCTTCTTAACGTGCAAATCACTGGCATTAGATCAACATGCAAAACAATATGAAGCATTATTCTCACGAGGCATGGTGAACAGCTCGTGATGCTGCATGCCACAACATTCCAAGCCCAACATTGCAATCAAACACACAAGGCCTGTAATTACATAGACAATATTCAGAACAAACTCTTAAAATACCTTACATAAGTCAGCATTCATGTGACTATGCATCTCAGCAGAGTAACTATTTACTTCTAAACTGAACACAGGAATAGGAAAAAACGATCGACGCTGCTCACAGCAAAGGGCGTCCCACTTAAAAATATCAAATGCATGTCTTATGGCTAACATCAATGAGCAAAATTTGACAAGGTTTTCCAATTCCAATATATTAAACTAATGTCTTCTTGCTAACATCAATGATTAAACTTTGACAAGATTTTCCCATTGAAAATATGTAATGCCTATGATTGTGGAACGGGCAGGGTTTTTCATCAGTTTGTCAGCTGATAGTCCGGTGGCTCAAGGTGACGACGAATAATTAGAGAACCATTTGATGTATTGTGCATGATGAAGTATTATGGAGGACACAAACCATCTCAACATTTTGTGCAGTTCCACTAAAATCAAGTTGAGCATCCCTATGAATTTCGTATTTATTGTTGGGGAACATAGTAATTTCAAAAAAATTCCTACGCACACGCAAGCTCATGGTGATGCATAGCAACAAGAGGGGAGAGTGTTGTCCATGTACCCTCGTAGACCAAAAGCAAAAGCGTTAGCACAATGCAGTTGATGTAGTCATACGTCTTCACGATCCGACCGATCAAGTACTGAACGCACGTCACCTCCGAGTTCCGCACACGTTCAGCTCGATGACATCCCACAAACTCCGATCCAGCAGAGCTTTGCGGGAGAGTTCCGTCAGCACGACGGCGTGATGACGGTGTTGATGATGCTACCGACGCAGGGCTTCTCCTAAGCACCACTACAATATTACCGAGGTGGAATATGGTGGATGGGGGCACTGCACACGGCTAAGGGATCAATGATCAATTGTTGTGTCTAGAGGTGCCCCCTGCTCCCGTATATAAAGGAGGGAGGGATAGGCCGGCCCTAGAGGAGGGCGCGCCAAGTGTGGGGAGTCCAACTAGGAATCCCAAGTCCTAGTAGGATTCCCCTTTCCTTTCTGGAGTAGGAGAGAAGGAAAGAGGGGGAGAGGGAGAAGGGAAAGGGGGTTGCACCCCTTGTCCAATTCGGATTAGAGGGGGGGGCTCCTTCCTTTTGGCCTCTCTCCTCTATTCCCGTATGGCCCAATAAGGCCTATATACTCCCCGACAAATTCCCGTAACTCTCCAGTACTCCGAAAAATACCCGAATCACTCGGAACCTTTCCAAAGTATGAATATAGTCGTATAATATATTGATCTTTATGTCTTGACCATTTCGAGACTCCTCGTCATGTCCCTGATCTCATCCGGCACTCCGAACTACCTTCGGCACATCAAAACACAAAAACTCATAATACCGATCGTCACCGAACTTTAAGCGTGCGGACCCTACGGGTTCGATAACAATGTAGACATGACCGAGACACATCTCCGGTCAATAACCAATGGCGGAACCTAGATGCTCATATTGGCTCCCACATATTCTACAAAGATCTTTATCGGTCAAATCGCATAACAACATACGTTGTTCCCTTTGTCATTGGTATGTTACTTGCCCGAGATTCGATCGTTGGTATCTCAATACCTAGTTCAATCTCGTTACCAGCAAGTCTCTTTACTCGTCATGTAATGCATCATCCCGCAACTAACTCATTAGTCACATTGCTTGCAAGGCTTATAGTGATGTGCATTACCGAGAGGGCCCAGAGATACCTCTCCGACAATTGGAGTGACAAATCCTAATCTCAAAATACGCCAACTCAACAAGTACCTTCGGAGACATCTGTAGAGCACCTTTATAATGACCTAGTTATGTTGTGAGGTTTGGTAGCACACAAAGTGTTCCTCCGGTAAACGGGAGTTGCATAATCTCATAGTCATAGGAACATGTATAAGTCATGAAGAAAGCAATAGCAACATACTAAACGATCAAGTGCTAAGCTAATAGAATGGGTCAAGTCAATCACATCATTCTCCTAATGATGTGATCCCGTTAATCAAATGACAACACATGTCTATGGTTAGGAAACTTAACCATCTTTGATTAATGAGCTAGTCAAGTAGAGGCATCCTAGTGACACTATGTTTGTCTATGTATTCACACATGTATTATGTTTCCGGTTAATACAATTCTAGCATGAATAATAAACATTTATCATGAAATAAGGAAATAAATAATAACTTTATTATTGCCTCTAGGGCATATTTCCTTCAGTCTCCCACTTGCACTAGAGTCAATAATCTAGTTCACATCACCATGTGATTTAACACTAATATTCACATCTTCATGTGATTAACACCCATAGTTCACATCGTCATGTGACTAACGCCCAAAGGGCTTACTAGAGTCAATAATCTAGTTCACATCGATATGTGATTAACACCCAAGGAGTATTAAGGTGTGATCATGTTTTGCTCGTGAGAGAAGTTTAGTCAACGGGGCTGTCACATTCAGAGTCGTATGTATTTTGCAAATATTCTATGTCTACAATGCTCTGCACGGAGCTACTCTAGCTAATTGCTCCCACTTTCAATATGTATCCAGATTGAGACTTAGAGTCATCTGGATTGGTGTAAAAGCTTGCACCGATGTAACTCTTTACGATGAATCACCTCCATAATCGAGAAACATTTCCTTAGTCCTCACTAAGGATAATCTTGACCACTGTCTAGTGATCTACTCCTAGATCAAAATTGTACTCCCATGCCAAATTTAGAGAATAGTATACAATAGGTCTGGTACACAGCATAGCATACTTTATAGAACCTATGACTGAGGCATAGGGAATGACTTTTCATTCTCTTTCTATATTCTGCCAAGGTCAGGTTTTGAGTCTTACTCAACTTCACACCTTGCAACACAGGCAAGAACTCCTTCTTTGATTGTTTCCATTTTGAACTACTTCAAAATCTTATCAAGATATGTACTCATTGAAAAATCTTTTCAAGCGTCTTGATCTATCTTTATAGATCTTGATGCTCAATGTGTAAGCAGCTTCACCGAGGTCTTTCTTTAAAAAACTCTTATTCAAGTATCCTTTTATGCTATCCAGAATTTCTATATCATTTCCAATCAACAGTATGTCATCCACATATAGTATTAGAAATGCTACAGAGGTCCTGTCGTGGTTCTAAGCCTGACAGTAGAGTGGGGGGTAGGTATGGAGAGGCAAGGTCCTAGCTATGGAGAGATTGTAAACACAGGGGATGTACGAGTTCAGGCCCTTCTCGGAAAAAGTAAAAGCCCTACGTCTCGCAGCCCAGAGGCGGTCAAGTGGATTATATGTATATGAGTTACAGGGTGCCGAACCCTTCTACCTGTGGAGGGGGGTGGCTTATATAGAGTGCGCCAGGACCCCAGCCAGCCCACGTAGGAGAGGGTTTAAGGTGAGTTAAGTCTGGGGCGTTACTGGTAACGCCCCACATAAAGTGTCTTTACTATAATAAAGTCTACTTAATTACAGGCCGTTGCAGTGCAGAGTGCCTCTTGACCTTCTGGTGGTCGAGTGAGTCTTCGTGGTCGAGTCCTTCAAGTCAGTCGAGTGAGTCCCTCGTTGGTCGACTGGAAGGTGACCTCTTCTAAGGGTGTCTTTGGGCAGGGTACTTAGATCAGGTCAGTGACCCTACCCTAGGTACATGACCCCATCATTAGCCCCCGAATGGATTGAGGCTTCGAGTGAGGAAGGAGTTGATGTTGTTTCCGATTAACTTTTGCACACTGGTCGTGCGTTGTTCTGGACCAAAGAATCTCTTCGTTGTAGTGAGCAACTTGTCTTCAGTCGACTCGATCCATTCTCTTCTTTCGTCGAGTGATCTTTCGGGCTTTGACGATTTCCGAGCGACGGATCGCAGGAAATCCCGCGTCTGACAGACCGATCTGCCGTTCGCGGATTCCGCGGGATGCGAAATTTGGGGAAGCGCGCGAAGCGGAGCGGACCGCGGCGTTCGGATGGGACGGGACATAGACGCCTCGATCCCCGCGCCGCTTTCTTCGCCACGTATCCCGCCTGCATAACTGTTCCTGGATATGATTAGATCGACCGGGCCCACCTGTCATCCACTCGGAAGGGACCTTATAAATGCGCCCGGCGAGGGTTTTTTGTACAGTGCCTCAGCATTCTCTTTCTCTGCTCCCTTCGTCTCCGTCCAGCGCGCTCGCTCTCGCCTCCGCACAACTTCTCCTCGCGCGTCTCACCGGCAACCATGGCCAAGGAGAAGACGGCGGCGCTGGAACGCGCGAAGAAGGCGTCGGCGACGGAGAAGGCGAAGGGGAGATCCACCAGCCGCGGCGGGTCTTCGTCTAGATCCCGCCTGCCGAAGGGCTGGGTCCAAGGAGATTGGATCCAGTCGACCATCACGGAGAAAGATCTCCTCGACATGGCCAACGAGGGTCTGATCCCTCATGGAGCTGCGAGGCTTCCGGGGAAGGAGTGGCAGCCCCAGCCAGAAGAGGGTGAGTGCGTGCTCTTGGCCACCCATGTTGATCGTGGATTTTCTTTGCCGCCGAGTATTTTCTTCCGTGGTTTCTTGAACTTCTTTGGAGCGCAGCTCCACCACTTTACCCCAAATTCTATCGCCTATCTTGCCGCGTTCGTGTCCATGTGTGAGGGTTTTCTGGGCTGTCGACCGCACTGGGGCTTGTTCAAGCATATATTCACGTGTCGCTCTCAGACCGTGAAGAAGGCGAGCCCAGGCGACGAAAGAACCCGAGTCGTCCAAATGTGTGGGGGCCTGGGGATCCAGGTGAGGAATAAGAGCACCTTCCCAGCCATGACTTTTCCCGAGTCAGTCAGAGGCTGGCAGTCGACCTGGTTCTACTGCCAGGATCAGTCGACGCCGGGGCAGTCGAGTGGACTCCCTCAGTTTACCATGGACCGAGTGAACAAGCCCTCCTCTCTGAAGTTGATTCCGGAGGAGAAAGCTGACGTGAAGATGTTGATGGAGCGCGTGGTACAGTTGGTTCGGGAGGGAGTGACGGGCATGGATCTCCTGGAGGTTTTCCTTAGGCGTCGTATCCAGCCCCTTCAGTTCCGGAGCCACTGCATGTGGTTGTACTGTGGGACTGAAGACGAGACTCGAGTCCATCCAGAAGCAGTCGACGATGTCACTCTGGAAAGATGGATGGCCGCCGTTACCGGAAACAAGGATAACCCACGCGGAGCCAGAAGGATTCCTCCACTCGACCACAACAGTGATCCAAACAAGGTATGCCTGCTCTGCTCTCCACTGTGTTCTTGTCATATTCATTTCTGTTTATTCTGCCAATTGGTCGATTGATCCTTGTCTTGATGTCTATCAGGCCCTCACCGAGCTGTACTCGATGCCCAATGGAGCACAGGCTCCGACTGAGGAGGGTGAGGCGAGTGGGGGCGAGAGCCAGGAGGAGGAGGAATGGGACTCGGACGTTGCTGAGGATGATGATGACGATGACGACGATGACGGTGATGAAGATGACGCTGAAGACGAGGAAGAAGAGGAGGAGGAGGTCGTACCACCGCGCTCAGAAAGGCGGTCGAAGCTTGTCCACGACCCTTCGACTGAACGTGGCAAGGGGGTTGCGACCGTTGCACAGTCGACCAAGCGCCCTCGGACCACCTCTCCGGCGCCGACTGAAAAGGCGCCGAAGCAGCCCCGGGCGGCTCCGTCGAAGCCGACCAAGCTCCTGCCGAAGATGAAGGTGTCCATCCCCACCATATCAGGGTAATCATGCTGCTTAAGTCTTCTTATTTTGTGTGAACTTTGTCTCTGGTTGACGCTGAAGTTAGTCGACTGATTCTTTGGAGTTGCAGTGCTGCTACTTCTGAGACCTCAGCCCGGGCTGATGACCATGAGATGGAGGACGCAGCAACCTCAAAACCAGGTACTATATTCTTAACGCCGTTTTTAGTCGACTGACTCATGATCTCTAATCCTGATTCTTCTCTGTAGCTCCACCCAATGTTGTTATCACTCTCCCTGATGATGATGAGGATGAGGAACCGCTGAAGCGCAGAAAGAGTAGGAAAGCGTCTGCCAGCAGGGTGCCCCAGGATGTGACGGCGCCTGAGACTCTGATTGCGGAGGAAGAGAATACCACTCGACACACTGTGTCCTTCGCAGATCCACTGACGAGTGCTCAGCAGCCCTCCCTCTTCACGACGCACCACGTCCCAGAGGACCAAGCTGGCGCCGCGAAGGAGGCGATACGCCAGGCAGGGATCATGATGGAGCAGTTAAGGACCATCCGGGATGCGAGCCAGGCAGCTTACGACGCCAGTTCCGCCCTTCAAAGCAATGTTCAGGTCAGTCGACCACCGCCTGTTCTGTTAGGATATGCTATCAAAAACTTTTCTTTCTAGAATTTATAGTAGTCACCCACTGGGTGTGTCGATTCAGACTCCGTGTTAGCGGGAGCACGCTGAGTGCACCCGCTGGGTGTAGTCCCCAAGGCTGAGGTCGACTGCTGGCAGTCGGCCTTAGGCTTTATAATTTCAGTCTTTCCGTCATTCGACTATGTCGACTGGATTTCGCAAACTGGTCGACTGGTCGACTCTGTCTTCAATAGGATTAGTGGGGGCACGCTGAGTGCACCCACTGGGTGTAGTCTCCAAGGCTAAGGTCGACTGCTGGCAGTCGGCTTTAGGTTTTATAATTTCAGTCTTTGCGTCATTCGACTATGTCGAATGGATTTCGCAAACCGGTGGGGGCACGCTGAGTGCACCCACTGGGTGTAGTCCCCGAGACTGTGGTCGACTGCTTGCAGTCGATTACAGTCTTAAAGAATACATCTCTCTCTTTTTTTTGAGGTCGACTGGTCGACTCTATCTTCGATAGGATTAGTGGGGGCACGCTGAGTGCACCCACTGGGTGTAGTCCCCGAGACTACGGTCGAATGCTTGTATTCGGCTGTAGTCTTAGAAACGTGTGATTTTTCCTTTTTCACTCGGAAGTGAATTATATTTGACATTTAGTCGATTGGTTCTTCGCAGAACTCCTGTGATCTTGTGGCTCGCTACTCTGAGCTGGAAAACAAGCACGTTCAGCTCGAGCTGAACTTGAAGCTGGTTCAGGAGAAACTGACGAAGGCAAAGGAGGAGACCGAAGGTATGTTTGGTGAGACCTTGACGACTGCTTTTCCCCTTGTTTGTTTCAAAATCTGATCTTGCTGTAACTTGCAGGTAAGGTAAGGGAGGCCCAACAGAAGAAAGACCTTGAACTAGCTGAGAAGATCAAGCTTGCTGACGAGAAGTTAGCTTCAGTCACCAAGCTTGAACAAGACAATACCAATCTGAAAGCTGCTCTTGGGATCGCCAACAAGGAGGTCAGTCGACTGAAAACTGATAAAGCTGCCCTGACCGACCAAGTCAGTAAGTTGACTGGGAAGAAAAATGATCTGGAGGCCTTCCTGAGTGGTCTTGCCAAGAAGCTGTTTCTTATGCTTGAAGGTAAACCTCTATGCTCGGCAATCATTTCCAATCGTGGTTTTTCCATTCGACCATCACCTTGACTCGGTGATCGTCCTTGCAGAATTTTGTCAAAACTTTGAAGAAGAAACTAGCCGGCTGGAACCAAACCTCGACCCCGTCAATTCTCCGGTGAACGACGAAGTTGCCATGAATGTTTTCCGACTGGAGTCCCGTGTTGCAGCTGCCGTGGACTATCTTGCAAGGCTGAAGGTCGCCACATCTCGCATCGACTCGACGCTCTGGCCCGGGGAGACACTTCAGAATGACCTTGAGTCGCTGATGGCTCGCTTGAACACGATCCCTGGTCGAGTGCAGGAGTGGAAGAAGTCCTCGGCTCGGTGCGGTGCAGATGTTGCTCTGTGTCTGGCCCGAGTCCACTGCAAAGATGCGCGAGAAGAGAAGCTGGCGGCCCTCCGGGTGGCCAACACCAAGAAACACGACTTCAGGTCCTTTATGGAAACTTTCCTTGCGGCTGCCACTCGGATCGCAGACGGAATTGATCTTGATGAGTTTGTTGCACCTTCCAGCCCTCCGCAGGAGGGGTAAAAAACTTCTTCTAAGCTCGACGCTTTAAATTTGCCTCGGTATGCCGAGTGGAATTGTAACCGATAAACCTTAACGGGCTTAGCGCCTGAGCACTTTCGGTTCCTTTAGATATCGATTCGAACTTGAATTTGGTGCTTGAATATGATTGCTTTTGGCTCGAAATGTCTTTTGCAGGTTCAAAGCAGGGCGCCTTTATTGCAATCGACTTATTCCTTAGTCCACTTAGGCGAGCACTGGGCTGCGGCTAAGCCTCCGAGTGGAAGTCTGGCTTACCACTCGGTAGGATTTTTATAACTTAGGCGAGTACTTGGACTGCAGCTAAGCCCCTGAGTGAGAGGTTTGCTCTTCACTCGGTAGGATTTTGATAACTTAGGCGAGCACTGGGCTGCAGCTAAGCCCCCGAGTGAGAGGTTTGCTCTTCACTCGGAAGGATTTTGATAACTTAGGCTAGCACTGGGCTGCAGCTAAGCCCCCGAGTGAGAGGTTTGCTCTTCACTCGGTAGGATTTTGATAACTTAGGCGAGCACTGGGCTGCAGCTAAGCCTCCGAGTGAGAGGTTTGCTCTTCACTCGGTAGGATTTTGATAACTTAGGCGAGTACTTGGACTGCAGCTAAGCCCTCGAGTGAGAGGTTTGCTCTTCACTCGGTAGGATTTTGATTACTTAGGCGAGTACTTGGACTGCAGCTAAGCCTCCGAGTGAGAGGTTTGCTCTTCACTCGGTAGGATTTTTGTAACTTAGGCGAGTACTTGGACTGCAGCTAAGCCCCCGAGTGAGAGGTTTGCTCTTCACTCGGTAGGATTTTTGATAACTTAGGCGAGTACTTGGACTGCAGCTAAGCCTCCGAGTGAGAGGTTTGCTCTTCACTCGGTAGGATTTTTGATAACTTAGGCGAGTACTTGGACTGCAGCTAAGCCCCCGAGTGAGAGGTTTGCTCTTCACTCGGTAGGATTTTTGATTACTTAGGCGAGTACTTGGACTGCAGCTAAGCCTCCGAGTGAGAGGTTTGCTCTTCACTCGGTAGGATTTTTGATTACTTAGGCGAGTACTTGGACTGCAGCTAAGCCCCCGAGTGAGAGGTTTGCTCTTCACTCGGTAGGATTTTATAACTTAGGCGAAACGGATTCGCAGCTAAGCCTCCGAGTGGGAGTCTGGCTCACCACTCGGTAGGATTTTTTACAAACTTAGGCGGAACGGATTCGCGGCTAAGTCACCCACTGAGGGAAATTTTATTAGACAAAATGAAAAGTGACAAAAATTATGGAGGAACTATGACACTATTATTTTGAGGTCCATGAACTACAGAAGTACTTTATTGCAACTCATCCAAGTGATAAAACTTAAGTGTAAAATGGGCGGAGTAGTTCCGCGTTCCAAGCTCGGGGCTCGTCGATATTATGCTCGACGTTGTAAAGACGGTACGCCCCGTTGTGGAGAACCTTGGTGACGATGAAGGGACCTTCCCAAGAAGGAGCAAGCTTGTGTGGTTTGTGCTGATCCACTCGGAGAACCAAATCTCCTTCCTGGAAGGCTCGACCTCTCACATTTCTGGCGTGGAAACGACGCAAATCTTGTTGGTAGATGGTCGACCGGATCAGAGCCATCTCCCTTTCTTCCTCTAAAAGGTCGACTGCGTCCTGCCGCGCTTGTTCAGCTTCTGCTTCGTTGTAGATTTCAACTCGAGGAGCATTGTGGAGAAGATCACTCGGCAAGACTGCTTCAGCTCCGTAGACCAAGAAGAATGGAGTTCTTCCGGTCGACCGATTAGGTGTGGTCCGCAGTCCCCAAAGCACTGAGGGAAGTTCGTCGACCCAAGCTCCAGCTGCATGCTTGAGATCACGCATCAGTCGGGGTTTCAATCCCTTGAGAATCAGGCCATTGGCTCGCTCTGCTTGTCCATTCGACTGCGGATGGGCGACTGAAGCGTAGTCGACCCGTGTGCCTTGAGAGTTACAGAAATCTCTGAATTCCTCCGAGTCAAAGTTCGACCCATTATCCGTAATGATGCTGTGCGGGACTCCATATCTGAATATTAGTTCCCTGATGAAGCTAACAGCAGTACCGGCGTCAAGGTTCTTGATTGGTTTAGCCTCAATCCACTTGGTGAACTTGTCGACTGCCACCAGTACATGCGTGAAGCCACTTCGCCCTGTTCTCAAAGGACCGACCATGTCCAACCCCCATACTGCGAAAGGCCAGACGAGTGGAATGGTCTTCAGGGCTGATGCAGGCTTGTGCAACATATTCGAGTAAAACTGACATCCCTCGCACTTATCCACTATCTCCTTTGCCATCTCATTCGCCTTTGGCCAGTAAAATCTGGCTCGGTATGCTTTGGCCACGATGGTCCGAGAGGACGCGTGATGACCACAGGTCCCCGAGTGAATATCATTAAGGATGATTCGACCTTCTTCCGGTGTTATGCACTTCTGACCGACTCCAGTCGCGCTTTCTCTGTATAACTGTCCTTTGATTACGGTAAAGGCCTTAGATCGGCGGACGATCTGTCGAGCCTCTTCCTCATCCTCCGGGAGCTCTTTTCTCAGGATATACGCGATATATGGAACTGTCCAATCGGGAATGACCACCAAGATCTCCATGACCAAGTCGACCACTGCTGGGACTTCAACCTCAGTCGGATCTGTGGCACTCTTGGGCTGTGGAGCTTCTTCGGTGAAAGGATCTTCTTTGACTGACGGAGTGTGTATATGCTCCAAGAACACACCACTCGGAATGGCTTCTCTCTTGGAACCTATCTTTGCTAGATCATCAGCTGCTTGATTTTTCAGTCGGGGTATATGATGGAGCTCCAACCCCTCGAACTTCTTTTCCAGCTTCCTCACTGCACTGCAGTATCCAGTCATGGCTGGGCTTCTCACGTCCCACTCCTTCATCACTTGGTTGACCACTAAATCCGAGTCGCCATAGACCATCAGGCGACGGACGCCGAGTGAAATGGCCATGCGCAACCCATATAAGAGGGCCTCATATTCTGCCTCATTGTTGGAGGAATCAAAGTGAATCTGGAGCACATATCTGAGCTTATCTCCTCTGGGGGAAACCAGGACAACCCCAGCACCGGAACCATTCAACATCTTAGAGCCATCAAAGAACATGGTCCAATGCTCCGAGTGAACTTCAGTCGGCTGCTGCTGTTCAATCCACTCGGCGAGGAAATCTGCTATTGCCTGGGACTTAATGGCTTTCTTTGCCTCAAACTTGATATCAAGGGGAAGAAGTTCAATCGCCCATTTGGCCACTCGACCAGTTGCATCTCTGTTGTGCAAAATCTCTGATAGTGGAGCGTCGCTGACGACTGTGATGGAATGATCAGAGAAATAATGAGCAACCTTCTTTGTGGTCATGTATATTCCATACACAAGCTTCTGATAATGAGGATATCTCTGCTTGGATGGAGTCAAGACTTCAGACAAATAATACACTGGGCGCTGAACTTTGAGAGCTTTTCCTTCTTCTTCCCGCTCGACCGTAAGCACAGTACTGACGACTTGTCCTGTGGCTGCGATATAGAGCAACAGAGGCTCTTTGCTGATTGGAGCAGCAAGCACCGGCTGGGTGGAGAGCAGAGCTTTTAGCTCGGCAAACGCTGCATCAGCTTCTGGAGTCCACTCGAACTTGTCTGCCTTCTTCATCAGTCGGTAAAGAGGCAATGCCTTTTCACCGAGTCGTGAGATGAATCGACTTAATGCGGCCAAGCATCCAGTAAGCTTCTGGACATCGTGCACTCGCACAGGGCGTTTCATTCGGAGAATAGTGCCGATCTTCTCTGGATTAGCGTCGATTCCTCGTTCGGAAACGAGAAAACCGAGTAACTTGCCACCAGGAACTCCAAATGTGCACTTTGATGGATTGAGCTTGATATCATACCTTCTGAGGTTGGCAAATGTTTCGGCGAGATCAGCGAGCAGGTCGGAACCTTTTCGTGACTTGACAACGATATCATCCATATATGCTTCCACATTCCGACTGATTTGAGTGAGTAGACACTTCTGAATCATTCGCATAAATGTGGCTCCGGCATTCTTGAGGCCGAATGGCATGGTGATATAGCAGAAGCACCCGAATGGAGTGATGAAAGCTGTTTTTACCTCGTCGGGTCCGTACAGACGGATCTGGTGGTACCCGGAGTAGGCGTCTAGAAAAGACAGTCTCTCGCATCCCGCGGTCGAGTCAACAATTTGATCTATGCGAGGGAGAGGAAAATGATCTTTCGGGCAGGCCCGGTTGATGTGCTTGAAATCAATGCACATTCGGAGCGATTTGTCCTTCTTAGGAACCATGACGACATTAGCGAGCCACTCGGAGTGGTATATCTCTCGGATAAATCCTGCCGCCAACAGTCGAGCCACTTCCTCACCAATGGCTTTTCTCTTCTGGACGGCGGACCGCCGAAGATGCTCTTTGACTGGTTTTGCAGATGAGTCGACTCTTAGGCGATGCTCAGCCAGTCCCCTGGGAACACCTGGCATGTCAGCGGGCTTCCATGCAAAAATGTCCCAGTTCTCACGGAGGAACTGGATGAGCGCTTCTTCCTATTTCGGGTCGAGTGTTGTGGAGATGTGGGTCGGAGCTGCATCGGGGTCGGTCGGGTGAATGTGAACAGGCTTCGTCTCACCGGACGACTGAAATGCAGACTCTGTGGCGGGTTTCTTGGATCGCAGCAAATCACTCGGATCTGCATTTTGCTTGTATTCTTCGAATTCGACCGCTGTCACCTGGGAATCGGCAATCTTTGAGCCCTTCTGAAAGCACTCTTCTGCCTTTTTCCGATCACCGGTGACAGTGATCACTCCTTTGGGGCCGGGCATCTTCAATTTGAGGTACACGTAACATGGTCGAGCCATGAACCGTGCGTAAGCTGGTCTCCCCAAAATGGCATGATATGCACTCTGAAAATCCACGACCTCAAACGTCAACTTTTCTTTGCGAAAATGTTTCGAATCACCAAACACCACGTCCAGAGCTATTTGGCCGAGTGACTCGGCTTTCTTCCCTGGTATAACTCCATGAAAGCTCATGTTACTGGTGCTCAGTCGGGACATCGGAATGCCCATTCCTTTCAGTGTGTCTGCATACAACAAATTCAGCCCGCTTCCACCGTCCATCAGCACTTTTGTCAGTCGAGTGCCTTCGACAACTGGATCGACCACCAAAGCTTGCCTCCCAGGGGTGGCAATATGAGTCGGGTGATCAGATTGGTCGAATGTGATGGGTATTTGGGACCATTTCAGATAATTTGCTTTTGCTGGGGCAACCATGTTCACTTCTCGGTTAATGACTTTCAATCGACTCTTGCTTTCCACATCTGCAAAGATCATCAGAGTGGAGTTGATATGCGGATATCCTTCCTCACTGTCCTCCTTGTCTTCGGCCTTGTCCGACTCCTTCTCCTTGTCCTTAGACTGTTTTCCCTGAAACTGCTGGATCAGGAGTCGACATTGGCGAGTGGTATGCTTCGGGTAGATGATATTCCCCTCTTCGTCTTTCTTCGTGTGGATGTGACACGGCATATCCATCACGTCGTTCCCTTCTTTATCCTTCACCTTCTTAGGGTTCCAGGATCCTTTTGGTTTCCCTTTAAACTTTCCTTGAGTCACGGCCAGAGCCTCTCCAGGAGCTGCCGGTTCAGCCTTCCGCTTCTGTTTCCGACTGGTGTTTCCTTTTTCCGACTGACTCGGCTTGTGCTTGCCGCTTCGGAGTCGGTCTTCTTCTTCGCCGTTGGCGTACTTGGTAGCAATCTCCATCATCCGACTCAAGGTCATGTCACCGGTTCGACCAAACTTCAAACTCAATTCTCTGTTCTTGACGCCATCTTTAAAGGCGCAGACTGCCTGATGATCAGACACATTCTCCACAGTATGGTGCAAAGTGATCCATCTCTGAATATACTCTCTGAGAGTCTCATTGGTCTTCTGCACGCAGACTTGCAACTCTGTCAGTCCAGCTGGTCGCTTGCAAGTTCCTTCAAACGTTCTGATGAACACTCGGGACAGATCTTCCCAAGTGTAAATGCTGCTAGGAGGTAATTGAGTCAACCATGCCCTGGCAGAACCTTCCAGCATGAGGGGCAAATGCTTCATGGCCACCTCGTCGTTCCCACCACCAATCTGAACTGCCACTCGGTAGTCCTCAAGCCAAGTTTCAGGCTTAGACTCACCAGTGAACTTGCTGACTCCTGTTGCCAACCTGAAATTGGGAGGGATAACTGCGGCTCTGATAGCTCTGCTGAAACATTCAGGACCAGAAACATGCACTCGACTGCTTGTGGGCGCATCTCTGTCGAGTCCGCCTCGATGGGCTCTGTTCCGGTCGACCAAACCTTGCACGATAATGGATCGCGCGTCGAAGCCTGGTTCTCTGGGGTCGACTGGAACTCTTCGCCCCGTACTGAACTGACGTCTGTCATCTTGCTGCCGAGGAGCGTAAGACCCACCCCTCGGAGGGGAATTGGGCACTCGACGCCTATCATCTCGGTCGAGTCGGTCACCATATTGGTCTCGCCGATTCTCGCGCCCTTCACGCCGCGGAGGCGATCTGGGACTGTGAGCCGACTGAACCGTATTCGCAGCGACGGATCGACTGTGAATTCTGTTGCGCGACTGCGACACGGCCGAATTCTGGTCTCCTGCTGCCCGGAGCAGATCCCTGATCTGCATCAAGCCTCTGCCAGCTTCCGACTGAGAGGGCTGGATGGACTCTGCTATACGGGTCGCAGCTGCTAAATTCTGGATTGGGGTTCGATATACCTGAGTCGGCGGGAAGAGTTGACGTCGACTGGTGTCGGGAACTCGTTGCCGCGCACGCTCGTCGAGTGCTCGCTGAAGATTCTCCAGTCGAGTGCGTTCGGCCAAATTGGCCAAACGTGCCTCCTCCAAGGCGCGAGCCTCGGGGGTTTCTCCTGCGATGGGAGTACGCAGGACATCCACGTTCCTGCGGCGAAGTTCTTCTCTTTGCAGAGAGTCGAGTGGCTCGGGCTGGTACTCTTCGTGATCTCGTGCGGGGTCGCCTCCGTCGCCTGCTCCACCATCACGGGCGAAGCCAGGGGGACTGCGGGGCCCGTCGACCATCAGGATTTCCGCCGCTGGATCACTGCTATCGCACTCGGATGCGGTCTCTACGGAGCCAGTCGACAGATCGAACAGGCCGTAGAGAGATTCGTCGGGCTCGATTGCTGCAACTTGGGTGGTGGCCATTTGGCGAGCCACCGCGTGCCTCACCCACCGCTGAATCCTCGACCGGCCCGAGCGCTTGCGCTGGCGGGAGACCGGGAAGGTGGTCGATGGGGATGTCGACCGATACGGGGTCGACGGTTGCCGCAGCAGAACGCCGCGGACACATGCGCGAAAATGCGTCGCACCGCGGACGGGGAGCGCATCAACGTCGAGTGGAGCCTCCTGGAGCCAGGCGGAGTCGTCGGCGATGAAGATGAGAGCGCCGAGACGGATCTCTCGACCCTCGACCAAAACTCCAGCAGCCACCATGATGAAAGTACTCGGAAGAATCGCAACTTCCCCACAAAATCGCTAAAACACCTGCCCCACGGTGGGCGCCAACTGTCGTGGTTCTAAGCCTGACAGTAGAGTGGGGGTAGGTATGGAGAGGCAAGGTCCTAGCTATGGAGAGGTTGTAAACACAGGGGATGTACGAGTTCAGGCCCTTCTCGGAAGAAGTAAAAGCCCTACTTCTCGGAGCCCAGAGGCGGTCGAGTGGATTATATGTATATGAGTTACAGGGTGCCGAACCCTTCTACCTGTGGAGGGGGGTGGCTTATATAGAGTGCGCCAAGACCCCAGCCAGCCCACGTAGGAGAGGGTTTAAGGTGAGTTAAGTCTGGGGCGTTACTGGTAACGCCCCACATAAAGTGTCTTTACTATAATAAAGTCTACTTAATTACAGGCCGTTGCAGTGCAGAGTGCCTCTTGACCTTCTGGTGGTCGAGTGAGTCTTCGTGGTCGAGTCCTTCAAGTCAGTCGAGTGAGTCCCTCATTGGTCGACTGGAAGGTGACCTCTTCTAAGGGTGTCTTTGGGCAGGGTACTTAGATCAGGTCAGTGACCCTACCCTAGGTACATGACCCCATCAGGTCCCACTCACTTTCTTGTAATACAGGCTTTCCCAAAAGTCTGTATAAAACCATATGCTTTGATCACACTATCAAAACGTTTATTCCAACTCCGAGAGGCTTGCACCAGTCCATAAATGGATCACTGGAGCTTGCACACTTTGTTAGCACCTTTAGGATTGACAAAACCTTCTAGTTGCATCATATACAACTCTTCTTTAATAAATCTATTAAGGAATGTAGTTTTGACATCCATTTGCCAGATTTCATAAAATGTGGCAATTGCTAACATGATTCAGACAGACTTAAGCATCGATAGGAGTGAGAAAATCTCATCATATTCAGCACCTTGAATTTGTCGAAAAACCTTTTGTGACAAGTCGAGCTTTGTAGATAGTAACACTACTATCAGTGTCCGTCTTCCTCTTGAAGATCCATTTATTTTCTATGGCTTGCCAATCATCGGGAAAGTCCACCAAAGTCCACACTTTGTTCTTATATATGGATCCCATCTCAGATTTCATGGCCTCAGGCCATTTTGCGGAATATGGGCTCATCATCGCTTCCTCATAGTTCATAGGTTCATCATGGTCTAGTAACACGACTTCCAGAACAGGATTAGCGTACCACTCTGGTGCGGACTGTACTTTGGAAGACCTACGAGGTTCTATAGTAACTTAATCTGAAGTTTCATGATCATCATCATTACCTTCCTCACTAATTGGTGTAGGAACAACTAGAACTAATTTCTGTGATGAACTACTTTTCAATTCGGGAGAAGGTACAATTACCTTATCAAGTTCTACTTTTCTCCCACTCACTTCTTTCGAGAGAAACTCCTTCTCTAGAAAGGATCTATTCTTAGCAACGAATATTTTGCCTTAGGATCTGTGATAGAAGGTGTACCCAACAGTTTTCTTTGGGTATTCTATGAAGACGCACTTCTCCGATTTGGGTTTGAGCTTATCAGGTTGAAACTTTTTCATATAAGCATCGCAGCCCCAAACTTTAAGAAACGACAACTTTCATTTCTCGCCAAACCATAGCTCATAAGGCGTCGTGTCAACGGATTTTGATGGTGCCCTTTTTTAAATTGAATGCAGCTGTCTCTAATGCATAACCCCAAAACGACAGTGGTAAATCAGTAAGATACATCATAGATTGCACCATATCCAATAAAGTGCGGTTACAATATTCGAACACACCAATACGCTGTGGTGTTCCATGTGGCGTGAGCTGTGAAACTATTCCACATTGTTTTTAAATGAAGGCCAAACTCGTAACTCAAATATTCTCCTCCATGATCAGATCGTAGAAACTTTATTTTCTTGTTACGACGATTCTCCACTTCACTCTGAAATTCTTTGAACTTTTCAAATATTTCACACTTGTGTTTCATTAAGTAGATATACCCATATCTGCTCAAATCATCTGTGAAGATCAGAAAATAATGATACTCGCCACGAGCATCAACACTCATTGGATCGCATACATCGATATGTATTATTTCCAATAAGTCCGTAGCTCGTTCCTATTGTTCCGGAGAACGGAGTTTTAGTCATCTTGCCCATAAGGCACGGTTCGCAAGCATCAAATGATTCATAATCAAGTGATTCCAAAAGTCCATCTTTATGGAGTTTCTTCATGCGCTTTACACCGATATGACCCAAATGGCAGTGCCACAAATAAGTTGCACTATCATTATCAACTTTTCATCTTTTGGCATCAATATTATGAATATGTGTATCACTATGATCGAGATCCAACAAACTATTTTCATTGGGTGTATGACCATCGAAGGTTTTATTCATGTAAAAAGAACAACAATTATTCTCTGACTTCAAATAAATGACCATATTGCAATAAACATGATCAAATCATATGCATGCTCAACGCAAACGCCAAATAACATTTATTTAGGTTTAACACTAATCCTCAAAGTATAGGGGGTGTGCGATGATGATCATATCAATCTTGGAACCACTTCCAACACACATCGTCACTTCACCCTCAACTAGTCTCTGTTTATTCTGTAACCCCTGTTTCAAGTTACTAACTATTAGCAACCGAACAAGTATCAAATACTCATGGGCTACTATAAACACTAGTAAGGTACACATCAATAACCTGTATATCAAATATAACCCTCTTCACTTGGCCATCCTACTTATCCACCAAATATTCAGGGTATTTCCGCTTCCAGTGACCATTTCCTTTGTAGTAGAAGCACTCAGTTTCAGGCTTTGGTCCAGCTTTGGACTTCTTCGTGGGAGTAACAACTTGCCTGTCATTCTTCTTGAAGTTCCCTTTCTTTCCCTTTGCCCTTTTCTTGAAACTAGTGGTCTTGTCGATCATCAACACTTGATGCTCTTTCTTGATTTCTACCTTCGTCAATTTCAACATCACGAAGAGCTCGCGAATCGTTTTCATCATCCCTTGCATACTATAGTTCATCACGAAGTTCTAGTAACTTGGTGATGGTGACTAGAGAACTTTGTCAATCACTATCTTACCTGGAAGATTAACTCCCACTTGATTCAAACGATTGTAGTACCCAGACAATTTGAGCACATGCTAGGTAGTTGAGCAATTATCCTCCATCTTTTAGCTATAGAACTTGTTGGAGACTTCATATCTCTCAACTCGGGTATTTGCTTGAAATATTACCTTGAACTCCTGGAACATCTCATATGGTCCATGACGTTCAAAAACGTCTTTGAAGTCCTGATTCTAAGCCGTTAAGCATGGTGCACTAAACTATCAAGTAGTCATCATATTGAGCTAGCCAAACGTTCATAACGTCTGCATCTGCTCCTGCAATAGGTCCGTCACCTAGCGGTGCATCAAGGACATAATTCTTCTGTGTAGCAATGAGGATAATCCTCAGATCACGGATCCAATCCGCATCATGTCTACTAACATCTTTCAACATAGTTTTTCTCTAGGAACATATCAAAATAAATATAGGGAAGCAACAACACGAGCTATTGATCTACAACATAATTTGCAAAATACTATCAGGACTAAGTTCATGATAAATTAAAGTTCAATTAATCATATTACTTAAGAACTCCCACATAGATAGACATCCCTCTAATCATCTAAGTGATCACGTGATCCAAATCAAATAAACCATGTCCGATCATCATGTGAGATGGAGTAGTTTTCAATGGTGAACATCATTATGTTGATTATATCTACTATATGATTCACGCTTGACCTTTCGGTCTCAGTGTTCCGAGGCCATATCTGTATATGCTAGGCTCATCAAGTTTAACCTGAGTATTCTTCGTGTGCAACTGTTTTGCACCCCTTGTATTTGAACATAGAGCCTATCACACCCAATCATCATGTGGTGTCTCAGCACGAAGAACTTTCACAACGGTGCATACTCGGGGAGAACACTTATACCTTGAAATTTAGTGAGAGATCGTCTTATAATGCTACCGTTAATCAAAGCAAAATAAGATGCATAAAGGATAAACATCACATGCAATCAATATAAGTGATATGATATGGCCATCATCATCTTGTGCTTGTGATCACCATCTTTGAAGCACCGTCATGATCACCATCGTCACCGGCGTGACACCTTGATCTTCATCGTAGCATCGTTGTCGTTTCGCCACCTATTGCTTCTACGACTATTGCTACCACTTAGTGATGAAGTAAAGCAATTATAGGGCGATTGCATTGCATACAATAAAGCGACAACCATATGGCTCTTGCCAGTTGCCGATAACTTTGTTACAAAACATGATCATCTCATACAATAAAATATAGCATCACGTATTGACCATATCACATCACAACATGCCCTGCAAAAACAAGTTAGACGTCCTCTACTTTGTTGTTGCAAGTTTTCTGTGGCTGCTACGGGCTGAGTAAGAACCGTGCTTACCTATGCATCAAAACCACAACGATAGTTCGTCAAGTTAGTGCTGTTTTAACCTTCTCAAGGACTGGGCGTAGCCACACTCGGTTCAACTAAAGTTGGAGAAACTGACAGCCGCCAGCCACCTATGTGCAAAGCACGTCGGTAGAACCAGTCTCGCGTAAGCGTACGCGTAATGTCGGTCCTGGCCGCTTCATCCAACAATACCGCCGAACCAAAGTATGACATGCTGGTAAGCAGTATGACTTGTATCGCCCACAACTCACTTGTGTTCTACTCGTGCATATAACATCTACGCATAGAACCAGGCTCGGATGCCACTGTTGGGGAACGTACTAATTTCAAAAAAAATCCTACGCACATGCAAGATCATGGTGATGCATAGCAATGAGAGGGGAGAGTGTTGTACACGTACCCTCGTAGACCAAAAGCGGAAGCGTTAGCACAATGCGGTTGATGTAGTCGTACATATTCACGATCGGACCGATCAAGTACCGAACGCACGGCACCTCCAAGTTCAGCACACGTTCAGCTCGATGACATCCCACGAACTCCGATCCAGCAGAGCATTGTAGGGGAGTTCCATCAGCACGACGGCGTGATGACGGTGTTGATGATGCTACCGACGCAGGGCTTCTCCTAAGCACCGCTACGATATTACCGAGGTGGAATATGGTGGATGGGGGCACCGCACACGGCTAAGAGATCAATGATCAATTGTTGTGTCTAGAGGTGCCCCCCTGCTCCAGTATATAAAGGAGGGAGGGAGAGGCCGGCCCTAGAGGAGGGCGCGCCAAGTGTGGGGAGTCCAACTAGGACTCCCAAGTCCTAGTAGGATTCCCCTTTCCTTTCTGGAGTAGGAGAGAAGGAAAGAGGAGGAGAGGGAGAAGGAAAAGGGGGCTGCACCCCTTGTCCAATTCGGACCAGAGGGGGGCGCCTCCTTCCTTTTGGCCTCTCTCCTCTATTGTCGTATGGCCCAATAAGGCCCATATACTCCCCGCAAAATTCCCGTAACTCTCTGGTACTCCGAAAAATACCTGAATCACTCGGAACCTTTCTGAAGTCCGAATATAGTCGTCTAATATATCGATTGTTACGTATCGACCATTTCGATACTCCTCGTCATGTCCCTGATCTCATCCGGGACTCCGAACTACCTTCGGTACATCAAAACACATAAACTCATAATACCGATCGTCACCGAACTTTAAGCGTGCAGACCCTACGGGTTCGAGAACAATGTAGACATGACCGAGACACGTCTTCGATCAGTAACCAATAGCGGAACCTAGATTCTCATATTGGCTCCCACATATTCTATGAAGATCTTTCTCGGTCAAACTGCATAACAACATACGTTGTTCCCTTTGTCATCGGTATGTTACTTGCCCGAGATTCGATCGTTGGTATCTCAATACCTAGTTCAATCTTGTTACCGGCAAGTCTCTTTACTCGTTATGTAATGCATCATCTCGCAACTAAGTCATTAGTCACATTGCTTGCAAGGCTTATAGTGATGTGCGTTACCGAGAGGGCCCAGAGTTACCTCTCCGACAATCGAAGTGAAACATCCTAATCTCAAAATACGCCAACTCAACAAGTACCTTCAGAGACACCTATAGAGCACCTTTATAATCACCCAGTTATGATGTGACGTTTGGTAGCACACAAAGTGTTCCTCCGGTAAACGGGAGTTGCATAATCTCATAGTCATAGGGACATGTATAAGTCATGAAGAAAGCAATAGCAACATACTAAACAATCAAGTGCTAAGCTAACGGAATGGTTCAAGTCAATCACATCATTCTCCTAATGATGTGATCCCGTTAATCAAATGACAACTCATGTCTATGGTTAGGAAACTTAACCATCTTTGATTAATGTGCTAGTCAAGTAGAGGCATACTAGTGACACTATGTTTGTCTATGTATGCACACATGTATTATGTTTCCGGTTAATACAATTCTAGCATGAATAATAAACATTTATCATGAAATAAGGAAATAAATAATAACTTTATTATTGCCCCTAGGGCATATTTCCTTCATTTATATGCTGCAAAAAACAAAGACATATCAACACACACATGAATATTGGCCCCAGTGTCAACCCACCGATTGGTGGACTAACAAACTGAAAGTACGGTAAACAGATTACCATAGCTAGATACCCCATCATTGTTGCTTAGAATGACATTGACAGACTTGGAGTCCTGTCATGGCTTCTTGTACTTGTTTGGGCACTTTTTCATAGTGCACTCCACGTGTTGTAGAGTTTCCTATGCTCTCTGCAGACTAGTCATGTTACCAGCGTTTACTAATACTCTGTAAAGCTTCTCGATCATTCCTTCTGTAATGTACTGCAAACAGTGACCGCTTCTTTCTACAAAGTGGTAAGACCAACTGGACCTAGTAATGCAGCAGTTTGCCTTAGACGCATCGGCTCCTTTTGTGCAGTTCGACTAAAATCAAAGTCAGAATAAAACCGAGCTTTAATTTTGATATCCCTGTAAGCAACAACAGGTATAAGGGAAACAACTACTGAGAAATAATGGTTGATGAGTTGTACTCCCAGAAGAAAAACATCTACTGATCTACCTTATCTTAATGGGAAACAAAGCACGAGAGTAGCAATTCTCCATCAGTGTGATTCATTCATATTAACTGAGACATTATCTTAACAATGCCTTGTTTCAACATGTATAAAGAACGACAAAGCAGAAAAGTATCATTCCTAAAACAATGCGACTGATTCATTTTAACAGATACATTATCTTAACAATACCTTGGTTAAACATGTAGAAAGAACTACAAAGCAGGACAATACCATTCCTAAA
This sequence comes from Triticum aestivum, assembly GCF_018294505.1. Lineage (NCBI taxonomy): Eukaryota > Viridiplantae > Streptophyta > Magnoliopsida > Poales > Poaceae > Triticum > Triticum aestivum. Next base: position 436,299,546 of record NC_057798.1, read on the forward strand.
ACAATGCGACTGATTCATTTTAACAGAGGCAAAAAAGGAATCAATTACTGGCCAATAAAGGAGGATGAAACATGCAGCTACAAAAATGGTAATCCCGCTGATCCCTAACAAGTGTTGCAATTTTGAACTAAGATTCAGTAGTTAATTAATTATGATAGTCGCATTGCTTAATTTTACCAGCGGCATTGGATTAACAAAAAGCATAAACAGTTTCAGGGGAGTGGGCGCAACAACAACATGTGCTTCCATCAACTTATAAAGGGGGTGATGCAAAGTTTTTTTGTAACAAAGAAACAAGCATCATGTCTGGGTTGGAACAACTTTTGCTCACTTAATGGTAAAAGATAGCAGTTCAATAGCTTCAATTCAACATTTATCCAAAATAGTACCAATACAAGTAGCACAACATCTCAAAGCACACTGCAGCATCATGTGGATGAAAGTTGGCACTTACCTTTCTTGACCAAGATTTGAAACAGCTCGTGAGGAGGACTTGAAATAAATCCCAACACATATATGAAAATCCGATATCCTTTTGTGCAGTTCCACCAAAATTAAGCAAAGTCACCGGTGTGACATTCAAGTTGAACTACACAAAATACTCTTAAAACCACTGGTCAAGAATTCACCCGATTAATCAGTTAACGGGCCAGTTAATCGCTACTCATAGCGTGGCCGAATCGAATAGCACCTATTCGTCGCGTTAACTTGTTAGGCTGATTAATTGGCTAGTTAGACTGATTAATCAATTGTTAGGCCGATTAATCCATGTGGGCAATTAACATGTGGGCAAACAAAGCCCAATTTTTTGGCTTGTTACCCGTTCCAACCCCATCCCACTTTGTAATATCTATGATTAATAATTTTACCTCCTTTCTATGCTTTGCATATGTGTATGGCAACATTTTTTGGTATACTACATACCTGGGAGCCTGAGAGTATGGTATAATACATACAAAATCTAGATATATGTTAGCAAGTTCCTATTCAATCTAACGATTAATGGTCAACCGATTAATCCAGTTAATAGGACGATTCACTGATTAATCGCTACTCCTAAATCAACCAAGCAGGTACCAATTAATGATTTCTTGAACATTGCTTAAAACATAAGTGTTTCACGTAGTGAAGCAAAATGTCGCAATAGCAACAAGTTGAATAGATATCCCTGTTTTAACAGAGGCAAAAAAGGAATCAATTACTGGCAAATAAAGGAGGACGAAACATGCGACCAGAAAAATGGTAATTCCACCAATCCCTGACAAGTGTTGCAGTTTTGAACTAAGATTAAGTAGTTAATTCTGAGAGTGGCATTGCTTAATTTTACCTGCGGCATTAGATTAACAAAAAGCATAAACAGTTCCAGGGAGAGTGGGTGCAACAACACCATGTGCTTCCATATACTTATAAAGGGTGTGATGCAGAGTTTGTTGTAACAAAGCAACAAGCATCATGTCTGGGTTGGTACCATTTTTGTTCACTACTTAATGGGAAAAGAGAGCAATACAATAGCTTCAATTGAACATTTATTTAAAACTATACCAATACAAGTAGCACAACATCTCAAAACATAATGCACGATCATGTGGATGAAGGAAAGTACCAACCTGTCATGACGCACACAAGATCACCTACGAACCTGCCAACACGAATAGGAAATCCAATCTCGTTTTGTGCAGTTGCACCGAAATCAAGCAAAGTCGCCGGTATGACATTTACGTTTGCTATTGCAACAAGTTGAATAGATATCCATGTTTTAATAGAGGAAAAAAGGAAACAATTACTGGCTGATAAAGGAGGATGAAACAAACGGCGACAAAAAGAAGCATCTAACTTATCTTGATGGAAAATAAAGTAGGATATTAGCATTTCTAAAATGGTTGCATTGATTCATATTAAGAGAGACATTCTCTTAAAACAACATTCGTTAAAAAATGTAATTTACTTTTAACAGTGGCATTGCTTCAATTTTCCAGCAGCATTCTTAGATTAATAACAGCAACATAGTTGTATGGGACATGCGACATGGGACATGCCAGCACCATGTGCGTCCACATGTATAAATGGGTGATGTAGAGTATGTAGGCAAGCAACATATCTGCGTTGGTCCCATATTTGTTCTCTTTGAACCTTTTTCCTATGTGAGGGCAGCAAATCTAGTCCTGCACAAACTACCCGACCCCCCGGTTTCTTTCCCTTTTCAATAAAGAGATCGGTTCCTTACAGGTGTGTGTACTTGGTTACCCCCTTTTCCCTTTTCGACCAACAAAGCGGCTGGATAGCCAGTCTATAATACTTCCCCCCCTCCTTTCCTCATTGAACCACGTCATAGATTGAAGCTCCACCCCACCGCACCCTTCTTTCCTCTTTGAACCAAGACCTAGATTCGACTACAGAATCGAAAAAGATCCGCATGCAGCTAGAGCAATGATGGTTTCAAAGAAACTTATACCTTAGGGTCATCAGAATGTGGCAAGGCATGCGGCAGGAAGCCGGATCTTCCCACACTACGTACGACAGCGAAGAAGAAGGGGTCGGTGGCCCTCCCGCATAGGTGTTGGGTGAAAGAGAACATCACAGCCGGCAGTGGATTGCCTCCCTCGCTGAGCTGCACCTCCTCCCCTTCCTGGTCTGACGGGATCCAGATGCCTCCTTCCCCAACTGTGAGGGGGGAGAGAGAGACAAGAGTCCAACGCAAATCTTGTTTAGATCTGGTGAAGAGGGTGAGAGACTGTGAATATAGCAAACCCTAGCAAAGGAACGCTGAGCCTCCGGCGTGCCTATATACATACGTACATACATATATATATATATATATATATATATATATATATATATATATATATATAGGGCTGGACTATTCTGTACTAGTAACAGAATATTATTATGTTACCCCTCGGCCCTATAAGGGAGCGATGCCGTAGAAAGTCCCCCGCCCACCCTGAACCTACCCACCTCCTTCCGCTGGAGGCAGCCGTCGTGGGTGAGCGAGTGACGGTGTCAGCCGGAGCGAGGGAGCCGCGGCGCCTTGATGGCCGTCGGCAGATCCACCTCCGCCATATCCTTCCTCGCTGGCAAATCAACGCCGACCCCTGCCTCCCTGCTTCCATGTGCTGTCGACTTGCCCCCTACTTCTACCCGCCGCCGGAGCCGCCCCTCTTCTTCCACCGTGCCACTGGTCCGCCTCCCTGCTCCTCCACCGGAGCACCACGCCCTTCTTCCACCGCGCTGCCCGCCCACCTCCCCGCTGCTTCCACCGTGCCACCGGCTCACCTCCCACTGCTCCCATCGGAGCACCGCCCCTTGCTTCCACCATGCCGCCGGCCAACCTCCCATCACCGCAGAAACCTCCCACAACAGCCTTCATGGCCACATCCATCGCCATCACCGGTGACCCACCCCACCGCCTCCCCGTGCCTCACCTTCTCCCTGGCTCCGGCCGTTGTCCCGCGCCCAACCTTGTCCCCTGGTTTCGGCCAGTGCCCAGCGCCCCACCTTCCCCCCGGCTCCGGCCGCCACCCCGTGCCCCACCCTGTGCCCCACCTCCCCCCCCCCCCCCCCCGGCTCCGGCCGCCACCCCGTGCCCCACCTTCTCCCATGGCAGCGGCCGCCGCCCCTCCCCCACCATCTCATGCCCCATGTGTCGTGCCCCATCCCCCATCCCCAGCGCGGCAACCCCCAGTTCTCCACCTGCCAGATCGTGATTGTCAGGACCCCGACTCAATGCCACATCGATCTAGCATGTAACACCTCATATCACTTTGCGGCCTCATGCACGGTATTCCCACGGGTGTCGCCCTACCTTTACCCGGGACCGTTTGCACCTTTTGGCACACGTATATGACATTGTCGCTAGCATCTATATGATAAGGAGCCCGGGCTGACATGGCTAGTCGTAAACCCAAAGTGGCACAAACTTACAGGGACAGGCATCCATGACCCAGCATCGAACGTGTCGGTCATCAGTGAGTGAATCCAGGCTGTAGCACTGGGCTAGCAGGACTCCGGTAAACCGGGCTGTAGCGGGCTAACAGGCCTCCGGTACTCAATGCGTGACATTTCCCCGAAGGGACAGACACAGGAACGAAGAAGGACACATTCCGGCCAGCCTAAGTGTTCCGGAGCAGTAGCAAGCTACCATTGGAAACACTAGGAGACATTTCCCGGTAAGAGAGGCTACTAAGGATAAACAACTAGATAGTCAGATCCCACACATACCAAGCATTTCAATAACATACACACAATATGCTCGATATGTGCAAACACAACATGGCATCACAACATGACTCTATGACTCAAGTATTTATTCATTAGGCTCCGAGGAGCGATATATTACAAACATAGGTCTCATGACCCAACATTCAGAGCATACAAGTCAAAGCACAAGAGGAAGCTATCATGTCTGAGTACAGACAACTATAAATGAAAAAGGCTGAGAAGCCTGACTATCTACCAGATACTGCCGAGGGCACAAGATCGTAGCTGAGGTAACAAGCTAAACGTCGAAGACCACGCGGAATTACTAGTGAGACTGTAGTCTCTCTGCAAAACATAAAATAGGCAAACGTGAGTACAAATGTACCCAGCAAGACTTACATCAGAACTAACTACATATGCATCATTATCAACAAAGGGATGGTGGGGTTTAACTGCAGCAAGCCAGCTTTGACTCGGTGGCTATCCTAAACTACGACTGCAAGCGACTCTTTTGAGGTGGCGCACACGAGTCCACATATTCACCATATCAATACACCACTATGGATCCGCTCCCGTCTCCCTACGAGAACGCCATCCATAGCACTCACGCTTATCTTGCGCATTTTAAAGTATCCACTTTCACTTGTCTATGAACTGATATAAGCAACCCAGAAGTCCTTTACCGCGGACACGGCTATTCGAATAGATGATGTTAACCCTGCAGGGGTGTACTTATTCACACACGCTCTCACCACTTACCGCCATTTACACGACATGTACTCGGCAACCTTCAAGCGGAAGCCCAACGTGGGTGTCGGCCACGGCCTGCCTAAACACTCAAGTCCCTAGTCCAGGTTTATCGCCTATTCGGGTTCCATCCATGAGGAGATCCGGCCGGAGTTTCGCTCACAGCCCCAAACGATGTGAACAGGGTTCCGTGACACCAAACGGGCGCCCGGTTTACCCGGCCACGTGCCTACCGCATCACAGCCCACCCCTACGGTCAGCGCTGCGCACGGCCTCCAGCATACTACAAACACCAGAAACTACTTGCAACTCCTGGACAGAGGACAAGGGTGATTAAGAAGCCGAGAGGGTCCATTGGTTTCGGGCCCAATGCATGGTAGTAGCTGAATCATGGATCACAAACACAAAACTCAGTTCCTGAGGACGGCTGCAATGAGACAACCCACCATGTACTCCTACATGGCCTCTCACCGCTACCTTTACCAAATCGTGTTCACACACTTAGCTCACACACAATAGGACATGTTCACACACCTCTGATTCATCCCCGATGAATCAGACCTGACTCAACTCTAAGCAGTAGCAGGCATGACAAACAAACATGAATGAGTAGGCACAACAGGGCTCAAACAACTCCTACTCATGCTAGTGGGTTTCATCTATTTACTGTGGCAATGACAGGTCATGCAAAGGATAAAGGGGTTCAGCTACCGCAGCAAGTAACAGTTGAATCGTTGTTGTCCTAATGCATTAAAAGAGAGCAGGAGCGAGAGAGTAGGATTGTATCGGAATGAACAAGGGGGTTTTGCTTGCCTGGCACTTCTGAAGATAACATTGAGTCTTCATCAGTGTCAACGATCACATCATCGGTATCACGTCTATCGAGAGGGGACAATACCGGCAACACAAAAGGGAATACAATCAATGCAATGCACAATATGATGCATGATCATGACATGGCTAAATGAATGTGTTTTGAGCTAATGCAACTAGCAACAGATTAAATGAAGTTGGTTTGAATACAAGATTCAAATTCAAACTCCATATGTGATTATTTAAATGCCCTTTATATGATTTGTGCTAAATAGCATCTATAAGTTGTTCTAACATGCATGAAAATGGTACAGATGGATTCCTTGAATTTTTCTGATAATTTTTCATATATAAATTATTTAATTTGGAGTTACGGTTGAATTACTATGAATTTTTGAAGTTTTGAACATTTTTTGGAATTTCCTGAATATTTAGAATTAAAATAATTCCAGAAAATGATTTAACTACGTCAGCCTGACGCCAGCATGACGTCAGCGAGTCAACGGCCAGGTCCAGGTCAAACCTGACGTGTGGGGTCCACACGTCAGTGACACAGGTTAGACAGGGGGGGTTACTTTAGTTTAATTAGAGATTAGGGGCACTAGGGCCCACATGTCAGTGGCTCTAGGCCTGGGTTAGCGGGGTGGTTAGGCCCTAATGACCGGCCACGTCAGCTCTCACCGGAGTTTAGCCGGCGACGACCACAGAGCACGGCGGGGGACGCCGGACTTGCGCTAGGGGCATCGGATCGACGCGCCAAGGGCACCAGGAGGTAGCCCGTGCCCGTGCGCATCTAGGGGGACCAACGGGAGGTGCGGGGGTGGCCGGGGTTCGCCGGAGTGGAGCCCGAGGCGGCGGCCGGAGCTCGGGGTTGGGGCGAGTTAGTGCTACGGTGCGCAAACGAGCGAGGTGAGCGGCTAGCGGGGTGCTACGCGGTGCGGGGAGCGAGTTAGGATGACAGGGTGACCAAATGGTCACCGGAGCTACGCCGGCGACGAGCTCAGGCGGCGGCGTGCTACGGCCAGCTATGAAATGGCGGCTACGGCGAGCGGCAAGCCACGGGGTTAGGGGCAAAACGTGCAGGAGCTCACGGTGGTTCGGATGGGGTAGATGACGAGCTCGGGGAAGCGGAGACGGCGGCGAATCGACGGTGAAGATCCTCGGCGGCCGGCGATGGAAACAGCGATGGTGGCAGCGTTGCAGCGTGTCCGGGACCTTGTGGCTCGGTGGGGAGAAAGAGGGGGTCGAGGCGGAGCCTTTGAGCGCATCGGCGAGGCTAGGGGGTGGCGGTGGCCGCGAGGGAGCTCGTCGGTGGCGGCGGCTCCATTCGGGCGAGTGAGAGAGAGGTCCAGGGGAGAGGATGAGGACGCGGGAGAGTGAGGGAGGGAGCCAGGGGCTGCGTGGCGATGCTAGAAGGGCCGTGGCGTCGCGGTGGAAGCAGGAGGTGGCCGGGGAAGCAGGAGGTGGCCGAGGCAGCGTCGGCGCCCGTCAGCCACGCGCGCTGCCTACTGGCGCGGGGAAGACGACAGGAGGAGGTGGGCTGGGCCGCGCTGGGCCGGTCCTGTTGGCCACCAGGTGGGCTGCGAGGTGAGCACCAGGTAAGTGCTCTGTTTTATATTTCTGTTCTGTTTTCTATTTTTTTTTTAAATTTGTTTTGCCACTGTTTTGAATTTAAAAATAATTCAAACAATGCCAAAAACTCCTCTGAATATTTTTATTTTGCTAGATGGACTTTTCCAAAAGCTCATAAAATATTTCACGGGTATTTGAAATTATATTCTAATTATATGAATATAATTCAAATTCAAATAGCTAATGATTTAAATTTAAAGTCCCAAGATTAAGTCCCTAAAAATGTTCAATATTTTGGTTGGGACCAGAACCCTTACCAAAAATTATCAAACATTTAAGAAGAGCATTTTGGAACAATGAATGAGATTTTAGGGTTTTTGCCCTTCTTTTATTTAAGTTTTTGAGGCTTCCAAATTTCCTCAGTTCAAGTTTCAAAAATTTAAACATGATGCAAACACTAGGCAGCACCAGAAGCTAGGGATGTGACAACTCACCCCCACTAAACAAGAATCTCGTCTCGAGATTCAAGCGTAGGGTAAGATGAAGGGGAAACGCAAACTAGTATAATCTTCATGATCCAGGGTGCACTTCATAAGAACGTTGATTCGACCACCATCATTGTCTTGATGTCTTGCTCCGAGAACTCCAACCAACATGACAACGAGAGGAGAAGGGAACTCTAGAAGGATCAATCTTCTCGAAGGTCGAACAACTCAGGATTAACTCTCGGAATGAGACATAGCAACATCTCTCGAGCTGAGAGACGAAGCACACATCCATAGGAATGGAGTGAAGCAGATGACGAAGGTTCACTAGGTAGACAACAATTTCACACTTAAAAAGGTGGTAAACGATTGTCAACGTAGCGAGGAGTTGAGTTGCCATGATACCATAATGATGCACCTTAGGGAAGGAGACTCGTAGAAATATCCCCTTAAGTGGCAAAAAGAATTACCTTTGATTCAAAGATCATTGAAACTCTTTAAACCAGTCTAAGACAATTCTCGAGCGATCGTTTGGAGGGGGTCGGTAGAATGGCATACTCGGACTTGGATGATGTGGACTACCTTGTTGAAGACAACGCAATGTATGATTTTTGCTTATCACCGGAAATGGAAGAGACCCATGGTAGAATGGCACATTGGCGGTGCAAGCTGGAAACAAAATGCAAATGCTGGGAATGGTTCTGGTAACTGGGGAAGAACCCAACAATAGAGAGTTAATTCACTGGTTGAAAAGGTCATAGCATTGCCGAGGAAACTGAGAGAAATCCCAGTTAGCGTCGATGATAACACCTAGCGTTTGAGCGTGCCCTCAAGAACTTGAGCATTTCCACAATCATCAAGGTTTTACCAATATCCGTGTCAAGGATCCTCGCAACACAACTTGCTACCATGATGGCTAATGATGGATGATGCAGATGCAAAGGAAGATAACACCTTCTCAGATTTCACCTTAGCGAGGCCAAGGAAATAAAAATCTGGATGATCGACCGAGAGACATTTAGCACTCCGCTTCTAATGTTCTCCTTGATGTGCTAGTGTAACCCATTCATAGATATGGTTTGATATCTAGAACATCAAGTAAAAAGGTCGGACTTCGGGATCTCAAAATCCATAGGGGCAACTAGGGAGTAAATCCTACGAAATCCCTATGGGGAGGTGGCCAACTTCCTCAATCAAGATATTATAATAACAGGTCTTCCGGCTAGGTGTGTTGGCCACGACATCCACTTTACCGATTTTCGAGGGACCGATATTATAGTTCTTGGGAAATGTTCCAAACCATCATATCTGCCTGAGATTCAGATCTGGTTGGTGTCAGGATATTCCAGACTCATCGAGTCTAGGAAGAAAAACGAAAGTTTGCAACACAAATCGATGAGATGACGTTGCGAGATTCTCGGGGATGAACTACGATAGCGAGCTCCAAACATGAGCTGGTTTTGCTACTAACATGTGAACACGTTGTCCCAGACAAGCATGGCCACGTAGTAGTCTTATAATCAAACACTACTGAGTTCGGGTGGGGAACCATAATCGAGGATATCGAAGTCTTTACGCAAGTCCATGGATTAGATCCCAAGCATAGACTTCTTTTCCTTGAACAAGTCAATCAGTGGCTTAGTGTGCTAGGGACACATATAGAATGAAGGTTGCAAGTCTCCAGACTACAGAATACTTCGCACGTGTGCATGACTGATTTGGGATGATTCCAAAGGAAACAAAACAATCTTTCTCAAATTCACAGCGGCAACTTTCACCAAATGCACGTGTATAAGAGGAAGTCACTCCTTTCATCAAACAAATACTTCATGAGCTAGCATGAAGAAAATGCTTTCAAAAGTTTCCAACACTAGCTTAATGTTCAACAACATCATGGAGGAGATAAGGATGTTGCCAATGGGCTCAACAACAATTCTTCCGGGTTTCCCTTTAAAAGGAATTCCATAGTTAAGTGAACAAGTGATAGCATTGGTCAGACCAGAAAGATATAATGGTGTATGCTCGAGGGATCAACCACGAGTAAGACAACATTACGAATATCGTTGGTTCTGGTCTGATTGGATGATAGCCCATACTCCAATCAAAGGTTAGATAAAAATGATAGGTCCAGCAACTGATCACAGGGACCAATCGATGAAGATATCATCTTTCGTCAACACATACTACAAAAGAATATCCCTTTGGAACGAACTAAGTCAGGCAAGCTTTTATCTTCCAACTCTCCAAGTTGTTGTCTAGCTTAACCAACTAGCTCAGGGATATCCAACACAGATTCTTGGAGAAGGATGGTTCACAAGAAACCAACTTCATCACGAGCTCAACACAGCGGTTAGGTGACAACCTGGTAATACTTCCGAGAAGATCTTCGGAAAATCACGAACCACCAATATGTTACTAAGCTCGAGAACAATCTTGCTTTTTGAGGAAAGACGATATGATCAATAGAGCGAAGATTTGAAATAATCCTAACTCATCGATCGAGGAGTGCACCGAGAACAAGGACTAGGTAGCATGATCAACCTTAGAATGATGATTCAAAACCAACACGCTAAGAATGAAATTATTGTCCATTAACTACCAAGCAACAAGGTTGCTAGGAGTATTGAATTCACACATCACGATTCACTTGTCGGCATTCCGGTTGCAACAACACGGGAACCGAGAAATGAATAATGATGGAGAGAAGTATCACTGTGTTAAGAGTTCATAGGATGGTGTGCAATTCCCATGACATTCTTGATATAAAGATGGTAATACTCCAAGGTAGAACAGAACAAAAGCTGGATTAGCAATTGGATCTGCGGAGCACAACTTCTTTGACCCAATCCTGGATATGGATGAGGTACTGGAGTTTGTTTCTGCTAGTCATTCCGGATAGAATGGCTTGACGGACCACAAGAATAATAGGCATCGATGAACGAATGCATGCATACTCTTGACTATCAAATGATAGACGAGGGTCAGAAGTCAACTAAGAGCGACAACTCAAAGAACATATAATTTTCTGAGTTGTGGATGCATAGATTAGTATGTCGAACCAAGTTCAACATGTTTCTTCCGGATAACCCATGCAGAGAGGTAGGACTGGCAGAGTCACGATTTATGAATGGAGAACTCCTCAAGAGTACTCTAATTGTGATCTATTGATCCAACAAACTACTGCCATAAGTGGTTCATAGTATTTGGAAGAAGGAAAATACCACGGACCTCGAAGACTATCGCAAAGTTACTAATATCCTAAAGGAACTAGCAAACACTATCAACATGAAGTAAGTAGAGTGAATCTCGGGTTCAAGAACCCAGGAATAGAATGCCTACTAACTAAATGGCATCACGGGATGCTTTCGATAATGACGGCCAGAATCATCACACTGGAAACACGGATCATAGCTAGACCACTAGATGATCCTCTAAGCACTTAGGGTCATAATAGGAACTCCAACATATATGTCAAGGCAATAAATTACCTCAACGCACCGGTTAGTGTGCTTATTCTGACCATAAGGGACATCGGAAACGGAAAGAAAGGATTTGCAAATGCATCAGACTATTTAGAAACCTGGAATGACTCGGACAGCATAACGGCTGTAAATGCTCAGAAAAGATTTGAGACATTCACAAAAATGGTGGCATAACCACTCAGAAGCACAATATCAAGGTTTCGAGATCATCAGTAACATACAGAAGTAGTAGGAACTGGACTGAGGCTTATGTCCAACAGTTCTATAGGTCTACGGATTAGTAACACGTGATCCTGATAGAAAGAAGAGAAAGCCTAGTTCCTTAACCCCGTAGAAAAGATAAGATGACTCAGATCAGAAGGGCATGAGGTATAAGGAGTAAAAAGAGCCTTACGTTCCATCCCACAATCAATTCCCTTACATAACTAAAGAATTTCTAGACTCAACTTCGACCAGTTTGGCTTGGTAATCCTACAGGCAGTCAAGCTCTGATACCAACGCTGTCAGGACCCCGACTCAATGCCACATCGATCTAGCATGTAACACCTCATATCACTTTGCGGCCTCACGCACGGTATTCCCACGGGTGTCGCCCTACCTTTACCCGGGACCGTTTGCGCCTTTTGGCACACGTATATGACAGTGTCGCTAGCATCTATATGATAAGGAGCCCGGGCTGACATGGCTAGTCGTAAACCCAAAGTGGCACAAACTTACAGGGACAAGCATCCATGACCCAGCATCGAACGTGTCGGTCATCAGCGAGTGAATCCAGGCTATAGCACTGGGCTAGCAGGACTCCGGTAAACCGGGCTGTAGCGGGCTAACAGGCCTCCGGTACTCAATGTGTGACATTTCCCCGAAGGGACAGACACGGGAATGAAGAAGGACACATGCCGGCCAGCCTAAGTGTTCTAGAGCAGTAGCAAGCTACCATTGGAAACACTAGGAGACATTTCCCGGTAAGAGAGGCTACTAAGGATAAACAACAAGATAGTCAGATCCCACACATACCAAGCATTTCAATAACATACACACAATATGCTCGATATGTGCAAACACAACATGGCATCACAACATGACTCTGTGACTCAAGTATTTATTCATTAGGCTCCGAGGAGCGAGATATTACAAACATAGGTCTCATGACCCAACATTCAGAGCATACAAGTCAAAGCACAAGCGGAAGCTATCATGTCTGAGTACAGACAACTATAAATGAAAAAGGCTGAGAAGCCTGACTATCTACCAGATACTACCGAGGGCACAAGATCGTAGCTGAGGTAACAAGCTAAACGTCGAAGACCATGCGGAATTACTAGTGAGACTGAAGTCTCTCTGCAAAACATAAAATAGGCAAACGTGAGTACAAGTGTACCCAACAAGACTTACATCAGAACTAACTACATATGCATCATTATCAACAAAGGGATGGTGGGGTTTAACTGCAGCAAGCCAGCTTTGACTCGGTGGCTATCCTAAACTACGACTGCAAGCGACTCTTTTGAGGTGGCGCACACGAGTCCACATATTCACCATATCAATACACCACTATGGATCCGCTCCCGTCTCCCTACGAGAACGCCATCCATAGCACTCACGCTTATCTTGCGCATTTTAAAGTATCCACTTTCACTTGTCTATGAACTGATATAAGCAACCCAGAAGTCCTTTACCGCGGACACGGCTATTCGAATAGATGATGTTAACCCTGCAGGGGTGTACTTCTTCACACACACTCTCACCACTTACCGCCGATTACACGACATGTACTCGGCGACCTTCAAGCGGAAGCCCAACGTGGGTGTCGGCCACGGCCTGCCTAAACACTCAAGTCCCTAGTCCAGGTTTATCGCCTATTCGGGTTCCATCCATGAGGAGATCCGGCCGGAGTTTCGCTCATAGCCCCAAACGATGTGAACAGGGTTCCGTGACACCAAACGGGCACCCGGTTTACCCGGCCATGTGCCTACCGCATCACAGCCCACCCCTACGGTCAGCGCTGCGCACGGCCTCCAGCATACTACAAACACCAGAAACTACTTGCAACTCCTGGACAGAGGACAAGGGTGATTAAGAAGCCGAGAGGGTCCATTGGTTTCGGGCCCAATGCATGGTAGTAGCTGAATCATGGATCACAAACACAGAACTCAGTTCCTGAGGACGGCTGCAATGAGACAACCCACCATGTACTCCTACATGGCCTCTCACCGCTACCTTTACCAAATCATGTTCACACACTTAGCTCACACACAGTACGACATGTTCACACACCTCTGATTCATCCCCGATGAATCAGACCTGACTCAACTCTAAGCAGTAGCAGGCATGACAAACAAACATGAATGAGTAGGCACAACAGGGCTCAAACAACTCCTACTCATGCTAGTGGGTTTCATCTATTTACTGTGGCAATGACAGGTCATGCAAAGGATAAAGGGGTTCAGCTACCGCAGCAAGTAACAGTTGAATCGTTGTTGTCCTAATGCATTAAAAGAGAGCAGGAGCGAGAGAGTAGGATTGTATCGGAATGAACAAGGGGGTTTTGCTTGCCTGGCACTTCTGAAGATAACATTGAGTCTTCATCAGTGTCAACGATCACATCATCGGTATCACGTCTATCGAGAGGGGACAATACCGGCAACACAAAAGGGAATATAATCAATGCAATGCACAATATGATGCATGATCATGACATGGCAAAATGAATGTGTTTTGAGCTAATGCAACTAGCAACAGATTAAATGAAGTTGGTTTGAATACAAGATTCAAATTCAAACTCCATATGTGATTATTTAAATGCCCTTTATATGATTTGTGCTAAACAGCATCTATAAGTTGTTCTAACATGCATGAAAATGGTACAGATGGATTCCTTGAATTTTTCTGATAATTTTTCATATATAAATTATTTAATTTGGAGTTACGGTTGAATTACTATGAATTTTTGAAGTTTTGAACATTTTTTGGAATTTCCTGAATATTTAGAATTAAAATAATTCCAGAAAATGATTTAACTGCGTCAGCCTGACGCCAGCATGACGTCAGCGAGTCAATGGCCAGGTCCAGGTCAAACCTGACGTGTGGGGTCCACACGTCAGTGACACAGGTTAGACAGGGGGGGTTAGTTTAGTTTAATTAGAGATTAGGGGAACTAGGGCCAACATGTCAGTGGCTCTAGGCCTGGGTTAGCGGGGTGGTTAGGCCCTAATGACCGGCCACGTCAGCTCTCGCCGGAGTTTAGCCGGCGACGACCACAGAGCACGGCGGGGGACGCCAGACTTGCGCTAGGGGCATCGGATCGACGCGCCAAGGGCACCAGGAGGTAGCCCGTGCCCATGCACAACTAGGGGGACCAACGGGAGGTGCGGGGGTGGCCGGGGTTCGCCGGAGTGGAGCCCGAGGCGGTGGCCGGAGCTCGGGGTTGGGGCGAGTTAGTGCTACGGTGCGCAAACGAGCGAGGTGAGCGGCTAGCGGGGCGCTATGCGGTGCGGGGAGCGAGTTAGGCATGCCAGGGTGACCAAATGGTCACCGGAGCTACGCCGGCGATGAGCTCAGGCGGCGGCGTGCTACGGCCAGCTATGAAATGGCGGCTACAGCGAGCGGCAAGCCACGGGGTTAGGGGCAAAACGTGCAGGAGCTCACGGTGGTTCGGATGGGGTAGATGACGAGCTCGGGGAAGCGGAGACGGCGGCGAATCGACGGTGAAGATCCTCGGCGGCCGGCGATGGAAACGGCGATGGTGGCGGCGTTGCAGCGTGTCCGGGACCTTGTGGCTCGGTGGGGAGAAAGAGGGGGTCGAGGCGGAGCCTTTGAGCGCATCGGCGAGGCTAGGGGGTGGCGGTGGCCGCGAGGGAGCTGGTCGATGGCGGCGGCTCCGTTCGGGCGAGTGAGAGAGAGGTCCAGGGGAGAGGATGAGGACGCGGGAGAGTGAGGGAGGGAGCCAGGGGCTGCGTGGCGATGCTAGAAGGGTCGTGGCGTCGCGGTGGAAGCAGGAGGTGGCCGGGGAAGCAGGAGGTGGCCGAGGCAGCGTCGGCGCCCGTCGGCACGCGCGCTGCCTACTGGCGCGGGGAAGACGACAGGAGGAGGTGGGCTGGGCCGCGCTGGGCCGGTCCTGTTGGCCACCAGGTGGGCTGCGAGGTGAGCACCAGGTAAGTGCTCTGTTTTATATTTCTGTTCTGTTTTCTATTTTTTTTTAAATTTGTTTTGCCACTGTTTTGAATTTAAAAATAATTCAAACAATGCCAAAAACTCCTGTGAATATTTTTATTTTGCTAGATGGACTTTTCCAAAAGCTCATAAAATATTTCAGGGGTATTTGAAATTATATTCTAATTATATGAATATAATTCAAATTCAAATAGCTAATGATTTAAATTTAAAGTCCCAAGATTAAGTCCCTAAAAATGTTCAATATTTTGGTTGGGACCAGAACCCTTGCCAAAAATTATCAAACATTTAAGAAGAGCATTTTGGAACAATGAATGAGATTTTAGGGTTTTTGCCCTTCTTTTATTTAAGTTTTTGAGGCTTCCAAATTTCCTCAGTTCAAGTTTCAAAAATTTAAACATGATGCAAACACTAGGCAGCACCAGAAGCTAGGGATGTGACAATGATGCCACCCATTCTTCATCCTCCTGACTTCTCCTAGCCATGGCGAGCGCCTCCTCCCTGCTCCAAGCTCGCTCCAGACTACGCAGAGCTGCCAACCCCCACCGCCTCGCGTGCAGTACAACCCCGCCCATGTTCGAGGTTCAAGGACCTTGTATATAGAAGGAAAGGAGATGTTTAGGTCGGCAGCTTCCTCATCACCATCCCGGTATGGTGCTTGTCCTGTGTCCATCCTCTGCCATTGATTTTACTAGCTAGCAGCAACATACCCTCCGCCTGCACTTTTTTTGGAAGTTCTAGAATTCTTAGAGATTCAGTCCAACTATATTGCTTCTGCGATTATGCGTACACAGAAAATCACACTGAAGATTGTTTTGTTCTCTGAACCTAAACACATTTGGTCTTTAAGCTTAAATATGTTTATTTCTCTGAACTTAAATAGGTTGGCTCTCTGAACATAAGTGTGTGCATTCTGTGTGTATTGAAGCATTACAAATATTCAGTTGTACTATTGGATTGGATGATCATAGTGACTGTTGAGCTTACTTTTCGGAGCAGGTCATGGCTTTTTTGTGGCACGCCTCCCACTGCTTCTCCTCGCTGGACTAGTCGACCTGCAAGAGATCAACTCAAACAAGAAGTACTCAAGGTGGACTTAAGCTGAACTAGTGACGGTCTTAGGAACTGCAAGTTCGAAACTGGTCAAGGTTCTTGGAAGCTAAAAAGATCGAACCTTGTAAATGACAGCAAGCTTTTTTGCCATTTGTTTCACTTACTGGAGCACTTTGCTAATGGGTATGGTCTAGTATAACATAAATGAATGAAAAGAGATGTTTCGTCCAACTAATTCGTTTTCTCTGTATTTTCAGTTCCGTGTACTATCTGATCAATTCTACCGTAGCTTCCAATAGCAGGAGAAAATAAAGCAAGTTCAAGTAAAATCTCAAATAAAAATTCAGCACAAGTTGAAGTCCAGGAATATACCTGAGGGAGTTCCGGACTAGGGGGTGTCCGGATAGCCGAACTATCATTATCGGCCGGACTCCAAGACTATGAAGATACAAGATTGAAGACTTCGTCCCGTGTCCGGATGGGACTTTCCTTGGCGTGGAAGGCAAGCTTGGCGATGCGGATATGTAGATCTCCTACCTTTGTAACCGACTCTGTGTAACCCTAGCCCTCTCCGGTGTCTATATAAACCGGATGGCCCTAGTCCATAGGACGAACAACAATCATACCATAGGCTAGCTTCTAGGGTTTAGCCTCCTTGATCTCATGGTAGATCTACTCTTGTAACCCACATCATCAATATTAATCAAGCAGGACGTAGGGTTTTACCTCCATCAAGAGGGCCCGAACCTGGGTAAAAACATCGTGTCCCTCGTCTCCTGTTACCATCCGCCTAGACGCACAGTTCGGGACCCCCTACCCGAGATCCGCCGGTTTTGACACCGACATTGGTGCTTTCATTGAGAGTTCCTCTGTGTCGTCACCGATAGGCTCGATGGCTTCTTCAATCATCATCAACGATGCAGTCCAGGGTGAGACCTTCCTCCCCGGACAAATCTTCGTATTCGGCGGCTTTGCACTGCGGGCCAATTCGCTTGGCCAACTGGAGCAGATCGAAGGCTACGCCCCTGGCCGTCAGGTCAGGTTTGGAAGTTTGAACTTCACGGCTGACATCCGCGGGGACTTGATCCTCGATGGGTTCGAGCCACAGCCGAGCATGCCGCACTGTCGCGGCGAGCATGATTTAGCTCTGCGCCGGACAGTACCTTGGAGGCCGCACTCAAAATCGCTCCGACCTTCAATTCGGAGCCAGCTCCGCAGATCGAGGATGGATGCCTAGACACCGCCTCGGGGGCTGCAACCTCTACGGCGATAGAGCCGAACACTGAATTTGTCCCTCATAAAGCTCGTGACTCCGAGGTGCCGGACTCCTCGCCGGACTCCGAACCTCCTGCGCCCGCCCTGATCGAATCCGATTGGGCGCCGATCATGGAGTTCACCGCAGCGGACGTCTTTCAACACTCACATTTTGGCGACATCTTGAGTTCGCTAAAATATCTCTCGTTATCAGGAGAGCCCTGGCCGGACTGCGGTGAGGACGGTTGGGATGCGGACGACGAAGAAATTCAAAGCCCACCCACCACCCACTTGGTAGCCGCTGTCGATGATTTAACTGACATGCTAGACTACGACTCCGATGACATCGACGGTATGGACGACGATGCCGGAGACGACCAAGAACCAGCGCCTAACGGGCGCAGGAAAGCCACCCCAGCCCACAACGTATACATGGCGGACACACTAATAGGAAGCAACAATGAGGAAAAACGGGATGTGGCGAAGGACAACTCCCCCAACAAACAAACAAAGTGGCGATGCAAGTGCCGCCCGAAGACCGGCATCGATAAAAACGGCACCCATATGGACCCGGCCCTAGAGCAGGGCGAAGCAGTGGACGACGCACACGTCAACAAGCAGCCAGCCAGACATGAACCGGACAAGCAACCCATCCCCGACGAAGATGATCTCACATCACCAGAGCATATGAATCTTCATAAAAGGCTCGTCGCCACTGCAAGAAGTTTGAAGAAGCAAAAGCGGAAGCTCAAAACAGCGGAAGACGCACTCAGAATGAGATGGAGCAAAGTACTCAACACCGCAGATAAATATGGCACTAGTCACCAGACAAAGAGCTACCCGAAGCGCAAGCTGTTGCCCGAATTTGACGAGGAGGCCTTCGAGCCCCCGCAGTCAAAAAAGAAAGGGGCCGCCTGGCCGGATAGACGACCAGATGACAGGCCAAGAGCAACATGGGGCGCCACACACAAGCCGGCACATGATCAGCATAAAGATCCTCAGAAAAAGGATAACCCGGCCAGGTCTATCTATGGGCCAAAAAGAAGACTCCAGGAAGTAACACAACCAGCCGAGCATTTGAAGACAACGGCACACCCAAATACAGGGGCGCCGCACACCCACTATGTTTTACCGACGAGGTACTGGATCATGGATTTCCAGCGGGATTTAAACCCATAAACATAGAGGCATACGACGGAACAACAGACCCCGGAGTCTGGATTGAGGATTATATCCTACACATACACATGGCAAGAGGAGACGATCTCCATGCCATAAAATACCTACCCCTCAAGCTCAAAGGGCCGGCCCGGCATTGGCTTAAAAGCCTCCCAGAAAATACGATTGGAAGTTGGGAAGAGCTTGAGGATGCGTTTCGAGCAAATTTTCAGGGGACTTATGTCCGGCCTCCGGATGCAGATGATTTAAGTCACATAACTCAACAGCCCGGAGAATCAGCACGCAAATTCTGGAACAGGTTCCTCACTAAAAAGAACCAAATAGTCGACTGTCCGGACGCTGAAGCCTTAGCAGCCTTTAAACACAACGTCCGAGACGAATGGCTCGCCAGACACCTCGGCCAGGAAAAACCAAGAACAATGGCCGCACTAACAAGTCTCATGACCCGCTTTTGCGCGGGGGAAGACAGCTGGTTGGCTAGATGCAGCACCAGCGACCCGAGTACATCCGAAATCAGGGATGGAAATGGGAAATCACGACGCAAAAAAGATCAGCGCCGGAATAAGGAAAATGGCCCAAATAGTACGGCGGTCAACGCCGGATTCAAAAGCTCTCGGCCGAACAACAAAACACTGCCCCTAAAGGATAACAGTGACGAGCTATCCAACCTAAACAAGATTCTGGATAGACTGTGTCAAATACACGGTACCTCCGGGAAGCCTGCAAACCATACCCACAGAGATTGTTGGGTCTTCAAGCAGTCCGGCCGACTTAACGCCGAACACAAAGGGCTCGACACACCAAGTGAAAGTGACGAAACCCAAAAGCAGCGCTCCGGAAACCAAAAGACTTTCCCATTAGAAGTCAAAACAGTGAACTCACTTCACGTGATAACACGCAGCGCGGCCCCTGCTATACCAGGACACCGTCCGCAGACTGGGGATAGAACCCACCAAAATTCGCTATAGCAGCACTTCCTTCAAAGGAGTGACGCCAGGCCTTTTTAGCCAATTTTACAGGCTCTGTACCACTAGAGGTCGTGTTCGGTTCATCCGACAACCTCCGTCGCGAAAAGCTCACCCTCCATCGCCCCATTTAGCAGTAGCCCTTAAGCACTACTGGGGCGTGCAGCTTTCGCCCGCTTTAATGCAATACCACATTACGCGTCTCTTACGCTTAAAAATGCCCGGTCCACGTGGCATATTCTTAAAACTCCAGGTGTCTCTCGACCACGGAGAATGTGCGGCTGCCTCGACAGCCACACATTATTCCGACCTTGCAGGTCAAAGCCCCTAAAAACAGGTCATTTAGACCTCGGACATGGTTAGACGAGTCCGGCGTAACTTAACAAGGGGCTTCCCAGCCGCATACCCCTTTTTTTAGGGGGCCGCGCGCATAAATGATGAAAGCCAATAAAGCTCAACTTTCTTCATCTTCCAAATTATACTTTATTTTGATACACTTTTTGCACGATATTTCTTAGAAACTAAGTCCTTCTCTTTTACAGATGAAGCATGTGCTACACCCGTCCAGGATATAGCACAACGGAGACACAGGCGCAGACGTGCAGTAGGGACCCGTTGCAAGGATTCTTTTCAAATTAAGACCCTGCGTAAACCTTTCTCACTGTCTCTTGTTGATACACATCCCCCGGTTTCCTACCAGAGCCGAGGAGGAGGCTGGCGTTTTGGCATCGGCCGCGTCAGAAGTTCCCGCCTGTACCTGGACACTAGGGGCTTAGGGCTTTATTCTGCCCGATATCATAAAGACCGAACACCTTAGGGAGTGTTCGGCGTCTCGAGTTAGGCCTTATATGCATCAGCTCCGAATCATGTCTTTGGTCAAATGTTGGGTTTGCCCGGCTCCTGTGTTTTGCTGCCTTACGTTCCGTATCATCGGCTAACGCGGCACCAGGAGAACTACTGCGATTGTGCCCCGGTTCGGCCGGGAGAGCACCTCAGTAGAGAAAGCCGAAAACTGACTGTCATGATATAGCGAGAGACTGGTCAACCACTCGATCGACCATTGGAATGTTTAGAATTCCTCCGCTTTGACGAAGGACCGCTTCCCGGTCAGGCACATACGCGCCCCGAGTTCGGAGAAGCGCGGTGCCATCAGGGGCTATATAGTAGCCCCACATTCGAGCTCCTATGGCTAAGTGAAAGTGATAAAGCATTATAGTCCGGTTGCCTAGTTTGCTATGCTATCACCTCCTTAAAAGGACCAAGACGTTGGATTAAGTGTGAAAAAGCGTTTTTCTTTTTGCAAACACCCCCGCACCATGTGCGTGGGGGCTGAAGCCAAAGACTGCCATCTTTCAGATTATACATACATATACGGCCGCACAGGAGATAGTTCAATACTTGAACACACAAGTATAAAAAGTCATTGCATTATAAACATGATCTTAGAAATCATACATGTCATTCAAACATAACATCTTTCGAGCACTGCGACTCTATTATACGAGCGCCCTGCAGGACTTCCTCAAAGTAATGCTCGGTGGGGAATCGGCTTTTGTCCGAACCCCGGGATGCAACAGCGGTGGCATCCATCTCCGCCCAGTATGTTTTACCACGGGCGAGAGCCATCCGTGCACCTTCTATGCATGCCGACCGCTTCATCGCCTTAATATGCGGCACTGCCCCAAGGAATTGCTGCAACAAGCCAAAATAACTCTTCGGCTTGGATCTTCCCGGCCACAGATGAGTGACCACATCCGTCATGGCAAGTCCGGACAATCTATTTAGCTCAGCCCACTCAACCAGCCGATCACTCAGCGGAAGTTGACGCTCCGGACTATGGAATTGAGACCAGAAAAGCTCTTCCATTTCGTGACCCTTCTGGCTTCGGAAGTGCACGACTGCGTCCGCCGCACTCGCTGCCAAGTCCAGATAAGGATCCTCCGCACCATACAATCGGCCGAGCTGAGCATACTTCGGATCCGTGAACTTCCTGCGCAGCATAAAGGGCTTTCCAGCCACAATGTCTCGGATTTGACGCAGTTCCTCCTTCATAGCCCGCATCGCACTACGGGCATCTTTGGCTTCGGCGTCGGCCTTCTTCAGGTCCTCTTGTTCCGCTCGACGTTCTCTTTCAAGAACCTCCTGGCGGTCGGTAGCAACTTTTAATTTCGCGGCCATTCCGGCCATCTCCTCCCTGCTTCGGCAGTGCAGCAGCCTTCTCGGCTTCTAGCTCTTCCGCTGCCTTCGAGGCAGCCGCCTCGCTTTTTCTGGCTTGCTCCTTGGCCCGAGCAAGTTCGGCTCGAAGGCCTTCCATAGCGGCAGCGCCATCTGCATCAAGCATACAAATTGTAAGGCACGGGCGTCAGCCTCCTTACTAGGCGACCACGAAGCAACCACGTACCTTGTGACACATCCAGTCGTTTATTGACCAGCGAGATGTCCGCATCCGCAACGTCGAGTTGCCTTCTCAGCTCGGCAAATCCATCAGTCCGGCTGGCCACCGGACGATCCGCCACCTGCATAGGAAAGGAGGCATTCTATAACTGAGATTACGATCCTTGGCACGCTATCGCTTTCGACAGCATACCAAGTCTCAGGGGCTACTATCTATACAGGGCGCACTTCATGTGCAAAACTGTCAACATGTATGTCATTTTTTGTGTACCTCAAATCCCATCAGTAAACTTCCGACGGCCTCATACAACCCGATTCGGCGGACGAAATCCTCTCAATCACATCACCCATTAATGTGCGGTGATCTTCTGAGATGGACGCCCTCTTAAGCAAATCCCGCAGCTCCACCGGCCGTACTCCAATGGGTGCCGAACTCTCCGGTCCTGCCGGACTCGGGGAGACCCTCTGCAACGACACCTCGGGGTCGTCCGCCCCGCACGATGGGGCGGTAGATGAAGGCGTTTCGCTTTCCATCATCTCCGGACAAAGGTCCCCCGAAGATGAGCTGTGCTGAGATGGGCTGAGATCCGAACTACAAGGTAAAAACTTCGTTACCTTTAGACATTAAGCAGGGGTGTCTGATAATTATAAAATCCCCCTTTTCACTTACGGCTCGTTAGAGGGCTGATTCCTCCGAGGAGACAGTACGGCCGGGGCGCTTTCTGGCGCAGGACCTTCCGGTACAGATTTCTTTCCCCGTTTTGAGGCCTTGGCCTCCGGGTCTTCGGAAGCGTTCCTCTTCGCCCCCTGGAAGGAGGGACTCTCGATTCCTCCCTTACTAAACGCCTCCTTGGCAGAGGTGACAGTTTCCCCGTGCCCCCCTTCGCCCTCATTCGAAGGTGCAACCTCCAACATTTTGATTAACACGGGATCCTGCGTGGTCTCAGGGAGGGGGGCCGGACACCGTATCAGTTTTGCTTGCGCTATCCACTCCTGTCCAGGGATAGCTGGTTAAAAGGTAAGCTCACGATAAATAAATGGACGGTGTGTACGGACACAGGGCTACTTACTTGAGTATCCGGGCGATTGCAGCTTAGGCCAGCGTCCTCGGTCAATTCCGGATGCGTCTCTTGCGATCCGAAGAACAGTTTATACATCTCCATGGGAGTCAAACCCATGAAGTGTTGAAGAGCTCGTGGCCCCTCCGGATTAAATTCCCACAGGCGGAGGGGGCGACGTTTGCAGGGCAGTAGGCGCCGGATCAACATGACCTGCACCACTGCGACCAGATTGATCTCCCTTTCTTGGAGGCCTCGAATCCGGTCCTGCAACAGGGGGACGTCTTTGGGCGGCCCCCAGTCACGCCCCTTGTTGACCCATGACGTCAGCTGCTGTGGAGGGCCCGAGCGAAAGACGGGCGGCGGCTTCTGCCTGCTGCCCCGGGGAGCGGTGATATAAAACCACTCCTGTTGCCACAAGCCGAGCTCCTCTTGGAAAGAGCCCTTGGGCCATGGAGCTTCGGCCCTCTTGCTTATAACCGCCCCGCCGCACTCTGCCTGACGCCCCTCAATCATCTTCGGCTCCACGTTGAAGGTTTTGAGCCATAAGCCGAAGTGAGGGGTAGTGCGGAGGAAGGCTTCACAGACGACAATGAATGATGAGATATGGAGGATGGACTCCGGAGCCAGGTCATGGAATTCCAGCCCATAGTAAAACATGAGCCCCCTCATGAAGGGATCCGTCGGGAAGCCTAAACCCCGACGGAAGTGAGACACGAACACGACGATCTCGCCAGGCTCGGGAGTTGGGATAACTTGCCCTCGGGCAGGCAGCCTATGCGAAATCTCGTAGGTTAAATACCTGGCATCTCTCAGCTTTAGCACGTCCTCCTCCGTGACGGAGGAGGGCATCCACCGGCCTCGTAGATCAGGACCGGACATTGTCGAAGATCGAAGGTACCTGAATTCGGAGCCCTGGGTGTTGGAACTCAGGGAGAGGGGCGGATTCGATAGAGGATTGAATAAAAAGAACGGGCCTTGGTCTCATTATAAAGAGGAAGAATACCAAGAGCCGTCCCCGTGACCGTTTGGAACCCGCCTTCGATGGAGGGGGCGTGGCAACGGGCGCGGTTGGGTTACCCACGTCCGTATTAATGGGAATCCCGGAATAAGGGGAACACGATCTCTGCTTCGACAAGACGTGCCAAGGAAACCGCCTCGCTAAACGCGCTGAGGTGGAACAATAAAAACAATTCGAGTAAAGGCTTGGAAGTGGTGTGACGTCACGCCACAGAATACGTCAGCAGATTGATCTTGTGTAATATTATTCTCTCTACGGTGGTATGTGGAATTTATTTTTGCAGAGCCGGACACTATCCTGGTGTTCACAATCTTCTATAAATTATTCGGAGGAGGAACCCGCCTTGCAATGCCGAAGACAATATGCGCGCCGGACTCGTCGTCATTGAAGCCTGGTTCAGGGGCTACTGAGGGAGTTCCGGACTAGGGGGTGTCCGGATAGCCGAACTATCATCATCGGCCGGACTCCAAGACTATGAAGATACAAGATTGAAGACTTCGTCCCGTGTCCGGATGGGACTTTCCTTGGCGTGGAAGGCAAGCTTGGCGATACGGATATGTAGATCTCCTACCTTTGTAACCGACTCTGTGTAACCCTAGCCCTCTCCGGTGTCTATATAAACCGGATGGCCCTAGTCCATAGGACGAACAACAATCATACCATAGGCTAGCTTCTAGGGTTTAGCCTCCTTGATCTCGTGGTAGATCTACTCCTGTAACCCACATCATCAATATTAATCAAGCAGGACGTAGGGTTTTACCTCCATCAAGAGGGCCCGAACCTGGGTAAAAACATCGTGTCCCTCGTCTCCTGTTACCATCCGCCTAGACGCACAGTTCGGGACCCCCTACCCGAGATCCGCCGGTTTTGACACCGACAATACCCATATGGAGCGGACAAGAAAGTCGATCTTGTTGACGATTCTCAATAAATAGATGGTGAAGTTGGCAAACGGCTGAACCAGATGGTGCCTACCCCTGTAAGTTCACTTGTCATTGAGCGGTTAGCTGAAGATTAATCATTTTCAGAAATTCAGAGGTTTATGGTGCTAATACCCATTACTTTTAGAAAAATTAACAGTTACAAGTATCTGCATTTTGTCGAAAGTTCTTCGGTATAGCCCCCTCTCCATCAAAGTAGAAGAGTACGTGTTGATTTTCTCTCCCTTGTTCTGATTGATATCATACAGAAGCTGCTATAGATGAATGGATATGCTGTAGTTGTTCCATTCATTATTTTGGAGCATGAGTTTCAGTAAACAAAATGCAGGTGTTCGTTGCATGTGACCATTCAATAAGGGCTTCGGCAACGGTCCGCTGCTGGTGGCCGCCTCACCGTGGTTAAGTTTGGCGTGGTCGCATGTGTCGCTTGCTGTTGTGGCCGGTCTCCACGTACATAGCATTGTTCCTATTCATGCCTGTCTATGTAGTGTTGCGCCGTTAAATCACTTGTTAATCTTGTTTGTTCCAACCACGCTGGATGCCTAGTACTAGTAGCTTGCACTACCCTCTACATGAGCATCTCAAGCCGTTGTTAATAGATGTGAATAGTACTGATTGTTTTGCTTGAGTTGGCGTCTCAGATTGTACCGGAGCATGTGTTTTCACAGATAGTTCAGGTTCCAGATTGCGAAAAGTTCCAACACAATGAGATGGATGGGAAACTACGAGACAGAGATGATATTGGACAAAGCAAAATTAGTAAAAGAAAGAAAACGGTAGAAGTTCAACCAGGGTAACTTAAATAGTTCATGAAAAATAAATATAAAAGTTCAGAGAAGAGGGTCAGAAAAGATTTGGGAAAAGACAGACACAAAAAAACATGGAAAAGGTCAGTTAAAAATACTTTCCATGAGTAGTTAAAAGTTTATTTGGAGTGGTTAGCAATTCAGTAACTAGAAAAAGGATACATTAGTTCAAATATACTTGCCATAAATTTTGTATTTCGTATTTCATCACCAGGTAAACTAAAAGCTCTCTATATGATAGAATATCTCATGTTATAACGTATAAATTTGTCTAGATGCAAGGAACAAATCTCCGGCCAACTTTTGCTTCATTGAAATAAATCAAGCTGTGTTTTGTCGACAACATGGTGGCAGCCCTTCACTGAAATAAATCAGGTATGTTAGCCACAGGAGTTCAAAAATCAGCTGCTTTTCAACTGAATAAAAATGTGTCACGCAAGTTCAAATATACCTACAGTAGGAGTTCAAAAATCTGAGAAATGAAGCTCAAACCAAGTTCAAAAATTGTTTCCTTCATAAATTAGTTGTTTTTGGTTAATTCGTTGTTATGGACAATACAAATACACACTGCTCTGTAGTACATATGTGTATTGTAATTGTAATAGTTCTTTGGATTTCAGAAAAAGATAACAATAAATGTTCATAGAAGAACCCAAAATATTCAGTAGTTCTGGAAGCACAAATTTCAGTTCAACATGTTTTCTATCATCAGCTCATTAAGAACCCCGGAAATGGTTCAATGTGTGTCTTCAAAAAAATAGTGTGGCTATTTATATTAAAAATGCTATTTTCATTTGTTTGGTAGCCTTCTTTAATTATCACTTGATGTTCAGCCTTTCCAATTGCAGTTTTCACATCAGGTGACATGCCAAAAAAATCCAACCTCACAACTCAATGCAGGGTCAAACCAGATGACAGTTTTCATGATGTAATTTATCATCAGTTCATAATGTAAACACAAATACAGTTTCATGTGTGTTATAGAAAAACAATTAGGTTTATATATTATATAGTAGTTCAATATGAAGGGGCATCGACAACAGTACAATTAGGTTTATAGGGCTACTCTTGATTCAGACCTGAGGGAAGAAGAAAGAACCTCTCTCTTATAGGCAATAATATTGCTCTCTCATATCATCTCTCATCTCGTATGCAGTAATATTTTGATGAATGTGTTACTCAAAAAAACAAAATATTGTATGGACATTCAGTAGCTTAGAGAGAGTAGCATAGAGAAATGTTGTTTTGTTCTGGATAACAAAGAACACATGGAACAGTAAGTCCAGGTATTTCTACATGAGGAGTACAAAATTACTTTTACTGAGAGTTCACTTGAATCCTTGATAGCTACTGGCCATAGGAACTTAGCCCAGAAAAAATGTGCAAAAAAGAACCATTTTGTACTACCATTAGTATGCTCTATAATGTTTTATTTTTTTGCTACCCTAGCATTGAATTAGCACAACATTTTCAAGAGCTACACTCATTATTTATTTCTTGTACCGTTGCAAAAAAAATACATAATCAAGCATTCTTGCTGTGTTGCCTTTGTTTCCAAATATATAGATTGCCGGTCTTGAATCTGATTCTCAAATAGACAATCATAATTCTATTGCAAGTTCTAAAATAACGAAATGTTTGCATAACGGTACCATAATAGCACCAAAACGAATCCTCATCCTTGGTAACTTACTGGCTTTGATCTTCCAGGGCAGCAATATGAGATCCTTGGTTTACTTACAGGCAGGCCATCAGTTCAAACCTAACACAAAAACTCCTTGCTTGGCATTTGAGATCTTGTTTTCTCAAGACTAGTACTAGTAAATGTTATTTCACTATGTATTCTTTCCTCAGTCCATAGACAAATGTGTGAATAGTTTGATGTGTGTTGGAGAGATAGTTTTGTTTTATTCCTTCCTCCCCTCCCCGCCTGCTTCGTCTTCCTCGCTCTACCAGCGCCGCCGTCCTCCCTCCACCTTAGCGCCGCCCGCCTCCCTTCCTCGGCTGCCCTGCCTTCCTCCACCGACCACTAGCCACCGGAGGTGTGGATACTGCCTCGACCACCTGCTCCCACCCCGCCATGACCCCTCACCCTTGGGTTGCTGGATCCCGTCCGTTGAGCGCCGAATCTCGTCGGCCCTGGAGCCGCGCGAACACCACAGCTCCCATCTTGGCCCCGGCCGCCATCCCCCTACCCTCGAGCTCCACTCCAGAATCCCGCCTTTTACCCCTCAAGCTCCACCGCCGGGATCCCACTGTTGGTAAGATCCATGGCCATCTCCTGCGTTGGGTTGTATATGTGTTGTGTGTTGATGGTAACTGAACTGAAGGATCTTCAAAATATGAACCACAAGAGAGGTTCACCCTGTACATCAGCTCAAGATCCATCATGTTAAATTATCCTTCAATCCAAAATGTATGAACCACAAAGGGAGCTCACGTTGCTATTTCTTTTTGCTGATGCTCATTCAAATCTCATGCTACTTATGTGCTAAATTTAATGCTCTATAGTTGCTTGTGAAAATGCCCCTACGAGAACCAAAATATTTGGATAAATTTGATGTTGTTGTTCCTATATTCTAGATGAACCCTGCCTCCATCAGCTCCACTTCACCAGAGTCGTCAGTCCGCAGGTGTAGGGGTCACAGGTTCACCCGATCGTGAGTCTTCTTCCATCTCCAAAAATCTTTTTTTAGTTCAATTCTTTGTCACATATTTCACTTCTTTGACCTCAGTGCCAAAAGTGTCGAAAGTTGAAATTGCTTGTGGACCCCTAGCTGAAAAAATTAAGCCCTGTTCTAGTAAGTTATGTTCAGAGTTCATACTATTCTATATGTCCAGATTACATGGTGTGGTCTTCTGTTCATTCCGTTTCGTTTCCAGTTAACTGTAGCTGAACGTGTGTTGTGTTGATACTGAACTTGTGTTTTTGATAATTCTAAAGTGTTGTGTATACATGTATGCACATTTTGTGTTCAAACAAGTTTTGGTCCATTTACTGTTTAAACTTGCATACTTGCTGCCTTGAACTATGGTCTAGAAAAACTGAACTCATGCACATACTTGCTGGTGCAGACTTGGTAGCGGTGATATTTTGGTCCGATTATATATCAACAAAAGTGCAGTGACAAAAAGAATATCAGTTCAAAAATATATATGCATGATGTTTGGGAGCCAAACAACTGGTATTTTGTTGTGTTTAATTTTTTCTGGTGCATGGTTGAACGAGATAAAAAATAAAAAATGATGTACGATATATATTGTTTTCTTGTAAGAGGTTCAAAGATTGCCGTGGAGCAAGTTCAAGAGTTTAGTATGCCTGTGTGAGCTGTCCATGTCATTGCTGACTCTGAGTGCAATTTTATTTCTTCACTCTCTTGCTTCAGGTAAAAAAGAAATAAACTGGTGCGTCTTGACGCCATGACAAGCTAGCCCTTTGAGCACTTTGGAGACCTTGTGCGTAGTAAGAACTGGAAACAAATGCTCACTTTCAGTACAAAACAGTGTGGTAGAAATCTATGGATGGATGATGGTTAGTGTGGTTGAATGGTTCAGCTTGCGTGTGTATTTCTCATTGTTCATTTCAGTTTGGTTATGCTACTCGGATGGTTTAGAAGCACATGTTTGAAGATGATTTCTCTCCATGTTTGGTTTTGCCTTTCCCGCTGATCTATTTTTTCTCTGAACTTTCAGTTATGGCTGCTTATAGAGAAGAGAGATGGTCAACATTGTTTGCTTGTGTATGCTAGTGAAGTGGCACGATTCATTTTTCTTGTACTTTAACTACAAACTTTTGAGAAAGTACGCCCTCTTTGTTTTTGAGAAAAGTTCAAGTATGATTGTTTGAAAAGTACAAAAATGAATGTCTTGAATAACATCAAAAAAATATGTGTTAAATGCCTTAGACGTGAGTCCTCTAAAGCTAATTAATAGTCTGTATAATAGCAAACTTTAAGATGTCTTTCATTTCCTTATCTTATTTCAGTGAGAATTCCTCCAATAAACTGTTATTCTTATTTCAGTGACACACTCAGTTTAGTCCACGAGTGGTTCTGCCTCGCGTCCGGTCGACGGCATCCACGAGCGCGAGCAGCCCGTATCCGGCGGCAAGATGAAGGTCACCCATGAACCATGCTTCCCCTAATCACCTCCACCTTGTGTGAATTCGCAGCTGAGAATAAGCACAAGCACCTACAGTCCCCCGGTGGCTTTGGCCGCACTTGGCTACTAGCTCGTCCACCATGGTGACTCGTAGCCGTCCAAGTGGAACGCGGACATCAGTCCAAGCAGAACTAGTTCGTATAAACTGACTGTTATGTATAATTAGGGGATCCAATGTTGAAAAGTTCAATTAAGCTGTGTGTGCAAATTCAAAGAATTATTGTAGGAAAGTTTAGAAGTTTGTTTTTGTGAGGAAAATGTATGATTTTCAATCAGTATTTGGTGTGATTCATTTGCCTCGGGTGCAACCCGAAACTAGACAAAAACTAGACAAAAATGTCAGATGATGAAAGGAAAAATGGTTTGAATTAAAAATATTGATCAGCATGAGATAAAAATAGTGGTCCGTTCGGAATAAAAGAAATGGCAGAAATTCAAATTGTAAAAGTTCAAGCAAAAAAGGAAACCCCATAGAAATTCAAATGGTAAAAGTACAAGTCGTAAAATGAGAGAAGTTCAGAACATCGTTGTGAAAAAATGTTAAGTTCAAAAAAAGAAACAAACAAAAGATTTTATTTTTGAATAAAACATCATTCAGTTCGATGATATAAACTATGTAAGTACAGGGCACTGCTACCGTAAACCATTGAAACTTTGAGAGGAAAACCTTACCCAAAAAACAAAGTAAAAGTTCAATCTGTGAAAACGTGCTTAGTACAAATCCATACGGAGATCAGTTCGAGTACTTTGTTTCCGGAACGAAAAATAAAAATATGACAGGCTTCATCATATTCAAAATTACTCTGTGAAATAATACATCAGTACAAACACAAAAAAAATCAGTACAAGTACTCTGTTTTTTCTGATGGAAAAAACAGCACGATGATTTCACCATAATCCAAATTACTCTTCAACGATTGCGAATCTGAGAAAACGTTCAACATGACTAAGTTTCATATTTTCGATATCTGTCCAACCATATATTATTTGCCTCATTTCGACAAACTTTAAAAAAAATCGCGTTCGAAATCAAATTTGACCGTATTCAAATTTGTTTTTGAATTGTAAGGAATTAGAAAAACATTTCAATACAAAAAAGTTGCGCATTTGCCATAGCTTTCCAACGCCGTATTATTTGCATCCATCCGACAAACCGTTTGCAAAAAATCGCGAAAATACATTTCGCCCAGAATTTTACCGCTTTCCAAATTACTTTTAAATCGTTTAGAATTAGAAAAAATAATAGATATATGGAAGATGCGGATTTGCACAAGATCTCCAAATCTATCTTATTTGCTCAATTCCGACAAACTGTTTGCAGATTGAGTCCAAAATACAATTCACGTTTTTGGTTTTGAAAAAAAATTGTTTTTTGAAAATTGCTCTTAAACCATAATGATTTTGCCAAAACGCTCAATATACTTGAAATATAGTTGTAAAGAGATTTCCAATGATATATTACACATCCCATTCCGACAAAAAAATGGCAAAAAATGTTTGAACTAAAGGAGATGATTTGTTAAACAGAACTGAAAGCATCAGTTCAACCGCTCGAAAATCATCAGTACAACCGACTGAAACCGTCAGTTCAAGTAGGGTAACGGAAGAATATTCTATTACGCGTAACAGAATAGCCCGGATGTATATATATATATATATATATATATATATATATATATATATATATATATATGTATATATATATATGTAGTGCGGCGAGAGTGTGGAGAGTGCAAACCCTAGCGAACAAGCGCTGAGCTCCAGCTTATATAGTACTACATATACACTGTAGTATAGACTGAGCTCCGGTGCCTTAACTGCACCTACTTTTGGCTGTATGACAGGTGGGCCGGCCATATTTTGGGCCCACCTGTCATAAACCCAAAGGCAGGTGCACTAAGTCAATGAAGCTGCGTCATATAGTACTCGTGTATACGACTAATATATAGTGGAGTGGTTTTCTTATTCTCTCCATAACAATCGGTTTAAATTGTGTAAGTACGAAATGAAACTCTTTATTTAACGTACCAGTGAAGAAACCTACTACTTCCGATGAACTAACGATCCACGCGTCCTGGTCGCACTTCCTGTCCTTCACGTGCGGTACACTACCCTCCCTTAAGTGAACAACCACAACTAATGGAAGACAGCTTGTTTTTCATGAAAAATCGATCAGCTTCACCAGCTGACGCAACCATGAGGCGCAACCATGAGCACCAATAGGTCATTGTGGTAATGCATCATCCATTTGGCATCAAGTTTGGGTGAGGCACCTATGAAGTTCGACAAATCCTCACTGTGGTCTGTTTCTTCTCATTAATCAAGCTCGAGGAAGGAAGAACCACGTGGAATAGGATAGTGAGGCGGAACAACAATGGCCGTCCAATTTTGTGTAGTTCCATTAAAATTAAGGAAGACATGCCCTGGTATGGAGATACGCATCACTATTTGCAAAAATATAAAAAAGGGATATAGTGTTGTTACTTTGTTTTGGCAGTGGTACAAGATTAACAACGACATCTCAATTGTCAATAAGAATTAATGAAAAGTACACCAACAAACAGAAGCATCATGATTATCTTGATGGGAACTAAACCAGGATACCCGAGAAAAAAAGCATTTCTTCATTTAACCAGTGATAGTATTAGATTAGCAGCAGTAATAGGAGCATATGGACAATGACCGCACCACCACCATGTACTTTTTGTCGAAACAACATGTATACCTCCACCAAGGCATAAATCAGGACAACTTTTCGAGTGACATTTTCCCTATAATAGTAGGTGATGTTGGACCAGCCGATGAACCCTAGCTACTATACATGAGGAGCTGGGGAGTAGTCGGATAGAATAAAACCCGCATGCAGAGACCTGGGGAGCTGGACCAGTACAAGAAGTTATACCTCAGGTGGGCGATATGTCGCTTAGGAGGGCGGACGGGATCTGCCCACACGACGGCAGCAAACAAGGGCGTGGAGGACCTTCGTCTGCGCCAGCGCCAGCTCCGAGAGGACGGTGCACATCGGCTTCCTCCATCGCCAACGGCGACAACGTCAACGCTGCACCTCCTCACCTCCCGTAGCGGACGGGATTCGGCCGGATCTGTGACCACTGGTGAGGAGAGAGATAGAGTGGACACTGTCATCTTGTTTTGATATGGAGAGGGTGAGAGAGCGAGATGCGAGAAACCCTATCAAACAAGAGGTTATATATACAATGGAGTAAAAAAATCTCTCCATAACAGTGGTTTTAAATAGAATACGCGTGTTCCCGGAAGAAAGAAATGAAAACTGGCGGATAATTTTTTAACGTACTAAGAAATAAAACTCGATCAAAAACATGCCCCCGCTTCCAGGTCAGGATAGTCATCGCGCGCACACACATAGACATAGACATGCATATCTGTGTTTATGTAAAATTCCATCTCCAATCATATTTTTCCAACTGGCACATTATTTACGTTGTTAATTATATACGCAACAATATTAACGTAAAGCATCTCTTGTTTGCGGGCGTCCGAACCACTGCCACGCCCGCTCCTGACCAACCCGAACCCTCTTCATCACCCGCGCGTGCTTCCCGCCTGAAACGGTCAGTGCCGCATTCATGCCGGCCAGAGCGGACGTGACCTCTCACTGGCGCTGGCATTGAAGCGGCACGCCGGCCAAGAGAGCGTCACCCGCACCGCTTCCGGGTGCACACGTCTGCTCTGCATTCAAAGGTCGCAATAGCAAGCCACAACATGCATGTAAAAAGTTCTTGGGAGTCCGTGCTACAGCTAGCTGTCCTCCCCCAACTCGTCAGTCTCTTCCAGTAGTGCTAGTAATCCATGGTGCAATCCATCGACAAGTAGGCGAGAAAGTTATCGTATACTCGGTTTGCAGTGAGTGGCATGCCGAGCGATCGTGTGGGGTCGAGCCGTGGAGGAGGGTGAGACATGAACGCGACAGACGTGATTTAAACGTTGGTTTTGCTTGATGGCGCGATCCAACGAAATGAAACGTTAGTTTCTCTCCGCTTCCATTTTTCTCCGGAAAAACAGAAACTTTCCACTCCATTTTCATTCCTACTCCAAGGTTACCCCGTTACAACATTCCATCAAATACAAAGGAAAACTAACACGCATGCTGATGCATCTCAATGATTCACAGATCCTAGCCAATATTTACTTCATAACTAAACACAAAAGTTGGGAGAGCGTGTACAAAAGAAAAACTACTGATGGGGTCACTATGACTTAAACCCTAAACCCTAAACATGATTTAATTTCCTTGCTAGGTAGAACCTGTCGAAGGAAAGATGGCTGGCACCCTTAGATCATATGATGCTTTTGTGCAGTTCCACTAAAATCGAGCTGAGCATCCCTAATGGCAAAGATATTGAAGAAGTGTGATCAGAATAATAGTACTTGCACTAGTTCAAGAGACATAAACTCATCACAAATTGAAGCCGACAGAAGTAGAGAAAGATCATCATGGAGATGGAGCTACGTGGGGAGCTGCGGCAGTGGTGCAAGCCGGCTCCAAAAGGAAGATGTACTACCTAGGACGTCGGGCTGTAGCTAGAAGAGCGGTTGGGACGCGGTATCAGCTCATACCACAGGGACCCACGATTGGGACGCACCGACTGTGTGTTTTCTCCCTCGCCGATGTCGACCACGTCTATGTAAAACATTGTTCCCTTCCCCCGGCGGCGGGATCAGGCCAGATATGTGACCAGCGGTGTGGCCACCGTCGTTCTATGTTTGTGAAGAGAGCAACCCAAGCAAGTAGGCTTGTAGCTTAGGCTCCTGTTAGTGTATATATAGTGGTTTTCTTTTTCTCTCCATATCAACCATTTTATATTGTGTACGTGTCATTGAAGAGTGAAATGATGGTTGCTTCTTCTTACTAACTTACTGTGTGATTTGACTGCTCCTTAGTGGCCCCTACACGTACACTCCCTACGTGTATGACCGTTCCTGAGTCTCACTTGTACTTATCTCTATTTTCTTGCATGACTCGTAGACATGATGAGCATAGAGGAATTTTGTTACTACACGTTGTTACGTAGTACTGTACTCTACTATTACCTACTCCCTCCTTCTGGTTCACTACTAGTACTCCCTCCGTCCTGGCTTATTGGTCCGCTTTGTACTCAATTCATGGGCTCGTTTTCCTCAAGAATATTGTCGTTACCAACGTATTAATATCGGGAATGCACGCGTGAACAACGAATGATTAAACCTTGCATGCAACATTTTGACAAAGCATTGACTTATGAACATGTGAATGTAAGGGACTACAACCTCGTGCATGCATGCAACAGTCACACGTACACATGAACACAAAAATGCATGCAACGCCCTAATGCATGCATGTCCGAGCACACGACGGAACACACATGGTCATGCTCAAGTGCTCAACCTACACGTGCATGCACACACATACTCAGCTAGGGTGAGCTAGTGACCGTATAAACTTTGGAAAATGTATATATTGAGCGCAATGAGCGTATTATGAAGTCCACTGACCGTATTTTTACAACTATGCAGTGACAGACAATGTATTTATCTTGTTTGAAATTAAGCCATATTAACCGGAGAGGAGGCAGTATGGACTAGCATTACTTTGTTGTGTCCCATAAACTTGACGAATGAGGAGAAGCTTGAAGGACGGGAGAAGCTTGCGCGTAGTGGCTCGCGGGATAAGGAGAAACTTTTTACTAATGCAAGCTCTCCCTTGCTCAGGCAGTGGACGTGCAACAGTTAATTCGGTGTTAGATTGCCAGAAGCATACACTATACTAGTACTATTATTGTTCGACTTCCCGAAGAGGCGAACAACCAAGCGCAAAGTTTACTAGTACTACTACTACTACTACTACAGTCTATAGAGGTATGTACTATACTACTAGAACCGGATGCAGGAGCGTCTACACTCTTATTATATTTTAAAAATGTGATAAAGCAATCTTCAACACATTTGGTTCTCTTCGAGGGTTCTCGCGTGTGATAATGGAAGTTGATTGCATGGAACACTCGCCACAATTCTCGCTTAATTCTGGCTCATATCCTGTTACAAATAGGAGCGCTCGGTAATATTTCCTCTTTTTTGTTATTCAACATGTAAAGATGTCAGCAAACCTTGCGGCGCATCTTTGTGCGAACCGTGCTTGCTGCACTTTGAATGTGGCCGAGAGCTGGCTTGATGAAACACCTTGCTTCCTTCTTCTTTTTTTGCGAGGTACCTCGCTTCCTAGTGACCAGTCTCTTGGCTGATCGTCCTAAGAATGCTCATATATGAATAAAGCTCTCTCATTTACCCACAAAAAATATTAAGCCATAATAACCCGAAAGGAGGGAGTATGGACTAGCACTACTTTTTGGTGTGTCCCGTCAACTCACAGAATGAGGAGAATCTTGCAACACAAGGTTAAGCTCACTTACGCCTTTTTAGTAATGCAACCTACCCTCACCCAGGCGGTGGACATGCATCAGTTCATTCAGTGTCAAATTGCCAGAGGCATACACTATAGTACCCAACATGCGGAGTACCATCATTGTTCGACTTCATGAAGAGGCGAAGAGCCAAGCACAAGGTTTAGTAGTACGAGTAGTACTACTACTAGAACCGCATGGTGGAGCGTCTATACTCTTATTTTATTTTAATCTCTGATAAAGTACACATTTATTCGGGAGAAGGGCAGAAAATGGCAGCCCAATAGTGTAGTGTCAAAAAACATCGAACATGTAATGATGATATCGATCAACCATGCTCGAATATATCTTGGCCTTCGTGCGAGCCCGTCTGTGTGTTCTCGCTCCTCGTCTCTCTCAAGGAACGGCGGGTTGTCCATTTTGCCGTCAATTGAGATCGGTTTGCTCACACTCCGGTCCCGCATGTCAGTGATATGCCAAGAGGAGGTGTGTTGACCGATTGGCCATACGTGTACTTGGTTTTGCACCTTCATGCTACTCCTCCCTCCATCACAGTTTACAAGGCGCGCTTCATTCTAATGCATTTCTCTCAATGCATTTCCACCACCAAAGAGACTTTAGACGTGTTTGGTTTAATGCTCAATTAATTAGGGTGTGGTAACCGCAATCAAGTCCACAATTGTCTCGATGTACTCCCTCTGTTCCTAAATATTTGTCTTTCTAGAGATTTCAACAAGTGACTACATACGGAGTAAAATGAGTGAATCTGCACTCTAAAATATGTCTATATACATATGTATGTGTAGTCCATTTGAAATCTCTAAAAAGTCAAATATTTAAGAACGCATGGAGTACTACGGAGTGGAGTAAGTGCATGCATGTGTGTACCGGGGGTGGAAGCACTGCATGTATCTGTGTACGCATTATTTCCTATAGTAATAAACGCCGTGCTATAACTACCAATGCTATTTTCAGGCCGATCGTTAGTTGCCTTGGTCCCGGAGATTTTTTTTGAAGCGCGCTCTATAAACAGTGACGGATGGAGTAGTATGAGCGGATTCAAATAAGAGCATAGTGATGGTTGCTTCTTCCGAGCAACTTACAGTGGGAAAGGTGGGGCTTATGATTTGACTGATCATTACTCAATATTAATGCGGCGCAATGACCGAGCTGAGTCTCCCATGCGGTTGTGCACTACTCCCTCGCTTCTTAAATATACTCTGGAGTATTTGTCTTTCTAGAGATTTCAACGAGTGACTACATACGAAGAAAAATGAGTGAATCTACACTCTAAAATATGCCTATTTGAAATTTGTAAAAGGATAAATATTTAGGAACGGAGGAGTATAATTTTGTGCATGGCACATGGACCCGGATGCTGAAGAGGCTTCTGGCAATACTATCAAGCTTCCAACATTTGTTTACATAATTGATGTACTATACAAATAATTTTCCAGCGACATGAAATTGTACAATGCTTTGAGCTTTCAGCTTTTGTTTCGTGTGTCTTGCCATCGATGCTCTTTTGGAAACAATAAAAAACTAACTTCCTTGCTAATGCATCTCAATGATTAGCAGATCAGAGCTAATATTTACATCACAACTGAAGACAAAAGTTGTGAGAAGGTGTTAAATTATAATTGACCAGCTATCTAGAGCATGCAACATTCCGATCATTTTGTGCAGTTCCACTAAAATAGAGCCGAGCATCCCTGTTCCAAAGATATTAAGTGTGATTATGATAATAGAGGACTGCTGATGAAACAATAAACACACAAATAGAAGCCGGTCACCTTTGCAGTCTCTCCTAAGACTAACTAGTTGGAGAAGATTAGGCTCGGAGTTGGATGAGGAGGATAGAGCAAAACCAATCTCTCTTTGTGCAGTCGCACTGAAATGTAGAGACGTTGCCCATGTGACATTTTAGTACAACTGCACAAAACACTTTTAAGAAAAAAGTGATTTGTGCAGCTCACCAAAAGGTCGCAATGTAACATCCCAAATTTTCAATTTGGAATGTTATACATTAGATCATCATTGCGTATCATATTTTATTGAATTTTGGCTTGATCCTAGAAATTCTACGCAACTCAAGGACCCACGGAGAGAGTTGGGGATTTCGTTATTTTCATATTTGAGTTTTCTCAAATTTCGAAAAGATGATCATTTGATTTTAATTGTTTTCTCTTCGAATATTTCTTTTATGAAAATAAAAGAGAGGGGATAAAACGACTTCCCCAAAATAAAGA
The DNA here is from genome assembly GCF_018294505.1 of Triticum aestivum. NCBI lineage: Eukaryota > Viridiplantae > Streptophyta > Magnoliopsida > Poales > Poaceae > Triticum > Triticum aestivum. The sequence continues at coordinate 436,338,509 of NC_057798.1, forward strand.
AATATTGGAGGTTAAATATTAAAATCAAATAAGAATTTTATTCAGAGTTTTATTGCTATTTTATTTGAATTAGGAAAAAAATGAGTTTTTCAAAATTGCATTAGAGGCCCAAATAAATGTTCACTCTGTCCGCTATATTTTTAGATGGGGAAATTTTATTTCAGGATTTTTGGAGTCCGTTTAGTATTTCTTTTAATAGTTTTTCTGTGTGCGGAATTATTTAAAAAAAAAGTTACCGACTTAACGGGCCATGTCCGACCCGGACACTGCGCCCGGTCGGCTCTTTAAGATTCGTTGCCGCCCCTGAAACCCTAGCACCGCCCGACCCCGCCGTCATCGCCGCGATTCGTCGCCGCCGCCGCCTGAGTTTGCCGCCGCCGCCCGTTCCGCACCGCCGCGACTCGCCGCCGCCCCGCACCACCGGCGACGGACCCCGACACCTCGCCGCCCGACCCCGCCGTCACTTTATCTTCCAAGCCTTCCGTTGTTATCGTTTTTAGATGGCCTTAAGCCATATTATTGTAATAAGTTCTCTTTTGAGACATTCGATGTAATAAGTGTGTGATTGATACTATGTTATAAAACCTCAAGTATTGTGTGTGTCAGCATTATCGATCTAGGGATGACACCGATCCATAGAGATCATACTGTTTGAGGTCTGGTCGCTGCAAGATGGTATCAGAGCACACACTGACTGTAGGACACGACCACTAAGCTAAAGCCCTAGATCACTACTCTCTTCTCATTTCTGACTCCTCTCCCTTTTCTACTCAATAGGATGGCGGATGCAAGGAACAAGTTCACCCAATACGGATGAAGATACACCTTTTGGACGACACTTGAGGGAACTCACTAGATACCTGAACATCAGAATACCAAGCTTCACCGGGACCTACATCACCACTTACCAGAAGAGGAGCGTTGGATGATTCGAGTTCAAGTTCCAGGAAGGACGTTCATGCCAGTCACTGAGCCCATAGAGTTTTCCTTTGATGCACCAACCTGGAGTCTAGGAAAGAGCATGGCAGCCCACATCACCATGGGACGCATTGGAGAAGTTTACCACAAGGATCTCAAGGATACTATCTACCAGATTTGTGGGCACCGATATGACCAATGGGAGATGATCAGCACCAGGAAGGATAGGTCTATTGCAGCTTTCATCCAAGAGTTAAACTAGCACATTTGTCGCTTGGAGAACCAGATGTGCGTAGGCATGATAGATCTGAAGAAGGCAATGACCAGGATCATGGAGCTGGAGGAAGAACTCAAGTCTACACATGATGGATATGAGGAGGAAATGACGATACTCATGGAGAAGAATGACGACTTGATGAGGAAGCTAGGAGTATTCATGGGAGACCCCGCGCCAGGAGGAGAAGACGACGATTCCACTTGCCTGGAGAATTACATCATCATCAACGACACCGACTCAGACCCCGATGATAGCGATGATGACTATGTTGATGAAGCTGGAGCAGATACCATGGAGTCTTCCACAGATCAAGTTTTCTAGTCGACCACCATAAAAGTAGTAGTATTCCCTCCATGTATATAGTATACTCCAAGCACTTTTGTAACAATAGTTAGATCGATGTATGCCCTTATTTGAATTGATTGAAGTGATATTGTTTGTGTTTGTCTAATGTGCATATGGGTAGTGTTTTCCCTCTAGATCTCATTCTATCCTGTGTTCTCATCTTTTCTAAACCCATCAGATGCCTCTGAGACGCGACAATGGATTTGCTTTCCCACCGGAGCTCACTCAGTTGATCCAGCAGCAGAATGCATTGATGCAGATACAAGTCTAGAATCAAAATCAGGGGAACAACAACAACAACCCACCACCACCACCTGTTGATCACTTAGCCCGTTTTGTAAGGCTGAATCTGGCGGTGTTCTCCAGTAGCACCGAGCCGATAGTTGCAGATGATTGGCTCCGCAAGATTGGAAGGGAGTTGACCACTGCAAGATGCACAGATGCGGAGAGAGTGCATTTTGCCACACATCAGCTTGATGGACCCACAGCATCATGGTGAGAGAATTTCACAGCCACTTACCCTGTCGACACTATCACATGGGATCAGTTTCAGCAAGCTTTTCGCACTGCCCATGTTTCAGTAGGAGCTATTGCCATGAAGATGCGCGATTTTTGCAACTTGCGCCAAGGAGGATACACAGTGGGCCAGTATGTGGATGATTTTAGCAAGTTAGCACGTTATGCCCCAGATGACGTTACTACAGATGTAGCTAAGCAGGAGAAGTTTCTGGAAGGCCTGAATGATGAGTTGAGCATGCAGTTGATGGTGGCAACCTTCAACAACTACAGGAGTTAGTAGATAGAGGTCTCATGATTGAAGGGAAGCAGCAACAGATTGACAACCGCAATAGGAAGTATGGACAAGGGAAGTACAATTCTGGAGCTCAGCAGAGATCCCATTTTACCCCGAACTTGGGAGGACCCCTTCACCATAACCACAGAGGCCACAATCACATTGGAGGGAGTTTGCACAACCATAGTGTCCCCAAGAATGGGAATGGTAATGGAGGAAGCAACGGCCAGAACCATTCCAACCTAGCAACGCCCGCCAAGAAGGATCTAAGTCACATTACTTGTTTCAAGTGTGGGAAGAATGGACATTACGCCACGGAGTGTTCTGAAGCAAAGAATGGAAATGGCAATGGAAGCTCTAGGAAGAAGCCCAACCCTTTCAACAGTGGACAAGTGCACCACGTTAACATGGAGGAGGTTGAAGCCCAGCCAGATGCAGTAATAGGTAAGTTTTTGGTTAAGTCATTTACTGCAATCGTTCTTTTTGATACTGGTGCATCGCACTCATACATATCAAGGGGATTTGTGGATAAGTATAAGTTGCCCACCAAAGTTCTTAGAACACCTCTGTTAGTAAGCTCGCCAGGAGCGGAGCATATAGCAAGCCAAGGATGTTTTCAGATGCCATTGACTGTACGTAGGCATGTTTTCCTCTCGGACCTGATAATTCTGGAATCGCAAGGTCTGGATGTGATTTTGGGTATGGATTGGCTATCGATGTATGGAAGGAACATCGATTGCGACAGTAAGTCGATTATGCTCACCGCCCCAAAAGGAAGAAGGATTAAGTATGTATACCGGCATGTGCTGAAGAGGACTCAAGTGAATTCTTTATCAGGAGTTGTATAGGAGGGAGTACCAGTGGTGAAGGATTTCCCTGATATATTTTCGGAAGAGTTGCCAGGCATGCCACCGGATAGAGACATTGAGTTTTTGATTGAGCTTTTGCCAGGCACAGGGCCAATATCTAAGAGACCGTACAGGATGCCTGCAAAGGATTTGGAGGAAATTAAGAAGCAGATTAAGGAGTTACTGGATAAAGGCTATATTCGCCCAAGTTCATCACCTTGGGGATCACCAGTGCTTCTAGTGGAGAAGAAGGATGGATTGTTGAGGATGGTTGTTGATTATCATGGACTGAATTAGGTGACGATCAAGAACAAGTACCCACTGCCGATGATCAATGATCTGTTTGACCAGTTGCCAGGAGCTAAAGTATTTTCCAAGATCGATCTGCGATCAGGATACCACCAGCTGAAGATTCGAGAGCAGGATATACCTAAAACAGCTTTTACCACCAGGTACGGGCTATATGAGTATACCGTTATGTCATTCGGTCTGACTAACGCACGTGCCTATTTCATGAACATGATGAACAAGGTGTTTATGGAGTTTTTGGATAAGTTCATCGTGGTGTTTATTGATGATATCCTGGTTTACTCAAAGAGTGAAGAGGAGCATAAGGAGCATTTGTGTTTGGTACTTGGGAAGCTCAGAGAACATCAGTTATATGCCAAGTTCAGCAAGTGTGAATTTTGGTTGAAGGAAGTTGGGAAGCACCCATGTCAGTTGGAGAGATCCGGAGTTTTCTTGGACTCGCAGGATACTAAAGGAGGTTCATTGAGAATTTCTCGAAGATTGCAAAGCCCATGACGGAGTTGTTGAAGAAGGACACCAAGTTCAAATGGACTGAGGAATGTGAGGCCAGTTTTCAAGAGTTGAAGAAACGTTTGGTTACAACTCTAGTGTTGATTCTTCCGGAACAACGCAAGGATTATCAAGTGTATTGCGATGCTTCTTGTCGAGGACTTGGAGCAGTGCTTATGCAGGAGGGAAGATTTGTTTCATATGCCTCACGACAGCTTAAACCCCATGAGTTGAATTATACTACACATGATTTGGAGTTAGCGGCCGTAGTGCATGTGTTGAAGACATGGAGACATTTTCTCATCGGAAACCAGTATGAGGTGTACACGGATCACAAGAGTTTGAAGTATATCTTCACGCAGGAGGAGTTGAATCTCAGGCAAAGGAGATGGTTGGATCTCATGAAGGATTATGATACGAGGTTACATTATCATCCCGGAAAGGTTAACGTAGTAGCCGATGTGTTGAGCCGCAAGAGTCATGTCAATACAGTCGTTACCGGAGAGTTACCCAAGGAGTTAGCAGAGGATCTTCGTGAGCTATGTTTGGAAATAGTTCCGAGAGGTTATGTAGCAGCATTGGAAATTTAGTCTACTTTGATGGATAAGATCAGAGAAGCTGAGAAGACGGACAAGGAGATTGCCGAGATAAAGGAAAGGATGAGCAAAGGAAAGGCCAAAGGATTTCGTGAGGATGAGCACGATACCTTATGGTCCGAGGATCGCGTATATGTGCCAAATGATCCGGAGATCAGGAAGTTGATTCTGCAGGAGGCCCATGATTCACCGTAATCGATTCACCCAGGAAATACCAAGATGTATCTGGATATGAAGGATAGTTTCTGGTGGACCGAAATGAAGAAGGATATTGCAGAGTATGTACCAGTTTGTGATGTATGTCAGAGAGTAAAGGCAGAGCATCAGAAGTCAGCTGGATTGCTACAGCCATTGTCGATACCCGAATAGAAGTGGGATAAACTAGGCATGGATTTTATCATGGGATTACCCAGGACTCGTTCAGGCTATGACTCGATATGGGTTGTAGTCGATCGTTTGATGAAGGTAGCTCATTTCAATCCAGTGAAGACCACTTACACCAGTGCTAAGTTGGCAAAGATATACATGACCAGGATCGTATGTCTGCATGGAGTTCCGAGGACCATTGTATCAGATAGAGGAACCCAGTTTACCTCAAAGTTCTGGAATCAGTTGCATGAGACTTTGGGTACCAGGGTACAGTTCAGTACAGCCTTTCATCCACAGACAGATGGACAGACCGAGAGAGTCAATCAAATTCTAGAGGACATGTTGAGAGCTTGTGCGCTAGATTATGGATCTAGTTGGGACGGCAATTTGCCATATGCAGAGTTCTCTTACAACAACAGTTACCAAGACAGTCTGAAGATGGCCCCTTTTGAAGCTTTGTACGGAAGGAGGTGCAGGACACCGTTGTTATGGGACGAAGTTGGAGACCGTCAGTTGTTTGGACCAGATTTGATTGAGTCCGAAGAGAAGGTTAAGCTGATTCGAGATATACTCAAGGTAGCCCAGTCCAGGAAGAAGTTCTATGCGGATTCAAAATGCAAAGAGAAAGTTTACGAAGTCGGAGATAGAGTTTATCTTCGTGTGTCCCCACTTCAAGGAATTAAGCGTTTTGGAGTTAAGGGAAAGTTAGCACCACGTTTCGTGGGACCATACAAAGTTTTGGAACATATGGGAGAAGTTTCTTACAAGTTGGAATTGCCAGAAGGATTGTCAGGAGTTCACGATGTGTTCCACGTTTCCCAGTTGAAGAAGTGCCACGCAGAGATGGCCACTATTCCTCTGAGAGATACAGTGCCACTGGAAGCGATTCAGTTGGATAGCGATTTGACCTACGAGGAGAAACCAGCCAAGATTCTCGAGTTTTCCAGCCGAGTCACACCATCAAGGTTATCAAGTTCTGCAAAGTTCACTGGAGCCACCATACCGAGGATGAAGCCACCTGGGAACGAGAGGAACACCTGTGGAAGGACCACCCACACCTATTTTCTAGCCAACCCGAATCTCGAGGGCGAGATTCATCTTAAGGGGGGTAGGTTTGTAACATCCCAAATTTTCAATTTGGAACGCTATACATTAGACCATCATTGCATATCATATTTTATTGCATTTTGGGTTGATCCTGGAAATTCTACGCAACTCAAGGATCTGCGGAGAGAGTTGAGGATTTCGTTATTTTTTATATTTTAATTTTTCTCAAATTTTGAAAAGAGGGTCGTTTGATTTTAATTATTTTTCTCTTTGAATATTTCTTATATGAAAATAAAAGAAAGGGGATAAAATGACTTCCCCAAAATAAAGAAATATTGGAGGTTAAATATTAAAATCAAATAAGAATTTTATTCGGAGTTTAATCGCTATTTTATTTGAATTAGGAAAAAAATGTGTTTTTCAAAATTGCACTAGAGGCATAAATAAATGTTCACTTTGTCTGCTATATTTTTAGAGGACGGGGAAAATTTGTTTCAGGATTTTTGGAGTCCTTTTAGTATTTCTTTTCTTTGTTTTTCTGCGTGGAATTATTTTTTCTAAAAAAAGTCAATCGACCTAGCCGGGCCGTACTCGACTAGGACTCGACCCGGCCGACCTTTATAACTCGCCGCCGCCGAGCCGCCACAGCCACCAGCCCACCCCGCCGAAACCCTAACCCTAACCCGCCACCGCCGGCCGCCGCCGCCATAGGACATCGTCGCCGCCCACGCCGCCACCCGCGCCACCCGCGCTAGCCACCGCCCGCCGCCTGCGCCACTGCACACTGCCGCCGGACGCCACCCTCAATGCCGACCCCGCCGTCGTCGCCGGACGCCGGAGTTGCCCGCCGCCGCCGTCGTGCCGTGAACCGAGGTAGCCGTCAGTTTTATCCTAAAAACCGTTTGTTCTTTTAGAAACCCTCGGTTTTTTTATTTTTAGATCGGTTTTATTTTTTCCCCGGTTTAGTTATTTACCGAACGCCCGTTTGTATGTTCATTTTAACGAACGGTTTTCACCCGTTAGCCGCAAAAAGCGAACGTTTGTTCGTTAGCCTGTTCGTCAGTTTTTCTTTTTCTAGACTTTTTCCATGATTATTTTCGATCGCGATTTCTGCCCTGATTTTCGTTTTAGTTTATCTTTTCGCTCGTTTATCAGAATCAGGTGATTCAAGCACCTAGAGCTTCATCTCGAAGCCCTATTTCTGTTTATACAACTTGAAGAAGATTTTGGTACTATAAAATTTGACTTAAGTCTAGATTAGTAAACGGATCTTGTTTCTTTCGCAGTTTGAGTTTCGTTGCTTCGTTTGATTTGATTATTTTTGCAAACTGGAGTTCTTAAGTTGAAATTTCTAGTTAGATATCTTATTTGAGTTTTACCTGTGCTTCTAGTTGAGTGCTTATTGTAGGCTTGTTTGTTTGCGATAGAGTACCCGGAGTGCGAAGCGTGCTACTACGAGTCTCTAGGTTTCACGGATCATCATCAAGGCAAGTAACACTTTGATCATACCTCTTTACTACCCAGTTTTATTGCATTACATCAATCCTCAAACAATTGCATCGTTAGGATATGATTAACATGTGGGTTTTGGGAAGTAGATGAGGCAGTACCTATTGTCCTGTTAATTATCTCGTTCGATGCAGAGGAGGCGGGTGGTGGTGGCGCCGCTGGGAACTTGATGGTGAGGTGGAGTTGCAGGAGGAGGCAGCTTGGCGTGGGACTTGGTGAGGCAGAGGGTGTTCTCCAGATCCGGGGTGGCGCTAGGCGTAGGACGACGAAGGACACCGGCGAGCTTGCTACGGGACGAGGCAGCCATGGCGGGGCATACTCCTTTTATCCCTGAAGAAAGAGAGAGAGAGGCCGCGGGGTGAGGAGAGAGAAGAACCAGGGGAAGACGGAAAAGAGAAGGAGAGGCAGGGTGCGGTGCACGGACGGCCTAGTCCTGGTCGCCGGTGGTGGTCACAGCAGCAGGTCGAGCTCCCACTCGAGCATGGAGGCGCATAAGGGGCTCGATTGTTGGGCTCTCGAAGTGAAGCAGAGGAGGCCGGTGGTTGGTCGGCGGTGCAAAACCAGGGAGGTGGTTTGAGGCGGGAGTGGATCTGGACTGGGTAAGGGCTCTGGTGGTCTAATGCTGAAAACGAAGGAGGGAGAGAGCCTCGCTACGGGATTGGATCCCGAGGGAGAGGAGTGGCGGCTGCGCGAGGGTTAGGGTAGGTTAGGGGCTAGGGTTTGTACTGATTTAGAATGTAGGTGGTCTATATATATAGAACGAAGAGAGTTTTGAATCATCCGATCGAGATCAGATGGCTCTGGGTCAAATGGGTGGTCTAATCAAATAACCGAAGATATTTTAGAGATGTTTGGAGATGACCCGAACCCATCGGTAACGAAAGCCTAGTTCGGGATCGGAGAGTTTTTCAGACATGGTTGTGAAGGGGTTTGAGTATTGTGCAAAGATGGTCAAACGGTTGGGCACCAAAATAACAATTGGTCTGGGAAAGGTCAACAGAGGCGAGGAAAAAGCGGCAATTACAAACGGATGCAAGTTTTATGAAAACATGCGAATGCAATGCACATGATGACATGATGAAATGCAACAAGCAAAAATAAAAACACACGGTAAAACTCGGAATAGCTGGAAGTCTTCTAGAGCGTCGGTCTTGGGGCGTCACAGCCGTCGAACGGAGAAATGATGCACATCCTCCCTTTCCACCGGTGGATGGGATGCGGCCGGATTAGTGACTAATGGTGAGAGAGAGAGAAAGGCCACCGCAGCCTTGTGTGAGATGCTCTGAAGAAAGACAAACCCAGGTAGGCAGGCTCCATTGTATATCATGGAGCAGACTACTTTTTTCTCCATAAAAATTGTTTTATATTATGTGTACGTGCCATTGAGCGATACAACTTTATTTAAAAATAACGTGCCAACGCATCAAGTCGAACTTTGTTTCGTGCATGCGTGGTACACGACCTCCTTAGGTAAACAACCGCTACATGCGTTCAAATTAGCATGTGGGCTGCCATTTCGTACAGAAATGAGCTCCACCGTGTACCCGCGTGGGTGTGGCTGGGCACGAAGCATAAGTACGTGCACATATTTTCTTCTTGTGTACGTACACCACCTACGTGGGGTTGTGTGAGACAGATACAAACGTACAGAGATATAGTGTGTGGGTTCGTGAGTGTTTTTTTTGAGGGGGGTCAATCAGAAAATGTAACATATGCAATGTGTGTGAAATAGTCCTGGATATATCATATATATAGAGGGGCGATCCACGAGAAGAGAGTGGAGGTATCACCGGCTTGAGGTATCCATAGAATCAAAGAGATTGATGATGTGTGTGTGTGCGTGCGCGCGATCGATAAAGAGTGCCATCGAATTTGTCTGTGCCCACGTCAATGATATAGAGTGGCTGGCCTACTGCAACGTGAGAGGGGACAGGTGCAATTTGTTTCTGTGGCATGGATACCTACCTACAACGCTCGACTATCGGTGTGTGGTGGGGGGAGGCCTAATTAACTATAGATGTACAATGGCTAGTATATGCGTGGAGTAGGAGAGAGGCCTACCTTATGTATTAAGGGAGATCGATCGGCATCCATGCATATGTGTAGGAGATGAATAAGGTTGGGAGAGAGACAGAGCTAGAGTGTTGGTGGGGGTGGTAGTGGAGTTGCTTCTAACAAATGGTGGGAGAGGCTTGCTAGACAAACGGAGGGCACGCCTACAATATTAATACGAGAGGGGATGGCTACCTGTCTGTGCACGTGCGTGTGAGAAACGGGTCAGGAGGCATGCACGAATGATGAGGGGGGACGATATGGCTATGGTAAGCAGACGTAACTACATAGGAAGATCAGTCGTCCATTGTCAGAGAAAGGAGAGACATAACTTGTGAGTTACGTCGATCAATGGGTGGGGGGAAAATAGTTAAAGTTGACCTAGGTATATGTTGGAAGATCGATCGGTATACATGCATGTATGTGTTAGAATAAAATAAGGAACGGGGAGAAGGATAGAGAGAGGGATGCATCTAGGAGGTGGTGCGAGAGGCATACTATATCGAGGGGGAAGAAGTGTGCGAGTACGAGATCGATGAAAAGAGTGGTGGGAGTGAGGCATGGACGATGATAAGAGAAGAGGGGAAGCTTGTGTTTGTGGTAGGTACACCTGGCTAGAGAGGCATATCGATCGATGTGTGCCGTAAAGAAGGAGCTGGGGGGCGTACACACACCAGGGGTGAATGACCTAAAGTGAAAAGACGAATGTGCGCGATGGAGCTAGAGAATGTTGAGGGAGGGTGAGAGGGCTGCGGGCGTGTGCATGCATGAGAGAAAGTTAGCGCTATCTACAAAGATAACAGGATTGTGTGGGTGTAAAAGACGAATAGAGATCATAATTCATTATAAAAAGTGAATTCGGGTATTTGAAGAATTTATCATAGTGTTTTAAACCGACGCATGTGTGAATATATATAACGGTGATACACATGGTGTGGTTATGAACATCTTATACTACATATAATATATTTTATCTCTACTCTTATAAAAAAACAGAGTTGTTGATGATGGTGTGCCTGCCATCCTGCAATATAAGCCATCCGATTTATATCTGATGGATAGGAAGGAAACTATGGCAATTTTGAAAAAAGATACCCACATCCCTCTCCATATTTGCAAATAAGGCCTCCCCTTGATCATGTTGATGTTCCATGGAATGCATGGGCATCATGCTAGTACTACATATAATATATAGAACATTGATTATAATTTGGGCTAATGTGTGGCTTTTGCAGCTCAGGGCTAAATACTTGTCATAATGTATGGGGCGGGGCACTATATTTTGTGTGATAAACACGATGTATGTATGGAACATGGTTTAGATTATGAATATATAGTTAGCACATCAAATGTACTATTATTTGGAATCAACATCATGTGTATTCAAAAACTTGAATTCGAGTTCATATAGTACACATATTTCATATCTATCTCTATAGTAATCATGTGGTGTGTTGTTAAGGTAATACACGAATGATGGTTGAAGTTGGCAACAATCATGATTGTAGATTCTTATTGAAATAGAGAAAAGAATTCAAATTCTGTTCGAATTGCAGCGGTAGTATAAACATTTGGAATGCACTAAAATGTTGGTATGAGTAGGTTACATGCATTATAGAGCCAGTGAAAAAATTTAATTGGACATAACATGGATTCATACTCCCTCCTTCCATCTATATAGGGCGTAATGCGTTTTCTAAGACCGCCTTTGACTATTGAAAAGATTAATAGTACATGACATGCACAATGTGAAAATTATATCATTGAAAGCTCCTTTCACACATGAATTTAACGGTGTGCTTTGTGTAAGTTGCATGTCCTATATTATTGCTCTAGTATTTGGTCAAAGTTAGCCTCGAAAAACACATTAGGCCCTATATAGATGGTAGGAGGGAGTAGCTTTGAATAGAATTTTTATAGTAAAACGGGACAAGACTCTCTCTTTGTGTGGTGTGAATAGTTTTATTTTTTTTCGTTTTTTTGTTGAGGGAAGTCCGAATTGATTTGGTACGTACAAGTACAATATTACACGTTAGGCTTGTCCCTAAAATTCAACCCGTGCCTTGTTATATCCCGAAAATTCAGATATCGTACTCCCAAAACTGGCGCCTTCACAACCTGTGCCTTGCTATCCCGAAATTACAACGCGCGCGAAAACTCCTGCCATTTGCCAAATCCCGACACGTGAAATCCCCCTTCTAACCCTGAGCCGAAAGGGCCGCTAGTTCAAATCGGTGAGGGTACTTTTGTAACACGCCCTACATTTTCGACAAGCGCGTCCCTTATTCATGGTTCCCCCTCCCATGGGCTCCTTTTTGGCATTCAAAATCCCAGGCCGCCATGATCTCTCTGCTCCAGCCGCGAAATCCCACTCTTCTCCGTCCGCCACCTCACTACTGCCCAGCCAGAGCCTCTTCCCCGACAACGTCGTCCATCGCAACAGCTCGACGTCCCTCGTCCACCTCGCCGGATGAGGATCCGTCCATATCGTCTTCCCGCCGGTTTAGCCGCCCCGTCCTCCACCTCCAAGGATCTACTCCGAAGATCGCCTCATCTATCCCGGCTGCTCCATCCGCACAGCGTCGCGTTAACCTGCTCCACCAGAACCATAGCATCCTCACCGACTCCTCGGACGAAGCCGAGGCCTACTCGGCGCCCCAAAGAGGTTGTACACTCATCGCATCACACCTTCTCCTTAACTCGACCTCCCGGCGCTGACGGTGCTTCATCCGGCACGCCCATGGAGCGGCTACCTCGAAGCTGGCGCTGCTACGTCTTGATCTTGCATTGGTTTTCCTTCAAGAGGAAAGGGTGATGTAGCAAAGTAGCGTAAGTATTTCCCTCAGTTTTTGAGAACAAAGGTATCAATCCAGTAGGAGACTCCTCAAAAGTCCCAGCACCTACACAAACAAACAAGAACGTCGCAACCAACGCAATAAAGGTGTTGTCAATCCCTTCACGGCCACTTGTGAAAGTGATATCTGATAGAGATAATATGATAAGATAAATATTTTTGGTATTTTTATGATTTAGATTGGAAAAGTAAAGATGCAAATAAAAGTAGGCGGAAAACTTATATGATAAAAGATAGACCCGGGGCCATAGGTTTCACTAGTGGCTTCTCTCAAGATAGCATAAGTATTAGGGTGCGTGAACAAATTACTATTGAGCAATTGATAGAAAAGTGCATAGTTATGAGATTATCTAGGCATGATCATGTATATAGGCATCATGTCCGTGACAACTAGACTGACTCCTGCGTGCATCTACTACTATTACTCCACACATCGACCGACTCATGCCTGCATCTAGAGTATTAAGTTCATAAAGAACAGAGTAATGCATTAAGAAAGATGACTCTATTACCCAACTAGCATGACTCTAATATCACCACCTCCATATCTCAAAACAATTATCAAGTATCAAATTGATCATAGCATCCAATTCACTTCCTATGATAGTTTTTATTATACACAACTTGGATGCCCATCATTCTAGGACCAATTTTATAACCATAGAAAATACCATGTTGTTCTAAGAGACTCTCAAAATAATATAAGTGAAGCATGAGAGATCAACAATTCTACAAAATCAAGCCACCGCCGTGCTCTAAAAGATTTAAGTGAAGCACTAGAGCAAAACTATCTAGCTCAAAAGATATAAGTGAAGCACATAGAGTATTCTAATAAATTACAATCAAGTGGGTTTCTACCAAAAGGTGTGTACAGCAAGGATGATTGTGGTAAACTAAAAATCAAAGACTAATATCATACAAGACGCTCCAAGCAAAACACATATCATGTGGCGAATAAAAATATAGCTCCAAGTAAAGTTACCAATAGACGAAGACAAAAGAGGGGATGCCTTCCGGGGCACCCCAATCTTAGGCTTTTGGTTATCCTTGAATATATTGGGGTGCCATGGGCATCCCCAAGCTTAGGATCTTTCCACTCCTTATTCCATAGTCCATCAAATCTTTACCCAAAACTTGAAAACTTCACAACACAAAACTCAACAGGAAATCTCATAAGCTCTGTTAGTGCAAGAAAGAAAAACCACCACATAAGATACTATAATGAACTCATTATTTATTTATATTTGTGTTAAACCTACTTTATTACAACTTCTCTATGGTTCATACCCCTTGATACTAGCCATAGATGCATCAAAATAAGCAAACAACACACGAAAAACAGAATCTATCAAAAATAGAACAGTCTTTAGCAATCTGTAACTCTCGAATACTTCTGGACTCTAAAAATCTTACAATAATAGGAAGTCCTCGGAAATTTTTCTATTGATCTACAGCAAACAGAATCAACGCAAAAGCACGTTTAGGTGAATTACTAAAATTATTTTCGTGCGTGCAAAGTTTCTGTTTTTCAGTAGAATCAAATTAACTATCACCATAGGTTATCCTATAGGTTCTACTTGGCACAAACACTAATTAAAACATGACAACACATCTAAACAGAAGCTAGATGAAATAATTATTACTAAACAGAAGCGAAAACAAAAAACAAAAATAAAATTGGGTTGCCTCCGAACTAGCGCTATCATTTAACGCCCCTAGCTAGGCATAAAAGCGCGAATAGATCTAAGTAGTGCCATTTTGGCACTCAATTCATAAGTACATCGCATGATAGATTCATAAGGTAATTTAACTTTCTTTCTTGGAAAGTGTTCCATGCCTTTCCATAATGGAAATTGGAATCTAATATTCCCTTCCTTCATATAAATAATTTCACCAATCGTTCTAAGGAAAGGTCTACCAAGAATAATAGGACAAGAAGGATTGCAATCTATGTCAAGAACGATAAAATCTACGGGCACATAGTTCCTATTTGCAACAATAAGAACATCATTGATTCTTCCCGTAGGCTTCTTAATGGTGGAATCCGCAAGGTGCAAATTTAAAGAGCAATCATCAAGATCATGTAAACCTAGAATATCACATAAACTTTTTGGAATCGTGGAAACACTAGCACCCAAATCACACAAAGCATAGCACTCATGATCTTTAATTTTAATCTTTATAGTAGGTTCCCATTCATCATAAAGTTTTCTAGGTATAGAAACTTCCAAATTAAGTTTTTCCTCATAAGATTGCATCAAGGCATCAACAATATGTTCGGTAAAAGCTTTATTTTGACTATAAGCATGAGGAGAATTCAACACAGATTGCAACAAGGAAATACAATCTATTAAAGAACAATTTCCATAATTAAATTCCTTGAAATCCATAATAGTGGGTTCAATGCTATTTAAAGTCTTGACCTCTCCAATCCCACTTTAACCAAATTTAGCATCAAAATCTAAAAACTCCGAATCATTGGGACACCTTTTAACTAAAGTTGACTCATCTCTAGTCCCATCATTATTAAGATTCATACTGCAAAACAAAGATTTAATAGGGTACACATCAATAACTTTTAGATCTTCATCATTGTTTTCCCCTAATCCGTCTGGTTTGGCAGCCATCTTATTGACCAAGGTGGCTTGCTTATCAGAAATTTGGGCTATTGATTTTTCAAGATGAGTAATTTGAGAGTTCAAACCATAAAATTCTTTAGACATATCATCAAGCTCTTTGTTCATATACTCCATAAAGCTTTTATTCTTCAAGCTCTTTTCTGAAGAAACTATTATGCTCAAATTGTAAAGTCATAAAATTTCTAATGTTCGATTCAATCTCTTCCAACCTTCTAAGATGAAGGTCGGTGTTCTTAGGCAAAGCCATAAGGGAAAACAGGCACACAAGAAGACAAGCCAAAAAGAGAGGAGATTGGGAAAGATAGGGCGAATAAAACGGCAAGGGTGAAGTGGGGGAGAGGAAAACGAGAGGCAAATGGAAAATAATGTAATGCGAGGGAGATGAGTTTGTGATGGGTACTTGGTATGTCTTGACTTGAGCGAAAACCTCCCCGGAAATGGCGCCAGAAATCCTTCTTGCTACGTCTTGAGCTTGTGTTGGTTTTCCTTGAAGAGGAAATGGTGATGCAGCAAAGTAGCGTAAGTATTTCGCTCAGTTTTTGAGAACCAAGGTATCAATCCAGTAGGAGACTCCTCAAAAGTCCCACGCACCTATACAAACAAACAAAAACTCGCAACCAATGCAATAAAGGGGTTGTCAATCCCTTCACGTCCACTTGCAAAAGTGAGATCTGATAGAGATAATATGATAAGATAAATATTTTTGGTATTTTTATGATATAGATTGGAAAAGTAAAGATGCAAATAAAAGTAGGTGGAAAACTTATATGATAAAGATAGACCCGAGGCCATAGGTTTCACTAGTGGCTTTTCTCAAGATAGCATAAGTATTACGATGGGTGAACAAATTACTATCGAGCAATTGATAGAAAGGCGCATAGTTATGAGATTATCTAGGCATGATCACGAATATAGGCATCACGTCCGTGAGAAGTAGACCGACTCCTGCCTACATCTACTACTATTACTCTACACATCGACCGACTCCTGCCTGCATCTAGAGTATTAAGTTCATAAAGAACAGAGTAAGGCTTAAGAAAGATGACATGATGTAGAGGGATAAACTCATGCAATATGATATAAACCCCATCTTTTTATCCTCGATGGCAACAATACAATACATGCCTTGCTGCCCCTGCTGTCACTTGGAACGGACACCGCAAGATTGAACCCAAAGCTAAGCACTTCTCCCATTGCAAGAAAGATCAATTTAGTAGGCCAAACCAAACTGATAATTTGAAGAGACTTGCAAAGATAACTTAATCACACATAAAAGAATTCAGAGTAGATTCAAATATTTCTCATAGATAAACTTGATCATAAACCCACAATTCATCGGATCCTGACAAACACACCACAAAAAGAGTTACATCGAATAGATCTCCAAGAAGATCGAGGAGA